>NC_064639.1:108737655-109362655 GCF_023864345.2 Schistocerca serialis cubense | reverse complement strand
GGTAAGGTATTGTGTCGGTTCCGCTGTTTGGTGATGTGTACTGACATTTTATATTTACAGTTCGCAGGTTTGCGCACGTGTGAAGCCATGAGATATTCGACCTCTTGCTCATCAACAGCAATTCAGTGTTAAAGTAGTTTGGGCCCACATTCTCAGTGACAGGTTGATTGGTCCATACATTCTTCCATTCCGTCTCAACAGAAGGAGATAACGGATCTCCGTAGAACATGCGTTGCCAGAAATGTTTCAGAATGTACCTCTGAATGTTAGTCAAAGGATGTAAATAGAGCACGATGGGGGCATCAGCCGATTTCAGCATTGCTGAGAGGAATCATCTGAGAGACGCCATCGGGTATCGATCGATCGACCCAGGTGACCCTGTGCCCTGGGCATCCAGGTCGCCTTACCTCACATGTATGGATTTCTTCCTCTGGCGGCAAATGAAGCTGCTGGTGTACGAAACCGCTGTGTAAACGGAAGAAGACCTCGTCGCTAGAATTTCCCTCGGTGCTGGTACCATTGCAAAAATGCCAGGAACCTTCGAACGGACATGATAGTCAATGATCTGACGATGTACTGTGCGCAGACGGGCAGTACTAACGCATTTGAGCAGTTCTTGTGAATCCAATGCTATAATTAGCATGCTGAACTGCCTTCTATGCAAATCGTCCCTAGTACCACAAATTTCCGGCGGGGGTCGTATGTTCCATAACTAAGTACGAGGGGAATTCAGTGAGTAAAGGAACATATTTTTTCCTCCGCCGGTTTCGGATGAAACAATTCGGGATTTGTTGTGGAACATTCTGGAATATTCCAGCTTCAGCCCCTGTAGTTTAATTACATTCCGATAGGTGGCGACACTATTCATATCCATCAAAATGATGGTTGTAAGGGGGGTGCGGTCAAAGTAAAGAGCTGTCATTGAGTTTCGTTTGACGGGAAACCACAGCATGGCAAATACTTATAGGCGCTTGCACAGTGTTTACGGAGACCTGGCAGTGAAGAAAAGCATGGAGAGGGGTTGGGCGAAGCGTGTATCATCATCGCAACGACGTCGCGCAAAACCTGTCAGATCTTCCTCGTGCCGACCGGCCCCACACAGCTGTGACTTCTGCAATGTGGTAACCTGCTGACAGTCTCATTCGATGTGGTCGGCGGATCAGACCGAAACGTCCCTCTGTTGAGCTGGGCGTCTCTGTTGCTACTTGTGATACTCAACGGTGAGACCCCGCTGGGTACTTCGCCGCTTAACATAAAAAAAAACCGTAAAGAGCAACGGAGGACCGCCTATGTGGAATTGCTTGCGCGGTAGGAGGCTGATCGTGGCAACTTTTTGTCCATCTTCGTCACCTTTGATGGAACATGGACCCAACATTTTGAACTGGAAACAATACAGCAGTGGCGCCACACCACCTCTCCTCCGAAAAAAAGGTACAAAGTCGTACCTTCAGTCGGTAAAGTGATGGTTATAGTTTTCTGGGACTCTGAAGGGGTTTTTCTGTTTGATATCCGCTCTCATGGTGCAGCGATTAACTCTGAAGTGCATTGTGCTACCCTCGGAAATGGAAGAAACGACTTCAGCGTGTCCGTCGCCACAAAAATGCAATCTAACTTCTCCTTCCCCATGAGAAGACAAGGCCTCACACAAATCTGTATGTCCTACAGCCCTGGTCTCGCACCTGCCGAATACAGTCTGTCTGGCCCAATGAAATATGCACTTCACGGGAAGCAGTACGTGGATGATGGAAGGGTTACGGATGAAGTAAGACGTTGGCTCTGACGTCGACCAGTGGAGGTTCCATGCAGGCCTACAGGTCGTCCTAGTGAGGTGGCGTTAAGGCCGGCCGGTGTGGCCGTGCGGTTCTAGGCGCTTCAGTCTGGAACCGCGTTCCGCCCCCGGTAGCTGAGTGGTCAGCGTGACAGACTGTTAATTGTAAGGGCCCGGGTTCGATTCCCGGCTGGGTCGGAGATTTTCTCCCCTCAGGGACTGGGTGTTGTGGTGTCCTAATCATCATCATTTCATCCCCATCGACGCGCAGGTCGCCGAAGTGGCGTCAACTCGAAAGACTTGCACCAGG
Source organism: Schistocerca serialis cubense (assembly GCF_023864345.2). NCBI lineage: Eukaryota > Metazoa > Arthropoda > Insecta > Orthoptera > Acrididae > Schistocerca > Schistocerca serialis. Next base: position 109,360,577 of record NC_064639.1, on the reverse strand, counting down.
CGAACGGTCTACCCGACGGGAGGCCCTAGCCACACGACATTTCATTTCATTTTGGAACCGCGTGACCGCTGCGGTCGCAGGTTCGAATCCTGCCTCGGGCATGGATGTGTGTGCTGTCCTTAGGTTAGTTAGGTTTAAGTAGTTCTAGGGGACTGATGACCACAGATGTTAAGTCCCATAGTGCTCAGAGCCATTTTTTTGAGGTGGCGTAAGGACATCCCACTGAGCTGAGATTGTGGTGAAAAACACGGTTTTGTAGCCAAAAGAGTGGTAATAATATTGTGAATTGGAATCCTGAAAAGAAGTGTTAGTGAATGCCCCTCGTATGTTTCTTTTGATGTTCTCTATCACCTGCACTAAATTCAACGGGTAGCTTAAGTTCAAATGTTACCATATTATAATAATTACCAGACAGAACAATAAAAACGTAACACTGAAGATAGCACCAAAAACTCTGAAGCATGTTTGTGTGAAAAAAAACAGTGTCTTGAATAAAATGGAATATCTCTCCAGTGACCTATTTTAGAAGGTTTCCCTGAGAATGGCAGGAAGGCCATGGACCTGAACCTTTTCACTTCTTGAGATATGGCGTTCACCTTCGGTTTGAACAGTAAGGCCTTGCAGATATTCCATAGTTTATAGCCATTACCTCTCTGAGACGTTCGTGTTCCTCCTTTTGATGGTTCTTCTGTGTGCAAGTGTGTTGAGAACATCACTGGTCTGTGCTAAATGACGACAGTTGTCTGCTCGCAAGTGGAGATCCATATGCATCGGCACACGATGGTGGGAAGTTCCTATGGGACCAAACTGCTGGGGTCATTGGTCCGTCCCTAGGCTTACACACTACTGCATCTATCTTAAACTAACGTAAGATAAGAACAATATACACACCCATGCCCGAGGAGGACTTGAACCTCCGACGGGGGGAGCCACGCGAACCGTGCAAGGCTCCCAAGACCGTGCGGCTACCCCGCGTGGTTTTCGTCACGCGAAAAGCACCATGCTGCAGGTGAGGTATTGTCGGCTTTACGGGGAACCAAGACATGCAAGGCAAAGATGCAACCGTTCTTTTCCAGCTCCAACGTGATCCAATAAATGATGAAGACTGTCCTCGCCGCAGAACCATACTACTGAAATGTCGCCCCCATACCTCAAAAAGACGAAAGACGTAAGATTTGCGATCGACTCCAACACCTTGTCTTCAAAATCTTCCAAGAGAAGAGCACCAAGGGTGACAAGGGAACCTCCCATGCAAAATCTGGTTGCAGATTAATTCCCGCAATTTTATGGATCAAATATGAACTGCTTCAATTTCGATAGCTCTAGCGACAGCTCCTGGAGCACGATTTTTGGCGTGAAGGGGGTATGGCACGTTTGCCGCGAGTGGCGCTGGGGCCGTTTTTCCGGCAGAGGCTGTAAGTGAAGCAGCACGAACAGCGCAGGTCAGCGAGGTAATGGACCGGCTGTTTGTTCTTTCGCCCGTGTGACTTCCAAGTTGATCTTGTTGCGTATATTCCGGACACGATGGATGTGCACCGGAAACAAGAGTGGATACATTATTACTTTCGCCAACCAGACTTGGAGAGCGGTGGTGAGTCGTCGCCATCCATGAGCCTCCTCGCGGTTCCAAGCTTTTCTTCTGTTTGTCAGCGGACAGTGGCTACTGACTTTGAATGCTCGGTGAGCTACTTTTAGTTCGTTGCTCCAGTTCCGAGACCTCACGACATTCGTAAAGAGTGATCTTTCTCCCCACTGTAAGGGTGATAATTGTGACTGGTTCGGTTCCTGTGTGCGTTTGTATATTGATCGGTTTGGCCTCCTGTTGTTGCTATTCCCTGTTTCTATGTCTGGACAGACGATTTGAGGAGCGTGACGCTCGTATAAAAAGATTTTCTTTCTTTCTTTCTTGGGCCTTGGTCCCGCGTCGCGAGAGGTCGGCAGTGTCACTATTGATTTGGCAGTGTTAGATGCAGCCATCCCGAACCTCCGAGACGGAATTAGTATACCCCAGCTGTCTGCGCCTAGTGTAAGCCATGGAATAACGCGAACGTGGTCAAATGTCTGCGAGTCGTGTAACGGAGCCAGAATATGGGGACCAGACCGGTATTCACATATTGGGAAGTGGAAAACCCCTAAAAATCACATTCAGTCTAGCTGGCGTACCGCCCTCGTCGGTAATCCGCCAGGTAGTTTCGAATCGGGACCAGCGTGCCTACCCGAGTCTAGGAAGCATTAGCGCTTCGGCTACCATGGCGGGTGCTCGTACGAAAAGATAATAGCTTCAATTTGGTAATTGTCATAGCGTTGTGATTTGATTGTGTATCTTAAATAATTTGTATTTTAAATTATTGGGGTTTTGTACTGCTTGGGGTTATGTAAACTTTTTTGCGTTTAATATGTCATTATTCGTGACGATTAAATTCCTTTTATTGGTACGTTGTGCACTAAATCACCAAGTCGCTTTCTTTGGTCGTCTGGAGCACCCAAGCATATTTGTCTGACGGGAGCAAATCTTGCTTCATGTACACATATCAAATAAATTTTGCATCACCTCGGTTCCGAGCGTTCCGGAACCTGTGCAGAAAATTGGAATAGAGATCAACGTAAACATCATTTCCGCCCTTTTTATTGCCCATGAAAACCACACCTTGAATGTTGTACCACCATACAGCGAGAACTTCAGAGGTGGTGGTCCAGATTGCTGTACACACCGGTACCTCTAATACCCAGTAGCACGTCCTCTTGCGCTGTGCATGCTTGTATTAGTTGTGGCATACTACCCACAAGTTCATCAAGGCACTGTTGGTCCAGGTTGCCCCACTCCTCAACGGCGATTCGGCGTAGATCTCTCAGAGTGGTTAGTGAGTCACGTCGTCCATAAACAACCCTTTTCAATCCAAACCAGGCATGTTCGACAGAGTTCATGTCTGGAGAACATGCTGGCCACTCTAGTCGAGCGATGTCGTTATCCCGAAGGAAGTCATTCACAAGATGTGCATGAGGGGGGCGCGAATTATCGTCCATGAAGACGTATGCCCCGCCAATAAGATTCCGATATGTTTGCACTATCGGTCGGAGGATGTCATTCACGTATCTTATAACCGTTACAGCGCCTTCTATGACCACCAGCGGCGTACGTCGGCCCCACACAATGCCACCCCAAACCATTAGGGAACCTCCATCTTGCTGAACTCGCTTGGTGTTCAGCCTGGCCAGGTTGCCTCGAAACACGCCTTCGACGATTGTGTGGTTGAAGGCATATGCGACACTCATCGGTGAAGATAACGTGTTGAAAATCCTGTGCGGTCCATTCGGCATGTTGTTGGGCCCATCTGTACGGCGCTGCATGGTGTCGAGGTTGCAAAGATGGACCTCGCCATGGACGTCGGGAGTGAAGTTGTGCATCATGCAGCCTACTGCGCACAGTTTGAGTCGTATCACGTCGTCCTGTGGCTACACGAAAACCATTATTCAACGTGGTGCCGTTGCTGTCAGGTCTCCTCCGAGCTATAATCCGTAGACAGCGGTCATCCACTGCAGTAGTAGCCTTGGGCGGCCTGAGCGAGGCATTTCATTGATAGTTCCTTTGTCTCTATGTCTCCTCCATGTCCGAACAAAATAGCTTTGATTCACTCCGAGACACCTGGACACTTCCCTTGAGCCGGCCGAGGTGGCCGTGCGGTTAAAGGTGCTGCAGTCTGGAACCGCAAGACTGCTACGGTCGCAGGTTCGAATCCTGCTTCGGGCATGGATGTTTGTGATGTCCTTAGGTTAGTTAGGTTTAACTAGTTCTAAGTTCTAGGGGACTAATGACCTCAGCAGTTGAGTCCCATAGTGCTCAGAGCCATTTGAACCATTTGAACCACTTCCCTTGTTGAAAGCCCTTACCGGCACAAAGTAACAATGCGGACGCGATCGAACTGCGGTATTGACCATCTAGGCATGGTTGAACTACAGTCAGTTCGAGCCGTGTACCATCTTCCTGGTGAAATGACTGAAACTGATCGGCTGTCGGACTCCCTCCGTCTAATAGGCGCTGCTCATGAGTGCTTATTTACATCTTTGGGCGGGTTTAGTGACATATCTGAACATTAAATTAAAAATTTGTGGTAAGGTCTTAGGCGACCAAATTGCTTAGGCGATCGGTCCCTAAGCTTGCACACTACTTAATCTAAGGTAAACTAACTTACGTTAGGGAGAACAGACACACCCATGCCCCAGGGAGGACTCGAACCTCCGACAGGGACAGCCGCCCGGACCGTGACAAGGCGCCCTAGACTGCACGGCTATCCCGTGCGGCTCTCTGAACAGTCAAAGGGACTGTGTCTGTTATACAATATCCACAGCAACGTCTGTCTTCAAGAGTTCTGGGAACCGGGGTGATCCAAAACTTTTTTTGATGTGTGTATTTTTGTGGTCTATAATTCCAAGCCATCTTTTGTTTAACGTAGGTGAGGTTCACCAGCCAACCGTTCGCGTCTCCCATCCACCTATGTTTCCTGTCTCGCGCGACGCTTTTTACCGTTTTCGCCTCATGGCGAAATTTCAAGCTGAATCTCAGTTGGATCGTCTTTACAATTAGGTGTAAGTGGGAACGGTTGCCTTAGCGAGTTGCCTTAATATGTTTTAGTGACTTATCACAACTGTGTGATCTACGCTGCCGGCGCGTAATCTGATAACCTAAGTTTTTACTCGCTTTACCTGAAAGGCCGGCCACTGTGGGCGAGCGGTTCTAGGCGCTTCAGTCTGGAACCGCGCTGCTGCTACGGTCGCAGGTTAGAATCCTGCCTCGGGCATGGATGTGTCTGATGTCCTTAAGTTAGTCAGCTTTAAGTAGTTCTAAGTCTAGGGGACTGATGACCTCGACGTTAAGTCCGATAGAGCCATTTTTTCTTGAAAGTTACTTCTCACTGTCTTTTTGTGTTGCGCTTTGAGGTTCGTACCCGCTGGTTGCTTAGCAAAGAAGGGGTCTTGTGAGCAGCCTACCGGGTCTGCCCTAAGCAATATCAGGGCCGTTCATGAGGACCATATTGCCCGATGCGTAGTGGTTTAATATCAAGCAGGCTTTTAATCAACTCCTTTTTAGGTAAATCTGCATTATTTGTTGCATTTTAGCCGAACACATTGTAATGACGTTTGTCGCCGCCCTGTTTTGAAGGGTGTTTTCCTATCACGCTTTACGTGGTGTAAAACACTGTAATTCGAGTAATTCTTGAGTTTTGTACTTAATCGTTTATGCTTTTATCAGTAATTTTTCAAATTGTTTCTGAAGTGTTGGCCGAAGAGCCAACACCGTGTTGCTAGAGGAGGCCGAAATGCACGCGTTTATTTACACGCAGACTGGCGTGAGGTCTGGAACAGGTCAGAGAAATAAGACTAGCAAAACAGGAGGTACTGGTAGAATACTTAACTTTAATCCACAATCGGTGTACATCTCTCTTGACTGTACATAATTTCCAGTTCAATATACACTGGTAATGGCGCCTTGCTAGGTCGTAGCAAATGACGTAGCTGAAGGCTATGCTAACTATCGTCTCGGCAAATGAGAGCGTATTTGTCAGTGAACCATTGCTATGAACGTCGGCTGTACAACTGGGGCGAGTGCTAGGAAGTCTCTCTAGACTTGCCGTGTGGTGGCGCTCGGTCTGCAATCACTGACAGTGGCGACACGCGGGTCCGACGTGTACTAACGGACCGCAGCCGATTTAAAGGCTACCACCTAGCAAGTGTGGTGTCTGACGGTGACACCACAGTTTCATCTACTTAGACGCCTTTTCTTAGTATCTCGAGGTTCTGTTCGGGTAATTAGTAGAGTTGCTTTTCCTGAGGAGTGTTAACAAAAATATTGATACGTACGATGTTCAGTCCTTATTTTGCCCGGTCCTTCCCCTCCAAGAGAACCTTGCGCCAGTAGCGCGTACCAAGTAATAGGCCGTGAGAACATGAAGATTCACATCCCGTCCGCATATTGCCACCGTCGAGTGCGGTATCGGCGTGCGGATCCACTGGCGAACAGACTCGTGCGGAAATTGGACACGTAACGGCTGCTCGAAGCGTGAAGTGAGCGGCGGCGGAGAGGCGCCGCGGCCGCACGTGCGTGCTCGGACGGGCGTTACAGCCGCAGGCGGGGATGAGGGCCGAAATAAAGGAGCGGCGGGGTGCGAGGAGCGAACCGGTCGCGGATAACGCTGATGCAACAATGATTACGGCGTTCGAGAGGCGGGCGAGGGAAATTACAGCACTCGCCACTAATGGTGCCCGGAGAGGCTCACGTGCTGCATACGCCACATTAACTTCGCCTGGGAGACAGCCAGCCGCCGGAGCGAAAGAAAAAAGTACACAGAGCTTCGCTTGGGCACACTTCAAACAACTACTGTGCTCGTTAACGAGGCAACATTTCAGGCTTTCTTTCACGTTTTTTTTTTTCATGTTGTCTATTCATCGACAATTTTTAGCTGTAAACTTTCGGCAACTGAGATTTTTTCTGATAGTAAATCATACTGCACCCTATGTTTCTGTTTGGATTGCCATCTTTCGAATTAGCTCTGGCGCATCATTTATTTTCTCTCTTAAGCTTACTATCATATAAGAATGTGAAAACCAGTGTAGGATACGACGTATCCTTCAGTATGCTATTAATGTTGTATCTTTGAGACTGTAGTACTGTTATTGTCTTAATGTACATTACGAAGTGTTTGTGATATTGCCGGCCGGAGTGGTCGAGCGGTTCTAGGCGCTACAGTCTGGAACCGCGCGACCGCTACGGTCGCAGGTTCGAATCCTGCTTCGGGCATGGATGTGTGTGATGTCCTTAGGTCAGTTAGGTTTAAGTACTAAGGTCTAGGGGACTGATGACCTCAGCAGTTAAGTCCCATAGTGCTCAGAGCGATTTGAACCATTTTTTTGTTTGTGATATTTGTTTTATGTATGCTGGTCGATATCTGGAGCGAGCGGGCGACTAAACGTTGCATGGCTTGAGCATCAAAAATGTTGTCGTTTAAAAATACACCGACAGAAAGAAAAAAACAATGTAAAGTAATGACATTTCAAATGGTTCAGATTCAACTAACTGGCATTGCAAGATTACAGGTTAATCTAAGTTCGAGATACGGCACTGAAAATTTGAAATGCTGGTACATTAATAGCCGGTGTAGCCGCCAGAATGTTGAATGCAAGCTTGCAAATGTGCATGCATTGTGTTGTAGAGGCGCCAGATGTCAGTTTGGTGTGATGAAGTTCCATGCCTGTTGCACTTGGTCTATCAATACAGGACAATTAACGCTATTTGTCAATTGCAGACAGATCGGGTGATCGGGTAGGCCAAGGTATTACGTCGACACTCTGCAGAGCACGTTGGGTTACAACAGCTGTATATGGACGAGCGTTATCCCTTACAAAACACCCCGTGAAATGCCGTTTACGAATGGCAACACAACAGATCCTATCACCAGATTGACGCACAAAATTTGCAGTCACGGTGCGTGGGATAACCTGCTATTATACGAAATCGCACCCAGATCTTAGCTCCAGGTATAGATCCAGTGTGTCTAGCTCTCAGATAGGTTTGTTGCAGGCCCTTAACTGGCGTGCTTCTAACCAACACACGGCCGTCACTAGCACTGAGGCAGTATCAGCTTTCATCAGAAAAAACAACAGACCTGCAAAACTGTTCAAATGGCTGTGGGCACTAAGGGACTTAACATCTGAGGTTATCAGTCCCATAGATCTTAGAATTACTTAAACCTTACTAACTTAAGGACATCACACACATCCGTGCTGAAGTGTTGGGAGAAGAGCCAACACCGTGTTGCTAGAGGAGGCCGAAATGCACGCTTTTAAGCTCACGCAGATTGGCGTGAGGTCTGGAACAAGGTAAAGTAATTATCCTATAAAGAAAAGAACGTAGTTATTGGAATACTTAACTTTAATCCACAATTGGAGAACATCGCTCTTGTTTAGACATTATTATAATATAAACTGGTAATGGCGCCTTGCTAGGTCGTAGCAAATGACGTAGCTGAAGGCTATGCTAACTATAGTCTCGGCAAATGAGAGCGTAATTTGTCAGTGAACCATTCCTAGCAATGTCGGCTGTACAACTGGGGCGAGTGCTAGGAAGTCTCTCTAGACCTGCCGTGTGGTGGCGCTCGGTCTGCAATCACTGACAGTGGCGACACGCGGGTCCGACGTATACTACCGGACCGCGGCCGATTTAAAGGCTGCCACCTAGCAAGTGTGGTGTCTGGCGGTGACACCACACGTGCCCTAGGCGGGATTCGAAACTGCGACCGTAGCAGTCGCTCGGTTTCGGACTGAAGCGCCTAGAACCACTCGGCCACAGCGGCTGGCAACAGACCTGCACCTCGCCCTCCAATCTCTCGCTTGACACCAGTGAAGTCGTATTTGGCGGTGGTTTGGAGTCAGTGGGGTGCACGCTACAGGCTACCTGGCTCCGAGCTGACTTGAAGTAACCAACTCGAAACAGTTCGTTGTGTCACTGTGGTATCAACTGCTGCTCAAATTGCTCCTGCGGATGCAGTACGATGCACCAATGTAACAAGCCAAGCAAGATGGTCTTCCTTCTCAGTATTGCCACACGGAGCCAGGTCTTCTTGCGACCGTGCATTATCACGACCGCCGCTGCCAGCAGTTACGCGTTGTGGCCACCTTCCTGCTATGTCTTTCTGCAGTATCGTAGAAGGAACATCCAGCTTCTCGTAGCCCTATGACACGGCCTCGTTCAAACCGAGTAAGGTGTTGGTAATGGCGTATTTGTCGCATTAAAGGTATTCTTGACCAACATCAACTTCCGACGTCCAATCTCGAAGGTAACTAACGCTCACGACCATTACAGCTTGTACTGAAAGCAAACCTGATTTGCAGCCTCATGACGGTGCTGCTAAGAGTGCTCTTATGGGACTGGTGCGAAATTTGAATAGATATCCTCTTTCAGATGTAGAAACACGCCTACCACCTTTCTTTTAGTCGCCGGGCGCGGTGGCCGAGCGGTTCTAGGGGCGAACTCCGGAACCGCGCGACTGCTACGGTCGCAGGTTCGAATCCTGCCTCGGGCATGGATGTGTGTGATGTCCTTAGGTTAGTTAGGATTAAGTAGTTCTAAGTTGTAGGGACTGATGACCTCAGATGCTATGTCCCATAGTGCTCGGAGCCGTTTGAACCATTATTCTCTTTTAATCTTTGTACATCCATTATGGACTGTGGGACAACGGCTGGCATGTATTTCTTGATGCAATAATTTACCAACAGCCGTATGTACTGTAGAAATTTATTTTATGGACTTCTTATATACTAGCAGTTTCGGCATTACAATGACGCAATCTTCAGGCGTCACACGTCATAGTCGTAAAATCGCTATACACTGAAGGAGCCATATAACTGCAACAGCTCTTGGTGGCCAGACACAGACTGTGTCGCCTGGCCACGAAGAGCTGTTGCATAGCGATTTGATCCGTGGATCCAGTTACATGGCTCCTTCCGTGTATAGCGACGTGTAGAGCCTGAAGATGGCATCAATGTTATGCCGAAACTGGTAGCATATAAGAAGTTCATAAAATAAATTTCTACAATACATATGGCTGTTGGTAAATTATTGCATCAGCAAACTTTCGTTTACGTCGCACAACTCCATGTTGGTGTTGGGGTTTTTTCCATCAGTGTAATAGCCAGTTCACAGCCATCGACCCCAAGAAGAAGTAAAAACGGCACCAATTATCTAGAGGCCATTATGATGTGAAAAGAAAACAAATGCTATTGAACGTAAAGTATGACTGTAAAATTGTGTTCAGTCTCGTTTTGAGTCTTGTATCGCACAGACATTTATTTTGTGAAAACTACGCTTGACACTTTGGTTCACAGTTGACTGCATTTTATTATGAGGCCAGGAATATGTACAAAGAACAGCGAATTATTCGCGTGCACGCATTTTAATTGAAAATTGATCAACTGGTCTGTGACTGTCATTTCATTTCCATGACTGAAAAAAAGTTATTTGCTGTGGAGAAACAATATTTGCTTGAATATTCTGACCAGAAGTAAATTTAACTGGAATTTGTCAAAAATGAAAGGTACATAACTGGTCGAAACGTATTACGATGGCTAAAATGAACTGAGGCATAATGTGGGTGTATCAGAGAAGATACTATCACGAATTTTAATCTGGCGAAAAGTATATACCACAGATCAACTGAACTACATTGGCTAAATATTTTATGGGAAAATTTTATTTCTAGTTAGTTACTAAACAGAAATTAACGCTTCACAGATAGTCTTGAATATCTGGTTCAAATGGTTCAAATGGCTCTGAGCACTATGGGACTCAACTGCTGTGGTCATAAGTCCCCTAGAACTTAGAACTACTTAAACCTAACTAACCTAAGGACATCACACACATCCATGCCCGAGGCAGGATTCGAACCTGCGACCGCAGCGGTCGTGCGGTTCCAGACTGTAGCGCCTTTAACCGCTCGGCCACTCCGGCCGGCTTGAATATCTGGCTCCAACATTATCGGTGATTGTTAGGACAACGGCGACAAACAGCTGAGATTAAGTCCATCGAGGTAAAAAAGGACGAGAGGTGGCACTACAGACTTACGCTGTACGTTGTTTTGAAGCCAGAGCGGGCGCCGTTTTAAGTAGGCCAAAAAATTAGCAGATTACTGTTTACGAGTGCTCTTTGTTCATTGTGTCTGTCGTGTGAGCGCATTAACTGTTTTAAATACTAAAAGTTTTAGAGCTTACGTGAATAACAGTGTGTGAGGAAGGCAATTTCGAACGTTTTTCCGTTCTTGGATGCGTATTTGCTCTAGTAATACGACACAGTCAAAGTGACGTCACGGGGCAGTGTCATCGCCGTGAACTTGGGGATATGAATGCGGTAAACCTGATGTTTTGGGCTAGTTAAGATCGCGGACATCGGCTTCAAGTGTGTGACGTAATGCTGCCTCCCCTCTTTTCTTACATCCGTAATTTCGACAGATATTGGAAGTTATGTTCAGATGTTTTTTTTCCCTTTTCTGCAATTTTATGTACACTCGAATGAGCCTAAACTGTATAATTACGAAAAGTTAAGAACATATAATGAGATATATTGACAGCAACATAATTGTTACATCGGATGCAATAGTTTGCATGACGTCTAATCTGCTTCTACACGCAACTGGATCGTATACGGCCTATGCCACTGTGGCTCTCTGTACAAAAATCATATTTTCCGAAACATTTTATTTTAGACTAAAAACTGTTTTCACTTATGAACTTGATGTATACATTATTTACGGCATTTAATTCTCCATTTTTTCTCCAGCTGAGGTCTTTACAACATTTCCGTGACACTCTCCCTTGGGTCAATCAAACCTGTGACCATTCACTCTGTCCCCCTTTGTACAGAGTCACTATTTCTTAGTAGTCCTATTTAGCTACGTTCCCTGCACACTTAGGCAGTATTCCCAAATGGGGCACGGAGATGGTTGCATTTTCCTACAAATGTATGAAAGTCTGTCACCTGCTTTAGTTACGACTGAGCCTTAGTGAGCACTCAGTCTCATGTTCCTACATATCTTACGTATTGTTACGTCCAGATGTTTGTGTAAGTTCACTGGTTCCAGTTGTTATTTTAGTCACGGGAAATTACGATTCTTCCTTTCTGAACATTTAAAGCAAGTTGCCAATCTGCGCACTATTTTGAAATCTTATCAAGATGTGACCGAATGTCTGTGCAGCATTTTTAGACAATACTCCATTATACAGTGTCGTAAAAAACAGTCTGAAAAAGCTTGTAAGCGTGTTGCAAGGTTCGTTGTGCTGAGAAGTAATTGTTAAGAAAAAATTGGATACGTTGCGCCGTTTACGAATTAATTAACGTTGAAGTTAGCCAAGCAGGCTGCTGTGCGGGCAAATTCAAACGGCTCGCCGGAGACTGTGTTGCCAAACGTGTTCTTCGTTTTGTTTCCTAAAACTGAGCAAGAGAGCGATACAGAAATTGAACACGTCACATTAGTAAGGGTCGAACCGGAGCCAAACGCTGAGCAGTCTCGTGCGCTGTCATCTACGTTATAAGAACTAGTGACGCCAACTCTGTCTGGAGGGCAGATTGAATTCACTCGCGGAACGGCCTGATTTGCTAACTTTAATTCTAATTAATTCAGAAAATGCACAACATATAGATTTTTTTCTTAACACTTTTTTCTCATCACAACCTATCCTGCAATAGCATTACAAGCTTTTTCCAACTTTTTCTTATTACTTTGTTCTAGCATTTGTGTCAAAGCCAAAGGAAACCACTGAATACTTTGGAATGGAAGTATTGAAGCTACACTCAAGAGGCAATGCTTCGTATATGGAATCAAATTAGCGTTATACGCTGCTCTGGCAAGACAAATTGTTCAGATGGCTCTGAGCACTATGGGACTTAACATCTGAGGTCATCAGTCCCCTAGAACTTGAAACTACTTAAACCTAACGAACCTAAAGACATCACACACAGCCATGCCCGAGGCAGGATTCGAACGTGCGACCGTAGCGGTCACGCGGTTCCAGACTGAAGCGCCTAGAACCGCACGGCCACACCGGACGCCTGGCAAGACAATGAGGAATGTAATTACTTCTTCCAGACAGAAGAAATCTCACACTGACGACATCTAAAGAACAAAAATCCTGTTTTTCACGTATGCGTAACATTTTCAGCCACATTACTATCACAGGGGAAACCTCCAGAGACTTAAAAACGGTACTGTCAGAATCCTTTGGAAGAAAGGCAGAAACATAGATATTCAAAATTACCAACCATTAGCTACTTGTCGAAGTAAGTGGGAAAAATCATGTATGGGAGAACCATAACAGACATTTCTCAAAATAAGGTACTTAGTCTGAGTCTAGATTTCCAAAGGCTGTCTAGAGAGAATGTGCTGTTTTTCAATTATCAGATCAGATAATACAAAATTTGAATGAAAAAATATTGCCAGCTGGTATTTTCTGTGAAGTGGCAAAAGCATTTGACTGTGCAGTTCATGGTGTGCTCTTAGCTGTCAGATATTATGGTATGAGAGACCTGGCTGGTAACTAGTTCTCCGCCTCTCTAACTATAAAAATGAAGAGTTCCACTATGGAGTACAGGGAGGATACACAATGAGCAGCATCTTGAGAATGGGGAATAACCAAATAGAGGTGCACCACACGGTTGGTTATTGTGTGTGCTGTTGATATTTGTAAATGATTGCCAGCGTACACTGTCCGCATAAAAAACTCCGAAACTGATTTTATTCCTGGCGTATAAGCGACGACAGCGCAGTTATGGTGGCGACAGCTTGAAATAAAAACTGTAAATAACAGACGTGCATTCGACCTGGCAGTTGTGAGCAGCCGGTGCTAAAATAGTTGACGTGGCGCCACAGTGTGTCTTCATCGCTGTGGCACAAATCGCAATGGGGCGACATCTTTAAATCAAGTGTTCAAGACGATCTGCTGAAAGTTTTGAAGGGGAGACAAGTAAGTGTGTGTGAAGTTTGTCAGGGGCACCTTGGCTCCGCAACAGGAACGACGACGTCTCGACGCCTGCCTCGACTTCGCTGAAATGCAAAACGCTTCAACAGCAACATCACTTCGCCTGCGGTTATCCTCGTCTTAATGCGATGCAACAGTTGGTGATTGTAAGCACGCAGCCAGTGACGTTTGTGCGCAAAAATCAACACGGGTGACAGGACTTCCTGTTATCAATACGGAACTACTAAAAGACAAAGCGCAGAAACTGACTTGAAGGGGGCAACGCTTTGAAGACATAACTGACGTTCAAAGCATTGTGATACGCGAGTTGTGCAGCATCCCAATGAAATACGTTTATGAGATTTTCACATGGTTTTACGAAAGTTCTGCGCACTCTACTCGCGCCGGGAAGACTACGAAGAACACCTGAAGCATTTAAACCACCATTTTAACTTCCCTATATTTCATTACATTAATCCAGTCTAGAAACATTTCGCAGTGGCGGGATATATCTGAAAAGCAGAAACATTTCTGTTTGCTGAGTGAGCAAATATAATCAAGCGTAATGCATTAACTTCAATAGATGAAAAGGTAAATGATATTTTCTTAAAAATCATTAACTGTTTATCTGCAAATGGACTGTCAATGAATTTAGATACAGCACAACACAGACAATTTAGTACTCTACTAGATCTGATCACATCATTAAAATAATGCAAGAGGATAAATCAATAAATGAAAGAGAAATTCTAACTTCATAGGTATTGATAAGAATCTGAACGGGAAGTCTCGCGTTATGTATATTCCTAAGCGGCCAAGCCCTGCTAATACTGTGACACAAATAATATCGGTTTTAGGAGACGGCTTGCTTAACCTACAGGGTGTTTCAAAAATGACCGGTATATTTGAAACGGCAATAAAAACTAAACGAGCAGCGATAGAAATACACCGTTTGTTGCAATATGCTTGGGACAACAGTACATTTTCAGGCAGACAAACTTTCGAAATTACAGTAGTTACAATTTTCAACAACAGATGGCACTGCGGTCTGGGAAACTCTATAGTACGATATTTTACACATATCCACCATGCGTAGCAATAATATGGCGTAGTCTCTGAATGAAATTACCCGAAACCTCTGACAACGTGTCTGGCGGAATGGCTTCACATGCAGATGAGATGTACTGCTTCAGCTGTTCAATTGTTTCTGGATTCTGGCGGTACACCTGGTCTTTCAAGTGTCCCCACAGAAAGAAGTCACAGGGGTTCATGTCTGGCGAATAGGGAGGCCAATCCACGCCGCCTCCTGTATGTTTCGGATAGCCCAAAGCAATCACACGATCATCGAAATATTCATTCAGGAAATTAAAGACGTCGGCCGTGCGATGTGGCCCGGCACCATCTTGCATAAACCACGAGGTGTTCGCAGTGTCGTCTAAGGCAGTTTGTACCGCCACAAATTCACGAAGAATGTCCAGATAGCGTGATGCAGTAATCGTTTCGGATCTGAAAAATGGGCCAATGATTCCTTTGGATGAAATGGCGGCCCAGACCAGTACTTTTTGAGGATGCAGGGACGATGGGACTGCAACATGGGGCTTTTCGGTTCCCCATATGCGCCAGTTCTGTTTATTGACGAAGCCGTCCAGGTAAAAATAAGCTTCGTCAGTAAACCAAATGCTGCCCACATGCATATCGCCGTCATCAATCCTGTGCACTATATCGTTAGCGAATGTCTCTCGTGGAGCAATGGTAGCGGCGCTGAGGGGTTGCCGCGTTTGAATTTTGTATGGATAGAGGTGTAAACTCTGGCGCATGAGACGATACGTGGACGTTGGCGTCATTTGGACCGCAGCTGCAACACGGCGAACGGAAACCCGAGGC
The DNA here is from genome assembly GCF_023864345.2 of Schistocerca serialis cubense. Taxonomy (NCBI): domain Eukaryota; kingdom Metazoa; phylum Arthropoda; class Insecta; order Orthoptera; family Acrididae; genus Schistocerca; species Schistocerca serialis. The sequence goes on along the minus strand of NC_064639.1, from coordinate 109,345,196 downwards.
CGCTGTTGGATCACCTGCTGCACTAGCTGCGCGTTGCCCTCTGTGGTTGCCGTACGCGGTCGCCCTACCTTTCCAGCACATTCATCCGTAACGTTCCCAGTCCGTTGAAATTTTTCAAACAGATCCTTTATTGTATCGCTTTTCGGTCCTTTGGTTACATTAAACCTCCGTTGAAAACTTCGTCTTGTTGCAACAACACTGTGTTCTAGGCGGTGGAATTCCAACACCAGAAAAATCCTCTGTTCTAAGGAATAAACCATGTTGTCTACAGCACACTTGCACGTTGTGAACAGCACACGCTTACAGCAGAAAGACGACGTACAGAATGGCGCACCCACAGACTGCGTTGTCTTCTATATCTTTCACAACACTTGCAGCGCCATCTGTTGTTGAAAATTGTAACTACTGTAATTTCGAAAGTTTGTCCGCCTGAAAACGTACTGTTGTCCCAAGCGTATTGCAACAAACGGTGTATTTCTATCGCTGCTCGTTTAGTTTTTATTGCCATTTCAAATATACCGGTCATTTTTGAAACACCCTGTATTTTTTGACTAATGTATTATGATATCGTATTCTAGGATAACTTGTTCTTGAGGAAAGAGTCTTTATGTTTTCGTCTATATGATGCAACACTTTAACAGCAAAATCACTTGGCCTTCGGTGATCCTCAGGCTTAATGTAATGCAACAGTTGGTGTTACTAAGCACGCAGCCAGTGGTGTTTGTGCGCAATGTTGTGCACCATTGAACGGAGAGCAACTAGGTCACTACTAGCGGTGTAATGGATTTATGTGGACTTCTAGCGAAATCTTCGCGCACACATTCCATGGTCTCTTCATCCACACTCATGCCCGAAGGAGGACTCGAACCTCCGCCGGGACCAGAGGCACAGTCCACGACTGCAGCCCCTTAGACCGCTCGGCTAATCCCGCGCGGCTTCCAATTATAGAAAAGATGTTACACTAAATGCGTGCGACAATGAAAAAACTATTTTTCGATTATTTTCGTACCCATTGTTTGGTTTTATTGCCTCAGATGTTGTTGTGCCCTTTCTAATACCAGTGGGACAAATATGACCTCATAAGCACGTTGGAAATATATGTCTCTCTCGTTTTCACAGCTGTTAATTCAAAAAAATATCACTTTTTCCCTCTGAGTCAAATGTACCAACTGCAGTTTTATATCACGGTTCTTTGCAACGAGTGCCACTGTTATCAGTATGATCCCTATGTAAATTTCATTCTTTATGTAATTTGTTTGTTGAATGTAACATTAATAAATATAGAATGGTGACTGTTACTCTGAACAGCTGTAATTATGTTTTTATGTTAGTTCGTTAAAATACTTCCAATACATGCCGTATGAATTACTTATGACCCCAATGGTTCTCGGTGAAACAAAAATATCCTGGTAGTAGGAGCGTTAAATAATTTACGTAGTCAACAAGTTTCGTGACCGGTAGATGTCTCTGAAAAACATTTTCATACATTTGAACCAGTCAATATGGCAGGCAGAGTAAATACATAAATCTGTTCGTATGTAGTTGATACTTATGTTCGTCCTTTTTTTTTATTATTTATGCGGTGAAATGTCCAAGACTATTTTATTTATGTTAATATCCTTTTATTTCGATGACAACAGCTACAACAGAGAAGCGTGAGAGGTGGCTCATATTTCTATCTTAAGATTTTCCTCTGTAATTGCATGCGGTGAAAAGTTGCTATTCCTTCACACGCGGACTTCCCACGCAGCGTCTCTTGTCACCCAGGTGGTCCGGTGACAGGCGGGCACTGCTGATCTTGAAAGGGTAAGCTGACGGGTGTGAGGGAGTCGAGTGAATGCTTTCCAGATGCCGACATTATCAAAAGACACGCACGGAGGGGCCTGAAGTAGTGGCTGGGCTAGAGGTTCCGTTACTTCGCAGAAACTTAGCGAAAACACTTTCTGGCGGGCTACCAGCGAGGCATGGGAATGACTTGTGTTCTCAAGCAGCCTTGGCGCGCAAATTCCCGCGTTTTCTGCCGTATAGTAACTGTGATTGGCTTGCTCAGGGCACAGCTCCGTGACGTAGCAAAATCGGCGCAGAAATTGGCGCCAAGAATCTCCATTGGTGGAATGGTAGTGCTCCGGCAATAGAGTGGAATTTTCCGCCGGTTTTCGAGTTGCTGATTGGAACGGTTAACCACGGCCACTGTCGTTGGGGTGGGAATGTTCTGTGTTCGGTTTGTACGGGTGCTCTTGTGGAGAGTCGGCTCTCGCCTTTCAGTCGGAGTAGGTTACAACACTGAGCTCTCACTGCTCTGGACAGCCTGCCTTCCGTTGGCTGTCTAATGTACTTTTATTTGATTGTAACTGTTTAACGAAGTTGCTGAAGTTTCGACTTCAACGTAACTTTCCGAGTACAGTTGGCAATTGAGCGTTCTGCGTACAAGCGGCCTATGTTGTCTGTCTTGGGCAGTTTTGGCTAAAGTTGACTGTATCGGAGTTACTGTGTAACTTCGCTTGTGAAAATCAATCACTGTACCGTCAGTGATTGTGTGGCGAGCCTTCTTCGTCTCCCTCAGAGGCGCATTTTGTATTGATAGGAAGTCTTTAGTCTGGAACAACCAGACCAGGACAATTTGTTTCAGGCTATACTCGCGACATTATCATCACCACGACGGGACGTCGAAGCAACCACCCATTGCTTCCAGTACGCCAGATCGTGTCCTTGCAGCTAAGAAGACAGCTTGGTAATGTACGTCCGCAGCACCGGCAAAGCAGGCATTTTTGCTAGGTGATAATCAGAGCTCAGGAGAGTGCACCTGTTCGTCTTTTCTAACTTTGTTCTATCTTGGGTGTTCATTGTCTGAGTTCTCACTAATGTACCAGCAATTAATGTTGGGTTAGCTGTGTGTCTCTCTTAAGATTTGAGTTGCAAGGAATTGGCTCCACATACCACTTCGACATAAACGTCACAACCTAGTTTAGGGACAACTTCACCTTCACAGCGTTTATTTGAGTATCCAATTTGAGCCAGTTTGATGTATTGTAAATGTTTCATGTGTTTTTGTTTATTATTTTGTGTTTAGTCTTAATAAATCATATTGTTATTTTGGACAGAACTTTCATTCTGTTAATCAGTAGAGCAACCTTATCATTTCTCACTACGTTAATGAAACCTTCCTTTATTTAACTTATTTATCAAATTAAATTATTGCAGGTGCCAAACTCTTTTTCTACTGCACTTGCAGGGTTTGTTACAGTCAGATCGCATATCTTTTTAATCCATGTGCAGCAGCAAAAGTCGGAGTTAGAATAGGGGGGGGGGGGGGGGGGGGGGGCTTACAGCATCATTTACATATGTAGATTCTAGAAGAATTTAGTGTTAAATACACTGCTAGCCCCGGCACCTCACAAGCGAACAAATTAAGGCCTTACACTGATCAGACAGTACACTACACCGATCTACTATCGATATAAACCCATACAGGCGATAGCAGCGTCACCTGGCGCGGATGAATGCTAGTCAGACACACGGACGTAGTAGAGGTGAGCGTGCTGTCCGTGTATAGAATGGTAAAGGCGCGCGATCTATCTGAGTTTGACAGAGGGCAGATTGTGATGGCTTGGAGGCTCGGCACGAGTATTTCGGAAACTTGTCAGGTGTTCGAGGAGTGCTGTCGCGAGTGTCCTCAACTCGTGGCGAAACCAAGGCGAAACCACGTCCACACGTCGTGGGGTTGGGCGGTCACCACTGATTACAGATATTGTACGGCGTAGGTTGGGCTGACTGGTGAAACAGAACAGGCGGCGAACTGTGGCGGAACTAACATCAGACTTTGATATTGGGCGGACTACAAATGTGTGTGAACACGTAGTGCACCGAACACACATAACATTTTTTTCTTGATGCAATAATTTCCAAGAACCGTATGTATTGTAGAAATTTATTTTCTGAACTTCTTTTGTGCTACCAGTTTCGGCATTACATTGATGCCATCTTCAGGCCCCATTCGTCGTAGTCGTAAAATCGCTATACACGGAAGGAGCCATATAACTGGATCCGTGAATCAAATCGTTATGCAACAGCTCTTGGTGGCCAGGCGACACAGACTGTGGCCTGAAGATGGCATCAATGTAATGCCGAAACTGGTAGTTCAAATGGTTCAAATGGCTCTGAGCACTATGGGACTCAACTGCTGTGGTCATGAGTCCCCTAGAACGTAGAACTACTTAAACCTAACTAACCTAAGGATATCACACACATCCATGCCCGAGGCAGGATTCGAACCTGCGACCTGAGCGGTCGCGCGGTTCCAGACTGAAGCGCCTTTAACCGCGTGGCCACACTGGCCGGCAACTGGTAGTACATAATAAGTCCAGAAAATAAATTTCTACGGTACATACGGCTGTTGGAAATTATTGCATCAATAAACACTTGCCGCCGGCCGAAGTGGCCGTGCGGTTAAAGGCGCTGCAGTCTGGAACCGCAAGACCGCTACGGTAGCAGGTTCGAATCCTGCCTGGGGCATGGATGTTTGTGATGTCCTTAGGTTAGTTAGGTTTAACTAGTTCTAAGTTCTAGGGGACTAATGACTTCAGCAGTTGAGTCCCATAGTGCTCAGAGCCATAAAGACTTGCCAGCCGTTGTCCCATGGTCCATAATTGATCAACGAAGATCACCTAACAATTGGCCTCACCAGCCGACGACCCATGGAAGGAGGAAAAAAGACTGAGTTTAACGTCCCGTAGAAATCGAGGTCGTTAGAGACGGAGTACAAACTTCGATTGTGTCAGGGGTGGGGAAGGAAATCGGCCGTGCCCTTTCACAGGAGCTATCCCAGCATTTGCCTGGAAAGATATAGGGAAATCTGGAGGGCCGGACACGGATTTGAACAGATGTCCTCCAGAATACGAGCGCGGTGTGCTAACCACTGCGTCACCTTGCTCGGTCAGTGATCCACGCATGTGCCAATATTAACACCACGACATCGGCAACTGCCACTGAAATGGGCACGTGACCATCGACACAGGACGTTGGGGCAGTTGGAGAGCGTTGCATGGTCTTATGAATCCCGATACCCTCTCCATTACGCCGACGAGAGGAGGCGAATCCGTCGTTTTCCAGGGTAATAGCTCCTTGACGTGTTGAGGGACGAGACACGTCGACGGCGGCTCCATTATGCTCTGGGGAACATTCACGTGGGTCCAGAGAAGCCCTTAAAACGCATCGTGATGACCAAGGAGTATCGTACACTGGTTTGCAGACCACGCACACCCCTTCGTGACGATCACGTTTCCTGACAGCAGTGGCATTCTTCAGCAAGACAATGCCCGATGTCACAGAGCCAGGAGTGTGATTTAGCGGTTTGAGGAACACAGTGGCGAGTTCCCGTTGATGTGCTGGCACCACAAGTCGCCAGGTCGGAAACTTATCCAACACGCAATGGACGCGACGACAGAGCTCTTCGTCCCACTCCCCGGAATTTACAAGAATTAGGTGACTTGTGTGTGCAGATGTGATCGCCATATATCAAGGCCTCATTGCTTCCATGCGTTGCCGCTGTTATCCGTGCCAAGGGTGGACCAGAGGTGGGCATGCCGGCTCTTAGGCAGGTGGTCATAATGTTCTAGCTGATGTGCTTAAGTCCGAGAAGGTTAATGTTTTCGTTAACACCTTTTCTTTTACTAACAACAGTTACGGCATAGAAGATTGGCGGTAATAAGTCGAAGGCGATTTGTCAACATTAATGCTCTTAAAAACGAAAATAGGGCATTTGTCCGCGAATTACAGCTGCTCCATATTCGAGTCGCGATACGGCACATAGGCTTAATCTGCTAGTAAGTTTCAGGATCTGCGTGTGTTTCAAGTGCAGGCCGTGGATACGGCAAAAGGGTATCGAGAGCAGTGTTAGGCGCTAGGCAGTTACGCGCCACATAGCAGTCCGTCCCTCTAAGAATAGGCCGCATGCCGAGAACACTTGTGTCTGCCCGGCTGGAAGCAAAGGCTCGCAATTGCGTGACATACGGCCGTGTTTACTCCCTGCGTGGCGGAGCTCGGCACATTTCTGAACGGCCGGCAGCAGACGATTCGGACACTGCGAGAAAGAAGGGCCGCTAATGAAAGGAACCGCCAAAGCGAAACACTTCGGCTTGGCACCAAACAACTACTCTCTGTTTTCTGCGGAGAAATGGTGCCGCGCTACACTCTGAGGGAGTATACGGACCGATGGGGGGAGAGGCTGATATGGATGAGGGGGAGGGTGGAGGGGGAGTGATTCGGGGCGGAGGGGGGCCCACAGGACGTCCGCAGGAGATGGCGCGGCCAGGAATAGCTGCGGTCTTGGCTACAGTCCAGTCTTGTCTGTGCCGTTGCGACACAGTTAGTTAGCGGGCTGTATAAAGCAATTCTGCCTGTTCTTGCGTAATCAACCCAGGCATCTGTGCGGGAGAGAGCATTATCAACAACAATCAGGAAGACAAGCGACTGGCAGATCGTCGACGAAAAGTTTTATTTAAAGTATTTAGCTACTGCAACCAGATGCATCAGCATGCAGAAAATAATTCTTTTGTGAACGAATTTTCTTTTATTCATTAGTTATTTTTTCATTGTTCCTTTTATTTATGACGTCTACCAGATGCCCAGCGAAGGAGTCCCTGTCAAAATATCTCGAAAACTATGAACCATAGACAGCAAACGGTATGTTTACTGTGGAAGCTTTTTGCATTTTATACAGAAGTGATACGTATGTTTCGAAATAGTGCGAAAAATTGCTAACATCTGGCGCTGTAATGGAAACACACAGCGCCTATAAATATCACGCCCCAGCCCAGAGCGATCATTTCAATCGTTAAACGTGAAAGTGACTAAGGAAAACGGTGAAATCAAGTGTTCCAATGTGTTTTTCTGGTACCGGACTACCACAGATGAGAACACAGTCCTACGGCAACAAGGTGCAGTCTTAAAACACGATTTAATATTGCGAAAGGACTCGACGCGAAAACTACTCGCAAGCTCTTCGCCAAATTAAACGGACAGGCAGCTTCGCTGACGGTTCAGCGGGCAATATTGGCTCCAGGAAAACTGTAGTTGCTCCTGAATATGCTGCCACGATTTCTGGAATTATTCGGCAAAATCCAATTCAATCCACCAGAAGAATAGCGGCAGATACAGGTTTGAAGCGTTCCAGCACGCAGCATTCAAACTCCAAAGCCACCAAGCCATAACTGTGGTAGCTGTGCGACAGGGGGCTGACTTTGGGAACCGTATTCTCCAAATGATTTTGATGATGGAGGATTTGTTGTTGGCTGGATCTGGTTCGCAGAAGAAGCACAATTCCACCTGAATGGAGGCGTGTTGTGGCGTTCCGAAAACGCCTATATTTGTGAAGCGAAACCACTGTATGCGGTATGCTGCGGTACGCAGCGGAGACGTTATTGGCACTTCCTTCGAGCGAGAGACGATTACTAATGAACTTCACATTCCCATTTTGGAACATTTTGTCGCCACACAGCTGGCGAAGGAAGATCGAGCAGACACTGAGTGGTTAATGCAAGATGAGGCGAAACCACATCGCAACGAACAGGTGTTTCGCTTTCTTAGTGAATACTTCGGGAATAGACTAATTGCTTTGCATTAGTGCAAATTTACTGGCATACGTATGGAATGGTCTTCAAAGTGCCCGACCTAATCTTTGGGGGTACTTTTTCAGGGCACATTGAAAGACATTGTCAACCAGAACCATCCCACCAAGCTGGACGAGCTTGAATCGGCGATCTGTGTGTAAATACTGTGCATGTGTATTTTTTTATTATATAAGCACTGTACCCAGAGAAACTGAAATGTAAAATCAGAGGAACTGGGAGAGTACAATAGCAGAGAGGAGGTAGGTGGAGACAGACAAGTAACGGGGTTTGGTAGACTAGTTGGTGGTACGATGCACGAGAAAAACAAAGAGATACAATAAAGGACACTAAGAATTAATTATTGATGTGGAAAGTGGTGTAAAGTGAGAGGAGATAATCGGTGGTCGAGGTATAATGTTTAAAAGTAACTGCCACAGACCACGTTTTACGGTGTGCTACAGTATTCTGTATTCTGTATTCTGTATTGAAAGACATTGTCAACCAGAACCATCCCACCAAGCTGGACGAGCTTGAATCGGCGATCTGTGTGTAAATACTGTGCATGTGTATTTTTATTATATAAGCACTGTACCCAGAGAAACTGAAATGTAAAATCAGAGGAACTGGGAGACTACAAGAGCAGAGAGGAGGTAGGTGGGGAGAGACAAGTAACTGGGTTTGGTAGACTAGTTGGTGGTACGATGCACGAGAGAAACAAAGAGATACAATAAAGGACACTAAGAATTAATTATTGATGTGGAAAGTGGTGTAAAGTGAGAGGAGATAATCGGTGGTCGAGGTATAATGTTTAAAAGTAACTGCCACAGACCACGTTTTACGGTGTGCTACAGTATTCTGTATTCTGGTCCGCAGCTCGTGGTGTTGCGGTAGCGTTCTCGCTTCCCGCGCACGGGGTCCCGTGTTCGATTTATGATGTGGTCAGGAATTTTCCCTGCCTCGAGATGACTGGGTGTTGTTGTGTCATCTCCATCGTCATCGTCATTCATCCCCATTACGGTCGCAGGAAGGCAATGGCAAACGACCTCCTCTAGCACCTTGCCTTCACAAATTCGACAAGTCAGTAAGGCGTTGGTCCATTTCGGGCACTTAAGCAAGCAGTTATTCGACTTCGCATTGATTGCAAGAGTTGTTGAATTTCTTTCTGAAGGATATCGTGCCACATCCTTTCGAACTGGTGTGTTGGATTGTCAAAACCGCGAGCTGGTTGGTGAACGCTGTCCATAAGGCTCCAGTCTCCTTGATTTGAGCGAGATATGGCGACCATTGACCCAGGTAGGATGTGGCAAGCGCGAAGATAAGCAGTAGAAATTCTTGTCATGTGCGGGCGGGCATTATCTTGCTGAAATGTAAGCCCAGGATGGCTTGCCATGAAAGCAAATGTCTAGTCATGCAGTATTTTAGGATATCTCATATAACTGCATTGGTTAAAAACCTCTTTTGTATAGATATTTGCACCAGAAGATGCAATCCAAAAGTTGGAAAACCGGTTGAGGTGACTTGAACAAATATAGCTACAGCGGGCCATTGGACATTTCATTCAGTGTCATTTTAATAGGTTTAACACTTGTATTTTAAAAAAAACTGTTCACTGTATGAAGTGTCAAGCAGTCATGTATAACTATTTTAGCTGTGGTTGCCCCAGTTTTAAAAGTATCTGATACGAAAAAAAAAAAAAAAAAAAACATAGTAGCGTTATTGTTTCAGACTTTAAGCGATTGAAGCAGCATTTCAGAGACGAAAGAAAAGACTTAGTAGAAAATTATTTGTGATAGGTTTCCCTTGTTTGTCTCAAATATATAAAACGTAAAATATTTATGGCTCACAGAGTCCAGGACTAGAAAATTTGACAAAATAGAAAAGTCAGAGACTATTCTAGGTTTCCATTGTTACGACCGTTATCAAAGTTTACCTATAAGCACTATCGGATAATACGTCGGCATGGTGCGATTGGTATATGTCTCCTTGTGGTCTCAATTACAAATCCATTGTGAGCACGTTATGTACGGCAGTGGCTGCAGCCATCCGAAGTACCACCGTTCAGAGTCCCACGTGGCCGTTCGTTTTTAGTTTTTGTGTTCTTCAGCTAAACTATATCAGGCTAATACCGGCCTTATTTCTTCAACAGGGCCACAGCCACTTCCATTCTCTATGACTCTTGGACGTAATACTCGTCTGCAACGACTTATACAGGGTTTTGAAAAAGAGGTAAGACAATACTTCCGGAAACGTTTCCCACACGTAGAGTAAGAAAATATGTTATTTGGACATGGCTCCGGATACGCTTCATTTCCATGTTACAGCTCATTTTCTATTTCTCTTCATAATCAGTCTTACATGAAAAAGCTTCCTTCAATGCAAATTTCGAAACACCGTCTTGGTTACGTTTGGTTGTAACGTGCATTAAGTTATACTTCTTAGATTGTTTGTTTGCCGTTTCTGCTTAGCTAGTTCCTTCCGTATATTTGATCGCCTACTGCCGTTGTTCACTTGCCTGTAACCCACTAAGAATAAATGTTTCCCTTACCTTGGCGTTCCGTATTTCAATTACGTATGATATGTGGCCTTTATATAATACTTAAAATTAGTTTCTGTGTAATTTACTACAACTGATTCCTTTTAAATCTTGCTTAAGTGTGTTTATAAGTCTGATAACCTGCCTGGGGGCGGAGACGTGTTTAAACGTAACTTTAACGTCCCTTAAAATAATTACTAGTGGCTATCTTGTAGCCTGAACAAAAATTTCGTGTGAATCCTAAAGCATCTGCGCCGATTGTCAGACTTGTTTGCATGGTTCTGTTATCCTGTATCTCTCTTAAATGTTATCAAAAAAGTTTTGACAGTGAAATTGCTCAGTTGGTCGGTGTTGTCGGCACCTGGTCCTTCACGGCGAGGAATTTGTCCCTTAATGAAAATTGTATGTGAAAATTAATTACCTAAAAGGGCTTCGCCATGGTAGGCATTTACATAGTTCCTTAAGCCACTTGGGCAATTGCTAAATGTTCAAATGTCTCTGAGCACTATGCGACTTAACGTCTGTGGTCATCAGTCGCCTAGAACTTAGAACTAATTAAACCTAACTAACCTAAGGACATCACAAACATCAATGCCCGAGGCAGGATTCGAACCTGCGACCGTAGCGGTCCCTCGGCTCCAGACTGTAGCGCCTAGAACCGCACGGCCACTGTGCAATTGCTAAGTGTATTTATTCGTTCGACCAATTGAAGTTCTTGGCCAGTAATTTTCTGTTAACGAGCAACGCCGTGTAGCAACTAATTATTCTTCCTTCAACTGCTAAGTACGTTAAATCATTTTGTGAAGGAAAGGAACCTACGACTTATCTAAGCAGGTAGATTAACGAAAGGCAAACTTATGTGTCTAGCATTTGTAGACTTAGAGACAGCTTTTGACAATGTTGACTGGAATACTCTCTTTCAAATTCTGAAGGTGGCAGGGGTCAAATACATGGAGCGAAAAGCTATTTACAATTTTTACAGAAACCAGATGGCAGTTATAAGAGTCGAGGGGCATGAAAGGGAAGCAGTGGTTGGGAAGGGAGTGAGACAGGGTTGTAGCTTATCCCCGATGTTATTCAATCTGTGTATTGAACAAGCAGTAAAGGAAACAAAAGAAAAATTTGGAGTAGGAATTAAAGTCCGTGGAGAAGAAATAAGAACTTTGAGGTTCGCCGATGACGTTGTGATTCTGTCAGACACAGCGAAGGACCTGGAAGAGCAGTTGAACGGAATGGACAGTGTCTTGAAAGGAGGATATAAGATGAACATCAACAAAAGCAGAACGAGGATAACAGAATGTAGTCGAATTAAATCACGTGATGCTGAGGGAATCAGATTAGAAAATGAAACACTTAAAGTAGTAAAGGAGTTTTGCTATTTGAGGGGCAATATGGTCAAAGTAGAGAGGATATAAAATGTAGACTGGCAATGGCAATAAAAGCGCTTCTGAAGAAGAGAAATCTGTTAACATCGATTATAGATTCAAGTGTCACAAGGAGTGTAGCCGTGTATCTAAGTGAAACATGGACGTAAATAGTTTAGAAAAGAAGAGAACATAAGCTTTCGAGATTTGGTGCTACCGAAGAATACTGAAAATTAGATGGGTAGATCAAGTAACTATTGTGGAGGTACTGAATAGAACTGGGGACAAGAGGAACTTGTGGAACAACTTGACTAGAAGAAGGGATCGGTTGGTAGGACACGTTCTGAAACAAGGGGTCATCAATTTAGTATTTGAGGGCAGTGTGGAGGGTAAAAATCTTAGAAGAAGACCCAGAGATGAATACACTAATCAGATTCAGAAGGATGTAGGTTGCAGTAGTTACTCAGAGGTGAAGAAGCTTGCAAAGGATACAGTAGCATGGAGAGCTGCATGAAACCAGTTTCTGGACTGAAGACCACAACAACAAGGAAGGAGGTAATATTTCGATACGGTGAGGCTTGGGGTTAACTGCTTTATTTAATAGCCATCGGTGCTCCCGCTATTAAGCTGTGATTTTACTGATTATAAAGTGTTCAGTTGTTTGTGATTAAACTACTATTTAAGTACATACAATTTTGTTGACGACCATCTTATCTCTCCCTACCGCTTCAGTTCGTTTTTCCGACTGAACGAAGGTAATGTTAACTTGTAATTCTGTCCACTGTTGTGTCGACAGGTGAATAACTTCAGAGCTCTACCAGCATCAAGCACATAGCATCAACTACTTAGAGTTCATGACAGACTCGGTTTCCGGTACAGTGCAAATGGAAATGTACTCAGATTCTGAGCTGGAAGATGCCCGTTTCCTGTGCGGATTAGCAGATGGTAATGGACCTCGGGGCGCGACGGGAGGACGTTCAAAGCAGTTATCGCCGTCCCAGGAAGCGCGGGACGTTTAAACCTGCTACTCGCGGCGGGGGGGAGGCTAAGGAGAACGACATCTCAACTGGAGGAGGACGATTTCAGTGCAGTTGACGACAATCCTAGCGACAGCCCCCGTCGGAGGTTCTAGTCCTCCCTCGTGCATGGGTGTGTGTTTTGTCCTTATCGTAAGTTAGTTTAAGTAGTGTGTAAGCCTAGGGACCGATGAGCTGAGCACTTTGGTCCCATAGGAACTTACCACAAATTCCCAAAGAAATTCAAACTGGTGATGTTGCCATCATGACTGTCTGGAGTGTGCTGCAAGAGAACCTGCTGTATCCGTACCACGTACAGCGTGTGCAGGCGCTATCGGCAGCTGAATTTTCTGCATGCGTGTACTTCTGCGAAAGGCTCATTCAACAATGTGTCAACCCTCACTATGGCGCAAAATTAATGTATCAGGCCAATCCTCTCATCTGTCAAATAGCAAAGCTAGCGTCTCCTATCTTGCTCCTGAGATGCCTTCCTCTTCATCTATCTCTATTAGCCAGGCAATCTTCTTTTCCTTTATATTTCCTTAATTATGTTTCATCATGTCTATTCTTCTCCTCCCTTCACCATGAGTCTCCCTCATACTCCCTGCTGCCAGCACTCCTATCTAAAATTTGTCTCTTCAATAATGTCTGATTTTAACAGTACTTATGATCTACGAATATAAACTCTATATGTATGTATTTTTCCAGATGTACCTTTCTAATTGTTTATTTCACTTTTTGTACTAGATGTAGTTTAACATGCCTACTAAAACGTATGAATGTAAAATAAGTAGAATGCCTGGTTAGTTGTAAGAGAGGGCCTGATGGCCCTAATCTTGCCAGGTTAAATAAATCAATAAATAAATAAAGTAAATAAATAAACAAATGCACTGCCCACGGATGAGGCTTCTTTTCAAAGTAGACGGTTAAAATGTTGAGAACTGTAAAAACTGAGCCCTAACATGGAAATAAAGCGTTTTCTGACCCATGTTCTCTGACTCTATAGGTGAGTAATGTTTCCTGAAAGTTTGACCATAGCATTTTGTTACACCCTGTGTATCAGTGATAAAGTGACCAAGTAGAGTCTCGTCGCCAAAATTACGATGTATCCCGTAGAGACGGTGCATGAGTTTCTGAGGCCGAAATCAAAAGAATGAGAGAACGCAGTTACTGTGTGAAATATTGTAAAATACTCAACTTAGTACAAAGTATCCTCATCTGAACCTTACATAGTAACGTGACAAAAGTCATGTGATAGATATATGCACATATACAGACGGCGTTAGTATTGCGTACACAAGGTATAAAAAGGTAGTGCACTGGCTTCAAATGGTTCAAATGGGTCTAAGCACTATGGGACTTAACATCTGAGGTCATCAGTCCCCTAGACTTAGAACTACTTTAACTAAGGACAGCACGCACATCCATACCCGAGGCAGGATTCGAACCTGCGACCGTAACAGCAGCGCGGTTCCAGATTGAAGCGCCTAGAACCGCTCGGCCACGACCGGCAGTGCACAGGCGTAGCTGTCATTTATACTCAGGTGATCCAAGTGGAAAAATTTGGACGTGATTGTGGGCACACGACGTGAATTAACAGACCTCGAACGCGGAGTGGTAGTTCGGGCTACACACACGGGACATCCACTTCGGAAATCGTTAGAGAATTCAATATTCCGAGATTCACAATGTCAAGAGTGTGCCGAGAATACAAAATTTCAGGCATTATGTCTAACCACGGGCAGCGCAGTGGCCGACGGCTTTCGCTTAACGACCGAGAGAAGCGGCGTTTGCGTAGAGTTGTCATTGTTCAAGGCAAGAAATTTGGCGTTAATGGGTTATGGCAGCAGACGACCGTGCCTTTGGCCGGTATTACACTATCAAATTTCTTTGTCCAATATCTTTGTCCAATATCTTTGTCAAAGATATTTGTTAGTGTAATAGGGACTTTGTCAAATGTCGTCCAATATTTGATCAAATCTAGGGCCTCGCTGTATATTTGATCAAAGAAACCGCTTGTCTTCTGTTCACTGCAATGTGACATGTTACCACATGAAGCGCTAGCATCGCTGCAGCGTTCTGTCGTCTGCAGTGTTTTTATAACCATTGCCGGTAAATACAATTGGTGTGTGCCGACAACTACAAAATTAATAGAGATGTCTGAAGCTGATGAGGCGCTTTACAACGTGGGGCACCCTGGATACAAAAATAGATTAAGAAGATTGGAGACCTAACCTGACCTGACCTGACCTAACCTAACATAACCCTCTCCTGTAGCAAGGAATCGGAGTGTTATAGTGAGCCTGTCTTCTGAAGATGTAGCAGTTCTTAAGTGAATATTGTGCTTTGTGATATGAGGATACACTTCATTGAGCACATACAGAAATGTATGCTCATCCATTCTTAAGTAATTGATGTACGACTTGACGTCTTCCACTGTAAGCTCACGTAACAAGTTTTGTTGAATGCTTTTATCGTGTCGTCGTAAAACCCACGGCTTCACCCAGATTAGATTAGTTTTCTCGTTCCATAGATCCGTGCTGAGGAGATCCTCGTGGATGTGGAACATGTCGATTTTTTTAAGCTGAAATAACAATTCTAATACATCATTTGTTTCTATTAAAAATTTCGCCAATGAAGTAGAAGGAGTTGGCCAGTAGTAAGTCTTTCAGGCTCCTTTTAAACTGATGTTTATTTCTAACTAAATTTTTTATGTTTGCTGGCAAATTATTGAAGATGAGTGTTCCTGAGTAGTGGACCCTTTTTTGAACTAAAGTAAGTGCTTTTAAGTCCTTGTGCAGATCATTTTTGTTCCTGGTATTCTATGTATGAACTGAGTTGTTTGTTGGAAAAAGAGATATATTATTTACGACAAATTTCATTAAGAAGTAAATATACTGAGAGGCAGTAGTTAGTATATCCAGTTCTTTGAAGAGGTTTCTGCAGGAGGTCCGTGAATTTACTCCACAAATAATACGTATTACACGCTTTTGGACCTTGAAAACTTTTGTTTCACTTCAAGATTTACCCCCAAAATATTATCCCATATGACATTATGGAATGAAAGTATGCAAGCTTTTTCATTTTTATGTTGCCTATGTCTGCTAACACTCGAATTGCAAATACAGATTTGTTAAGGCCTTTCTGCAGTTCTGTGGTGTGCTCCTCCCAACTGAATATATTATCAAGTTGTAATCCCAGGACTTTTAAGACTGTCAACCTCGTATGTATGGTTCCATTTCCCCCCCCCCCCCCCCCACTTCTTTTCCGCATGTGCACACAATGCAATTGGAGTACGTAGAACTGCTGCGGTTAAATAACAAGTTGTTGTCAGCCATCTTGAACTTTGACGAAAAATTTGATGACAGTGTAATACCCCTTCTAGCGCTACGTCAAAGATCTTTGTCAAATATATTGGACAGAATATTGGATCACATCTTTGATCAAATCTTTGACAAAGAAATTCGATAGTGTAATACCGGCCTTTGGTAACAGCACGATATCGCCTGCAGCGTCTCTCCTGGGCTGGTGATTGTATCGTTTGGACCGTCGGCTACTGGAAAACCGTGGCCTGGTCAGATGAGTCTCAATGTCAGTAGGTAAGAGCTGATGGTATGGTTCGTGGAGCAGATCCCACGAAGTCATGGACCCAAGTTGTCAACAAGGCACTGTGGGAGCTGGTGGTGGCTCCATAATGGTGCAGTTTGTGTTTACATGGAACAGACTGGATTCTGTGGTCCAACCGAACCATATCATTGGCTTTAAATGGCTATTTTTGGATACTTGGAGACCATTTGCAGCCATTCATGGACTTTATGTTGCCAAACAACTACAGAAATTTTGTGGATGACAGTGCGCCATTTCACTGGGCCACAACTGCTAGTGACTGGTTTGAAGAACATTCTGGACAGTTCGAGCTAGTGATTTGGTCACCCAGATCGCCCGACATGAATACCATCGGACATTTATGGGACATAATCTAGAGGTTAGTTCGCTCTCAAGATCCTGAACCACCATCACTTTCTCAGTTATGGATGGCTATAGAGACAGTATGAATCAATATTTCTGCAGGGGACCTCCAGCTACTTGTTGAGTCCATGCCACGTCGATTTGGTGCACTACGCCATGCCAAAGGAGGTCCGATACGATATTAGGAGGTGTCCTATGACTTTTGTCACCTCAATGTGTATTACACATTATCTTGTGATACTCCGGTGAATGAAGACTTTTCACTGGGGAGCCCTTCATGTAACATTACAGTGAAAACGTACAGAAAGAACTGTTATGTAGTGTAGCGTATGACGGCCAGGCATGCAAGTTTCCTTTAGCCTCCTTGGGTTGCACGTAGCTTGGCTTCGGTGGGAGTAGACCAGTCTGCCCGATCTCCTGACAACGCTCAGCAGCTTGCCTGCCTGGGTGCCACGTAAGCATGGGTACCAAAACCTCGACGAAAATATCGCTGCAAAATTGTAAATGAATTGAACCTGTTGAAACGAAGCTACCAAACCGCCCTTTGTTGATGTGTTACCGTCGTCTCCACCCGACGCCCACTGGGTTATGAGTGAGGGAGCTAACTGTACCACGGAGACCGCTACCGGTATCTTCACGAACCAACTGCTTACAAGGTAAAGTTTTATCCTCGAAGTCCACCCCAATCGTCTGTCTTCATTGGTACTGAAGATACGACCTTATGAAATTTGACGGATCGTTGCAAGAAACTGCAGAATGGATCTAATTTGGGTGCAGTAGTTGCGTATTAGCGGCGTAACTCGTACCGCGCTAATCGAGGTGAAGTAGTGAAGCTCTCTCGCTAATCGGGGCAGCCTAATTTGGCCTCTAATCATCGTGGCAACGCTGAACTCTGGGGCAGAAGCGAGCAGGGCTGTCGACCCAAAAGGCTGCCAGGGGTGGTTCAGAGATACTGGAGAACACGTCGACCGACTGAGGGTAGCTGCTTATTTTCGAATTCGACTGCAGCGTAGTGTGTTTATGTTTACGCGAGAGAAGGCGTGCCTACTTAGACGACGGCTTTATGAGCCTGCAGGCGCGACAGGGACCACTCCCTCCTGTTTACGTAACATTTCGAGCGCCAGTTACAGACTTTACAAATTACTGGCGTTGGTGATTATCCATCACAGTATATCGAGAACGAATCGTGCACTCTGCAGGTTAAAACTACGTCCTGGGACTGGGACTCAAACCCGGAACCTTTGCTTCTGTGGGCAATGCTCTTGTCGACTAAGGTATCCAGATATAGCTCACGACGCGCCCTCGCACCTTTACTTCTGCCGCTATCTCTTTCCTACCTCTGAACTTCACAGATCTCTTGCATACCTTGCCGGGCCAACACTTCAGGATCAAAAGTTATTGCGGAAAATGGCTTAGCCACAGTCTAGCGTATCGTTCCCAGAGTGAATATTCTATACTGCAGTGGAATATTTTGAAGGGGAAAGCTAGTGGTAGAAGCAAAGCCTCGTGGGCGTCTAGTGAGCAGAGATTAGGAATGTGGTCTGTGTACTCGCTTTCTACTCGCCAATGGGTCCTGTGACATCTTCTCCGACTTCACCATCCCCGTATTCTCGGAGTTTCGATCCTGTCATTTTCCGCGGCTCCTTATTTAACAGCAAACTCGTCACTTAAGTCTGTTGTCGGATACAAGTGAACTATACGAGCATAAAAAAGTGGGAGCACACCGCAAATATAATCGAGGGCTTACAGCAATGCCGCTACATACATTACTGTTTGCACGATGAATATTATTCGCCAAGTAGCCAAGTAACTGTACCCGGCCACGTTTTACTGTGCTCGGTTTGTTTAAAAGAAAAAGAAAGAAAGGGGAAAGCACATGTTTCTAATACCGGTGAGAATTGGATATACGTCCTACCCTCCTTCTCTCCCCTGTCCATCTCCTACTCCCACTTTCTTTGTCTATTTCCTCCTACTACTCCCTCTCTTTGCCCATCACCCCCCCCCCCCTTGTCCATGTTCTCCTTTCTCTCTCTCTCCATCTCCTCCCACTCTTTCACACTGACTCACCACCCTCCTCCTTTCTCTGTACATCTTCTCCTGACCACTCCCTCTATCAACTACTTCCCGTTTACTATGTCCATTTCCTCTCACCCCTCTGTCCGTCTTCTCTTCATCACTCCCTCTGATCTTGAGCCTTATTTATTGTTACAGGAAATACAACTTTCCCGTTTGCTAATAACGTTTCGTTCTTGTATGTTTTATATGTATATTTATATATTAAAAACTATATGGTTTACTTGTGTCTAAATGTTTATTACAGAAACTTGTAAAAATCTGATGTAAATCGAAAAGGTACAGTTTGAGACTTTTTGGTAACAATATTTTATCTGAGACTTTTTGGTAACAATATTTTATCTTTATATAATTGTTGATTTGTTCAAAATCGTTATATACAATCGATCCAGAACTTTCGGATATTAAAGATTTTTAACAAATCAACATTTACATTTTTGTAACGTTTCCCCTGTTACTACATATACATTACTGATATACCAGATGACGTTCTAATGGCTATATAAAAACACCTGAATACTCGAATGCAACGTTGTGTCAAAATTTCCAAGCAATCCAAGAACTGTGTGAGATTTGAGATTTTAAGGAAACAAATATTTACGTTTGTACATGAATGTATATGTTCCCAATCAAAATTTCCGGAAGTTTTTGACGATTGCTTTGTGATTTTGACACAACGTTCCACTGGTAAAGCGCGTATTTTTATTTACCTCTTTTTAAATATATGTAGTACATAAATGTAGATAAATTTAATAATAGGGGAACGTTGTAAGAAATAGGTATCTAGATACGTCTGTATTAGAATACAACCTTGTGTCAAAATTTCAAAGCAGTCAGTCAAGAATTTTTTGGAGGTACACGATATTGAACCAACGAACATTTACATTTTTATTTACATAGTTACATTGACCGATCACTTGGTGGGGCATATTGGTCTGTTTCTATATATTTATTCAAAAGACTATTGGAAATTTACTAAACAAGAATAGAACCATTTCACTGGCGTTCGACGAACTTCGTATGTTTTTCGTCTGAAGTGTGGACTAAAGCATCGAAATTCCTCCAGACATCGCACTTCCTCTTATGGGGCAAATCTACAGTTGTATATCTCACATTCCTTAATTTTCGTCTTACATCCTGTCACACTGGCAGGTAAGTATTTTGATAAAGATAGAGAAAAGCAAAACAAAAAATTCAGTCTATAGATTAGGAACCTAATTATATAAATATATCTTCTTTGACATTTAAGTGCTGTATTGGAGGATCGCTACATATTGAAGATAATAAGTTATAGACTGTGTAAGTAATGCGGTACATTCAGTTCTATTTCAAACCTGACGGTAGCATGAACTACAGCAGTTGACTATTGTCATCCAGTGGGTCCTGCTCCATACATAGCCATTGTCCGTGAATGTGGTCGAAGGTCTGAAGATGATCATTTGATGATCGAGACTGTTCACCTTTCAATAAACGTGCTGAACCGTTGCGCGATGGATAGGTCACGCCACGATCTCTAGTAGAAAACCTTTGCCTTAGGGAGGCTTTGTCCATTGGAGGCGGGAGGCCAGGACAGTGAAGATGGAGCAGTTGACTCTGGGTGTGTGGGCTGTGTACCTAGGGAAGGAGCGTGTTGGGTGTTCAGTGACCGAATGGACCTGGAGGTGGACGTCGGACCTCCGCTGTGTTGGAAGTTTTGCGTCGGCCCCACGCTGTCCTTCCTGGGTGGTTGTACGGATACGTCTGGCGAGCTTCAGATTTGGTTTATCGCATGCGAGTGAATGGAGCATCGGCAGTAATCATAGCTATAATTGACATTTCCTGACCAAGTACTCAGACTGTTTAGTTCGGTAGTTTTTTGGTTAGCGTCCGATTCCATATCAGACGTTTGGTTATTGATCCCGCTTCTGTCTCTAGGCAGAAAAGTTGTTTGTGCTCTCTTATAAGAGTAGTTAATTTGTTTCTCTACTGAACGCTTCAATCTGAATGTTATTTGGTGCAAGGCATTGGATTTGTGGCGGCGTGCATTTATATTTTAAGTGATTTCATTTCATGTGCCACGTCCTGCATGTACGAGGGGGAGCTGGAAAATAATTTTCCCCTGTCGACTGTGGGCAGAGTTGTGTGATATGGGCGAAAGACGATACGGCAGGTGAACGCGCACGTGCAAGACCCCGATACACCATTGGGTAGAGGTCGGCCGCGATCAAGCAGATGGCGATGTCGCAGTGCCAGCCGCTTGGTTGTTTCCCAGAGCTGTGGAGAGAAGGTGCGTTTTGGAGTCGTGGTCAAAGGCGGACGTGAGAACTGTTATCCGCTATGAATGGGCACGTGGAGTATCAGACACAAAAATTCATAACCGCCTTGATGAGGTGTATGGGTCAGGTGTGATGTCGAAGCAAATGGTGCGGGGATGATGCCAGCAATTCAGTGATGGACGTCAGCAAGTGCAGGACATACCGAAACCTGGACGGACACCCACGGCCACTATAGATGCAGGAAGGTGGATGACATGATTAATGTGAACCGGCATATCACCATCGATGGTTCAAATGGTTCAAACGGCTCTGAGCACTATGGGACGCAACTTCTGAGGTCATTAGTCCCCTAGAACTTAGAACTAGTTAAAGCTAACTAACCTAAAGACACCACACACATCCATGCCCGAGTCAGGATTCGAACCTGCGACCGTAGTGGTCTCGCGGTTCCAGACTGCAGCGCTTAGAACCGCACGGCCACTTCGGCCGGCCACCATCGATGGAGTAGCGGCAGAACTTGGAATCGGACATGAGCGAGCTCATAAGATCATCCACGACATTCTTCGATACAGGAAGGTGTCAGCACGATGGGTGCCCAGCCAGCTGACCCCGACACACATGAAACAACGCATGGCGTTCAGCCTGGAACAGCTCGTGCGTTACCACGAACCTGGCAATGACCTTCTGTTTCGGATTGTGACAGGGGATGAAACGTTGAAACGTGGGTCCACCATTACACGCCCGAATCGAAAGCCGTATCCATGGAATGGAAACATCCGTCATCACCTATCTAAAAGAATTTCAGAAGCACTCCGTCTGCAGGTAAAATGGTACTCACCGTTTTCTGCGACGCCAAAGGAGTTTTGCTGGTGGACTTTATGGAGGATGCAACCACCAATGCTGCGCGGTACTGTGCCACTCTGTCGAAACTGAAAGAGGTGATTCGGAAAAAGCGGCCTGGCCTCTCAGAACTGGCGTTCTGCTCTTGGATGACAATGCGAGACCACACACGGCGACGGCAACGCAAAACCATATTGCAACTCTTGGTTGGGAGCGCCTACACCATCCGCCTTACAGTCCGTATCTCGCACCAAGTCACATCCATTGTTTCCTGCTGTGAAGAAGACTCTCGCCGGAAGGCGCTTTGGCAGCAGTGCTGACGTCAAACATGCCGTTCAACTCTTCTTCTGTATGCAACGCCCTGATTTTTTCCTGGAAGGCTTTCTGAAGCTTGTAAAGCGGTATGACAAATGACTCCATGTACTTGGAAATTATGTAGAAAAATGAAGATATGTCTTATCCTTCATGTCTCATTCTCTTTTTTTTTTCACACACAACTAACCACAGTCGACAGGGAAAACTTATTTTACAACTCCCCCACGTACTATTACTGGAGCGCACAATTTCATCATATTTGGTTTTTATACGACCAAGTTTGACTGTAGTTTTTTTTTATTGTTTGTACTGGTGGGGCCACTTAATCTTAATTATTTAGCCTCTCTCAGTGAGGACTTCACTTTGCGTTTGTTACTACTGTCCTATACGCGTGTGTAATTTTATGCAAAAGGTTATCTTCTATCTGCTGTTAGTCAAGGGTTCGTTACCCAAGCAAACGCGTTAGCTTGGGGTTAAGTACTCCGCTCCAAGCGGTATTTACTTGTTTACCCTAACCCACGTGGAGCGAGTTTAATAAATTTTGTGGTTGGCAGTGGAACTTCCTAGTCGGTAACTGTATGTAGGTTTTGAGCGCTTTATAATTTTCGTTGATTTAACTCAGTTAACTCATTAAAAATTCATTTACTTTAGTTTCTTGTTGCTGTAATTTTGACTGTCGTGCGGCAGCGTTCGGTCTATAGTAGACGCCTGGCGCAGTTCCAGAGCTAAATTTAGTATTTATCTGTTAATTAGGCTACCATTTGCGTTTATTTTGATGGGACTTGGGGGAAATCTGCTTGGCTGATAGAGCAGGCGCAGCGTCCGAAAGCGGAGCCGAGTCCGCGCCCGACCGAACGATCAATCGGGTGCAGATGGTACTACAACACTTGGTGTTTCCGAGCCCACTATGGCTTGTCAAGAAAGGGTTGTATAGAATGTTGATGTACTTACTTAATCATTGCGCACCTTCTTCAGTTCTCTTTTCCATTTCTCTTATTTCTAGCTCATCTAAATTGTTGAAGTGTTAACGGGCTGATTTGCCAATGGAGTAATTACTAGAGATTTTTACTTAAATGTGTTTACGCAAGTGTGGCTTGGCCAATGGAATGTTTACTAATCTTACTCCTTGTGCGCCGGCCGGAGTGACCGAGCGGTTCTAGGCGCTACAGAGTGGAACCGCGCGACCTCTACGGTCGCAGGTTCGAATCCTGCCTCGGGCATGGATGTGTGTGATGTCCTTAGGTTAGTTAGGTTTAAGTAGTTCTAAGTTCTAGGGGACTAATGACCTCAGAAGTTAAGTCCCATAGTCCTCAGAGACATTTGAACCATTTGAACTCCTTGTACGCACTGTTAATTTTTGAACTGGAGAAACGCTATTAATTTCATGAAGGTTCTCACTAATTCCTTTTAACATTCAGGATGCAATACTTAACACCATTTTTTGTTTAGTTTTTATGCTTTGGGTGCCTTGTGCACTTCCGATATCAGTCAGTATAGTAATTTTCTTATATGGTGCTTTTCTTGCGGAGCATACTTCTCTTTTGAATTGTAAATCTGAAAGTTTCTTCCGAGAAAGAATTTTTACCGCTTTCATTGTACTGTTTCGATTTTTATTATTGAATTTAATCCACTTGCTACAGTTTTGTGATTGTTAACTATTCTGGTTCTTAGTAGTCAATGCAACTGAAGGTGCTTTTCCGAGGGATGTTTAGTAAATCTAATTTTTTGTGATCTGCTAAATTAAGAGAAAGTTCCCAACACGAATGATATTCAACTTCCTTTTGGTCCTGTCCATCCTACCAAGACAACCTGACGCGGGTACTCCGTACCATGTGCCTTGTGACCTCGAATGTATTATAATTAATTTTAAATAAACATGGGTGATCATTGTCAGCAACTGCACAGTAATTTTATTCCAGAAAGGAATCAGATATAGGCAACAGTTGCGCATGACAGGTATCTGTTCTTAACAGATATCGATTATACATTTCCACTTGTAACAGGTGCTAATGTTTAGTAGCTTCTGAAAAGAGATTACTTAAAATTAGTATAGAACAAATACTCACAAATTACAATTTTTAGCTGTACTTGACTCCTTCGTCGAATCAGAAAAAATACTGGGGAATTACAGTAGGCACGCGAAAAGTTGGGCAGCTACATCAGAGACGACAATGGATGATATAGATAGATATTTTGTTGTAAGGTGAGGGGATGTAATTGGAGGGATGCTTTCTTGTTTGTCTTCCAGTAGGCGTGCGTGAGTCGCACTATCCTACGGAATAAATTTCAACTGAAAGTAGCGGCGATACATGAAACCACATTATAGAAACGGTCATATTCAAGCGCGGTACATGCACACTGAAAATAGTGCCCTGAGGGGGAAGAGGGTACAAACTTGAAACTTTGCAACTAAGTACAGTGAGATCCGACATGCAAACGATTCAAGTTTGGTGCTAAACTGCCTGCCGACAAACCTTACGGTGTCGCTGCAATCGAGCAGGAGGCCCTATTGGCGCACAGTGGACGCGTCATACACGTGGTATTCACATTCCTGTTCGAGAAGGACGTAAGTAGGCGCAGAATGCCAGGTAGCCGTGTTAACATTTCTCACAGTTAAGCCAGGTTGAGTGGGACCTAACAAGCGACATGAAAACTGCAGCCTGGTCTTGCAAAAAATGTTCAAATATATGTGAAATCTTATGGGAATTAACTGCTAAGGTCATCACTCCCTAAGCTTACACACTACTTAACCTAAATTATCCTAAGGACAAACACACACAACCATGCCCGAGGGAGGACTCGAACCTCCGCCGGGACCAGCCGCACAGTCCATGACTGCAGCGCCGCAGACCGCTCGGCTAATCCCGGGCGGCGGTATGCCTTTCCAGGTCGATCGAACGGAGAGTACCGTCTGACGGCCGCGCAGGGTAGCCGTCTGGCCTATGGCGCCTTGCCACGGTTTTCGCGGTTCCCCCCATCGGAGGTCCGAGTCCTCCCTTGGGCATGGGTGTGTATGCTGTCCTTAGCGTAAGTGAGTTTAAGTTAAACTAAGTAGTGTGTAACCCTAGGGACCAATGACTTCAGCAGTTTGGTCCCATACAACTTACCACAAATTTCCAAATTAACGTCTGATGAAGTTGGAAGCAGTTGACACGAGATAGCACCCACATGTGACAGACCGGGTTTGGAGTGATCAGGAAGACGAGGTTAGAAGATCAAAGGAGAGTGCGGCAAGCGATCAGGGATTCTACAGTGACTAACTCCACGATACAAGCAGGTGTACGGGTAGCAGTTGTTCCACAAGCCATTTCCAAACGTCTACCAGATGCGAATTTGCTTTCCAGGCGTCCTTGTCGTGTACATCCGTTAACACCGAGACACTGGCGACTGTGTCTGCAGTGGTGCCAAATCCGAACGACGTGGACTGCCACAGACTGGCAAAAAGTGGTGTTTAGTGGTGAATCCTGATTCGTTTTGGGATGGGTGGTAACCGCATATGGGTGTAGCCCATACAGCCGGTATTATGGTCTGGGGGGGGGGGGGGGGGCGTCATAGCCTTTGATAGCAGGTCCCCTCCAATTACGTACGGTACGTGGAACCATAATGGACCAGCGTTATGTTGACATTCTTGAACTCCATGTTTGACCTTTCCTACGTGATCTAGCAGAGGCACTTTTCCAGCAAGATGATGCTCGTGTGCATAAAGCTCGAGTTGCTCAAGACTTGTTTGTCATGTTTAGACTCTTCCATGGCCGACCTGCTCCCCGCACGTGCCCCATACAGAACTTGTGTGAGGGCAGCTGAAACGGCACATGCCACCATCTGACTCTGTACTTGATTTGGAATTGGCTGGTCAAGATTTGTGTTCCATTGTGCCTCGGGACAACATCAGAGGAAAACTTGACGCCGTTTTCACAGTGCTCCTGACTGTATTTTAACCAAGGAATATGAAATTAAAATAAGATTATTGTAATACAACGCAACGAGTAAAAGAAAAACACAGCAAACATTTGTGACCGTGTCCCATGTTCCATAATGCATTTAAATATACGTACAGTTAATCTTCTGCTGGTTCTAGGCGCTCAGTCCGGAACCGCGCGACTGCTACGGTCGCAGGTTCGAATCCTGCCTCGGGCATGGATGTGTGTGATGTCCTTAGGTTGAAACGTCCCCTTTTTAACAATTATACATGACTGTCCTTAAACTGACACACAATATTTTTTAGCGCAACGCAATCTGACTTTCAAAAATCCCTACAAAAGAATGGCCCTGACTAACATTAACCTATACGTTTCACAAATCACTTACCTCACAAAAATCTTCGTTACTCGAACTACTGCAGTACAGCGATCGCCACTACTGCCAGCTAAATAAAAGATTCAAACTACGGAAGGCACTAACTACTGATAGGCATAGTTAGCAAATGAAAGATTTTAATAGAGTACAAACAATGTATTTACCTTAATAGTCATAATATATATATAGCAGTTCATGACAAATTTCAAAACTCCGCCATCTCTCTCCCCACATCCACCACTGCTGGCGGCTCACCTCCAACTGCGCAACGCTACGCGCTTTTCACATCCAGCTGCCACTGCCCAACACTACAATGGCAGACAACAATGCAAACTAGCCACAGACTGCACACAGCACAGCCAGTGATTTTCATACAGAGCGCTACGTAACGTTGCCAATAAGAAAACATAAACAGCCTACTTACAAGGTTAGTTAGGTTTAAGTAGTTCTAAGTTCTAGGGGACTGATGACCACAGATGTTAAGTCCCATAGTGCTCAGAGCCAATCTTCTGCTCCCATAGACAACAGGCAATTACAGTGTGACAACGTTGGAGTCGCTGAAGGTAGCAACGATATAGAACACTGAACTGTTAACACGAAGTGTTCTGAATGGCACAAACTTTTATGATCAGTACCTTCAGGCAGGGCGAGGTTACCTCGCCCTTAGTGTAGATAGACTATTGGGGGCTCATAACATACTAATTTGTGTTGCTTAGGAATTAATAATGAGATCGGTACATACGCGACCCGCGGCGCCGTTTCGCAAAGAAGTTTGGCAACCACTTGACTAGCACATACACACCAGTTCAGTTTCATGACTGACGTTAGGGGTGGAGAGTGACAGGACCGCCTAGTAATAGTCCTGCACCATTTGCAGCGTTCCAAAGCTAACAGCTGGACTAATTTTTTTTTGGTGAAAGTATGCGCATGTTACCGGAATAAAGAGCTTGTCAGTGGAGGATAACAGACATGTGTAAAACTCAAAGTGCACTCGACAAGTGACAATAAAAGTGAGCAGAAACCCGGAACGTGCTTTGGCCTAAATAAAATTAAGATAAAGCGTCTAGTTTATTTATTTGTTCAGCTAAATTTGTTTACTCAGACAGAAATTTGTATTCTTTCGTGAAGTCGGTCAAAGTTGTTATCTAAAGATGCCGCTTGGCATTCAGGATACAGTCTTCCGCCGACACCGAGGGCCATTGCCCCACGACGACTTCACGGTGCTGGATATCAAGTCTCCGGAGACCGTAGAGAGTCAAAAACAGCTCTCCGATCTGGCGGCGTCCCGCAAACCGGTTGAGCACGTTCAGAATAGCGAGCAGACGGCGGAGCGCGTTCGGAACCGGTTACATTACTCGGCTGATTAATTTGTTTACCACGACACGAGGACTGTCGTCCGTATTGCGGAACAGCCGGGCTCGAAAATTACAAGTCTTTAATGCATATACATTAGCAGCGTGTAGCGATAAAAAACTGAAATACGTAAAATCACGGGACGTTTGCACAAATGAGCAGTAAATTGATTTCACACTCTCAGGTCGTATGAATATCTGGTGTGTTAATATGCCTAGAATTTAGTAAACTATACATTATTTACCTGCATTCTTTATCAATAACTGAAGAGCTGACAGTCAACAATTCGAATATTTTTGTCTCTACAATCAAAGACTTCCACGATCTGTTAGCCACGTATTAAAATAATGTTCTGTTTTTGCCTTCTACTAGAAAGTTTTGTAGATTACCACAAAGTTGTAAACACAACATTTATATGTCGTATTAATTCACATAAACACACATAATGATAGAGGTTTCAACCTCGTAAATGCGTAGTGGATAAAAAAATAATGACTGGTACCAGTAAACATGTTGTTTCAACCGATAAACTTTTTATACTTAATTTACTCGTACTGAAGTCGATTTGCGAGCTTATTCTCAAACTTGTTTCATGGTATTCTTCTTTTTTTAGTCAAATTGTTCGTCGTTGCGTTATAGTTATTGAAGGTACTTTAGATCCGTCTTTACAACTGCAAGACAGTGCGTATTTCTGTCACCAAACACGCTTAGTTTTATAAACATAATACATAATTACCAACACTTACAAGGAGAAAAACGCAATAAAACGACATTCAATTTCAGAATCGTTAAACAGGGTGCATGGTGAGGTTACTGATCTCTGTCAGTAAGGCTCAAGCGTGACTCATTGTGCTGACTATTGTAACTATTATCTTAATTAATCTCTCTCAATACAGTAGGCGAACGGTGGATCAATATCTCGTAGTAAAGGTCATTTCTTTACTAGACACAAGTTACTCTTGGAAGCTCTTTGCAAGTTTGCTGGCGCAAGAAAGTCCACACGTTGTGCGGGAATGGCATACTCAGTGGCTCATGGAAAGTAGTTGTTGTATTGTATGTTAATCTCAAACATTCCCCAAAAAGAACTCTTTGTGAAGTACAGATTCGTACGAGTCCACTTTCCACTGATTCCTTCGACCCACAAACCATCGATAATACGATGAAACATAGAATTGTGAATATTGGAGTATAACACATCGAAATAACCTTCAAAATATGTGTATGAGTTTTACTTTTAGAGATCGGAAAAACATTCTCCTACCACGGACCTTGACATCAATCTTTAATCTAGTCCACAATTCCGACAATATACTCATAATCACAAAATTTCCTTAATGGCGCCTCTTAATGATATAAATTGTCTACACAGGTCCTCACCCCAAACCACAATGTCCAGGTAGAATAATTTCTCCACGATAATATCCCAGGAGTGAAAGCATCGTCGCAGTCCATGTAACATCTATATCATTGTTTGTCACCGGCGACGGCCGTTAATCAAACTATCTGACGCGCACCTTGCGCGCACTCGAAATTATTCGAAACTTATACAGTGTCATTACAACATATGTTGCATCATAATCTCCCACAATAAACTCCCATACAAAATAATATGTTCGACGAACGGTCCGTAAAGGTTGTCAACGAATGATTCAACACAGAAAGACATTCCTAAACCACAACCAAAACAAGCTATACCCGTACACCAACAAACTGTTATCTGTAGCTCAATTGCAGGATTGTGACAAAATCTGCATCGGTATGACTGGCAGGACATTTGAGGCAAGACTTAGAACGTATCACATCATTGTGCCACGCACAACAGAGAAATATGTTAACATCATTGAAATGAGTAAAAACAAACACTTTCTCACTTTTGAAGAAAACTACCATACAAACAAAGCACTAACACACTGTCTACAGTACTTACGTTGTCGCTGTGGTCTTCAGTCCCAAGACTTGTTTGATGCAGCTCTCCATGCTACTCTATACTGTGCAAGCCTCTTAATCTGCGAGTAACTGATGCAACCCACATCCTTCTGAATTTGCTTACTGTACTCATCTCCTGGTCTCCCTCTACGGTTTTTACCCTCCTCGCATCCCTCCAGTACTAAACTGGTGATCCCTTGATGTCGACGAATGCTTCCTATCAACCAAACCCTTCTTCTAGCCAGGTTGCGCCACAAATTTCTTTTCTCCCCAATTATATACAGTACCTCCTCATCAGTTACACGATCTATCCAACTAATCTTCACCATTTTTCTGAAGCACATTTCGAAAGTTCCAATTCTCTTCTTGTCTAAACTGTTTATTATCCAGATTTCACTTCCATACATGGGTACACACTATACAAATACTTTCAGAAAAGACTTTATGACTCTTACATCTGTACCCGATGTTAACAAATTTCTCTTCTTCGAAAAAGCTTTCTCTTGCCATTGCCAGTCTACATTTTATATTCCCTCTACTTCGGCCATCAGCAGTTATCCTGCTGCCCACTCATCTACTACTCTCAGTGTCTCATTTCCTAATTTACTTCCCTCAGCATCACCTGATTTGATTGGATTACTTTCCATCATCCTTGTTTTGCATTTGTTGATATTCATATTTTATCCCTCTTTCAAGAAAATGCCCATTCCGTTCAATTGCTCTCCCAAGTCCTTTGCCGCCTCTGACAGAATTACAATGTCATAGGCAAACTTCTACGTTTTTATTTTTTTCTCCCTGGACTTCAATTCCTAATCCATTTTTTTGTTTCCTTTACTGCTTGCTCAATGTACAGATTGAATAACATTGAGGATCGGCTACAACCCCGTGTTAGTGCCTTCTTAACCACTCCTTCCCTTTCATGCCACTCGACTCTGCATCTGGTTTCTGTACAAATTGTAAATATCCTTTCGCTCCCTGTATTTAACCTTTGCTCCTCTCAGAATTTCAAAGTGAGTATTCCAGTCAACATTGTCAGAAGCTTTCTCTAAGTCTATAAATGCTATAAATGTAGGTTTGCCTTTCCTTAAGCTATCTACTATGGGCAGTCGTAGAATCAGTTTTGCCTCAAGTGTTATCTCATTTCTCCCGAATCCGAACTGATCCTGTTTGAGGTTAACTTCTACCAGTTTTTCCATTCTTCTGTAAAGAAGTCGAGTTAGTGTTTTGCAACCACGACTTATTAAACTGATAGTTCGGTAATTTTCATACCTGTTAGCACCTGTTTTCTTTAGAATTGGAATTATTATGTTCTTCTTGAAGTCCGATAATATTTCGCCTTGCTCACCACATGGAAGAGTTTTATCATGGTTGGTTCTCCTAAGGCTATCAGTGGTTCTAACGGAATGTTGTCTACTCCCGAGGCCTTGTTTCGATTTAGGTCTCTTAGTGCTCTGTCAAATTCTTCGCGCAGCATCTTATATCTCATCTTCATCTACGTCCTTTTCCATTTCTACGATACTGCTCTCAAGTACATCTCCTTTGTATAGACCCTCTATGTAATTATCCAACTCTCAGCTTACTCTTCTTTACTTAGGAGCGGTTTCCCATTTGAGCTCCTGATGTTCATGCAGGTGGTTCTCTTTTCTCCAAAGGTCTCTTTTTTTCCTGTAGGTGGCATTTATCTTTCCCTTACTGATATATGCTTCTAAATCCTTACTTTTGTTCTCTAGCCATTCGTGTTTAAACATTTTGTACTTCCTGTCAGTCTCGTTTTTTAGACGTTTGTATTCCCTTTCTTCTGCTTCATGTAATGCATTTTTATATTTTCACCTTTCATTAATTAAATTCAGTATCTCCTGTTTGTGTAATCCAAGGATTTTTACTAGGTCTTGTCTTTTTACCTACTTTTTCCTCTGGTGTCTTCACTATTTCATCTCTCAAAGTTATGCATTCTTCTTCCGCTGTATTCCTTTCCCCTGTTCTTCTCAATAGTTCCCTCATGCTCCCTTAGAAACAGTTCTTTAAGTTGATCCAGGTTCCATCTCCGTAAAATTCCTACATTTTGACAGGTTCTTCAGTTCTACTCTACCGTTCATAACCAATAAATTGTGGTTAGAGTCTACATCTGGCCCTGGAAGTATCATTTTTTTTAAAATTTGGTTCCGAAATATCTGTGTTACCATTATATAATCAATCGGAAACGTTCCACTGCGTCCACGTGCGTTCACGTATACAACTTTGTTTCATGAATCTTAAACCAACTACCGAGCGAGGTGGCGCAGTGGTTAGCACACTGGACTCGCATTCGGGAGGACGACGGTTCAATCCCGCGTCCGGCCATCCTGATTTAGGTTTTCCGTGATTTCCCTAGATCACTTCAGGCAAATGCCGGGATGGTTCCTTCGAAAGGGCACGGCCGATTTCCTTCCCCATCCTTCCCTAATCCGAGCTTGTGCTCCGTCTCTAATGACCTCGTTGTCGACGGGACGTTAAACACTAATCTCCTCCTCCTCTTTAAACCAACTGTTTCAGCGATAATTAAACTATCCTCTGTGCAAAATTCTACCAGGCCACTTCCTCGATCATTCTTTTTCTCCAGTTCATATTCAAGTACTATTTTACCTTCTCTTGTTTTCCTACTATCGAATTCCAGTCCCCCACTGCTATTTAATTTTCGTTTCCCTATACTATCTGAATAATTTCTTTTATCTCAGCATACATTTCTTCAGTCTCTGCACCACTCCGGAGCTTGTTGCACATTAACTTATCCTACTGTGGTGGGTGTGGGTTTCATATATATCTTGGCTACAATAATGCGTTGACCATGCCGTTTATAGTAGCTTAGCCACGTCCCTATTTTCTTATTCATTAATAAACCTGCTCCTGCCTTACTCCTCTTGATTTTGTATTGTATTCACAAGACCATAAGTCCTATTCCTCTTGCCACCGAACTGCACTATCTCGCGCTATATCTAACTTTAATCCGTTCCTTTTTATTCTAAGATACCTGCCGTATGAACGGATCTGACACCCCACGCTCCGATCGGTAGAACAGTTTCGTTTCTCTTGATAACGACATCCTAGTGATTAGTCCCCGCCCAGAGATCCTAATGGGGGACTATCTTACCAATGGAATATTTTACCCACGAGGATGACATCATCAATTAACCAAACAGTAAAGCTGAAGGCCCTAGGGAAAAATAGTGCTTTGGTTTCCCCTTGCTTTCAGCAGTTCGCAGTACCAGCACAGCAAGGCCGTTTTGGTTAATGTTACAAGGCCACATTAGTCAGTCAGCCAGACTGGTGCCTCTGCAGCTAATGAAAAGGTCACTGCCCCCCTTCAGAACCACACGTTTGTCTGGCCTCTCAACAGGTAACCCTCCGTTGTGGTTGCACCTGTGGTACGGCTACGTGTCGCGCTGACGCGCGCAAGCCTCTCCACCAATGGCACGGCAAGGTCCACGGTTCGTGGGGGTGATAGTACCTAAGGACCATATAAATAATGGAATACAGACACTATATACGTGAAACGTTCAATAAGTAGTGGAACACATTTTTTCTCAGCCAATTGTAGTTGAAACAACGCTTAATTTATTGTGAGACGTAGTGAAATATTCGCCTTCGAATTTGCGTGTGTGACGAAGACGCATTCCTAGCAGGGAGCAGTCATTGAGTACCTTTTCGCGGAAAAACGACATCAACGCAGATACTCACAGGAGGTTACAGCATGTCTATGGAGACCTGGCAATGAACAAAAGCACGGCGAATCATTGGGCGAGACATCTGTCACTATCGCAACAAGGTCGTGTACACCTCTCCGATCCCCCGAGTTCTGGCCGGCAGCACACGGCTGTGAAATTGAACAAACTAGTTCAGCTTTTTCGTTGTCACAAAAATGCAAACGAACTTCTCCTTTTTTATGAAAACGCAAGGCTTCAAACAAGTCTGCGCGCCCGAAAGGAGCTCATAAAACTCCATAGGACTGTTCTTCCTCATGCATCCTACAGCCCGGATATCGCACTTTCTGTCTTCAATTTTTTTGGCCCAATGAAGGAATCACTCTTAGGAAAGCAGTACGTGGACGGTGGGGAAGTTACTGATGCAGCAGGACGCTGGGTCCTACGTCGAACAGTACAGTGGTATCATGCGGTCATACTGACCATTCCGGTAACGTGATGCAAGGCCGTCACACTGAAAGGAGATTATACTGAAAAATAACGTTTTCTCACTAAAAGAGTGGGAAATAATATGGATTACTGGAGTCCGAATGAAACAAAACTGCTTTCAGCAAAAAAAAAATGTGCTACGTTACTTACTAAACGTCCCTCGCAAAACCAAACCATTGAAAAATAACCAAGTAAGAGGAAAATAAATTTTACTTTCTCTCTCCTAATCCTCTCTCACTTAATAGCTCCCAGCCTGCTGCATTTCACCTCTTCCTGTCTCTTTTTTCCACCCTTTTCCCAACTCACTGTCCGTTCACCTACTTTGCATTCACTGATCACTCATCTTTGCTCCCCCTTATATTCCCTGACACTAACTCCCCAATTAGATCTTCTAGCTTGTCATTAGTCCGAGATTTCACTCACACATTAGACAAATATATAGCCACATAAATAAACGACATAATACACATATGAAGAATCACACGGTACATGAGAATTTTCAGATCAGTGGAAAACCAGAACTAGCTGTTAAACTGGTAACAAGACTCACTCAAAGACAGACAGACGCATTTAGCTAGAAGGATGCAAACAAACGGTAGCGGTGCTACACTGTGTCGTGTTTCACATCAGGGATGTATAGTTCTGCAAAGCAATATGGAATTAAGCTGAAAACAGCTGTGGCAAACAAGGGAGTACCTCAAAAACGTGTAAGCAGACGGCAGTTCCTGATGCGAGCGAACTTCGGACATAAAGAACCGCAAGTAAAATCGACATATTTTGTAACGAACTGTTTCATTTGTATAAAAGTCATCAGAGGTCTCTAATGAAACATATTTACAATTAAGCTTACTTTCTAGATATAGACGAAACGCACTTGCTGACAAAATAGGAATTTTCCTGTAGTTGTTAAGACGAATTTAAAATTATTTCAGTAATTGTTTTATGGACTTGTTCCATTCGTTGTTGAAGTTTACTTTCACATTAAGCATACCGTACAACGACATCCCAAAAGCCAACATAATAATTAAAGTAAAAATTATCTGTTACACTTGTCTGTATGGTAGTATAACTAGGCCACGAGCCCGGAATTGTCTAAGTATTCATTTTGTAAATTTTCTATTGGACACGAAAACGAAAATTAGTTGAGTTTGTAGTGAATGTGTCGAAAAAAATTCACTTCCATGTATTTGTCAAAATACCCTTGATATTGTGAAGCAGTCATACGAGAAAATAAGCGTAGTGTACATGAGTATAGTATCCAGATTAAAAACATGAAGTCGGACAGTTTATGTCCGGTGTACGCGGCTGCTTCGCGTATGTACAATGCGATTTTGTAAACGTCTCTATGGCGACGCCTCTTCGTGGCTCTATAGACAGTTACTGTTTTCGCCTAGAGCCATTTGCTCTTCGCAGTTGATAGCTGTCAAAAGCCTGCCAGGTGTGAGTGATTTTCTTAATTTGACTCGACTGTAGGAGTGTCTTAGTAGTAAAAACTGAACATATTAAAACTTCATTTATGATGTGGCAATTTTTCTCGCATCTCGAAGTTTATAACATCGTATCTCATGAACTACACTACTGGCCATTAAAATTGCTACACCACGAAGAAGACGTGCTACAGACGCGAAATTTAACCGACAGGAAGTAGATGCTGTGATATGCAAATGATTAGCTTTTCAGGGCATTCACACAAGGTTGGCGCAGGTCGCGACACATACAACGTGCTGACATGAGGAAAGTTTTCTCATACACAAACAGCAGTGGACCGGCGTTGCCTGATGAAACGTTGCTGTGATGCCTCGTGTAAGGAGGAGAAATGAGGACCATCACGTTTTTGACTTTGATAAAGGTCGGATTGTAGCCTATCGCGATTGCGGTTTATAGTATCGCGACATTGCTGCTCGCGTTGGTCGAGATCCAATGACTGTTAGCAGAATATGGAATCGGTGGGTTCAGGAGGGTAATACAGAACGACGTGCTGGATCCCAAGGGCCTCGTATCACTACCAGTCGAGATGACAGGCATCTTATCGGCATGGCTGTAACGGATCGTGCTGCCACGTCTCGATCCCTGAGTCAACAGATGGGGACGTTCGCAACACAACAACCATCTGCACGAACGGTTCGACGACGTTCGCAGCAGCATGGACTATCAGCTCGGAGACCGTGGCTGCGGTTACCCTTGACGCTGCATCACAGATAGGAGCGCCTGCGATGGTGTACTCAACGACGAACCTCAGTGCACGAATGGCAAAACGTCATTTTTTCAGATGAATCCAGGTTCTGTTTACAGCATCATGATTGTCGTATCCGTGTTTGGCGACATCGCGGTGAACGCACATTGGAAGCGTGTATTCGTCATCGCCATACTGGCGTATGACCCCGCGTGATGGTATGGGATGCCATTGGTTACACGTCTCGGTCACATCTTGTTCGCATTGACGGCACTTTTAACAGTGGACGTTACATTTCAGATGTGTTACGACCCATGGCTCTATCCTTCATTCGATCCCTGCGAAACCCTACATTTCAGCAGAATAATGTACGACCGCATGTTACAGGTCCTGTAGGGGCCTTTGTGGATACAGAAAATGTTCGACTGCTGTCCTGGCCGGCACATTCTCCAAACCTCTCACCAACTGAAAACGTCTGGTCAATGGTGGCCGAGCAACTGGCTCATCACAATACACCAGTCACTACTCTTGATGAACTGTGGTATCGTGTTGAAGCTGCACGGGCAGCTGTACCTGTACACGTCATCGGAGGTCTGTTTGACTCAATGCCCAACCGTATCAAGACCGTTATTACGGCCAGAGGTGGTTGTTCTGGATACTGATTTCTCAGGATCTACGCACCCAAATTGCGTGAAAATGTAACCACATGTCAGTTCTAGTATAATATATTTGTCCAATGACTACCCGTTTATCATCTGCATTTCTTTTTGGTGTAGCAATCTTAATGGCCAGTAGTACATGTGTTGCGCGTTGATGTGTTTGTGCAGGTACATTCAGCGGCATATGTAGTTATCGTTGCAAATTGTGAATGGAGTTAGAAGAAAAGAAGTAATAAACAACCTGCACAAAGCGGCTGTTTTTCTCGCATCTCAGTGTTTATGAGGTCGCGTGTCATCTGGACTACTTTAGACAGGTGGTTCTTAAAGCCCCACAGCCCATCCCCAGCGATTGTTGCCTGACAGTAACGGATAGGTGTAGCAAGATTGATTGAAATCGCTCCAGTGATTCGGGAGGAGATATGGAAAGCACACACCCACACTCACACAAACACACACACACACACACACACACACACACACACACACACACACACACTTACGAACACCTGTACTCACACAAATACATATATCCATTTTTATGATGTGTATGGATATGTAATGAGAGCTCACAGTCCGCAGTAAAATCCTCAAACAGGCAACAGTAATGTAAGAGAACTTGACTCTGCATGTTTAGTTTTGGAAGCGGTGGATCAGTTTCGAGGTCTGCAGTGGTAGCGCGACGGCCTGGCTATAGCAGCTCGCAGACGCAGCGGGGGACTCGGTTTTGAAACACGACGCAAACCCTGCGCCAGCCTCGGGCCTGCGTTTGGAAAGCCGCTGCAGCCTCCGCCATGTGGAGCGGCCGCCGCCTCCATTTATCACGTCCACCGCAGCTGCAGCCTTCATTTATTACCCAAAGTGAAGTCTGCCAGACGCAACGTTTTTATTCTATTTTGTTTATTTATTCAGTTTTTTACGTGAACTTTCCAAAGTGCTGCTACGCCACCGAAGAGATCGGATTCGTGTTACACGTACGCACACTGAGGAACATTTCCTCGTTTACATCAGAGGGCAACTTCAACAGCAGGAATCTACGGAATATCCTCACCAGAGGAACGGACAGAACTGCAGAACTTCCGCTATGGCATCCAGGGATACGATACTGCGGTGTCAATGTTGTTAAGAATAACGACACAGGGATTGCATTATCATATTTATTCGCCGATACCAGGCAGCGATTTTCGGTTGATATGTGCTCACCTACGCAGGAATGGCATAATGAGTGTATATGTTGTGACGCAGGAACGTCGACATGTGGCGTCTGGCCATCAGTTGTGCAAAAGGGTCTGGGACAGATTTTCGATGTCGTCATTCTCTTATACGTCTGACGGTTGTTCGTATTCGTAACTGTGACTACATTTCATGCATCCAGGAATGTCTAATCAGGCGTTGGAATACGCGCTGCAGAGTGGAAACAGTGGGAGCACCCTAAGAGTACGATAAGCAAAGTAGTTTATAGAGGATGCTGGGTGTAACAGTTATATAGAGGTGGAATGATTACCACAAAACAGAAAACTTTGGGGGCACCATCAAACTAATGTGAAGACTGATGAGACAGAAATTGTTTTCACTGCACTTTCCAAAAAGATAACATCCACTTTTGTACTACTTACGAAACTGAAGCACGTACAGGGTGTTCCAAGAGGAATGGTCAATATTCAGCAATATTAAAAAGTGTGGATAAAAATCCTAGGTCAAGATCGATAGACTTCCTATATTGATTACTACTTCCAGTTGAATGACAAGCCATATTCAGATCTAAAATACAGAAAATTGCATAAAAGAGGTGAACAGTAGCATTATACATTTTATTTTTAAACTTTCGCTCTGTGATACACACCAATAAAAATTATTACATATTTCCGTGTGTATCGGCCACCAGGTATTACGTATCGTCAAAATCTTTTGAATCGCTTTTGTTGTCATGTACACACTAAAAAAATTTGTAGATCACCACAAAATAAAGTCATAAAAAGCAGTTTTGGTAAGTGCTGCAAAGCTATAACCTTATCTAAAGTAAGTCATGGTTACATAATGTACG
Source organism: Schistocerca serialis cubense (assembly GCF_023864345.2). Taxonomy (NCBI): domain Eukaryota; kingdom Metazoa; phylum Arthropoda; class Insecta; order Orthoptera; family Acrididae; genus Schistocerca; species Schistocerca serialis. Next base: position 109,306,610 of record NC_064639.1, on the reverse strand, counting down.
GCGTTAACATGTATTTGTCGCCAGTGGTCATATTTACACCCTCGTCTTTAAATGCTGGGTGAAAATATATATATACTGAAGCGCCAAAGAAATTGGTATAGGCATGCGTACTCAAATACAGAGATATGTAAACAGGCAGAATACGGCGCTGCGGTCAGCAACGCCTACATAAGAGAACAAGTGTCTGATGGAGTTGTTAGATCGATTACTGCTATTACACTGACAGGTTATCAATGTTTGCGTGAATTTCAACGGGCCGTTATAGTCGGTGCACGAGCGGTGGGACACATCATCTCTGAGGTAGAGGTAGCGATGACGTGGGGATTTTCCCGTACGACCATTTCACGAGTGTACCGTGGATATGAGGAATCCGGTAAAACATCAAATCTACTACGTAGCTGCGGCCGGAAAAAGATCCTGCAAGAACGGGGCCAAGAGAATCGTTCAACGTGACAAAAGTGCAATCCTTCCGCAAATTGCTGCAGATTTCAATGCTGGGCCATCAACAAATGTCAGCGTGCGAACCATTCAACGAAACATCATTCATATGGTCTTTGGTACCCGAGGGTCCACTCGTGTACCCTTGATGACTACACTGCACAAAGCTTTACGCGTCACCTGGGCCCGTCAACAGCGACATTAGACTGTTGATGACTGGAAAGATATTGCCTGCTCGAACGAGTCTCGTTTGAAATTGTAACGCGCGGATGGACGTGTACAGCTATGGAGGCAACCTTATGAATCCATGGACCCTGCATGTCAGCAGGGAACTGATCAAGTTGGTGGAGGCTCTGTAATGGTGTGGGGCGTGTGCGATCGGGTGATATGCGACTCCTGATACGTCTAGATATGACTCTGACAGGTGACACGTACGTAAGCATCATGTCTGATCACCTGCGTCCATTCATGTCTATTCTGCATTCCGACGGACTTCGGCAAATTCAGCACGACAATGCGACACCACACACGTCCAGATTTACTAAAGCGTTGCTCCAGGAACATTCTCCTGAGTTTAAGCACTTCCGCTGACTACCAAACTCCCCAGACATGAACATTATTGAGCATATCTGGCATGCCTTGCAACGTGCTGTTCAGAAGAAATCTCCACCCCATGGTACTCTTACAGATTTATGGACCGCCCTGCAGGATTCATGGTGTCATTTCCCTCCAGCACTACTTCAGACATTAGTCGAATCCATACCACGTCGTGTTGCGGCACTCCTGCGTGGTCGCGGGGGCCCTACAAGATGTCAGGCAGGTGTACCTGTTGGTTTGGCTCTTCAGTCTACATCATTCGCAACGCTACAAGGAAACAGCAGTATTACGGCTGCCAAATAAATGGCCGCATTGCTATACGAAAACGATAACTGCAAGACGACACTATAACCAACCAAGTTTTACAAAAATGGTACTTTTATAATGATACAAAGTATTATCTAATAGATTTATGTTGTATGAAATGTAAGGAACGATGTTCAGTTTCTACAGTCTGTAGTATAGTAACCAAACACCGAATGCAAGCTGTTCGTAAAGTAATACAAAACCAGGACATCCTAAAACAATGGAATTAATAAGGTCACAACTGAAAGCAGTGCAACGTCTTAAGGTACAAGAGGTATGTACTGCACCAACGATAAAAATAAATTAAGATATATAACAGGAATTATACAAAGCAAAACAGTCTAGTAAACACGGGCTCTAAATTACATGGCTTAAGGGCTATGAGCACTTCTTCATCTACGATACGAAACAAAGTCTTCTGCTGCAAGCACTTAGCTTTCCATATTTTGGGAGGAGGTAGGAGGACCAAACCAAGAAAAATTATCAGGGAAATATGGGCTCTAAAATGCATGCCTTGAGTGCTGAGAGGACTTGTAAGTAAAAGATATGTGTTTCACGGTAGCAAAGATGAATAATTGCGAATAGTTCTTAAGATATGAACCTTGGAGGCCATGTTTACTGGTCATTTTTTTGTTTTGTTTTGGTCCGTACTACTAACTTGCAAAGTTTGGCAAGCAAAGAACTGTCAGTAAGACAATATCAAAGATGGAGACGTGGTCACAGGTCTTAATGTATGTATTTCAGAGCCCATGTTTACTAGACTACTTTGCTTCGAATAATTAATCTTTCCTGTTATATCCTTGAATCTGCTTAATCCTTCTGGGACACCCCGTATCTTCATAGTCACTATGAAGATCTGAAGAGTATTTAGGGGTTGTGTTAACTGCTTCCCTAACCGGCAGTACCAGGGTAGTTGGTCGAGTTCTGGTTAATAGAAAAGTTCCTGATCACAATTACCAGTATTGGCATATAGTCCCATCCATCTTTTACGAAATATCTCTCCATTTCTCTTCTGCTGGATGGGTATTTCTCATAACCTTAGTCGTTCTTTATAAATTCCTTACAAAAGGTTTGTCCATTTCTGTGTCTATTGCAGAATTTAACATACTGGTCGTTGTGTTATACCTTAAGTCCTAAGTCTATCTAATATAGTATCGATCCTCCACTTTCCGCACTAATTTCGTATCTGCCTCCAGTATGTTTTATTTTCCTTAAGAGGGCGTCCAGTTTTCACAGACGCTGTCAGGAATTTTATAGTGTGTTCTAGTCTCTTTCTTAAGTGTAGCACTTATACTGAAATCCAGTTCAAGCTAACTAGAGACGGAAAATGGAGATGCGAAGAAGGAGATGTTTCTGGACATCATTTATTAAGGAATCTGTGGAAATATCTTTGGCAGAAGATCTTGTTAGTCGTGATACCGACTTTGAAGTTGATGAGACTTGAAACCTGGTGATTTCTTAAAGTTCTTGATAAAGATAATATTTAACGGTAATGTTAATTTTAACATTTGTTATGTTAATTTTAACATTTTGACCACTGAATTTTAAGTCTGCAGATGCGCAATTCGACAGAGGACGTGCATTCAGTATCACATTTCGCATGCGCCTGTGCGCTTCAGATGGAACAACATTGACAGTTGATACTAAATTCGCCAGAGGGCTTCCACGCAGCTAAGGACTATGCTGATTATCTACCACGCCAGTTTTTGATATAAAGTCAGCGACGTGCACCAACAGCCTCCAGTGTAATACTCACGCGAAGACGGCTGATAGGTTGTCAGCCGAAATATCGTGGTAATCAGGCTGCAAGCGCGAAACCTCAGGGAATATTCATTACGCCGGAAAACTTAATAGAATCACAACCTGTGATTCTAACACAATGTTCTCTTGATGAGTGGATTAAACTTTCTGTTGAAGCAGTGTCTGGACGTGGAGCACAATACAATTAAGGTATGAATGTCTTGCACTATCCGATCTCGTTTACACCAGGTTTTTCACGTTATTTGTTCCAACTCCAGTATGTAGGCATACCATCCGGGGCCACTGTGATCCTGTTTCCTTGGAGACACTCCCTCCACCTTTCGTTAAGCATCTACTCTATGATGTCGGAAAGGTATAAACATTCCGCCGGCGTCCATTTGCGAATCTGGGAGCAGCAGGCATTCTCAGAAGGCTCGCCGTGTTTGGGAGCTGCAGCCTACGTGAGGTTGTCAGAGGCAGACGTGCGGAGCAAGGCTACCGCGCTTGGCGCCGGACACCCTCCGAGTTGTTTGCCGGGCCTGTAGGCGCGACCGGGCGGCGCCTGCCTGTGCAGACGCCTCCTCCCCACAAACAACCAGCGTGGTTATTGTATTGCCACTACCCACTACTATACTGGTAGTCAAGAGTAACTCTACCGTACCCATCTGTAGCCGTGGGTCCCCGTGCCAAGATGCATATTTTGTTTTATTAGAGAACTACCTGTACCTGTCCATGCTTTGTTGTGGTTCAGTCTGCTTGAATAGAAAAGAAAGAAAAAAAAGCACACTCTTCTGATATGAAATGAATATACAGCCTAATTTCATTCTCTGTCTCCTTCTATCTTTTCCTACCCCTTTCTTTCTCTATCACCTCCTCCTTTTCTCTCTCTCTCTCTCGCTGTCCATCACCTTCTCCCCCTCTACCTCCTCCTTCCCTCTCTCTCACTGACCATCACCTCATCCCCCTTTCTCTGTCCATCTTCTCCTCCCCTCCTCTCTCTCCATCTCCTCCTGCCTTCTCACTCTCTCCCTCTCTCAGTCCATCACTTCCTCGCCCCTTTCTCTGTCCACCTTCCCCTCCTCCTCTCGTCACCTCTTCCTGCCTCCTGTCCACCATGTCCTTCTTATTTTCTATCTGCATTTCCTCTCAACGCTCCTCTTCCCCCTTTCTCCCTGACCTTGAGTGTTATTGTAAATTCAGATTCTGTAATAATATTCTATTCATAAACAAGTAAGCCATACATACAACTTTCCTGCTTGCTAACAATGTTTCCTATTGCATATTTTATATACATATCTATACATTAAAACGTATATAATGTGTCTGTGTCTAAACGGTTATCATAGTAACGTGTAACAAATAGAAGAAAATAGGAGAAAATACATTTTCATGTTGGTGTTAACAATATCTTCCCTTTAGATACTACATCTACATATTTACCTGCCAGGTTAGCCGAGAGTCACGTAGGCGCGCTGGCCCCGGATCGAATCTGCCTGGCGGACTGACAATGAGGGCCAGTGTGCTGGCCAGACAGGATGAGGTTTTTATTCGGTTTTCCACATCCCACTTGGTGAATACCGGGCTGTTCCCCAAGTCCGCCTCAGTTACACGATTCGCAGACATCTGAAACATTATCGCACTATTTCATGAATTACACTAGACATAGACAGCTGTGGTACACCGAGTCCGTCCTGGGGGGTATGGGGTGGTGGCAGGAAGGCCATCTGGCCACCCTTTCAATTAACCACGCCAAATCCGATCGCAACCCGCGAAAACTGCCGAATAACGCACAAGCGAAAGAAGAAGAAGAAGATTACATGTACATATTTATATATTATTTTTAAATAGCAAAATACACATATAATAAAGAATTAGGTACCTTAAAACACTCCGTATTAGAATTCAACGTTGTGTCAAAATTTCAAAGTAGTAGGTCAAGAACTTTCGGAGGTACACGATTCTGAACAAATGAACATTTACATTTTTATTTATTTAGATTACGTTTTAAAGTAAAATAAGAAATAAACCTCAGCTTCAGACTTCCTGACTCCCCGAAACTATAATGGTACAGAAATTACGTACCGTCACTCCCACAACACAGGAAAAATTTTGGGGCAGGCTAATTTTAGTGCAACGCCTTTCAGGCTATAATTACTGTTGGTCATCAGGCTAGCGCTGTCCGCAAAAGACTCTTGTGGGTTGTATTTTTCCTTTTTAACATGTGGTTTTCACATCTCAGATAGTTGTTCCCATAATTACTACGGTTGTGTGAAATCAATATTAAGGACACGGTCACGTATTCTTTCCTTCACACAGGTGCATGGTTCGTGCAAGGGCCATCCAAAACCTTCTTTGCTGCAGCGTATATGCAACGTAGCGCCACTCCGATGCGGGTATATAAACATCGACGTCTAGGTAAGGGATCATTGTAGCGTGCAGTAAATGCGGAAACGTCAACTACGACGGCCTTATTCACAAGGTCCAAAGAGGAGCAGCGTGCTACTGAAGGACAAACACTTAGACATCCATTGGACAATGAAGAATGTGTATGGGGCAGCATGTCTACACGAAACCACAGCTGTGTAATGGTGGGCCAAGTTACGTGCTGTTCGCGACAAGGGGTGCTGGTGCTTTATGATAAACGCACATCCCTATACATCGTAACGCAGAAGTTATACCAACTCAAGTGGGAGACACTCGCACTCGCCCTATAGTCCTGAATCTTCCGAAGCGATTATCATACCTTCGATACCTTAAAAAAAAAACCGTTGTAAGGTCGTAAATTCCTGTCGGACGAGGATGTGGAGCAGTCAGTTACAGACTTCTTCACGCAGCAGGATACAGTGTTCCGCCAAACAGGTATCATCAACCTGGTGCTTCGGTGCGATGGGTGGCTCAATGGTCACGACGATTTTACCTGTCTGACGTACCTATGTTGGACCGTCCGGCATTCGAAAGGAAATTTTTTGATCGTGCCTTATTTGATGTTGTAGGGTTACACGGTGTAACTAACAGAGGCATCTCAAGGGGACGAAATTATCTGATAACTAAATCATGAAATGATATCTAAAACATAAAACGGCTTACGTAGGAACATAACACCTATTATTTTTAGTACGACGGTGCTGCTACGTAATGTTTGTTACGTGTTGCGCTCGACCATGTAATTTCTGAGGACGCTCTCGTTGGGTGAGTGAGACATGTCAAAATAGAGGAAAAGTTACATGTAACGTGTGGCTGCTCTGTTTGCTGCGCAGAGCGACAGGTGATGTTTGAAGTGCACAGGTAGCATTAACAACTGTTTGTTTATGAACTAATGAACAGAAGAGCCTCTGCGAACGAATGTTCACACTACTTTACTGCAAATTTCACTCTACGTGAACCATGGAGCTTGCCGCTGGTGGGGTGGCTACGCGTCTCATCGATACAGACAGACGTACCGCAGGTGCAATCACAACGGAGGGTATCTATTGAGAAGCCAGACCAAGGTGTGCTTCCTGGAGAGGGACAGCACCATTTTCAGCAGTCTGGAAGATTGACTCATCTAGCTCTGTAACATCAACTGGTACTGCGAACTGCGGAAGGCAATGGGAAACCACAGCCGTAATTTTTACCGAGTCCATGCAGCTCTGCTGTACTGATGATGGCATATTCTTGGGTAAAATATTCCGCAGGTAAAATAGACCCCATTAGGATCACCGGACAAGGACTTGTGAAAGCACTGTTGTAGCAAAGATAGACACAAAGCTAACATCCATCACAATAGTACAAGTTTATGCGCTCCGCAGATAAGAAGACATCGAAGAATGTATGACGCGGTAAAATAAATTATTCAGATAGTTAAAGGAGACAAAAAGTTTTAATTGTGATGGGGGACTGGAATTCGATGGTAGGAAAAGGAAGAGACGGAAATAGGTGAAAATGGGCTGGGGGACAGGAGTTAAAGATGAAGCTGCCTGGTAGTATTTTACAAAGAGCATAATTTAATCATCACTAACACTTGGTTCATGGAAGAACGTTATATACGTGGAAGAAACATGGACACACCGGAACGTTTCAGATAGATTATATAATGATAAGACAGAGATTTTGGAACCAGTTATTAAATTATATGACATTTTCTGGGGCAGACGTGGGCTCTGACCATTATTTATTGGTTATGAACCGTAGATTAAAAGCAAACAAATTTCAAAAAGGCTAGAAATGAAGGAGATGGGATCTGCATAAGTTGAAAGAACCAGAAGTGGTTGAGAGTTTCAGAGGGAGCATTATGTAACGATTGACTATAGACGTAGAAGACGAATGGATTGCTTTGAGAGACGAAATGATGAAGGCATCAGAGGATAAAATGGGTAAAAAGACAGGGCCTAGTAGAAATCCTTGCATAACAAAGGAGATATTGAATTCAATTGATAGAAGGAGAAAACATAAAAATGAAGCAGGCGAAAGGGAACACAAACATCTAAAAAATGAGATTGGCAGGAAGTACAAAACAGATAAACAGGAATGGCTAGAGGACAAATGTAAGGATATAGAAGTACGTTTAACTAAGGAAAATATAGATGCCGCCTACAGGAAAATTAAAGAGATTTATGGAGAAAAGAGAAGCAGCTGTATGATTATCAAGAGCCCAGGTGTGAAATCAATCCTAAGCAATGAAAGGAAAGCTGAAAGGTGGAAGGTCTAAAATATTATCGAACTGTCAGTTTAACAAGTCATGGTTGCAATTTTTTTTTGGAACTTTGTGGAAAGGTCTTATGGGACCAAACTGCTAAGGTCATCGGTCCCTAAGCCTACACACTACTTAATCCAGCTCAAAACTAACTTACGCTATGGACACCACACACACTCATGCCCAAGGGAGGCCTCGAACCTCCGACGGAGGGAGCCGTAGCTTCTAAAATACTAACACGAATTATTTACAGAAGAATGAAAAAACTGGTTGTAGCCGACCTCACGGAAGATGAGTTTGGATTTGGGAGAAATGTAGGAACACATGGGGCAATAATGAACCTAGAACTTATCTTAGAAGATAGGTAAAGAAAAGCAAACTTACGTTTACAATATTTGCAAACTTAGAGAAAGCTTTTGTCAATATTGAGTGGTATATGCTCTTTGAAATTCTGAAGGTAGCAGGGGTAAAATACAGGGAAGCGAAAGGCTATTTGCAGGTTGTACAGAAACCAGACAGCATTTATAAGAGTCGACGGATATGAAAAGGAAGCAGTGGTGGTGAAGGGAGTGAAACAGGTTTGTACCCTATCCATTATTTTTTCAATCTGTACTTTGAGCAAGCATAAAGGAAATGAAAGAAAAATTAGATTTCAGGAAGAGAAAATACACACATCAAAAAAAGTTTTGTATCACCCCAGTTCCCAGAACTCCTGAAGACAGACGTTGACTGTGGGTGTTGTATCACAGACACAGTCCCTTTGACTGTTCAAAGATGTCACTAAACCCGCCCAAAAATGGAAACAAGCATGCATGACCAGCGCCTGTTAGACGGAGGGGGTCCGAAAGCCTATCAGTTCCAGCCATTCCACCAGGAAGGAGGTACACGGCTCCTGTTGTCTGTAGTTCAAACATGTCTAGTCGGTCAATATCGCGGTTCGATCGCGTCCGCAGTGGTACTTTGTGCCAGGAAGGGCTCTCAGCAAGGGAAGTGTACAGGCGTCTCGGAGTGAACCAAAGCGATGTTGTTCGGATGGAGGTGATACAGAGAGACAGGAGCTGTCGATGACATGCCTCGCTCAGGTCGCCCAAGGTCTACTAATGCTGAGGATGACTGCTACCTACGGGTTATGGCTCGGAGGAACCCTGACAGCAATGACACCATTTTGAATAATGTTTTCGTGCAGCCACAGGACGTCGTGTTACGACTCAAACTGTGCGCAGTGGGCTACATGATGCGCAACTTCACTCCAGACGTCCATGGTGAGGTCCATCTTTGCAACCACAATGCAGCGCGGTACAGATGGGTTCAACAACACGCCAAATGGACTGGTTAGGACAGGCATCACGTTCTCTTCACCGATGAGTGTCGCATATGGATTCAGTCAGACAATCGTCGGAGACTTGTTTGGGGGCAACCTGGTCATTCTGAATGCCTTAGATACACTGTCCAGCGAGTGCAGCAAGGTGGAGGTTCCCTGCTGTTTTGGGGCCGACGTACGCCGCTGGTGGTCACGCAAGGCGCCGTAACGGCTGTACGATACGTGGATACCATCCTCCGACCGATAGTGCAACCATAACGGCAGCATATTGGCGAGGCATTCGTCTTCATGGACGATAATTCGCACCCCCATCGTGCACATCTTGTGAATGAGTTCCTTGATGATAACGACATCGCTCGACTAAAGTGGCCAGCAAGTTCTCCAGACATGAACCCTATCGAACACGCCTGGGATAGATTGGAAAGGGCTGTTTATGGACGACGTGACCCGCCAACCACTCTGTGGGATCTACGTGGAATCGCCGTTGTAGAGTGGGACAATCTGGACCAACAGTGCCTTCACGAACTTGTGGATAGTATGCCACGACGGATACAGCCATACATCAGTGCAAGGGGACGTGCTACTGGGTATTAGAGGTATCGGTGTGTACAGCAATCTGGACCACCATCCCGAAGGTCTTGCTGTATGGTGGTACAACATGCAATGTGTCGTTTTCTTGAGAAATAAAAAGGGTGGGAATGATGTTTATGTTGACCTCTATTCCAGTTTTGTGTACAGGTTCCAGAACTCTCAGAACCGAAGTGTTGCAAAACCTTTTATTGGTGTGTGTAAAAAAGCTAGGTTTTTACCGATAACATTGTTATTCTGTGAGACACCAAAGAGCTTGAAGAGCAGTGTCTTGAATGATATAAGATGAACATCGACAAAAGTGGAATGTAGTTGAATTAAATCAGGTGATGCTGAAGGAGTTAAATTAGGAAACCAGAGTGTAAAAGTAATAGATAAGTTTTTTTTTATTTGGTCAGCAAAGTAGCTGTTGATGGCCTAAATAGGGAGGATACAAAATGTAGACTAGCAACGGCAAGAAAAGCGTTTCTAGAGGAAAGAAATTTGTTAAAATCGAATATAACTTTAAGTGTTAGGAAGTCTTTTCTGAAAGTATTTTTATGGAGTATAGCCACGTATAGAATTGATACACGGATCATTAAAAGTTTATACAAGGAGAGAATAAATGCTTTTTAAGCGTGGTGATGCAGAAGAATGCTGTAGCTTACATGGGTAGATCACGTAACTAATGAGGAAGTACTGAACAGAATTTGGGAGAAAAGAAATGTGTGTCAAACCAGTCGTATGCAGAGGGGTCAAAATTAACTGGATTCTGAAACTTTGTAGCAGTAACTCGCTCAGAATGGTCGTCTGAACAGTAGGGCAAAAGACCACAACAGCAACAACTGCAAGCTGAAATGATAGACCTTGATGCTGCCTGAAGGGTACTCACAATAACGAAGTCCATGAAAGCCGTAGTAGCCGACGAGTTTGAAGGTGTTGAGGGTGAATAGCGCTAGGACCCCGCGAACTGAGGGCTCGTGGGCAGCGTTGCACTCGGAATCCACTAACAGAATCTCTGGTAATCCATCAAGGGAAGGGGGACAGCAGACAGGCTTGAAGCACTTGAGTAATGATAATAAAATCACCAGCTTCAATGGAATTCAACGTCGTTTATTCAAAGCATGCTAGCAGTTTTGGCACTAAATGTTGTCATCTTCAGGCCCGAAGCATAACCTGCCATCCATAACCCCAATGACACATACCAACGAAGTCTTCAAATGGGAACAGATATCAAGCATGTACGCCAGCACGTGCAACGAGCAGAGTCGTGTGCAGCGGGGCCAAAATTAATTGGACTCTGTACCTCTGTAGCAGTAACGCGATCAGAATGGTCGTCTGGCCAGTACAGCGAAAGACTGACAGATTTTGTGTAGTGTTTTCGTAACCATTGACATGTCAGAGAAATTGTGAGGCATCGGTCTGATGTGGCACTTTTCCTCATATTGTAATTACAAAGTCCTATCGGCAAAGACAAAAAGCGGACAATTTGGTTCTGACATTCCGAACTCCGCGATTTTCATTTATAATGAGTCGTTCCGCTGCCAACAAATTGCGAACTCGCAGTTTTCATTTTACTTTGTCATTCTGAGTCTACCTGATGTTATAAAAGAACAGACTTGCTGTCCAAAGACGCTTCTAAATAACAACTGTTCATTTCGTGGAAATTAAAAAAAAATTGTAAGCTGTAGCTTCCCACGATTGGAGGCAGCCAAACATTTGCCTTTCACATTGAGTTATATCGCAGGCTTCACAGCGAGCCACCGATGGGTGATGGAGGCAGACTGCGGCAGCACTAAAGCATCTTCTGTTGGCGTACGAGGTGAGAGTGGATTTGTCATAGCGCTGTCTGTTGCCGTAAACAACGAGTCATTCATGGTAAGAACTCCGCAGCATTAAGCACTGAATTCATATCGGAAGAAAGAGAGATGGGATTAAAGTCAGATAACGTAGTCAGAAGTATTGAGTATAGCCCGTTGCCAGCGATGTGGAAGTCGTAGGATACTCTTAGCAGTGCCAGTTGTGTTGGCAGTTCGAGCGGCGCGGTCTATTGCCCAACGAATTTGTAACAGTTCTGAGGCGAATGCCGAGAAGTGTTTCCTTCACTTTAGAAATCGAGTTGAACTCACTAGGGCATAAGTCAGGGGAGTGCAGTAGGTGGTGTAGCACTTAGCACCCCCATCAGTCAAAGAAATTAGTAACAGCTTGCACTGTACGTGCTTGAGCATTGTCCTATAAAATGATGATCAGGTCCTGCAGAAAGTGTCATTACTTCTGTCTCTATGCTGTTCATTTTTGGAACACAACCTTTTTTTATGAGACCACCTTGTTTGTTCCACTGGTGCCAACTTCTCTATCAGAGCTCAGAGCTAGTGCCAGCCTCGCAGGTGAACAAGTCACGCCTCACATGCTGCAGCAAGCTTGGCAAGATATCGATTTCAGAAAGATTGTGTGCCACATAAATAGTGGACCTCACTTTTAATCTGTTTAACTCTCTAGTCAAAAACTTGATGTATATTGTTATAAAATGAAACCAAAGCCATGTCTAAAGGCTAAATGAATAAATCAGTATGAGTTTTCAAACTTGTAAAGTCGTTTTTGATATACCTTATACACTGAAGCGCCAAAGAAACTGGCACAGTCATGTGTATTCAAATACAGAGATATGTAAACCGGCAGAATACGGCACTGCGGTCGGCAACGCCTATAGAAGACAACAAGTGTCTGGCGCAGTTGGAATGCTAATGCATGGTATCAATGTTTAAGTGAGCTTGAACGTCGTGTTACAATCGGCGTACGAGCGGTGGGACACAGCATATCCGAGGTATCGATGGTCGAGATTTTCCCGTACGATCATTTCAAGAGCGTACCGTGAATATCAGGAATCCGGTAAAACATCAAATCTCCGACATCGCCGGGGCCGGAAAAAGATCCTGCAAGAACGGGACCAACGACGACTGAAGAGTATCGTTCATTGTGACAGAAGTGTAAGCCTTCCGCAAATTGCTGCAGATATCAATGCTGGGCCATCAACAAGTGTCCGCGTGCGAACCATTCAACTAAATGGAGCCGAGGGCCGCTCGTGTACCCTTGATGCCTGCACGACACAAAGCTTTGCGCCTCGATGACTAGAAACATGTTGCCTGGTCGGACGTGTCTCGTTTCAAATTGTATCGAGCTCATGAATCCATGGACCGTGCATGTCAGCAGGGGAGCTAGTGGAGGCCCTGTAATGGTGTGGGGCGTGTGCAGTTGGAGTGATATAGGACCCATGATACATCTAGATACGACTCTGACGGGTGACACGTACGTAAGCATCCTGTCAGATCACCTGCATCCATTCATGTCCATCGTGCATTTCGACGGACTTGGGCAATTCCAGCAGGACAATGCGACCACCCACACGTTCAGAATGGCTCCAGGAATACTCTTCTGAGTTTAAACTCTTCCGCTGATCACCAAACCCCCCAGACACGAACATTATTGAGCACATCTGCGATACCTTATAACGTGCTGCTCAGAAGAGATCTCCACCCCCTCATACTCTTACGGATTTTTGGACCGGGCTGTAGGATTCATAGTGTCAGTTTCACCCAGCACTACTTCAGACATTAGTCGAGTCCATGCCACGTCTTGTTGCGACACTCCTGCATGATCTCGGGGGCCCTACACGATGTTAGCCAGGTATACCAGTTTCTTTGGCTCATCAGTGTTTAACTCCTCCGTTCAGTAGATTAAGTGTACACATAGTTGGCAGAAGAGGGCACAAGAGAAAGGAAAAGTAAATGGTCACTTCAAATGTCAATATCTGCTGACGATAAAACGATACATAATTGTCTGTCTTTGCAGTAAAGGGACACTCCCTCTTTCGAACCGGCAGGTGGTTTCTGTGCCATGAATAGCAATGCACAAGACTCTTAATGTGTAATTAGTATTCTGGTTTTTCATTTCTGGCAGGATGTAATATTTTGCTTAACTTTAAAACTTGCTGTCACAGTGTCGTCTTTTCGACCCTGACTGTCAGCGTAGAATATCGCGGCTTCCTTGAAACATTTCCAGTTGCCTTGAATGTGTCACGAAGTGTCGTTTCAAGGCTTCGGCGATCGTACGAGGCACGGAAAAGCTCCGCCATGATAACCAGTTCACGACAGCACAGATATCGAGTCTTCGGTTTTTTAAAATGCATCGTTGTCTGCAAGATAATTTTCTCCTGGTTTCAGTAACGCCTCAGGAGATTCGTTCATGTTGCCCATGTGCCATTATGCTCTCTACGTCCAATGTCCTGGGACAATGAAATAATACGCTCGTTGCAGAGGAGACAAGCTCCAGTTTAGAGAATGATTTTGGTCGCACCTATATTTCGGCAAATAAAGAACATAGTAAAAGAGACAATTGTGACCATGGTGGACCTCGGTGTTGAACTCTTTTATGAAGGATGGACGTATAGAGCTTCTCATGGTGCTTCGTTGATGGCCACATTGGTAATGTAAAAAAGAGATTAGGTACTTTAACCGTACAGTGGATTTTTATGGGTGCTGATCCTAACGAGATTTATGGACATTACAAAGAAGTACACTACTGGCCATTAAAATTGCTACACCAAAAAGAAATGCAGATGATAAACGGGTACTAATTGGACAAATATACTATACTAGACCTGACATGTGATTACATTTTCACGCAGTTTGGGTGCATAGATCCTGAGAAAACAGTACCCAGAACAACCACCTCTGGCCGTAATAACGGCCTTGATACGCCTGGGCATAGAGTCAAGCAGAGCTTGGATGGCGTGTACAGGTACAGCTGCCCATGCAGCTTCAACACTATACCACAGTACATCAAGAGTAGTGACTGGCGTATTGTGACGAGCCAATTGCTCGGCCACCATTGACCAGACGTCTTCAATTGGTGAGAGATCTGGAGAATGTGCTGGCCAGAGCAGCAGTCGAACATTTTCTGTATCCAGAAAGGTCCGTACAGGACCTGCAACATGCGGTCGTGCATTATCCTGCTGAAATGTAGGGTATCGCAAGGATCGAATGAAGGGTAGAGCCACGGGTCGTAATACATCTGAAATGTAACGTCCACTGTTCAAAGTGCCGTCAATGTGAACAAGAGGTGACCGAGACGTGTAACCAATGGCATCCCATACCATCACGCCGGGTGATACGCCAGTATGGCGATGACGAATACACGCTTCCAATGTGCGTTCACCGCAATGTCGCCAAACACAGATGCGACCATCATGATCCTGTAAACAGAACCTGGATTCATCCGAAAAAATGACGTTTTGCCATTCGTCCAAAAAAAATGGTTCAAATGGCTCTGAGCACTATGGGACTCAACTGCTGTGGTCATAAGTCCCCTAGAACTTAGAACTACTTAAGCCTAACTAACCTAAGGACATCACACACATCCAAGCCCCAGGCAGGATTCGAACCTGCGACCGTAGCGGTCGTGCGGTTCCAGACTGTAGCGCCTTTAACCGCTCGGCCACTTCGGCCGGCTACCATTCGTCCACCCAGGTTCGTCGTTGAGTACATCATCGCAGTCGCTCCTGCCAGTGATGCAGCGACAAGGGTAACCGTAGCCGTGGTCTTAGCCATGGTCTCCAAGCTGATAATCCATGCTGAAGCAAACGTCGTCGAACTGTTCGTGCAGATGGCTGTTGTCTTGCGAACGTCCCAATCTGTTTACTCAGGGATCGAGACGTGGCTGCACGATCCGTTACAGCCATGCGGATAAGATGCCTGTCATCTCGACTGCTAGTGATACGAGGCCGTTGGGATCCAGCATGGCGTTCCGTATTACCCACCTGAACCCACCGATTTCATATTTTGCTATCAGTCATTGGATCTCGACCAACGCGAGCAGCAATGTAGCGATACGATAAACCGCAATCGTGATAGGCTACAATCCGACCATTATCAAAGTCGGAAACGTGATGGTACGCATCTCTCCTCCTTCCACGAGGCATCACAACAACGTTTCACAAGGCAACGCCGGTCAACTGCTGTTTGTGTATTTTATGTATGAGAAATCGGTTGGAAACTTTCCTCATGTCAGCACGTTGTAGGTGTCGCCACCGGCGCCAATCTTGTGTGGATGTTCTGTAAAGCTAATTATCTTCTTCCTGTCTGTTAAATGTCGCGTCTGTAGCACGTCATCTTCAAATGGTTCAAATAGCTCTGAGTACTATGGGACTTAACTTCTAAGGTCATCAGTCCCCTAGAACTTAGAACTACTGAAACCTAACTTACCTAAGGACATCACACATATCCATGCCCGAGGCAGGATTCGAACCTGCGACCGTAGCGGTACGTCATCTTCGTGGTATAGCAATTTTAATGGCCAGAGACCAATATAGTCGCTTACGTGGGTACCTCGAATTGAAATTCAAAGACTGGCCACTGATACAACTGGTCCTCGTGCACCTCCAACTGAAACCTGGAAAACCTGTTGTACTGTCGTAACAGTATCAGCGACGCAGCAGCTTACCGAGCCAAGAGTGTAAGGTCCACGATATGTTTCAATACTAACTTTAAACACTTTGCTCGCTTATCGTATGCTTACGAAGTTTCAGAAGAATCACTAAAATGTTTAGGAGTATCTGTACGAAGTTATTTGAAGTGGAATGACTACACAACATTAACTGCTGGTAAGGCAGATGCCAGTATGAGATTTATTGGAAGAATCCCCAGGGAATGTAGTTCCTCACCGAAGGAAATAGCTTACAAAGCATTCTTTGGACACATACTTGAATACTGCTCATCACTCTGGGATCTGTACCGGATAGGAAATAGAGAAGATCCAAAGAAGAGCAGCAAGTCTCATTACAGGTTCATTTAGTAGGTGCGAAAGCATCACAGAGATGCTCAGCTAACTCCAGTGGCAGGTGATTCGGGACAGGCGCTCCGTACCACGGTGTGTTTCACTTTTGAAATTCCGAGAGCTCACAGGTACTGCTTCCCCCTACGTACATGTAGCGAAGAGACCGTGACTGTCAAAATAGGGATTCGAGACAACACACAAGCTTCCCAGTAATCGTTTTTCCCCGGAACCATTCGCGACTGGAACAGGAAAGGATGGAAGTGACACTGGAGGAACAAAGAATCCCTCTATCACACACTGTAAGGTGGCTTGGGACTATAGACGTAGATGTAGATGCACAGAGAATACCGAAACGCGTTGGAATACTTCATGGTCTTGTCGCAGGACTCTTTTCTACTAAGTGAAGTACTAACGTACATTAATATACATTGCGCAACAGAACTAAAGGACCACATTTTCGGAGCCCTGTAATTGCCTCCGACTACGATCTATAAATGTGAAATTTGCCTCAAACAATCCTACAAAACTTCTCGATACTGGTGAAAAGGCGTGGCACGCGGAGCCGTCATCTTCGGGCTTGGCGACGCTTCAGACAGTGAGGTGCCGACACACGTGAAAAAAAAAAAAAAAAAAAAAAGCCACAGCTCAGTTGTTCATGTGAGCTATAAGGGGGATTAATGACACCGTATTGTCATCAAATTTCACCACAATTCTGCCCAACGCCACCGTGGATGTGGACGATGACAAGATCGTCAAAGCCCCTTACTGAAATTTCAAACCTTGTTTTGATGTCTGTGCAATGGAGGTCAGAATCGCGACACCCAGCGTTGAAATCACGCTGATTTCTTATACCAAGTGTAGAAGTATGAAACAGGAATTTCTCTATAGATTGTGCTTGACGTCAGTGTAGGGCCCATGAGACCGCCTCTGCAATGCCATCTGCTTCCTGTAACGGCTGACGAGGAATGTCAACACACAGTAGCTCAAGTGCCACACATCGGTATCTGTTTCAAACCAGTAAACATGTCGGGTTTTGTGCCTAGGAATTACGATTTGCGGACAGCATTGATTTTCTGTTATCATTTGATGAAAACGGCTACAGAGTCGCGTCGAGTGCTTCTCGAAGCTTTCAGACAACACGCTCTTGGGAAAACACAGTGTTTCGGGTGGTTCAAAAAATCCAGAAGCGATTATTTTGACGTGAGAAACGACGAGCACGGGAAACCACCGAAAAAGTTCGAATACAAAGAACTGCAGACCTTATTGGATGAACATGATACTCAAACTCAACAGGAACTCGCGGAACAATTTAATGTGACGCAGAAAGCCGTTTCTTTACGGTTGAAAGTTATAGCCAAGGTGCAGAAGGTGGGAAAATGCATTCCGCATGAACTGAGTGAGAGACAGCAAGCAACTAAAAAGACCGCTTGTGAAATGCTGCTCGCCACATGCAAAAGAAAGTCGTTTATCCATATAGACATGTGATGAAAACTGTATCCTAAGCGTCGTAAATCATGGGTAAATCTAGTCAAATCATCGACATACACTGCAAGACCAAATCGCTTTGGAAAGAAGACAACGCTCTGTGTTTGGCTGCAAAATCTGGTGAAACCGAGAAAACTGATCGCTACCGACGGCAAATTATTGCTTTAAATCAAGCATTACGTAAAAAACGACCGCAATATGGAAAATGGCAACACAAAGCCATATTGCTCCAAGATAACGCCCCATTACCCACAGGAAAACGGATGAGCGTAACGATCGAGGCGCTCAGTTGGGAAATATTAGGGCATGCGGCTTATTCTCCTGACTTGGGTCCGTCCGATTGTCATCCATTTGCATCACTTGGACACGCTCTCGCTGAACAACTCTTCCATTCGTATGAAAATGTACTAAAATGGCTCGCTGACTTTTTTTTTTGGCGCGGCATTCATAGTCTACTGGAGAGGTGGGAGAAGTGTATAAATAGCAATGAACGTTATTTTGAATAAAATATTGTTTATCAGTTTCAAACAACATACGTGTAATTATTGCTTCCAAATTACGGTTTCGTACTTCTACGCCTGGTAGGTGGCCAAGAAAAACATTTCAGAATTGACACGAGAAGGCCGCACTGGGTGAAACAAAGGGCATCAATAAAACCACCCCTTTCCCATTTCGTGGTCGCAAACGACAGTTCGCAGTGTGACGAGTACCAGGAAGAAGTTCTAGACAACCTTTGACACTGCTCACATTCTCGGACGTTTCAACCCTTCTCCAAGGACACTGTGGGGCTGCATCACCACTGAATGTGATCTCACCCCTTTGGAGTGTAGCGTCACTGTAATTTTTGCTTTCATGAGAAGTGGGAACCACTACGGACCGTTCAAAGCCATTCGACGAAATTTGAACTTGATCCGATGCAGCAAAGGTTACTTATGGTTTTTCAGCCCTCTTGTTTCGAGCCCTCCTGTGACGTGAACACGGAAGTGTGTAACATTATCATGCGCATCAGTAAAACGGCAAAGGGTTCCTCTAAGACCCCCAGGTCGTCAAAAGCCTCGGTGGCACTCAAGAACCTTCGTTGGGTCCGCCAAAAATTTACCTGTCAGAAATGGCAGGTGCTATAGCGCTTGAAGATTAGGCAACACCTTCGCCACCGCTTCGGTAGCTTTTGCTACCTTCAGGCGCCAGAGCAGGATGAACCAGAATTGCAGATTCTGTCAGGTACATTTATAATGTATTCAGCAAAGTTGCGTAGTTGGCAGCAAGAGTGTTGGGAAAAGCGTCAATGCACTTTGCTGCCTTCGATCACGTTCGAATTTCGTCGAATGGATTTGAACGAACCCTGGTGGTTCCAACCAGTACACAAGAGCAAAACGTGCAGTAGCACGGCACTCAAAATGACACTATCGTGTACCGTGTCGTTAGAGAAGGGTTGAAACATCCGAGGGTGCCAGTTCAGGACATCTTCCTGGTGCTCATCGCACTGCGATCTGTTTTCTTCAACTGCGAAATGTGTGGGAATCAACGCCCAGGGAAGAGGGTGGTTTCATTGACGCCCTTTATGTCACCCCCTGAGGCCTTTTAATGCCGATTCTTAACGGCGGTGTGTCTGAAATGTTTTCTTCGGCCACCCATAAGACAACCGCTTTATTTCAAGGTTTCTGTTGCGATTCTGATCTCTGAGATGTCAAAAGAAGGGTTTAAATGCTGGTGAGAGGGGCTGTGACGACTTTAACATAGTGTGACACGTAAAAGGTGGAGTTGGGCAGAAATGTGGGGTAATTTGGTGCCCATGTGGCGTCATTAGCTCGCCATACAGATCAAATGAACTTCTGTGCTGTGACCTTTTTTTTTTTTTCACGCGTGTCGACACCTTGCAGTCAGAAGCGGCACCGATCCCGAGGGTAACGCCATAGGGCACCAAGCTTTTGCATCATCACAGAGGAAGGTTGTCGGCACCTTTCAGCCAAATTTTAAACCTATGCGTCGCAATGGTTAATAATTATGGGGTTTCGTAGAAGCGATCCTTTAATATTATGGCCCAGTGTATTTATTTCGCGAAATCGAAACCTCAGAATTGACCTGTGTTCTTCCAACGAAGTTTGTAATCTTTCTCGATTGAGGCACTTTGCCATAGGAAACTTTTACGCTATTCTTCACAAGCAGCAAGGATGATCCTATTCCAAAACAAGTGAATTAATGCCAGATTGTCAAATTCAGCCAGTGTAATTGTTTCAAGTACTTCTCATAGCACAGTCACTTAGTTTAAGACTCCACTTTCGTTTGATTCAGACACCAGAAACGCGGATGATAACAGTCATCTGTTCAGATTCATGCCCCCGTACCCAGCCTATACGCCTTAAACTGGAGCAATTGTGTCTCCATAGACTCTTTTATGTGTTACACCATGATGTTTCGAAGAAAGGAAGAAAGTAAGTAATCAGTAAGACTATTATGCGTGATGTAATTGTTTTCAAATGTAGAGGTGTACCATCTTAGATTTTATGCATAAATTTCGAATATGACTTATAAAATTCCTTATTACGCAAGGTTATTCCACAAATAATGAAATGCGAACATTTAAAACTACCTAATTTGTTAATGACACTGATATGTGGCGACAGATGTGAAAAAATTTTCTCAAGGGAAGTACGAATTTGTAAGGAAGAGATAAATATATTAAAAGAAATCCCACCAAACTCAGCTATTCTACCCTTGGGACTTCGTCTTTTTAGATTGTGTTTGGTGTTCATCTGTACAGTTTCTTTTCAACATCCAATATTCCCTCGTCAACTGTACACTGCACTTTTCAGTTACTTGAATCTATCGATGAAAGTGCTCGCCATAATCTTCCATAAAATCATGAAACTTCTCAAGAAACTAATTTATATGACCAGAAAAAGAAGTGTACACTGACGCTTACGTAGCAACTGAGCAGTGTGATAGATTCCAACGTTTTCTTGACTTGGATGCTATAATTTGCGAATGGTTTTGTACCACATTTTGAATGCCGTACATTGTCGCAACCGCTCGGACACGCTCTTTGAGTATGCTGTCCACAATTACTTTACGTATTTGTGGCCTGTAACAGTTCCAGCTTTATGTTTTTCAGATGCTATTGATGAAAACTTGACACCACGATATTGAAACTATTTACTGTACCTGGTTAAAGTGTAAGGAGTGTGTCAGAACTCCCCATTGCATTGAAAACAAGATACCCAACTTAACGCTATTCTTCGCATTGTGCAAGAACTCACATATCGATAGTAACAATCTGATGGCGAAACATGGGAGCACGATTTTATGCATTGTTGTGAGACGAGGTCTGTCTGCGAGAGTGGAAGGAGTAGTGTCGGTCGAGAGCTCGGAGACAGAAGAAGACGTGTCACGCTGCCCTCACGTCGGTGATGGCAAATCTTATCACATTCAAGGGATGATTTCATTCATATAGCCAGGAGAGACTTAGATTGCTTAGCTACTCTTGAAGATTGAATTAAAGGTAAGATTCGCAAGCATAGCGCAAAAGCAATTGCAGGGTTAGCCTCGTGATTGTTGGTCTGAGTTTGCAATAATTCCATGTTTAGCTTATCAGTTAAAGAAACCTCCTTATCCTCCAAATAATAATAATTATTCTCCACATCTAATTAATAAATAAATACTGTACCTATTAAATGTTGGTGTAACTTTGAAATTGAAATAATTTGCTAGTCTGACACTCAGCCATTATTGATACCTATGTCATTGTACTCATAATTGTCATTGTCTATTAATGGTCATGATAATTCTGAAGTTTTAAATAGACTTAATGTATGAAACCCCTTCCCACAAGTTATTTAGCTGTTAACAGGACCCAAAAAGACTCATTTTTATTAAATTCATTCTTAGTAGCAATAAGCTTTAGCCCCTGCTGTTGCATGCTGCTGCGTATTGCTGTAAACCACATGGAAAAAGGCAGTCATCTAAAGAGACACACCACAACATGTCATGTACTCTAATCCAGCAAATTCCGTTGCATAAGCCAGATTCTGTATCACATGTAAATTCTTGTTCGAAAACGTAGTCAGATAATTTAGGTATTCATTGTTACAGGTTCGTCTGTTCCTGTAGTTTTTTTATTCTGGAGTAACCACAAGCGCCGGAACGAAGAGGAAGAATGCAAGACCAGAGAAGGCGGTGAGGCGACGTCAGACAATAGCCCGCTGCCAAGCACTGCGCCACGGCAGGAGCGACCTCTGCAAGAAGTGAATATAAGCGCCGCTCCTGCCAGCCTCGATTCCTTCTCTGCAGATGGTCTTCTCCTCCAACTCACCCACCTCCTCTCTGAACAACTAAATACCCGTCGCTCCGCCATCTTCCTCTCTCTTGACCTTGAACATGCCTACGACCATGTGTGGCATTCTGGTCTCCTCTTCAAGCTCCAAACCTTCGCCCTCCCTATTAACTACGTCCGTCTGATCGCCTCCTTCCTTTCTCGACGTCCTTCGTATATAACCATCCATAACACACGCCTTCCAACCCTCTGCCGGTGTGCCCAAGGTTCCATCCTCTCCCCTCTTCTCTGCCTTCTTTATATGGCGGACATGCCGCCGCCTTCACCCCCCATACACCTTCCGCCTTCCTTGCCCTCGCTCCCACTCTGCAACACTCCCAGCACCTTCTCCAATCCAATCTTGACCAGTTCACCACTAGGTGAACCAGTGGCTGCTCAAGGTCAATCCTTCCAAAACCCAGGCAATCATTGTAGCTAAAACCACCCCTTCCTTCATTCTCCTTGATTTTTATATCACTATCTACAGCCGTCCTATCAACCTCACCCCCACCCTCAAGTACCTTGGCGTCAACCTTGACTGTCGCCTTTCCTGGACCCCCCATCTCCGGACAATACAAGCCAAGGCATGCTCCCGACTCTGCATCCTCAAACTCCTCTCTGACTGCACATGGGGTTTGGACCCCTCCACTGTCATCCACACTTATAAATCTTTCATTTGCTCCATCCTCTGTTATGCCCATCCTGCCTGGATCTCCATCCCTCCTACCTACTACAAATTCCTTCAAATCCTGGAACTCCATGCGCTCCGCCTCGCCTATTGAATCTACCTCACATCCCCCATGCGGATCCTCTATGACTTAATTCGTTTCCCACACCTCCTCCTCTTCCTTGAATGGATACGGATCCTTTACATCTCCCATAAACTTGATCCCCCTCACCCACTTGTCTCTCCCATCCTTTCCCACCCCAATCCACTGCCACGCCTGTACTCCTGCATCCCACCTACTCTCCATCTTACCACCCTCCATACCATTGCCCAAGGTGGCTTCCGCCAACTCCCCCTTCTAGATGATGCCCTCGTCCTTTCCATCTACCCCTCCTACCAGATTTGATCCTCCCTTTCCTCCTCATGAGTTTTTCCTCCAGGGCCCCATCTTTCCCTTCTCTCCCTCCTCACTTCCTTCCCCTCCTCTCTCCCTCTCCTCCATCCCTGGGCTTCAACACCCAACCTTACCCTCTCCCCTCACTTCTTCTCTCCCACTGGAGTCCTCCCCACCTCCCCTCCTACGCTCCCCTATTCCCTGTGGCAGACTCCCACCCCCTTTTTCATGCAATAGTGTGTGCAGTGCGTCGAAGATCATCGTCAATATTTTCTGTGCAGTATTCCTCTGTTCGAGTGCAGTTGTGTCTCTTCAGTGTCCTCCATCTTTCGTCAGTGTACTCATTATGCCTTCGTATACGGTTGCACTAGCTTATGCAATTTTAGGGTCTTCGAATGTCTTCGTTATTATCATTCTGTGTGTCACCTGTTTTTTCATATTCATCTTTTCTGTATATCTGTCTACATGTTATCTGTTCTCTGGTTTTCTATGGCCGAAGAGCGGTGTAGAAAGACCTCTGCCGGCCTACCTTTTGTACAAGGTTTTAAAAAACAGCCTCGGCCGGACTATAGTGGATGGTATTCGCAGAGTATTACCACGGCCTAGCAGATAGTGCTACAAGAACAGCTATTAGTGATCCATATCCATTGCTTGTTTGGACGTTGTCCATAGCAAAGAACATTACTATTTGCATGTCGCCCACCTCTAGCGACACTTGGTGTAAATACAAGTTAAGCATTGTCAATCTGGTTAATGTTATTCGCTTGAATTGTTGTACAGCATTCTGAGAATGCAGCATCCTTTAGGCACCCTGTGCGAGACAAGTTAGCAGGGCCCACATTTTTCATATTCAAATACGCAGGCAGTTAGCTTATCCAAATGTTAGTTCTAAGTTTTTCATGAAAAAATCCGTTGAGCGCTTGAAGACAGTGAAGCTGACACTCATACAACATGCACACATTATTATTCAGGCTGGATTCCGTTTACTGATAGCTCAGATTGCTTATCGAGTGCATTTTCACTGACGAACGTATGCACATTTGATTAAGCTACGTTACGTATTAGTTGTAGGTACGTTACAAAAGTTGTCACTAACTGCTTCATTACAGCAAAAGTGTCAACAGTATATTCGAAGGATCTACTAATAGAACTCATCATTTCTTCCGGAGATGTGATTGTTATTCTTGCCGTCCACTGGCTACTAATCCAGCGTGCAGTCCTTGGTCTGTAGTCGCTCTCTCACACACACAGTGGACGGCGCTGGCAGAGGAATGCTTCCATTATGCAGCACTGCTCTCGTGGTATGTGTGAGAGTCAATGCCACAGTTACTGATTCCGCTGTAGTCTGTGATCTTCACTGCGTAAAGTAGCAGTCGTCACTGTGATTTGTTGGCTCACGTCACATCATTTGTCTACGGTACTAATTACTTTCCTCCACTTTCCAGTTTTCCAACCACTCCAAATACATACAGCATTCTTTGTCGAGGGCCAACACTCTTTCTTGTGAAAGGGAAGCAGTGGCCGAGGAAAGAGTGAGATGGTGTCACAGCTTCGGCCACAGTTACTCAATTTGTGGCCTGAGAAAACAGTAATGGAAAACAATCTTGGAAGGGAATTAAAGTTCAGAAAGAAGAAATAAACTTTGTGGTCTTCCGATGACATTGTAATTCTATCAGAGACGGCGAAGGACTTGGAACATGTGAAGGGAATGCACAGTGAGTTGAAAACACATTATAACACGAACACCACGAAAGGAAAACGAAGGTAATGGAGTGTAGTCGAATTAAATCAGACGATGCTGAGGGAATTAGATCAGAAAATGAGACATCCAAAAAACTTTAAATGTCTTTTCAGGTCGAACAACGAAATGACTGATCATGGCCAAACTAGAGAGGATGCAAAATGTAAATTGCCAACATCAAGGTTCAAAATGGCGCTGAGCACTATGGGACTCAACTTCTGTGGTCATCAGTCCTCTAGAACTTAGAACTACTTAAACCTAACCAACCTAACGACGTCACACACATCCATGCCCGAGGCAGGATTCGAACCTGCGACCGTAGCGGTCGCGCGGTTCCAGACTGTAGCGCCTAGAACCGCACGGCCACTCTGGCCGGCCAACATCAAGAGAAAGCGTAACTGGAAAAGAGGAATTTGTTAACATCTAATATAACTTTAAGTGCTAGGAAATCTTTTCTGAACAATTTTTTTGGAGTGTAGCCCTATATGGAACTGGAACGCGGACTCTAAGGAATTTAGTCAAGAAGGGAATAAATACTTCTGAAATGCGCTGCTACATTAGCAACTGTTAGGAAGAATAACTTACGAGAAGGTATTAAATAGAATTGGTAAAAAAAGAAATTTACCTCACAAAGTGACTAAAAGAAGGAATTATTTATTCGTTTATTTATTGTAAGACGGGTAGAAATACTAGACAACTGTTTACAATAAATATAAACATTTCTGTACAGATACACACACACACACACACACACACACACACACACACACACACACACACACACAATCTCAAATTCATAATGCATTAGTAGCTCTAAGCCCTTATTTGAAATCCTGTCAGAAGTTTCTTTGAATGAATTGTGAAGGTCCCACTGAAAGCCTTGAGGGAAAATTGCATTGTTACGTGATGTAATGTTTGCTGGTCGTCACTGCAGACAGTTTCTATCCTCGTTGCTGGAGCAACACTTCACATCTGTCCTGGTCAGTTCTGATGCGATTCGGTATGCATTAGTGTCGTCAGGGTAGATGGAAACCTGCTGGTCGCTCCCGGGGAGTTTTTATTAATTAGTGATTGTTCATGGAAGATTGCTTCTATCATTGATTGCTCCAGGCTTCTTGCTTGTTAACGTTACTCTCCTGCAGTCTGATTACCGTGCACCATGAAGGTTTCCTAAGTCTCAATCGCTGGCGTTATAAAAATGAAATTTCTGAATGAATGGAAAGTTGATACAACGGTCTTGTGAGAATTTGGTCGGAGAGAGTTATGTCTGAAAACATTCATCCAACTTCTTCAGTTCTGATGTTAATGTTGCTTCGGCATGGGTCGTGTCCTACCCAAGTGGCAGAAGCGACTGACAGTGCGCAACCTCTGGATACGCGACACTCTATCTACAAGCAACAGCATCGGACGATACGTTTGGGTGTCTTGTGTGGAAACGACGAACTCCAGATACAACGTAGGTACTAGAGCCGACCAAATGTTTCTTCAAATCGGCGCGCATACACCATAGACTGTTGTAGCTTGAGAGTACGGCAGCACAATTAGTTGTACTTAAGGATATACGGCGATAAAGGAGCACTGTGCATAAAATTTACAAAGGGTCTATCGAGATATCGATATCGTTGTTCTATCTGAGTTAGGAGTGTGTTGTAGTATGGTCTTTGACTCAACAGATGTTAGTACTTTCATCTCGGTATTGAGAAAACAAGATGGCTGGCTCACGCTTTACATTCGAGCAACGAAAATGTATTGTGAAGTGGTTTTTCAAGTTTGATAATTCCATTGAAGTGCAACGTCACTGGAGATGGGAGTTTGAAACAGAAACGCCAAACCCCCTAGAGATTAAACGCATCGTTGACAAGTTTTAACGACATGGAAAGATTTGTGATATTCACAAAGGAAGATCAGGAAGAGTACAGCTACAAGCCCTGCTTTGTCGGCTTTCGTGTTGGAAACTTCTGTTAATTCTCCACAGAAGCCTGCTACTCAGTGTGCATGTGAAGTGCGGGTTAGCAGTGCAAGTGTACGAAGAATTCTGAAAGCTGCAAAGTGGGAATTTTACATTCCACTATTACTGAACGCGGTTAATGATGACGATCCTGGTTACTAAATGCAATTTTGTGAATGGTGTCAGCAAATGGTAACAGTTAACGAACAATTTGAGACGAAGGTAGCGTGGAGCGACGAGGCACAAATTAGACTTAATGGAACCGTGAATCGGCATAACAATGTGTACCGGGCACTGGAAAATCAGATTGGTTATGTGGATAAAGCGGTCAAACTATCAGGGGTTCATGTGTGGTGAGGACTATCATTTAGGAGCTTTGTGGAACCGTTTTTCTTTGATGCAACTGTCACTGAAGAAATGTTCCTGGAAATGTTACACACATCAATTTCGCCAGGTATACGTGTGCTTCATGGAGCTGATGAAGAGGTCTTGTATCAACAGGACACCGCTACCACACTATCACCTAGCCATACGAGAGTATCAGGGCAAGGCCGCTTCTGCTCCACTCTGCATTGTTGCCAGATATATCCAAGATGGTGGCAATAACGTCATCCAAGATGGCGGTGTGTAGACTCGGCAACAGCGCATGAGATCAATCAAGTTGGCGGCCATGACGTCAGCTGATGATGCAAATACCGTTATCGATAATGGCAGCTTTGGGTGGGAAAGTGCCACACTCCCGTGCCAAGCCCACTGGCGGTAACTTCATATTCCAAAAGAATAATGCATCACACCACGGTTATCTCTGCTTACCTAAGAAAATCGTGGGAAGATAGGTCACTTGAGCTACCTCCACTAACCTAACCACCCCTCCACTCCCCTACCCCAGAAAAATAATGGCTGAAAGTTCAAATTGCAACAGGACAATGCATCACACCACAGTTATCTCTACTTACCTAAGAAAATCGCGGGAAGATAGGTCACTTGGGCTACCTCCTCTAACCTAAGTCAGCCAACCACCACCTCTTCCTAGGAATTGGCAGGAAGTTTGAGTTTTGGAGGGAAGATTGGTCAATTGGGCTATCTCTACTAACCTAAGAAAATGACAGGAATGAATTTGCATTTCCACTAACCTAAGTCACCCAACCACCACTTCCTCATAGGGCTTAATGGGAAAAAGACTCAGCCTGTGCTAGATATAAGTCTTTATTATTTTTCATGCACTATTTATTTAAACAGTTAGAAGCTCTACCGCCATCCAGTGTGTTCGCCACAAGATCCAGAGACCAATACACAGTACCATCATCAGAGGGCACTGTCATCCATTCCGTGATGTAATCCAAGATGGCAGCCATGATGTCAACTGATGGCGCAATTACCCTTATCCAAGATGGCGGGAAACAGTGTGGTTGCGATGGGGTCTGGAGTCAACCTAACCTAGTACACAGTACTGCCACCAGTGTGTGCTGTAATCCACTCCATGATGTAACCCAAGATGATGGTCTGGGGTGGGGGAAAATGGCGGGAAAACGACTCTGCCTGTGCTGGACATAAGTCTTTATTTTGCAGGCAGTGTCTCAACCACAAAATCTAAACTGACCGAGTACATAGTTCAGCCGCCAGAGGGTGCTGTCATCCCTCCTGTGACATAATCAGATGGCTCTGAGCACTATGGGACTCAACATCTGTGGTCATAAGTCCCCTAGAACTTAGAACTACTTAAACTTAACTAACCTAAGGACATCACACACATCCATGCCCGAGGCAGGATTCGAACCTGCGACCGTAGCAGTCGCGCGGTTCCTGACTGAGCGCCTAGAACCGCTAGACCACCGCGGCCGGCTGTGACATAATCCAAGAGGGTGGTCTGGATGGGGAAAATGGCGCGAAAATGACTCAGCCTGTGCTGGGTTGCTGGAGAGAACAAGGAAGAAGTGTACTTTATTTATTTTGGAACATCTTATTTAAGGATGGAGTATATCTATCACACTGATACAAAACACATGCCTGTGGTCACGCCACACAGTCCACAGACCTGTAAATAACGCTCTGCAGACACACAAACAATTCCTAATTTACCGAAATAATTTCAGCACAGACATGCAGACTCCTTCTAAATAATGCAGTTCACTGATGTGTAGACATGCTCAGTACTCATAACCTGCCCAAATAAGGCATAGTGCAGCCTACAGACCTGCTCATAAAATAATGGAACAGACAATGCAAACAATGTACACATAAACCGTTTGCCAGCCCCTGTCTATTGGACCACGCAGGAGGCTACCACACACGCTCCCAGAAGTCTGGATGCACCGACACAGACCTCGAAGTGACGCACAGATGCCCATTCGGGTCCCGCACGCATGAGGCAGCGATATCCCTTTCATAGTTGGTATCTGAGAAATTCCTCTCCAAATATGTGATCACCTAGGCGCCGTTGATGACGCAACCGGACGGGAGCGAAGAACACTTATTTACAGAGCACAGACGCCTCAAGATGGGCCACGCATTTGTGTCTCCCCCCGCCACCTGCGGTTCAGCGAAGAGGTGATTGCCGTTGTTGGCTGATGATGCGATGGTGTACAGTTAGGTGTCGAAATTGAGTGACTCTAAGAAGATACAAGATGACAAACAAAATTTACAGTTGGTGTGACAAATGGTAGCTAGCCCTAAATGTGGAAAAATGTAAGTTAATGCGGACGAGTAGGAAGATAAAACCTCTAATGTTCGGATACAGTATTACTAGTGTCCTGCTTGACACAGTCGAGTCATTTAAATATCTGGGCGTGACGTTTCAAAGCCATATGAAACGAAACGAGGCTGTGAGAACTATGGTAGGGAAGGCGAATGTTCGACTTCGGTTTACTGACAGAATCGTAGGAAAAAGCGGTTCACCCGTGAAAGAGTCCGCATATAACACGCTGCATACTGCCAGAGTGTTTGGGATCCTTAGCTAATCGGATTGAAGGAAGACATCGAAGCAATACTGAGGCGGGATGCTAGATTTTATTTGCGGTTTTTTCGAACAACACGTAACTGTTACGGAGATGCTTCGTAAACTCAAATGGGACTCCCTCGAGGGAAGGCGACGCTTTTTTCGGGAAACACTATCGAAATAACCTGAACCGGCATCTGAAGCTGACTGCCGAACGATTCCACTGCTGCCAGCATACATTGTACGTAAGGACCATGAAGATAAGATACGACAAATTACGGCTCATACGGAGGCACAGAGACAGTCGTTTTTCTCTCGCTCTATTTGCGAGTGGAACAGAAGAGGAACTGACAAGTAGTCTTGTGGGGTACCATCGGTCACGCACAGTATTATGGCTTGTGGAGTATCTATTTAGCTACAGACAGAGATGTAGAGCAGCGTGAAACCAGTCGTCGGACTAAAGACCACAACGAAAACAATGGAAAGACACAAGCCG
Organism: Schistocerca serialis cubense; assembly: GCF_023864345.2. Classification (NCBI taxonomy): domain Eukaryota; kingdom Metazoa; phylum Arthropoda; class Insecta; order Orthoptera; family Acrididae; genus Schistocerca; species Schistocerca serialis. The sequence continues at coordinate 109,276,163 of NC_064639.1, read as the reverse complement.
AACAAAAGGCCCACGTCTCCCGAATACCGGGAACACTCTCTGGTGTTCACAATAGTAGGCAGGAGCCACCTGGAATGACACGTTACAACTGAACCATTCATATCGGTTGCCATTAAAGAAATTGCCGGAATATATTTGTCTAGGTAACATTGCAAGACGACAGGTAAGATACACCATTGCACATATGAAATACCGATATATTAATAACCGATGTAACCGCCAGAATGTTGAGTACAGTCATGCAAACGTGTCTGTGCTGAAGTTCCATGCTCGTTGCGCATGGTTGGTCAGTACAGGGACGACTAACGCTGTTTGTGGATAATGCTGGAGTTGTCATGCGATGATGCCCCATATGTGCTTGACTAGAAATAGATCTGGAGATCGAGCAGGTAAGGCCAACAAGTCAACACTCTGCAGAGCATGTTCGGTTACAACAGCGGTATTTGGGCGAGCGTTATCCTGTTGGAAAACCTACCTTGGAATGCTGTTCATGAATGGCGGTACAACAGGTCGAATCACGAGAATGACATACAAATTTGGCGTCTGAGTGCTCCCCTAGTCAAACGAAATGGCACCCCAGACCATAACTCCTGCTGTAGGTCCAGTGTGTCCAGCACACAGACAGGTTATTTGTAAGACCTCAACTGGCTACCTTCTAACCGACATACCGCCATCACTGGCATCGAAGCAGAAACAGCTTTCATCAGAGAACAAAACAGAAAATGGCTCTAAGCACCATGGGACTTAACATCTGAGCTCATCAGTCCCCTAGACTTAGAACTACTTAAACTTAACTAACCTAAGGACATCACACACATCCATGCCCGAGGCAGGATTCTAACCTGCAACCGCAGCAGCAGCGCGGTTCCGGACTGAAGCGCCTAGAACCTCTCGGCCACAGCGGCCAGCCTTAAACACAACAGACCTACGCCCTGGCCTCCAATGAACTGTTTGATACCACTGACATCGCTAATGGCGGTGGTTTGCGGTCAGTGGAATGCGCAGTACAGGGCGTCTGGCTCGGAGCTGTGCATGAAGTAACCGATTTGCAGCAGTTCTTTGTGTCATTGTGGGCGAACTCATGCTCAGATTGTTGTTACAGGTGCAGTACAATGCACTACAACCAAACGCCGAACGAGATGGTTTTCGCTTTCGGTAGTGCTACTTGGCCGTCTGGAACGAGGTCTTCTCGTGACTGTGCGTTCAATCACCGCTTCCAGACATCATGTACAGTGGCTAGATTCTTGCAAGTCTTTCTCCAGTATAACAGAAGAGCTTGCCGTAGGTCTGTTACATGATCTCAATCAAATTCAATGAGATGTTGATAAAGCCGTCCTTGTCGCATTAAGAGCATTCTTGATTAACATCAATTTTAAACATCTCCCTTAGAAAAATTTATAAATGACTGTGCTGGTAAACTTCTAAGTTATTGGATTTTCAGACAGTTGAGCAAACTGAACGTACTTATACATTTCTCTCTTTACTTACTCTGAACAACACTAAACTGACATACAATATTTCTTTTAGCGCAACGTAATCTGACTTCCAATAATCCCTACAAAAGAGTGGCCCTGACTAACAATAACCTATACCTTTCATGAATCACTTACCACACAAAAATCTTCGTTATTCGAACTACTACAATACAGCGAGCGCCAATACTGCTAGCTAAATAAAATATTCTAACTACTGAAGGCACTAACTACTGATAGTTAGCAAATGAAAGATTTCGATAGATAACAAACAATGTAGTTACCTTAATAGTGTTCAAAAGTCTTCATATACCGTATATACCTTTCAATTAATAACATCCATATTTACAAATTTCCTTTTCCTGGCGGACACAGGTCGAGGTCGTCCGCTCATAGCAACCTCTAAAAACTCTGGCATCTCTCTCCCCACATCCTCCACTGCTGGCGGCTCACCTCCGAAACTGGGCAACGTTACGCTCTGTTCCCATCCAACTGCCCAACACTGCAATAGCGAATATTTCAACAATACCAACCAGCCACAGACTGCACACAGCACACAGTCAGTGATTCTCGTACAGAGCGCTACGTGGCGTTACGATCATAAAAACCTAAACAGCCCACTTACAAACTCACTACGTTCAATCTCAGAGATAACTAACACTCACGACCGATAGAGCGTATCAATAAAACAAAATTTGCTTCCTTCTTGTGGCGCTACTAGCGCTACTCTTACGCGCCTGTGGCCAAATTTGAATAGACGTCATCTTTCAGATGTAGAAACACGCCTACCATGATTCGTTTATGCCGCACGAGCCCTTCTTAGCGTTGTGTTTCTTTTTCCGTCAGTGTTTTACACGAGCAGAGGGGACTAAAAACGACGTCTAAGAGGTTGTACGTGATTTGCTGGCAACGCCGTTCCTACAGACGCGCAGTGCAGTGATTTACGAACGTCTCGGTGCTGATTACGCGGCGTCGCGGGCAGGCCTCCAGGCCTCCCGCTGAGCCGAGCCGAGGAGGGCGTCTCCGGAAGAGTGCGTCGCCGCTGGCTGGTGGCTGTAGGTCAGTGCTTGGCCCGGCTGCCGGCTGGTGCCGTTTATCTGCTGCGACTACTTTGGTTTACGACTCGCGGCTCGGCGCGGCCGCACTAAATCACCAGAGCCACTCGCCGTCGGCCGTTGTTTTCCAGAGATAAACAGCGCCGCGCCGCTCACACAATGGCACGGCGCGGGCCCACCTAGCGGCGAAGCTTTGGAAACGGAGACAGCGCTAACAAAGAACACTATTTTTGTAACTCTCGGCCAGACGTGTCATAACTTCCGCGAGTGTCGTCCCTAAACAGCACAGCCTTGGGACGGACTCACTATCAGCTCTCGTGGACGTCCTTTGTAACAGCTTTTTAACCTGTTAAGTGGAAAAAGTCTTATCTAACAGAACAATTGAAAACGTGCCAATATGTACTTTTTGTGACTATTGATCAATAAAATTGCTCTGCTCAGTTTAGTATGTATTTCCCAGTCCACGACCGCAGCTCGTGGTCTCGCGGTCGCGTTCTCGCTTCGCGAGCTTGGGGCCCTGGATTCGATTCCCGGTGGGGTCAGGGATTTTCACCTGCCTCGACATGACTGGGTGATTGTGTTTACCTCATCATGTCCATTATAATTATCCGGGCTGTTATGCCGCGGTCGGTTGATGAATTCTGTGTCAATTCCCATCGTTTCGTCCCCGTCTGCGGAGGACATCTTCACGGGGGTCTGTAGCTCGATGGAAGGTCCAACACACCCACTGGCTCGCTCAGGTAGCGAGCCAGTGGTTGTGTTGGACCTTCCATCGAGCTACAGACCCCCGTGAAGATGTCCTCCGCAGACGGGGACGAAACGATGGGAATTGACACAGAGTTCATCAACCGACCACGGCATAACAGCCCGGATAATTATAATGGACATGTCATTTTCGGCCATGAAAGTCTACATTTTCCTCATCATTTCATCATCATTCATGCACGTGGCGAGATTGGACTGAGAAGAAGGTTGGGAATTGGTACGGGCGTTGGTAACCACGAAGTTGAGCACCCCACAAATCAAACACCATCATCATCCAAGTCCACTGTAAGTTACAGGCTGGTAAATATTCGTACTAATGAATCGAGAACTCGAAGTTGACCATGGTACTTTAAGTAGTAAGTCTGAAAAAATATGCAGGTAATTATCATTGCCCACTTCGATTAGTAATGCCCACATATGGAAGACATTTCCCAAAAGACTGGTGTTAACGACCAAGCTTAGGCCATGCTCATACACTGTCCAGTCACATTAACGCGACTACCTATCAAAAGCAGCACAGACCACTGCGAGACATGCAAGAAGAGGGTGTGTCAGAGTCTGGATGGTGCCGACGGAGATGTGGAGTTATGGCGACTCCAGCGCCGTCGTCAGATGCTCTAGGTTCCTCGATAAAGGATCCATGGCTCAAACAGCCTGATCCAGGCAGTCCCACAGATTTTGGACTGGATTTAAATCTAGAGACTTAAGTAACCAGGGAAGCGCAGTGATCTCATCGTGGTGCTCTGCGCGCTACACACGAACACTGTGATCCGTGTGACACGTTGCATTGTCATGCTGGTAGATGCCTCCATGCCGAGGAAAAGCACGGTCCCCACGGATAGACGCAAATGTGTGACTGGTCATTCTTGTCGGAGCAGCCAGCCGGAGTGGCCGAGCGGTTCTAGGCGCTACAGTCTGGAACCGCGCGACCGCTACGGTCGCAGGTTCGAATCCTGCCTCGGGCATGGATGCGTGTGATGTCCTTAGGTCAGTTAGGTGTAAGTAGTTCTAAGTTCTAGGGGACTGATGACCTCAGAAGTTAAGTCCCATAGTGCTCAGAGCCATTTGAACCATTTGTCAGAGCTTCAGCATTCTCGACATTTTTGTGCTGGCCGCGTTATAGGTGCTGTCTGTCTGGTAGTGGAGAACCCAACTCTGGTCTTGACTTTTATTCTGCCCCGGTTTGTCGTCCTTAATCACTCAATCTGAAGGCGGCGGAGACTCGCCTATCACCCCTCCCGATTGGCTGCATTGCCCAGGGACCACGAAACATTTGCCTTCGAGGACGTGGGAGTAGGAGCGTCTGGCAGAGCTCCTAACAACTCTCAGAGGTATACAGGGTCAGTCACTAACTATTGCCACCTAGAATAACTCCGAAAGTGTGATAGTACCTGAAAAGTTTGTGTGACAAATGTTGCATTGGACAAGGGGGAAACAATACATTCGTGTTTTGTTGCTAGGTGTGGTCGCGTCAGAGGTATTAAGGTCAACTTTATTTTTTTAAATGGGATGCTATAGTCTGATAAGTATCTTCTGATAGTGGCTCTTGAGACGAATCCAATGATGTGTAACAGTAAGGTCCTTGAAAGTCAAAGAAGATCAAAAAGGTGGCATAAACGTCCGTTTCCAGAAGGTGTTCGAAAGGATGACCATTGGTATCAATGCAGTGCTCAATCTTCTTATCATGGATCGAGTGGTATTCCTTATCACATCGGCACTTATCGGAGCACAGGCTCTGACAATTCTCTCTCGCATATGTTGAGGTGTAGTTGGAACGTTTACGAATCTCCACAAGAAAAAATCCAGAGACGTCAAGTCTGGCGAACGAGCCGGCCACGACACATCCCTCTGCGTACAATCCAACGATTTGGGAATTGTCTGTGTAACTCATTTCTAGCCATCAGAGAAAAGTCAGCCCGACTGCCATCGTGAAGGGACCGATGGCCTTTGTAGTCTCGTCCCTTCATCCCCCACAAACCAACCAACACCCATCTTGTTGATACTGCATACCGTAGCTTGTTCCTATAGGTATTTCTTCCAATAATAGACGTAATGTTTCTTGCAGGAATGTGGTGTGTGCGCGGTCATCAGCGCCTGTACAAAGTCCCAATTTTTTACACAGTCCAGTTTTTACACAGTCCAATCTAGCCACCGTCACGAATGATGATGATGAAATGATAAGGATAACACAAACACCCAGTCCCCAGGTAAAGAAACTCCCCAACCCGGCCGGGAATCGAACCCGGGGCGCCGTGATCCAGAGGCAGCAACGCTAGCCACTAGACCACGAGCTGCGGACGAGAAATAACATGAGGAAAGTTTTGTACATATTTCGTGTGAATTAAGAAATGCTTGAAGTACAGGGAAAAAATTAAAGAAAAAGACGTGTAACTAGAACGAATACAAGTAACCAGAACCCTAGATTCATTGCTGAAGCATAAAGCAAAACAAGGAAGATGGAAGACAAGTCGTCTAAAGAGAAGCTGGACAGAACAAAATATTTGATTTGTTCAAACCAGAGATGGTTTAATTATCGATTTTGTTGTCACTGTTGTTGATGATTATAAAATTGTATAGCCCCTGTCGGGTAGGTTTACGCCCAGAAAGACCCAAGACGCAGAGGTTCGACACTGGATTCACATTCTGCGAGACCGAATTCCAGTTCCCCATCGGAACACCCACATTTGTGTTTATGTGGTTTACCTAGATAGATTGAGGCAAATGAGTTATCGCAGACGGAACTTCAAATCTTAATCTTCTTTCCGTTGTTCTTTCCAAGACCCAACAGCTGAACGAGAACTTCACTTGGCACCAATTATCAGAGTTAACCTGAAATGACCTGCGTTAGTTTCTTTCTCACTACATGTTATTCACATTAAAGTTTGTAACAAATGTAGCCTGAGTGCTCGATGCCTGTACGAAGATGGATATTCAACGTCTAAGTAATTTCAATATAGTGTTCTGAAAATTTATGGTTCATGATGCAAAAATACGATGTTTTCTGTGGGAATGGTATTCTCAGGTGAGGTTAGTTGACCCGTTATCCCGACTTTCAGGCATTCAGAGAGTGGCCAGATCCATAAAGAAGTACTGGGCGAGATCGCGCCACGATTAAGAAACTAGAGTAGCCTTCTGAAGAAATGCAATTCAAATCCCTTTCTAGTCACTAGGATTTGGATATACCGTGCTTTTATATTTTGTCAAAGACAAATAAAGAATTCGTTATCTAATGGCTTCGTCATCGAGAGAAAGTTCTCCCTTGGACACGTACCACTTCTTGGGCAACAACAGTTTTCCAAATTTATACATGGCTAGAGTTTCATCCAAGGCAGCTTTTACGATCAACCTCCTTGACAGCCAACTAACATCAACAAACGTTCCAACGTCAACAACTCACATACGGCTGGGTATACTGATGGGAAACAGTACATTTAACACCTCATGAAATTTTATTCTCTCTCTCTCTCTCTCTCTCTCTCTCTCTCTCTGTGTCTATGTGTGTGAGTGAGTGTGTGTGTGTGTGTGTGTCTTTACTGACACATTTTACATCATAGATATTGCAGTTATTGTATAAGGAACGTGTAAATACTCTCAAAGGCAAAAAAAACGACCACCACAAAGCAATCAGCCATGCGGGATGGAATTCGCTAGATGTGGTGTACACGTACAGACAAACAAATGATTACTATTTCAGAAAAATTGGATGATTTATTCAAGAGAAAGAGCTTCACACATTGAGCAAGTCAATAACACATCTCAAGTGTCACTCCTGGTTGTTGGGCCATATGGTGGGTGACAATCGGGTTAGTACTCCCTGCTGTCCAAGGCATCTCCAGGCACACCTTCACTAGTCATCGGGCCTTAGTTCAAAGTAGTACTCATCAATGAAGACAACTCTGTACCAGTCAATGAGATTCCAGTCTGAAGACGTTTCTAGAGATGACCCGGACAGTGGTGGGATACCCATGATACAGCCCGGCAACCAGGAGTGGTAGTTCGGGTGCCATGTCTTTTCAGAGAAGGAGCCCTTTGGTTACCTGCAGCACCCTTACAGCACAGCAGTATGTCAATCATATGCCACACCCCATTTTGTTGTTCTCCACAGCCAGCCATCCAGGGCTTACATTTCAGCAGGATAATGCTCACCGCACAAGGTGAAAGTTCCTCCTGTTCTCTTGCTTGTCTTCATGCTTTCCAAATGCTATCTTGGCTTGCAAAGTGCCAAGGTCTCTCCCCAATTTAGAAAGTTAGGACCATTATGGGCAAGGCCCTTCAACCTGCACAGGATTTAGATGCTCTAACTCACCAATTTGACAGGACTTGGCACTATATCGATCATGAGGGCATCGAACAACTCTATCAATCAATGCCCAACCGAACAATTGCGTGCTTATGGTCCAGAGGTGAACCAACCCATTACTGCCTTGCTCAACTTGTGAAGCGCATTCTATTAAATAAATCATCCAATTGTTCTGAAATAGTAACCATTTGTTTGTCTGTATATGTACATGGATTCTATTTATATCTGGCCGGGAATGACCATCGAATTTGTACTTAGCACGGTTTATGACTGAGTACCATACTGCTCGAAGGCCTAACATCAAGGCTCAACTAAAAGGTCATCCTGGCGTTCATTCCAGGCATCGTTCGAGCACATCACTATGCTAAGATGCTAAAGCCAGCTGTACTATCTCGCTTGTATAGTTCCTTCGAATATTGACCCATCAAGATAATGCATGACCACACCCTCCTACGCTATCAGCCTGCAAGTGCCTGCAAGGTTTCATCTTCAGTCCATGGCTTTTCGTATCGTCTAGAGTCACACTTTAGAAAAAATTTGGACTATGCGACAGCAAAGATGCGATAGGGTCGACTGCCACTGGCTATCAGGCTCCAGCTGTACGCGTATACACTAAACCACCTGAACATTTCCTGGAGAAACTAAGTGGGTATAGATTGCCCGTGGATAACAGGAATTCGGTGAGCTGCCCAATAAATTTTGCAAACTATTAACTAAAAATGTTTGCCACATCTTATCGCTAACTTCTTGCCTCGTTCCACACTTCAACCCGTTTGGGTTCATCTGCGTTGAATTAGTGTGCGTCTGTGCAGATGGCGCATGGGCAAAGTACAGGATGATTTGCACAAATAAGAAGGTTATTGTTGTGTCTAGACAAGACAGCCTAGACACAATGAGAGGAAGCCGAAAGGCACGCGCTAAGCCAAAGCAGGGTGCGTCAGGTCTGAAACAGGATACGTAATGAATGCTATAAAGAAAAGTACGTAGCTTCTGGAATACTTAACTTTAATCCATCCTTTTGGTACATCTGGAGATTGTGGCGATACAAGTGAGACTCTTTACATACATGCAATGTTACTAATGGCGCCTTGCTAGGTCGTAGCCATTGACTTAGCTGAAGGCTATTCTAACTAGTGGCTCGGCTAATGAGCAATGCTTCATGTAGTCGCTAGCAAAGTCGTCCGTACAACTGGGGCGAGTGCTAGTCCGTATCTCGAGACCTGCCTTGTGGTGGCGCTCGGTCTGCGATCACACAGTGGCGACACGCGGGTCCGACATGTACTAATGGACCGCGGCCGATTTAAAACTACCACCTAGCAAGTGTGGTGTCTGGCATTGACACCACAGTTATAATATTTCGTAACGCAGATATAAGTTTCAGAGCTTACAATACATTTTCTAACACTGTAATACCTTGGTTGCTTAGTGGATCCCATTTTCCTTAAGAATCAGGTTAGCACCACCTGACGGCGCCAGAAGTTAGCATTGCTTTATTCTCTTCTACCACTACTTACCAAATACGTCATGGACTGTGGAAAGCCTCGTGCCTGATGAAGCCTTTTGTATATAAACAGCTTTCAACAGGCAATCGGTGATTTAGTTCTTTACTGTAAGTTTCTCCTATCTTCCCAGCAGTACTGAACCATACTGTACCACACTAATCTCCCACCGCCCTCCCAGACCCCTCCTCCGATCCGCCCCTTCCCTTACTCAAATATTGTGATTACGACAAGGCTTTCCTTAAATTTAATCAAAGATTTTCAATTCTACTGTGTATGGTGGTACAGCAACCAGTTTCGAATTATTTCAGAATAAAAAACAGTCTTGCTTGTGAAGAAGTTATTTAGCATCAATAACGAGTTTCATCGTTTTGGGGCATCATCACATTGTGTAAAAGTAGCTAGACATGTAAACCATCCATCGAAAGCCAAATAAAATGGAAAATGAACGCAACATATCTACTTACTTTGCATCCATTTTCCGTTTTGTATGGCTTTATGAGTGATGTGTTCCATATACCTGTGTAGCCGAGCGGTTCTAGGCGCTACAGTCCGGAACCGCACGACCACTACGGTTGCAGGTTCGAAACCTGCCTCGGGCATGGATGTTTGTGATGTCCTTAGGTTAGTTAGGTTTAAGTAATTCGAAGTTCTAGGGGACTGATGACCTCAGATGTTAAGTCCCATAGTGCTCAGAGCCATTTGAACCATTTTTTTGTTCCTTATACAGCTGCTTTTACACAAACTGATGGCGCCCCAATACTGTGAAACGCGTCATTGATACTGATAACTTCTTCGCAACCAAGACTGTTTTATTCTGAAATCTTTAAATTTACGCATTTTGGAGACATGTCCGTGTTATAGAGACTGTTATGCTGCCTTTTACAGCTCTGGAAAAATTATTGAACATTACCAGAATAAACTTCTGCTTGAAAGAAGCCATATTTTGTAACCAGTAATGAAGTGTTATAAAGTACGTAAGGCCAAATTTTAGATATACGTGTCAGGCAAAACTGGGCATGTTTCAGCTTTGCAACAGACAGCTGAGAACTTGAACACGCACAACAATTCATTTATTAAAATAATTTTATTTAACGTTCTGACGACACAGTGATGAGACATACACTTTTAAAAATTACATATAACGTTAAAGAGCTTTATTCACGAAATTATCATAAACAGTATATTATCTTGTTTAGACCCAGATGAACGTTTTGTTACACATGAATGCTGTCTGTCCTTAACAGTTTAGTCTGATGCTTATTTGCCTTGTGCCTGTACCCCGAGGCCAATGGCTGTACTTCTGCCCCTACACTGGCTGTGGCGCATCTCTCTTTTTAATTGTCAAGCCTTTTCCCTGCCTGCAGAATGGCTCTGCTATTCCGTATTTGAACTATAACAGATCATTTTGTTTATAATGGGGAGTTACGAAACTATCACAGGTCATCTCTGCATGTGGTACACCAGCTTTGAAATCTGCTTTTGCATTTTGTGGAACGTAAAACATAGGCGATCCACCGCTAATAAAATATAAGCTTCGGAGTATCAGCATTTCGTCAGCTTTTCCAAGTCGCAATAAAAGTGAAATTTAATGAGTCAGAACAGTGTTGAGGTCGGATGTTTATGTGAGTTATTGGAAATATAAGTTAATGTGTAGGGACTTACACAATGAACACAGTTGGTCACTTAAGTATTTTGGTACCACAAATCAACAGAAATATTTTCTTTCACTTCACTTGATTTCATCTCTTGTATGCGCTCACGATGGTGCACAAACGCAAAATTAAGCGTGTTTTACAATACACGTGCAACTAGTTTATTTCATCAAAATATTATATGCTTCGGATCACAGATTCCGCAGAACAAGCAAACAATTTTCAGAACTGAACTTACTTCTGTATATAGTTGCAATCTACAGATACATCTACATGAATACTCTGCATATCACATTTAAGTGCCTGGCAGAGGGTTCATCGAACCACCTTCACAATTCTCTATTATTCCAATCTCGTGTAGCGCGCGGAAAGGGAATGAACACCTATATCTTTCCGTACGAGCTCTGATTTCCCTTATTTTATCGTGGTGATCGTTCCTCCCTATGTAGGTCGGTGTCAACAAAATATTTTCGCATTCGGAAGAGAAAGTTGGTGATTGGAATTTCGTGAGAAGATTCCGTCGCAACGAAAAACGCCTTTCTTTTAATGATGTCCAGCCCAAATCCTGCATCATTTCTGTGACACTCTCTCCCATATTTCGCGATAATACAAAACGTGCTGCCTTCCTTTAAACTTTTTCGATGTACTCTGACAATTCTATCTGATAAGGATCCCACACCGCGCAGCAGTATTCTAATGGAGGACGAACAAGCGTAGTGTAGGCACTCTCCTTAGTATGTCTGTGATATTTTCTAAGTGTCCTGCCAATAAAACGCAGTCTTTGGTTGGTCTTCCCCACAACGTCGTCCAGACAACGACGATGACTTCTTAGGTATACAATGATAATTAAATCAATACAGGCGTTGATAATCATCAACGGGGACAGTTGAAAATGTGTGCCACGACTGGGAATCGAACCCGGGATCTCCTGCTTACGTGGCAGAAGCTCCATCCATCTGAGCCACCGAGGGGATAGAGGATAGTGCGACTGCAGGGATTTATACCTTGCACGCTCCCCATGAGACCCACATTCCCAACTTAACGCCGACACACATTGGTAGTGTCCCTGCCCATTGTACTCACTACTCGCGGCAGACAAACTTACCGAGTCCCGTAAGAGTTCGGGCAATGCGTGTGCATCTGCACAGAAGAAGAAGGTCAATGGCCGGTTAGCCTTAACTGTATGGGTCGCGAACAAAGCCGCTAACATCAAGTTCCTCGACAGTTACCCTAGAAGCTAAGGAGAAGGAAGCGCATGTCAAAGACGTTGTTAGTTTCGTGAAGAATCTACACCTACCGTCACTGGCACTCAAAGACAATTAACCTTCCATTTATTATCGTCGTTATGGTATGATGTGAATTCGCGATGCTCGGTATTAAAGGATTAAAATATGAACACCCTAATCGAATATATATATTTTGGCCATCATAATGAAGTGTTTGTAATTGAGGTTACAAATTGGATAGTGGGTCGTCTTACATTAAGAGCTATGTGAAAGGCAGTCGTAGTTTGGATAAAACTGAGGCAAACGTAGGAATCGGAGCGATTTCTGGAAAGTGCGACCATGGTGTGCTTGACTTGGATGCTCCGTTTGCCACCAATACTTAGCTGATAACATGGATTTCACTAGGCTAAGCGTACTTGGCCAAGTAGGTTCACAGAACACGGATTTCTCTAGGATAAACGTACTTGGCTCCAAGTAGGTTCACAGAGCTCCAAGTGTTCTTTCATAAATTGATAAGCAAAAACATTTTGACCGCTGTCCACCACGGGGTTGAATGTCATCTGGTGGCGATGCGGGCACATTATAGGTTTGCCACGTCTCACGTATTTAGGGGGTCTCCGGTACTTTCCCCGCATTTTCTTCTGTCTCCCGTACGTTCGTCAGGTCTCTCGTATTTCACAGATTTTATCAGTATTTTGCCCATCTAAAGTATTTGATGTACACTAATCCGCCAGAACATTACGACCACCGACCTAGTATCGATATGAACCCGTCCAGGCGATAGCAGCATCGCCTGGCGAGGAATGACCGTTAGTCAGACATACGTGCGGTGCGTGTAGTATCAGTGAGCGTGCTGCACATGGAGGTAAGAATAAGGGGAGATGGCGCTACGTATCCCAGCCGTACTACGTTTTGAAGCCATGGGGGCGTGGCTCGCTGCCATGACACTCTGACCAAAACATTGCCAGTGTGCTATAGCGCTGCGTGTATTACAGTCGCTAATTGCACCATATACGCATGTAACGTCATCAGATTGGTTGTTTCAAAGTTTTTGTTTAAAATAAAATCTCGTAAAGGCGAAATTTCGGGTTTCTTTTGATTAAAAATAGTTTTTAATGTAATATTACGAATAGCTAGCCTTCAATGTAAACGATACAATTTTGTTAATTCAGTAATAAACGTGTATCACAAACTAAATAATAGAAACTGAAAACTAAGTTAGCTATACCCTCGCTCCAAAGCCTCATAAATACATCTTGTTTGTAATACGTACTGGGACATTTCAGTTACGTTACACTACTGGGAAACACTGTTCATTACCACCAATATTTACTGAAATACGGTACATAGAATGGCAAATCTACACATTGTCATGTTTAGGCCTATACTTTACGCCAGTTAATGTAGTGTTAGCTTTTAATTTGGTACATGATGAAGACAAAGTGAGTTACTCAACACTTCGATTATCGACGATACGTACGTATTATACTGAAACGTGAACTTGAAAACTAAGAATGTAATTCTTTGAATTAACATACCTTTTTGCAAATGTTTTGGGTGTGTAGGGAAAACTGATGGTACACCATTTTCTCGGAGCCTTACTGTTGAAAGGGAAGTTCGGTCTATGTCCTCTTCTCGGAAATGCTGAGAACGTATTTAGACGCACGCCAATTCTTCCTCCTCATGGCATTCTCCCACAGAGCTTTCCGACTTTCAGTTTTAGGAAATCTAAAATCATACAGGAGAAAAACACGCTATAGTACAAGTACCGATGTAGCACACGTTTATTCACAATGAAGTTCTAAAATCACACTGAACGAGACAACTTACACATGAAATGTTATTCCCTTAGATTTCGCATCACAATCAGAACGATTCGTACATCCGAACATCACACAAGTCACCATAATAGCGCAAAATCCTTCCAAAAGCGAGCGACATGCCTATGCACACAAGCTTACAGCAGCAATGTTTTGGCCGGATTGAGATGGCTACCCTCGGCTTCACAGCTGTGACGTCACGGCGTCTCCCTCTATTCTTACCTCCATGGTGCTGCGCATGTGTATAATGGGAAATGCGCGCGATCTATCTGGGTCTGACCGAGGGCAGATTGTGATGGCCCTGAGGCTCGGTACGAAAATTTCGGAAACAGCACGACTTGTCGGGTGTTTCGAGGAGTGCTGTGGTGAGAGTCTCCAACACGTGAAGAAACCACGGGCAGCCACCCCTGATTACAGATGTCGGACGTCGTAGGCTGGGCAGACAGGTAAAACAGGACAGGCGGCGAACTGTGGTGGAACAAACATCAGACTTTAATGCTGGGCGGAGTACAAGTGTGTCTGAACACGCAGTGCACCGAACACTCCTAACGATGGACCTCCGTAGAGGAAGACCAGCGCATGTGTTAATGTTGACACTACGACATCGGCAACTACGACTGAAATGGGCACATGACCATCGGCACTGAACATTGGCACGGAGGCAGAGCGTTGTATGGTCTCATTAATCTCGATACTTTCTTCACCACGATGATGAGAGGGAGCGAATCCGTCGTCTCCGAAGGCACCGTGACGGCCAATGAGTATCGCACACTTGTTGCAGAACACGTACATAACTTCATGACGATCATGTTTCTCGGTGAAAGTGGCCTTCTTCAACAAGCTAGCGCGTCACGTTAAAAGACCCCGAGTGTGGTGGAATGGTTCGAGGAACACAGTGGCGAGTTCCAGTTGATGTGCTGGCCTCCCCAACTCGCCAGATCTAAATCCGATCGAATACATCTGTGATGTGATTGAACGTGGCGACAGAGCTCACGCCCCCTCTCCGGAATTTATAGCAATTAGGTGACTTGTTTGTGCAGAAGTGATCTAGCTCCCTCCAGCGACCTACCAAGACCTCGTTGCTTCCATGCGTCGCCACTATTATCCGTGACAGAGGTTGACATACCGCATATTAGGCAGACGATCATAATGTTCTGGCTACTTAGTGTATTTGATAATGTTTTCCCTCGTTTTCCATAAAGCTGTATTTATTTATTTACCCTAACGTTTCTGTATCATTCAATTGTTCAAATTCAAATGGGTCTGATCACTATGAGACTTAACTTCTGAGGTCATCAGTCCCCTAGAACTTAGAACTACTTAAACCTAATTAAACTAAGGACATCACACACATCCATGCCCGAGGCAGGATTCGAACCTGCGACCGTAGTGGTGGCGCGATTCCAGACTGTAGCGCCTAGAACCGCTCAGCCTCTTTCAAAGGTTATCGTTCCTATATCAACAACTGAATTGCCTCTGTTTCATATTGGCAAGCTTGAAGTTTCCGTATTGTGCCAGTAGCCTGTAGACTTGCAGCTTTTACAACGAGCTTTCTAGGATCCAATGACCCTACTAAAAGGTAGTTTTGATTGGTAACTAACGAATGGACTGATGTAACAAACAGGAGTTCACTTGAAATTATCATGGCAGGAATTTCAAACTGTTACAAATTACGATTCTTCTTGTAGAGAGTTTTTCTTGTACATAAAACATCATGGCACAGTTTTGAAATCGTCAGAGCAGATGGTAAATTTTAATAGATTTATGATCCTAAGAAAGTTGTAATTAAATACGAGGGCTATCCACAAAGTACATTACGTTTTGGAATTAAAAATAAATAAAGTATTGGAAATTTTTTTATTATATACAGATGAAAGCCACACTTAAATACTACTTTTCTACGTAGTTGCCATTTAAATTAAGGCACTTATCGTAGCGATGGACGAGCTTGAAAATTCCTTCGTCGTAAAATTCGGCCGCCTGCGCCTTCAACCACGTGGTTACCTCTTCTTGAAGCTGTGCGTCGTCATCAAAACGCTGCATAGCCAACCACTTCTTCATTGCTGGGAATAAGTGGAAGTCGCTCGGTGCCAGGTCGGGACTGTACGGCGGATGAGGAAACAACTCCCACTTAAAAGATTCGAGAACTTCACGAGTGGCATTTGCCGTGTGGGCAGATAAGAGCGCATTTTACTATATTTCCAGTTTCGCTATTTCACAAACGAGAAGTTAGTGTGTCAGCACTGCGGTACGTACAAGGAGCGAGCGGTAGGTTCACGCGATGGCTAGCAGAGGCGGTTGGCCATCTGGCGCTTTCAGAGCCCATGGGATGAGGTGCCGATGCAGAAATCGCTCGTGGCCTCAGCGAAAACATACGTAGGGAAAGTACGTTTACTCCGACGCGAATCAAGTAATTGTTATTAATAAATATTTCATAAAAACGTTGCCTTTCACCACTACTGGCCATTAAAATTGCTACACCACGAAGATGACGTGCTACAGACACGAAATTTAACCGACAGGAAGAAGATGCTGTGATATGCAAATGATTAGCTTCTCAGAGTATTCACACAAGTTTGACACCGGTTGCGACACCTGCAACGTGCTGACATGAGGAAGGTTTCCAAACGATTTCTCATACGCAAACAGCGGTTGACCTGCGTTGCCTGGTGAAACGTTGTTGTGATGCCTCGTGTAAGGAGGAGAAATGCGTACCATCACGTTTCCGACTTTGATAAAGATCGGATTATAGCCTATCGCGATTGTGGTTTATCGTATCGCGACATTGCTATTCCCGTTGGTCAAGATCCAATGACTGTTAGGAGAATATGGAATCGGTGGGTTCAGGAGGGTAATGCGGAACACCGTGCTGGATCGCAAGGGCCTCGTATCACTAGCAGTCGAGATGACAGGCATCTTATCCGCATGGCTGTAACGTATCGTGAAGCCACGTCTCGATCCCTGAGTCAACAGATGGGGACGTTTGCAAGAGACCAACCATCTGCATGAACAGTTCAATGACGTTTGCAGCAGCATGGACTATCAGCTCGGAGACCATGGCTGCGGTTACCCCTGACGCTGCATCAGAGATAGGAGCCCCTTGCGATGGTGTACTCAACGACGAACCTGGGTGCACGAATGGCAAAGCGTCGTTTCTTCGGATGAATCCAGGTTCTGTTTACAGCATAATGATGGTCGCATGCGTGGTGGTGACATCGCGGTGAACGCACATTGGAAGCGTGTATTCGTCATCGCCATACTGGCGTATCACCCGGCGTGATGGTATGGCTTGCCATTGGTTACACGTCTCGGTCACCTCTCGTTCACACTGACGGCTCTTTGAGCAGTGGACGTTAAATTTCAGATGTGTTACGACCCGTAGCTCTACCCTTCATTCGATCCCTGCGAAACCCTAGATTTCAGCAGGATAATGCACGACCGCATGTTGCAGGTCCTGTACGGGCCTTTGTGGATACAGAAAATGTTCGACTGCTGCCCTGGCCAGCACATTCTCCAGATCTCTCACCAATTGAAAACGTCTGGTCAATGGTGGCCGAGCAACTGGCTCATCACAATACACCAGTCACTACTCTTGGTCAACTGTGGTATCGTGTTGAAGCTGCATGGGCAGCTGTACCTTTACAAGCCATGCAAGCTCTGTTTGACTCAATGTCCAGGCGTGTCAAGACCGTTATTACGGCCAGAGATGGTTGTTCTGGGTACTGCTTTCTCAGGACCTATGCACCCAAATTGCGTGAAAATTTAATTACATGTCAGTTCTAGTATAATATATTCGTCCAATGAATATCCGTTTATCATCTGCATTTCTTCTTGGTGTAGCAATTTTACTGGCCAGTCGTGTACTATCTTTCAGTAATTTTACAATGCCAGGAAACGTCGTTATTAATAAATAAATTAACAATTTTGGCATAACGGAAGATATACGATCTTATACGAAGTACACCGATTATACCCCCAAGTTAGAGACTGTGTGGCATTTTCGGCAGTCGTCGATAGCACGCTTTTCGATCTAGTCATGTGGTAGACCATGCTCTCGTACCTTTGATGTTTAGCTTATTATTAGTGTGAACAAGTTCATTTTACAGTGTATCTTAAAGAAACGCACCAGAATGGTGCCGCATGTAAAAATTGTTTTGCACAAAAATCTTCTTCCTGCTTCATGATGTAAAACGTAGACAGTAGTATTGCACTTTGAGAATCCGACGGCGCTACTACGGCTCTGCAAGGGGACATAAAACAATGAGAGCATATCCACATAATAACCAGGATGAATTCCTACGTACCAGTTCATAGGTCAGTTCAAGGAGGACCGGCTTAATTATGCCAATAAACGGATGGAAAGCGTGGCCAGTTATACTGTACGCCCCTCATACCACCGTCTACGGACTTACCGGCTAAACTGAGACATTTCTGGAGGTTCAGTACGAGTGTGGAGTTGTTGCAAGCTTCTATGGAAAATTCAGGATGAAAGAAGACGTCAGTCAGTATTGCATTCAGAAAGCTTTTGTTTACGATCATCAGTTTCGTTAAAACATAGTTAGCATCATCTGATCTCGTTGATGAAGTGCCCAATTAGAGATATACATGTATTCCACATGTTAATTAGCTGAAACCAGTCCTCGTCTTAGAAATGCGATCTTGGCCGAGAAGTTGTCTTCCTTCAAGCTGAATATTTACAGATCGGCCCTTGCCAATCAGTATGAGCAAGTTAACTATCTGTGGAGAAAGGCTGAAGTACGGTGTGGCCACGAGTAGACGACAATGTGTTGGACATCTTGCGGTCTCCTTCGTTCTTGCACGCACGTGTGAATTAATCACGCAGTTTATTTCTTAGTCGAGTGTATCTCTGGCATCAAATAAGGAGGTGAGCTCTTTAAATGAATTAATCACTATAAGGTAAACTTACATAGCCTGAATGTATTCACTATGAAATACACGTAAACAGTTGTACGAAAGAAGCTCTACCGAAATTAAAATTAGTTTTCAAAATATTTTGCTAATATTTTTTAGAATTTCAAATTAAATACACCTTCATGATTGCGAACACATTAGTTTCCCACAAGTTAAAAGAGAATACCTTAAAACCCAGTACTTATAATGAAAATTGACGACAAGGTAGTAAAATCAACCAGGGCTATTAATTGTTGCTCGCAGAAGCAGTTAACTTTGTTCATACACCCAAGTCGTTTTTCTCCAGCTATTTTCCCAATCCTTCTGAAATCAACCAGGGCTATTAATTGTTGCTCGCAGAAGCAGGTAACTTTGTTCATACACCCAAGTCGTTTTTCTCCAGCTATTTTCCCAATCCTTCTGCTTTTGATAAATCAGGGTAGAAATTAATATCCCCAGATGATTGGAAGGTCCTGCCTATAATGCTGCAAAGGTTCTCAGTTGGGGAGGAATCCGGTGACCTAGCTGACTAAGGTAGGGTTTGCCGTGCAGGAAGACAAGCAGTAGATACTCCTTCCGTGAGCAGGCGGGCATTATCTTGCTAAAATGTAAGCCGAGGACGGTTTGCCATGAAGGGCAACAAAGTGCGGCGTAAAACATCGTCGACGTACAGCTGTGCTGTAAGGGTGCAGCGAACGATAAACAGTGGCATCCTGCTATGAAATGAGACAGCAGCTCAGAGCAATCACTCTTAGTTTTCGGGCCATGTAGCGGGTGACAATCAAGTTTCCATCCCACTGCTGTCTGGCGCGCCTCCAGACACGTCATCGGTCGGGAATCACATTGACTGGAGTACAAGTTGTCTTCAGTGATAAGTCCTGCCTTGAACGGAGCCCCGATGACCACCAAAGACGTGCCTGGAGTTGCTCTGGACAGGGCTGGGGTCCCAACCTGACTGTCACCAGACATAAAGCCCACCAACCAGTAGTGATGGCCTGGGGTGTCATTTCTTCTCGTAGCAGGTCCCATTTGGTAGTTGTCCTCTGCTTCCTTACAGCACAGCGGTACTTCGACGAGATTCTACTCCCCGATTTGTTGACCTTCATGGTAAGCCACCTCGTCTGCACATGGCGACAGTTCCTACTACCTGTCTTCGGGCTTTCAAACCCTACCTTGGCCAGCAAGGTCGATGGATCTCTCCGCAATTGAGAAGGTTGGGAGTATTGTGAGGTTGGCACTCCAACCAGCTCTACGGCGCCAATTGGTGAGAATCTGGCACGATATTTCCCAGGAGGGAATCCACCAAGTCTGTATCAATCAGTGACATGCAGAATAACAGCTTTATAAGGACCAGGTGTGGTAAAATGCGTTATTGGTTCAAATGGTTCAAATGGCTCTGAGCACTATGGGACTTAACTGCTGTGGTCATCAGTCCCCTAGAACTCAGAACTACTTAAATTTAACTAACCTAAGGACATCACACACATCCATGCCCGAGGCAGGATTCGAACCTGCGACCGTAGCAGTCGCACGGTTCCGGACTGCGCGCCTAGAACCGCGAGACCACCGCGGCCGGCAATGCGTTATTGACCTGCTCGGTTTGTGAAAGTCTTTATCCTGAAGAAATCATCCGATTTTTCTGAATCTGTGTTCATTCGTTCGTCTGCACGTGTACATCTACAGCCAGCGTAGACCTCGACATGCACGGCCGGCCTGGAGAGAATGCAGCCCGAGCGCCTCACTTGGCAGCCTGCTGGCGACGTATTCCAGACCAGCCGCCTGCTGGAAATGAACCGTGTCCAGGTCGCGAGCATGGGAAGCGGCGCTCGCTGTGACGAGGTAGGCTTGGCAGGCGATCGCATCTGCCCCGCTGGCAGGCACTGTGTGGGCAAGTCGTCTTGCGGAGGAGCTGGCAGGGCGGCGCGGTGCGGCGCGGCCCTATCTGCGGACGCGACGGCACGCACAGTGTGCGCGCGTGCGCCTCTGCCTCTGGACGCCAAGGCAGCCGATCGGAACGGCCGGGGCGCCGGCCAAGGGTGAAGGTTGCAGGTTGAAGGTTGCAGGGACGGACGTGCTGGAGAACAAGCAGCCCACGCACGGCCACCTTGCGTGGCTGGAAGCTGAGGCGAGTACCTCTGTACGAGGGCGACTGTGTTTCTGTTTTCCTTTATATTCATAAAAGTGCCTTGTATACAGGGTGGTCCATTGATAGCGACCGGGCCAAATGTCTCACGAAAGAAGCATCAAACTAAAAACGTACAAACAACGAAACTTGTCTAGCTTGAAGGGGGAAACCAGATGGCACTATGTTTGGCCCCCTAGATGGCGCTACGTTTGGCCCCCTAGTTGGCGCTGCCATAGGTCTAACGGGTATCAACTGCGTTTTTTTTAAAACAGGAACCACCATTTTTTATTACATATTCGTGTAGTACGTAAAGAAATATGAATGTTTTAGTTGGATCACTTTTTTCGCTTTGTGATAGATGCCGCTGTAATAGTCACGTTCGCTAACCTTTCTCTACATCTACAAATGCTGCAAACGTAGGTTTGCCTTTCCTTAACCTGTCATCTATGAGAAGTCGTCGTTTCAGTATTGCCTTGCGCGTTCCTACATTTCTCCGGAATCCAAACTGATATTCCGCGAGGTCGGCTTCTACCAGTTTTCACATTCTTCTTCATAGAATTCGTGCTAGTATTTGGCAACCATGACTTATTACAATATAATATTTTGGCAATATTCACACCTGTCCGCACATGTTTTCTTTGGAATTGGAATTATTTATTATTATTATTATTACTTTCTGAAGTCTGAGGGTATTTCGCCAGTTCAATACATATTGCTCGTCGTTTATGGCTCTCCCAAGATTATTAGTAGTTCGAACGAAATGTCGTCTACCCCGAGCGTATCATCTCATCTTCATCTACGTTCTCTTCCATTTCTGTAATACTGCTCTTACGCACATCTCCCTTGTACTGACCCTCTTTGTACTCCTCCCACCTTTTAGCTTCCCTTTCTTTGCTTAGGACTGAATTTCCATCTGACCTCTTGATATTCTTGCAGCTTTTTGACTTTTCTCGAATGATCTCTATAATTTTCCTGTAGGCTGTATCTATCTTTCCCCTACTGATATGTGCTTCTAAATCCTTACATTAGTCCTCTAGCCATTCCTGCTTAGCCATTTTGCACTTCCTGTCAATCTCATTTTTTAGATGTTTGTATTACATATCGCCTGCTTCATTTACTGCACTTTTGTGTTTCCTCCTTTCATCAGTTAAGTTAAATATCTCTTGTATTATCCAAGGATTTCTACTAGGGCTCGGCTTTTTACCTATCTGATTCTCTGCTACCTTCACTATTTCATCTCTCAGGGTCCCCCATTCTTCTTGTACGGCGTTCCGTTCCCTTTCTGGTGCCAATCGTTCCCTAATGCTCCCTCTGGAACTCTCTACAGCCTCTGGATCTTTCAGTTTATCCATGTTCCATCTCTCGAATTTCCTACCATTTTGCAGTTTCTTTACTCTTAATCTACTATTAATAACCAATATATTGTGGACAAGAGTCCACATCTGTCCCTGGAAATGTCTTACAACTCAAAATATGGTCCCAAAATCTCTGTGATATCATTATATAATCAAATTGAAATCTTCCCGTGTCTCCAGGTCTCTTCGACTAATACAACCTTCTTTTATGATTCTTAAACCAAGTGTTTAGCGATGATTAAATTATACTCTGGGTAAAATGCTACCATGCTATGTCCTCCTTTATTCCTTTTCCCTGTTCCGTTGTCGCCTACTATTTTTCCTTCTCTTCCGTTTCCTATTGTCGAATTTCAGCCCTATGTTATTATTAAATTTTCGTTTCGCTTATCTATCTAAATAATTTCTTTTATCTCATCATATTGGTCTATTTCCACAAGCTCTACATCAGATTGGCGTATAAACTTGTGATACTGTGGTGGTTGTTGGCTTCGTGCCTATCTTGGCTACAATAATACGTTCGCTACGCTATTCAAAGCAAATTACCCATATTCCTCTTTTGTTACGCACTATTCAACCGACACCTGAATTAATGCTATTTGTTTTTACATTTATAGCCCTCTGTTCACCTGAGCTCAAATCCTCTTCCTCCTGTCACCTCATTTCACTAATTCTCCCAAAATCTGAATTTAACTTATCCATTTCCCTTCTGAACCCCTTAGCTTACAATGTCGTATGAGAGACGTAGCGTGCTGACCTGGCCAAACATCACCTAGATGTATCAGAGATGTGGTGTGTTTACTGCGCTGAACAGGCGCTTGTCACGTGAGAGACATAGTGTGCCGACCTGGCCAAACATTACCTAGACGTATCCAAGATGTGGTGTGTTTGCTGCGCCGAACAGGCGCCAGTAGTATGAGGGACATAGCATGCCGACCTGGCCAAACATCATCTAGACGTATCAGAGACGTGGTGTGTTTACTGCGCCGAACAAGCACCTGTCGTTTGAGAGACATAGTATGCTGACCTGGCCAAACATCACCTAGACGTATCAGAGACGTGGTGTCTTTACTGCGCCGAACAAGCGCCTGTCATGTGAGACACGTAGTGTGCCGACCTGGCCAAACATTACCTATACCTATCCGAGATGTGGTGTGTTTGCTGCGCCGAACAAGCGCCAGTAGTATGAGGGACATGGCATGCCGACCTGGCCAAACATCACCTAGACGTATCAGAGACGTGGTGTGTTTACTGCGCTGAACAGGCGTTTGTCACGTGAGAGACGTAATGTGCCGACCTGGCCAAACATTACCTAGACGTATCCAAGATGTGGTGTGTTTGCTGCGCCGAACAAGCGCCAGTAGTATGAGGGACACAGCATGCCGACCTGGCCAAACATCACCTAGACGTATCAGAGACGTGGTGTGTTTACTGCGCTGAACAAGCGCCTGTCGTTTGAGAGACATAATGTGCTGACCTGGCCAAACATCACCTAGACGTATCAGAGACGTGGTGTGTTTACTGCGCCGAACCAGCGCCAGTAGTGTGAGAGACATAGTATGCTGACCTGGGCAAACATCACCTAGACGTATCAGAGACGTGGTGTGTTTACTGTGCCGAACAAGCGCCTGTCGTTTGAGACGCATAGTGTGCTGACCTGGCCAAACATCAACTAGACGTATCAGAGACGTGGTGTGTTTACTGCGCCGAACAACTGGCAGTAGTGTGAGAGAAATAGTGTGCTGACCTGGCCAAACGTCACCTAGACGTATCAGAGACGTGGTGTGTTTACTGCGCCGAACAAGTGCCTGTCGTTTGAGAGACATAGTGTGCTGACCTGGCCAAAGATTAACTGGACGTATCAGAGACGTGGTGTGTTTACTGCGCCGAACAAGCGCCAGCAGTGTGAGAGACATAGTATGCTGACCTGGCCAAACATCACCTAGACGTATCAGAGACGTGGTGTCTTTACTGCGCCGAACAAGCGCCTGTCGTTTGAGAGACACAGTGTGCTGACCTGGCCAAACATCACCTAGACGTATCAGAGACGTGGTGTGTTTACTGCGCCGAACAAGCGCCTGTCATGTGAGAGACGTAGTGTGCCGACCTGGCCAAACATTACGTATACGAATCCAAGATGTGGTGTGTTTGCTGCGCCGAACAAGCGCCAGTAGTATGAGGGACACAGCATGCCGACCTGGCCAAACATCACCTAGACGTATCAGAGACGTGGTGTGTTTACTGCGCCGAACAAGCGCCTGTCGTTTGAGAGACATAATGTGCTGACCTGGTCAAACATCACCTAGACGTATCAGAGCCGTGGTGTGTTTATTGCGCCGAACAACTTGCAGTAGTGTGAGAGAAATAGTGTGCTGACCTGGCCAAACATCACCTAGACATATCAGAGACTTGGTGTGTTTACTGCGCCGAACAAGCGACTGCCATGTGAGAGACGTAGTGTGCCGACCTGGCCAAACGTTACCTATACGTATCCTAGATGTGGTGTGTTTGCTGCGCCGAAAAAGCGGCAGTAGTATGAGGGACATGGCATGCTGACCTGGCCAAACATCACCTAGACGTATCATAGACGTGGTGTGTTTACTGCGCCGAACAAGCGCCAGTAGTGTGAGAGACATAGTATGCTGACCTGGCCAAACATCACCTAGACGTCTCAGAGACGTGGTGTGTTTACTACGCCGAACAAGCGCCAGTAGTGTGAGAGACATAGTATGCTGACCTGGCCAAACATCACCTAGACGTATCAGAGACATGGTGTGTTTACTGCGCCGAACAAGCCCCTGCCATGTGAGAGACGTAGTGTGCCGACCTGGCCAAACATTACCTATACGTATCCAAGATGTGGTGTGTTTGCTGCGCCGAAAAAGCGGCAGTAGTATGAGGGACATGGCATGCCGACCTGGCCAAACATCACCTAGACGTATCATAGACGAGGTGTGTTTACTGCGCCGAACAAGCGCCAGTAGTGTGAGAGACATAGTATGCTGACCTGGCCAAACATCACTTAGACGTCTCAGAGACGTGGTGTGTTTACTACGCCGAACAAGCGCCAGTAGTGTGAGAGACATAGTATGCTGACCTGGCCAAACATCACCTAGACGTATCAGAGACGTGGTGTGTTTACTGCGCCGAACAAGCGCCTGTCATGCGAGAGACATAGTGTGTCGACCTGGCCAAACATTACCTGTACGTATCCAAGATGTGGTGTGTTTGCTGCGCCGAAAAAGCGGCAGTAGTATGAGGGACATGGCATGCCGACCTGGCCAAACATCACCTAGACGTATCATAGACGAGGTGTGTTTACTGCGCCGAACAAGCGCCAGTAGTGTGAGAGACATAGTATGCTGACCTGGCCAAACATCACTTAGACGTCTCAGAGACGTGGTGTGTTTACTACGCCGAACAAGCGCCAGTAGTGTGAGAGACATAGTATGCTGACCTGGCCAAACATCACTTAGATGTCTCAGAGACGTGGTGTGTTTACTGCGCCGAACAACTGGCAGTAGTGTGAGAGAAATAGTGTGCTGACCTGGCCAAACGTCACCTAGACGTATCAGAGACGTGGTGTGTTTACTGCGCCGAACAAGTGCCTGTCGTTTGAGAGACATAGTGTGCTGACCTGGCCAAAGATTAACTAGACGTATCAGAGACGTGGTGTGTTTACTGCGCCGAACAAGCGCCAGTAGTGTGAGAGACATAGTATGCTGACCTGGCCAAACATCACCTAGACGTATCAGAGACGTGGTGTGTTTACTGCGCCGAACAAGCGCCTGTCGTTTGAGAGACACAGTGTGCTGACCTGGTCAAACATCACCTAGACGTATCTCAGTCGTGGTGTGTTTACTGCGCTGAACAGGCGTTTGTCACGTGAGAGACGTAATGTGCCGACCTGGCCAAACATTACCTAGACGTATCCAAAATGTGGTGTGTTTGCTGCGCCGAACAAGCGCCAGTAGTATGAGGGACATAACATGCCGACCTGGCCAAACATCACCTAGACATATCAGAGACGTGGTGTGTTTACTGCGCCAAACAAGCGCCTGTCGTTTGAGAGACATAATGTGCTGACCTGGCCAAACATCACCTAGACGTATCAGAGACGTGGTGTGTTTACTGCGCCGAACCAGCGCCAGTAGTGTGAGAGACATAGTATGCTGACCTGGCCAAACATCACCCAGACGTATCAGAAACGTGGTGTGTTTACTGCGCCGAACAAGTGCCTGTCGTTTGAGAGACATCGTGTGCTGACCTGGCCAAACATCAACTAGACGTATCAGAGTCGTGGTACGTTTAGTGCGCCGAACAAGGGCATGTTGTGTGAGAGACGTCGTCGGTCAGCCGCGCCAAATATAAACAGACCGTCTCTGACACGTTGCGGAGTTAATCGAGTACACGCAGCATACACAAAGTGTTCTTCGCCGCAGTCGGACCTGCCGACATTACAAAAGTACTTTCAGAATGTTCCCGATGTATAGCATACGCATTCACGATGAAAGGGAGTCATGTGGTGGCTGAGCCAACAATGATTTTGCAAGATATTTTGACAGCGGCAGTGACAGTGGTAGCGACGATTTACCTACTGTACGAGAATGGTGTAAGTGGCCTGGTGATTGAAGATGATACTGACGAAGAAGATCAAACCTACCAGCAACAATCAGAGTCGTGGGTGCGGCAAAAGGAAGACAATGAACCAACAATATGGATGTATACGGAAATTCCCGGAATAAGGAAAGTAGCTTTACAGCACCTGAGTGCAAGCGTAAGAGAATTAGACGTTTTGGGAAAACATCGTAACTGAGACGAATAGATATGCACAAGACGTACTCAACAACGAAGACTCGAAAAGTAGACCAAAAGTGGTCTCCTATCGGCTGTAATGAAATAAAAATATACATTGCGCTATGTATAATCATGGCTGAAGTAAGGATTCAGATGTATTGGTGTAGGAGAGAGTTATAGAAACGCCAATATTTAGGAAGACGGCATTCAGGATATTTCTGCACATAAGTAGATTTCTGCATCTAGCGAATAACGGTTAACCAATAACACAGATAAGCTGTACAAACTAAGGCGAGTCATAGATGTGTTCAATCAAAAATTTAAGGAGGTGTACACAATGCAAGAGAATATTGCCATTGATGAATCATTAATGAAATTTAAGGGGCGCTTTATCCTGCAAACAATTTAACCCATCAAAAAGAGCGAGGTTTGGTATCAAAATTTATAATTGTGTGAGTCAAGTTCAGGATACTGCTATGATTTTAAGAAATGCACGGGTAGTGACAAACGTGATGCTAGTGGTAGTGCCTCTGAAAGTGTAGTTCTAGAACTATCACAGTCGGTATTACACAAAGGCCGTACTCTATATTTAGATAACTGGTTTTCTTCACCGAAACTTTTCAAGACTCTCCTCACCAATAGAACTAATGTGATCGGCACAGTGCGCTCAAACAGAAAAAATATGCCCACAGACTCCCTGAAGGCAAAATTAAAGAAGGAAGAATATACAGTGAGGAGTTTTAATGGAATATTGGCACTAAATTGGAAAGATAAACGAGACGTTTACATGCTTTCCACAAAACATTCAACAGCAGAAATGGTTGCCATGGACACTCCCTCCGCAATGCGTCGTGGAAACCGAAATGTGTCGTCGAATACAATTGTGGCATGATTGGAATCGATCGCCGAGACCAGATGCTCGCACGCTTCCCTGTGATGAGAAAATGTATGAATGGATACCGCAAGATATTCTTTTACCTATTTGATGTTGCTTTAACACGTACATTTTGTATTACAAAATACATTGCGGCAAACGACAGAGCTACGCAGAATATAGGATTCACATTGCAGAATCATTGTTGAAAACTACACCTTTGCCTGAACATAATCGTAAGGGACGATTAGCATCCGGCGATATACCACAAAGACTGCACGCCTAACATTGGGCATATTTTCCCAAACATATTGATCCAACATCATCAAAAGTAAATCCTGCGAGAGCGACGCAGAGAAACAACGTGGGAATGCAAAAAGTACAGGGTTGCATTACATGTGCTAGATGAAGATGAACAGATAGAGAAAGTGTATGAGGATATAGAAAGGGTAATGCAGTATGTACAGGGGGACGAAAATCTAATAGTCATGGGCGAC
Source organism: Schistocerca serialis cubense (assembly GCF_023864345.2). Lineage (NCBI taxonomy): Eukaryota > Metazoa > Arthropoda > Insecta > Orthoptera > Acrididae > Schistocerca > Schistocerca serialis. The sequence goes on along the minus strand of NC_064639.1, from coordinate 109,247,815 downwards.
TGGAATGCAGTTGTAGGGGAAGGAGTAGAAGAAAAGGTTACAGAAGAATATGAGCTTGGGACAAGGAATGAAAGAGGAGAAAGACTAATTGAGTTCTGTAACAAGTTTCAGCTAGTAATAGCGAATACCCGGTTCAAGAATCACAAGAGGAGGAGGTATACTTGGAAAAGGCCGGGAGATACGGGGAGATTTCAATTAGATTACATCATGGTCAGACAGGTTCCGAAATCAGATACTGGACTGTAAGGCGTACCCAGGAGCAGATATAGACTCAGATCACAATATAGTAGTGATGATGAGTAGGCTGAAGTTCAAGACATTAATCAGGAAGAATCAATACGCAAAGAAGTGAGATACGGAAGTACTAAGGAATGACGAGATACGTTTGAAGTTCTCTAACGCTATAGATACAGCAATAACGAATAGCGCAGTAGGCAGTACAGCTGAAGAGGAATCGACATCTCTAAAAAGGGCCATCACAGAAGTTGGGAAGGAATACATAGGTACAAAGAAGGTAACTGCGAAGAAACCGTGGGTAACAGAAGAAATACTTCAGTTGATTGATGAAAGCAGGAAGTACAAACATGTTCCGGGAAAATCAGGAATACAGAAATACAAGTCGCTGAGGAATGAAATAAATAGGAAGTGCAGGGAAGCTAAGACGAAATAGCTGCGTTAAAAATGTGAAGAAATCGAAATATAAATTATTGTCAGAAGGACTGTCTCATCATATAGGAAAGTTAAAACAGCCTTCGGTGAAATAAAAAGCGAGCGTGGTAACATTAAGAGTGCAACAGGAATTCCGCTGTTAAATGCAGAGGAGAGAGAGCAGATAGGTGGAAAGAATACATTGAAAGCCTCTATGATGGGGAAGATTTGCCTCATGTGATACAAGACGAAACAAAAGTCGGTTTAGAAGAGATTGGGGATCCAGTATTAGAATCGGAATTTAAAAGAGCTTTGGAGGACTTACGGTCAAATAAGGCAGAAGGGATAGATAACATTCCATCAGAATTTCTAAAATCATTGGGGGAAGTGGCAACAAAACGACTATTCACGTTGCTGTGTAGAATATATGAGTCTGGCGACATACCATATGTCGTCATCCACACAATTCCGAAGACGGCAAGAGCTGACAAGTGCGAGAATTATAGCACAATCAGCATAACAGCTCATGCATCGAAGCTGCTTACATGAATAATATATAGAAGAATGGAAAAGAAAATTGAGAATGCGCTAGGTGAAGATCAGTTTGGCTTTAGGAAAAGTAAAGGGACGAGAGAGGCAATTCTGACGTTACGGCTAATAATGGAAGCAAGGCTAAAGAAAAATCAAGACACTTTCATAGGATCTGTCGACCTGGAAAAAGCGTTCGACGATATATAATAGTGCAAGCTGTTCGAGATTCTGAAAAAAGTAGGGGTAAGCTATAGGGAGAGACGGGTCATATACAATATGTACAACAACCAAGAGGGAATAATAAGAGTGGACGATCAAGAACGAAGTGCTCGTATTAAGAAGGGTGTAAGACAAGGCTGTAGCCTTTCACCCCTACTCTTCAATCTGTACATCGAGGAAGCAATGATGGAAATAAAAGAAAGGTTCAGGAGTGGAATTAAAATACAAGGTGAAAGGATATCAATGATACGATTCGCTGATGACTTTGCTATCCTGAGTGAAAGTGAAGAAGAATTAAATGATCTGCTGAACGGAATGAACAGTCTAATGAGTACACAGTATGGTTTGAGAATAAATCGGAGAAAGACGAACGTAATGAGAAGTAGTAAAAATGAGAACAGCGAGAAACTTAACATCAGGATTGATGGTCAGGAAGTCAGTGAAGTTAAGGAATTGTGCTACCTAGGCAGTAAAATAACCAATGACGGACGGAGCAAGGAGGACATCAAAAGCAGACTCGCTATGGCAAAGAAGGCATTTCTGGCCAAGAGAAGTTTACTAATATCAAATACCGGCCTTAATTTGAGGAAGAAATTTCTGAGGATGTACGTCTGGAGTACAGCATTGTATGGTAGTGAAACATGGACTGTGGGAAAACCGGAACAGAAGAGAATCGAAGCATTTGAGATGTGGTGCTATAGACGAATGTTGAAAATTAGGTGGACTGATAAGGTAAGGAATGAGGAGGTTCTACGCAGAATCGGAGAGGAAAGGAATATGTGGAAAACACTGATAAGGAGAAGGGACAGGATGATAGGACATTTGCTAAGACATGAGGGAATGACTTGCATGGTACTAGAGGGAGCTGTAGAGGGCAAAAACTGTAGAGGAAGACAGAGATTGGAATACGTCAAGCAAATAATTGACGACGTAGGTTGCAAGTGCTTCTCTGAGATGAAGAGGTTAGCACAGGAAAGGAATTCGTGTCGGGCCGCATCAAACCAGTCAGTAGTCAGTAGACTGATGACCAAAAAAAAGAAAGATTGTTTTGAACGATATGATACAATCGACGACTATTAAATTCGTGTACATGGCATTGTGAAGACGTTGCATTTGAAAATATGTTTGCCAACGTACTAACGTAACAGGTCCCAGAATGTTTTGAACAAAATAATATACAGTCTTAGATCGTTGTATTGTTGTGAATATTATTATTAAGACGTATTTCATCACTGTATGTTCGCTTATTACGGAAAATAAAACGTTTGTGAATATATCGCTGCGTTTGAGACAATGAATGTTTCGTTTCCAACGGGCAACTAATCGTCATTATTTATGATACCTGTAGAAATGTCACGTTACTGGTAACTCACACACCTACTGACAAATCCCAAGGGCGTCTGAACGACTTCAGACGTCACCGGGCGTAGTGCACCGCAGCCTTAATCTGCTTTCACACTGGAGATTTCGTCGTCGCGATTCAGCCGCGCGGTTCAATTGCTGCAACGCGCGAGTACGAACCGTGCGACTGAATCGCCAGGCACGCGGCTCAATCGCGCGGCAGCATCTCTGTGGCGGGAGCTGTCTGTGTGCTTGTGCCAGCCAGTTTCGAAATGGATTCTGACGAGGAGGTGTTGCTTTTCGCTCTGTTGTTGAAAAGGAAATGAAGACGCCGCCGACGTCAAAGAAAATACTGGATTTATCCTCTACTGAATACTCGAGAGAAACACGGATATTTTTTTCATAATTTATTACGAATTAAGAGAAAACCCCACAAATTTCATGAACTATTTCAGAATGTCTGTGACATCTTTTGATGAATTATGTTCTATGCTGAGGCCAAATCTCACAAAGCAGAATATGCAAATGAGGAACAGTATTTCACCAGATGAAAGACTAATGGTTACTTTAAGGTAAATAAAATGCTTATTTTGCATATACCTTTATTTTTAAAGTAGGTTTAACAGTAATTTGCTCCAATGTGTAATATTAAAATACAGTAAGCCAAAACCGTGATATTTGGCGACCCAAAGAATAAATCAGTGACCACTGATGAATCAGATGATTCAGGTGAAAGTGTGGCATCACAATTTGATGTACATGGGCTTGGATTAGATGCAGGTACAGTTATGGGTGAATTTGAGTATACAGGTATTGGTATTTGTGAAGTGAACTGAAAATTATAGTTGTCTAGTGAACTGTAAGACCTGCTGTATTTCTCAAAACTGACATTATTTCAAATTTAGCGTCCACTTTCAAATGTTGTGGCACAGATTTCAAATGATCTAATAATGATAGTAGATAATGTGTGACAAAGTCATCTTCTTCGGCCATTAATGCGTTTTTTTCCTTGATGTTTGCTGCAAGTACGTGAAATAATTTCTTCTGGTCTGTCATCTTTTGTCTCTCACGGGAATTGGAGGCAACTCCATCCTGTACATCAGAATTTTTTGCCTCATCAGTACGTGCATCAGCTTCTTTCAACTCTGGTGGTTTAGTGGCAGTTACATGTGATAGGAAATGAACATATCGAAATATACAGATTTTTTGTGGGTTTCTGCAGGAAAGCCACTGTTTGAGGCTTTTCTCTTGTTGAGTTCTCTTGTGTAACAGTCACGAATGTTCTTCCACTTCTCCTGTAACTGTGTTGCTGCAAAAAACAAAACTCTCTGATTTCAGGTACCTTGCTACAGGCTGTACATTTACAGAGCTACATTATTCCTTCAAATGTCGCATTTCAACTATATCAAAAATCGTGCGAGAAACTTGTCAGAAGATATGGGATAATCTACTAAGCATATGCATGCCACCTGCATCAGAAGAAGGTTGGATTAATATAGCAGAAAAATTTAAAGTATATGCTGATTTTCCGAACTGTCTTGGTGCAATTGATGGAAAGCATGTAAAAATTGTTAAACATGAACACAGTGGCTCTTTATACCATAACTACAAACACTTTTTCTCAATAGTGTTACTAGAAGTTTGTGACGATGATTATTACTTTACATTCATAGACGTACGTTCATATGGCAAAAGTGGGAACTCACAAATTTTCAAAAACAGTGAGCTCTATGAAGGAATGAAAAACAATAATTGAAGTTTGCCAGAGCTTCGACCGTTGCCTGACTCGGGTGAGCCTCTTCCATTCTGCTTTGCTGGAGACGAAGCATTTGCACTTGAAGGAAACATGCAACGTCCTTATAGTGGAAAAAATTTGACAGAGAAAAGAAAGGCATATAATTACAGCTTATCGAGGGCGCGACGATATATTGAATGCACTTTCGGAATCCTATCCAACAAATGGCGAATTTTTCATTGCCCTTTAAATGTGAATGAGAACTTCTGTGCAGCAATAATTAAAGCATGTTGCGTTCTGCACAACTTCGTTCGCAAAAGAGATGGGTTGTGTTATGTCCGCACTATAACACAACAAATATTCCGTGATAACCAAATTTATTTGACCTTCTGTCACTCAAAACAAAACTTAAGTTCGGCTACACAACACTTCGCTGGCTGTAGCGCCAAGGAGAAATCAGAGTCACTAGTAGACAATACAAGTCCAAACCACTGCCAACCAGTCGAGACCGACGCGTCGCAAGTTTCCAGCCAGGGGGGGCCACAGTACGGTTCGGTCGTCGTGAATCCAGCAGCCGGGTAGTAACACAGTCACCGGCGAAGATCGAACTGGTTAAACGGGCTCAGGGAGCTCGCTTAAATCCGCAGGTCCGGCCAATCAGAGTGTTGGTAGATGGCGCCCTTATACGGTTGCTCACTCTGGTGGCAAGGGCAGCGCCGCCAGGGCAATACGTATCGATGTGGTGTGTACGCTGCCGCTAACCCCGCGACGACGCGTTCACTGGCGCCAGTTGTTGACATCGTGTGCGGCGCCAGCGGTACTCGCTGCGTGCCGCGCGTGTTGCAGCACGCCGCGCTGAGTTGACGGCTGCCGTGCGGCGGCCGATACGACAGGTTCAAACTGGATGAAACTTTAGAAATAATTGGGTTGGACGATGTACAGAACACCATGCCTGTCAGAAGCCGCTATGCCGCGAGTGTACGAGACAAATTTGCTGATGATTTTCTCAGCAGTGAAGGTGTACGTACTTGCCGAATGAGCAAGATATTCTAATTTTTATAAAAAAAAAAAAACAGTCTAGATCGTAAACTTTTGAATTTATTAGTAACTAGTTTCAATCAATAGGTGGATCACCTTCAGGCAATACCATAGTTGGCGTGGAACGGAGCAGGTGCTATGGATGCCTCCAGGTGCTGTTACTGCTTATGCAAATTGAAACAAAGTTGGCGCTCTAGACTGTTTCTTATAAAAATTGTAAGAGGAAAAGAGCACTGTTTACCCAAAATGCTCCCAAAAAGCACAATGCAAGTGCACGCACAAGTGTTTCGGACCACACCGTTCATCGTACACTGTTGAACATTGAATTCCGCCGCAGACCACCTCAACGTGTTGACGAGTTGACCCAACGACGTCGTCGGGCACGGGACCATCCTGGTTCGACCATCCATCAATGGAAACACGTCGGCTCTTCAGGCGAATCAGATTATTGTTTCACTAGGTCTGTGGTTGTCCCTACAGACGCCGTCATACATTGACAAAAGTGAAATGCGCCACAGAAGCAGGCTGGTGGGAGCAGTATTATGCTGCGGGAGACATTGCCCTTGCATGGGACATGTGGTAGTAACCGAGGACACGCTCACAGCTGCTTTCCACCCCTCACGCATGATGTCTTCCCCGACGGCGATGTCATGTTTCAGCAATATAATTGCCTGTGTGTCGAAGCCAGATCCATGTCACAGTGGTTTGAGAAGCATTACAGTGAACTCGCTGACTGCGCAACAAAATTCGCCTGACGTAAATCCCATTGAACCTATCTGGGTGACTAGCGGCAGCCACCACCGCTTACGCATATCATCGGCCCGTTAGTTACGCGAATTGCTCGGCCTGTGTGTAGCCATCTAATGCCACTTGGACCGTGCGACTGCTGCGGTCGCAGGTTCGAATTCTGCCACGGGCATGGATGTGTGTGATGTCCTTAGGTTAGTTAGGTTCAACTAGTTCTAAGTTCTAGGGGACTGATGACCACAGCAGTTGAGTCCCATAGTGCTCAGAGCCATTTGAACTTGAATGCCACTTGGATACCTCCACAAACCTGCCAACAAACTGTCGGATCCCTGATACACCGAATCAGTTCAAATGGTTCAAATGGCTCTGAGCACTATGGGACTCAACTGCTGAGGTCATTAGTCCCCTAGAACTGAGAACTAGTTAAACCTAACTAACCTAAGGACATCACAAACATCCATGCCCGAGGCAGGATTCGAACCTGCGACCGTAGCGGTCTTGCGGTTCCAGACTGCAGCGCCTTTAACCGCACGGCCACTTCGGCCGGCACCGAATCAGTGATGTATTTCATTCCACAGACAGAGAAACAAGCTGTTAAGCAGGTCATAGTGTTAAAAATTTCGATGGCCATTTGTTGCCTTTGAGTAAAGATTACTTCTTATATCTAGTGTAAAAATATTCAGAGCAACTGGAAATAAAACGTCGGTCCTGTATCACAAACACGAAAAACGTAAAGGTTTTATTATGATTTTATGAAAATACATTAAGATTTCTAGCAGAGGAAGTTGACACACTATTAGGCAAATTAGGTGACCTGATGGAGAAGTTCAACATCATAACCATTTACGATACAATTAAAACTTTTTGTAAGAAAGATGAATATTTTATATATTAAAACTTCTTGTACGGTACGGCCCTCTTAAAATTTAAACGAAGAAAATGCAAAGGGAGAAAAAGCGTTAAAATTCAAGAAGTATACAAGTTGGTTATAATTAAACTTTCGTAACTTCGGAGGACCTCCACATAAACCGAATGATCTTGGGAGAATGAAACTGTAGTGTCACCGCCAGACACCACACTTGCTAGGTGGTAGCTTTAAATCGGCCGAGGTCCATTAGTACATGTCGGACCCGCGTGTCGCCACTGTCAGTGATCGCAGACCGAGCGCCACCACACGGCAGGTCTAGGGAGACTTACTAGCACTCGCCCCAGTTGTACGGACGACTTAGCTAGCGATGCAACACTGACGAAGCCTTTCTCATTTGCAGAAAATATAGTTAGAATAGCCTTCAGCTAAGTCAATGGCTACGACCTAGCAAGGCGCTATTAAGAGTTTATAGTCTTGCACGTATCATCCAGAACGATGTATTCAAATGATGGATTAAAGTTAAGTATTCCAGAAGCTACGTACTTTTCTTTATAGCATTCATTACGTATCCTGTTTCAGACCTCACGCCATCCTGCGTGAGCTTATAGCGTGCATTTCGGCCTTCTCTATTAATATAACAGGAACTTTGTGGAAACATTTGTAAGGACATTCGGAACAGAAATAGTCAATAAACTATTAAAAGAAACACTTTGTAATTTCCACAAGAAGTGATAACATTTGTTAACGGTGTTCCACGTTTAGGTCCCAGGTAACAAACGTTGCTCAGTGTTACGACCATCTGCAGCCATAAGAGCCTGGAACCGCACGGGAGATTGCTCTACTGCTGCCCGAAACACTTCTCGTAGAATGTTGACTATCTCCCGCGCTTTGCTTGTACTCAACCTCAACGTGTATTAGTGTCCCGTTGATAAACCATGTCTTTCATGTAACCCCACTGCCAGGAATCACTCTGGTTAGAATCTGGGGAACTTGGCGGCCACGCAGTTTGGAACCATCGGCCAGTGATTCGGATTCTCTAAATGTGTTATGGAGTCTCAAAGACGCCATCTCCGTTTTCCTTTAATGCGTCGATACTCGCGAAGAGTAGCAGCACTATTGCTGTTGTTTTGATAAAACAGTTGTTCACCACGTCCACACCCGTGTTGACTGCCTGCAACAACACTGCATACTGATAGATGTGTTTCAAACCTACGTCGATGTATCGGTATGTGCGTGTAACGGCAAATCATGACACTAACACTAACGACAATGCAAATCCTGCACGTGCACAGTCAGAACATGATTCCCATAAAGTTGGATGCCCAGATGGTAAATAGCTTTCGTCTACACTGGCTCGAGTAGTAAAGATTTGATTATGAAGGATATTCGAATGAAAACTGGACACTCGCAACAATGGGACCATGGAATGGTTCAATTCAAAAGTAACCTCAAGACATTTATCCCACTGGGATACGAGGCGATCAATTAGATGTGAAAATCGCATGATGAAGGACCGGGGCTGTACAAAGGATGATGCAATGTTTCCCTTCAAATCGCTGGAGCGTGGCCTTTGTCCGATTGGAGTGTGGGGGAAGGTGCTATGTGGATAAATCCACTCTTCGACTCCAGGGACCCTCCTCAAGTGGGGAACCACACTCAATGTGCGGTGCTATGAAAACACTTTGCAGAAACTGCGATGTCTCATCAAGTCAAAACGGCCAGGAATGATGTCGGACAGAATCATCCTGCTGGACGACAACGGCATCCCCCCCCCCCCCCCCCACCACCACCACCTATCCATACTGCCAACTGGACAAAGGCTGCGCTTCAGCAATTTGCTTGGTAACACACTGCAACATCCACCATACAGCCCAGGTCTTTCACTGTGTGATTTAGGCCTGAAGAAAGTCATGTGTGGACGTCAATTTCAGTCAGAGAAGGAAATGCAGGAGAGAGAGCAGTTGTGGATCGGTCAGCGGCCGATAGCATTCTACGAAACAGGAATTGTTCGTCTTGTCTCTGAGTGGGTTAAATATCTAAATGCAGGTAGTCATTACTTCTGAATGGAACCATTCCATGGTCCTGTTAGGACTGGTGTCCGGTTATCATTTGGTTGCGCCTTATACACTGAAGAGCCAAAAAAACTGGTAGACCTGCCTAATATCGTGGAGAGCCCCCGCGAGCACGCAGAAGTGCCGCAGCACGACGTGGCATGGACTCGACTAAAGCCTAAAGTGGTGCTGGAGGGAACTGACACCATGAATCCTGCAGTGCTGTCCACAAATCCAGAAGAGTACGAGACCTCTTCTGAACAGCACGTTGCAAGGCATCCCAGATATGCTCAATAATGTTCATATCTGGGGAGTTTTGTCATCAGCGGAAGTGTTTAAAGTCTGTTCCTGGAGACACTCTGTAGGAATTCTGGACGTGTAGGGTGTCGCATTGTCCTGACGCAATTCCTCAAGTCCGTCGGAATGCACAACGGACAGGAATGGATGCAGGTGATCAGACAGGATCCTTACGTGCGTGTCACCTGTCAGAGTGGTATCTAGACGTAGCAGGGGTCACATATCACTCCAACTGCACATGCCCCACACCATTACAGAGCCTCCACCAGCCGGAAAAGCCCCTGCTGACATGCAGCGTTCATGGATTCATGTGGTTGTCTCCATACCGGTACACGTCCATCCGCTCGATGCAATTTCAAACGAGACTCGTCTGACCAGGCAACATGTGTCCAGTCATCAACAGTCCAATATCGGTGTTGACGGACCCGGGCGAGGCGTAAAGCTTTGTGTCGCGCAGTCATCAAGCGTACACGAGTGGGCCTTCGGCTCCGAAAGCCCATATCGATGATGTTTCGTTGAATGGTTCGCACGTTGACACTTGTTGATGACCCAGCATCGAAATTTGCAACAATTTGAGGAAGGGTTGCACTTTTGTCACGCTGAACGATTCTCTTCAGTCTTGGTTGGTCCCGTTCTTGCAGGATCTTTTTCCAGCAGCAGTGACGTTGCGATTTCATGTTTTACCAGATTCCTGATATTCTCGGTACACTAGTGAAATAGTCGTACGAGAAAATCCCCACCTGTTAGCTGCCTGGGAGATGCTGTCTCCCATCGCTCGTGCGACGCCTGGAACACCACGTCCAAACTTACTTAAATCTTGATAACATGCCGTTGTAGCAGCAGTAACCTATCTAACAACTGCGCCAGACACTTGTTGTCTTATACAGGTATCGCGCCGGCTGGGGTGGCCGAGCGCTACAGTCTGGAACCGCGCGACGGCTACGGTCGCAGGTTCGAATCCTGCCTCGGGATGTGTGGGTGTCCTTAGGTTAGTTAGGTTTAAGTAGCTCTAAGTTCTAGAGGACTGATGACCTCTGAAGTTAAGTCTCATAGTGCTCAGAGCTATTTGAACCATTTGAACAGGCATCGCCGAGCGCAGCACCGTAATGCGCTTGTTCATATAACTCTGTATTTGATTATGTATGGCCTATACCAGTTTCTACGCGCTTCAGTGTACAGCCATCGATGTCGACTGCGACATAATTATATTAACCCTAGGACTCACTCTGGGGTCATAGGTGACCCCAATCATCTTTACTATGGATAAAATAATATTTCTATTTCTTGTAACAATCCAGAATTTTATGACTACCACACAGTATTGTAGTTCTCTCACAAAATTTTTTAGAGCGCTTGACGCAACATTTAAATCAATAATTAACAAAAACTACTGTTGGGGTCAATTATGACCCCAGATAGATTATATGTAACATTCATAGAATGTATAGATTATCAACTATCAATCTCTTTCTTAGGTATTTTGAGTTGGTAACACTGAATTCAGGTGTTGTTCAGGTGTTACTCAGAACTAACCTCAAACTGGAAGTTCGTTTGTACGTTTGTTGTACGTTTGTTGCTGCAGTGTAATTTCAGCATGGATGGAATACGTTTTGCTCCTGGCTATAGTGTAGAACAAGCTATGGAAGACTTATTTCGTAGCAGTAGTGATTCAGAAGGTAGTGACGCCGAAGATGATGGAACAGAGACACAGGTAGACCAAAGTGATGAAATTTGTTTACATGAATTAGAAGAAAATGATATTCTTGCTGAAAATGATGACAGTGGAGAAGATGAAAGTGCAGTACTGGTAAGCAGGGGTCGGGATATTGCATGGAGTACAAAAGAAGCATCAATTCGTAGATTTCCAATCCGCAACATACAACGATTTTCAAGCAGGTATTCCTAGTACAGTTAGTGTTAGCTCAGCTGTTGACTGCTTCAGGCAGTTTATTACTAATGAATTGCTGGATATAATAGTTCAGTTCGCAAATCAACGAGGAAATGAATTGAAAGTGTCTGGAAAATTAGTTGATTGGCGTGATACAGACAGATGCGAGCTTCTTTCATTTTTAGGCTTGCTGATTCTGTATGGCGTACAGAAGAGCCGGGGGAAACCTACTGACGAATTTTGGGACTCTGAATATGGCACTCCTCTATTCCGCGCTACTATGTCGAGGAGGCGATATCAGGACATTCTGCGTTCACTTCGTTTTGACGACCGCATCACAAGATTTGAAAGGAAAGAGAAGACTGGAAATAAGGCTGAAGCTGTACAGGAAATATTTGATTTGTTTGCCGTGCAATGTCAAACATCATTTATACCTTCCAGCAACATTACTGTTGATGAACATCTTTGCGTATACAGAGGTCGGTGCAGTTTCAAGGTTTACATTCCTTCAAAACCAGGAAAGTATGGCATCAAGATATGGTGCGCAGTAGACTGTGAACGTGATTATCTGACAAATCTTCAAATGTACACTGGAAGGAGCGGTGATGTGAGAGAAGTGAATCAAGGCAAGAGAGTGGTCTTAGATTTAGTGCGTCATCTGGCTGGCAGTGGTAGGAATATTACCACTGACAATTTTTTCACGAGCTATGACCTTGGCCAAGAATTGTTGAAAATGATGTTGACACTTGTAGGTACTCTACGTTATACAAGAAAAGAAGTCCCAAAAGAGTTTTTGCCTTCGAAAACTAGGGAAGAATGCACTACCAGATTTGCATACAGTGGTAAAACCCTATTAGTTTCGTATGTTCCAAAAAGAAATAAGGCTGTGCTACTCCTGCCAACACAACATCAATCATTTGAAGTGCCCAAAGAAAACAACTTGAAACGAAAACCAGAAGTAGCGTTGTATTACAACTCAACAAAATCAGGTGTTGATACGCTAGATCAAATGAGCTCTTACTATTCTGTGAAAAAGGGTACAAAACGTTGGCCATTAGCAGTATTTTGTGATCTTGTCGAACTAGCTGCACTCAATGCCTACAGACTCTTCTGTGTTGCTGTTGAAAAAACAGAGCGACGTCTTTTTCTAATGAAGTTGGCCAAAGAAATGGCAAAGCCCCAAGTGGAACGTCGTTTGAGTTTACCACAAGCAAGGAACAAGGATAGTATTAGCAGTATTAAACGGTGTGGATTTGATGATCTGTTAGACAATGGACATCCAGACGTAATACCCGACAATCAGAAGAGAAAGCGAGGCAGATGCTCCATTTGCCCCCGATCAAAGGACACAAAATACAGTTCAACATGTAAAAAGTGTAACAAATTTGTTTGCAAGGAGCATTCTGAAATAGTTACTACTTGCAAAATATGTACAGATGGCTATGGTACGGATTCCGGTTAGAATTATGTTTCCTGTTGAGTTGGTCATCACATTTTCTGTAAATCTGAAGCCATTGTGAAACATTTATGAGTGAAACAAATTATGACTTAGAGTGATATTGTAACTTCTGATATGTAACTACTATGCCATATGTAATTTAATTCTACTATGTACATACCTGTTAAAAAAACTGTGAAATGTGTCTAAATAATAAATAAAATGTAAACAAACAGTATTAAACGACAGTACGTTGTTCTCTGAATGATTAGTACACACAGTCAATTATACAGGTGATTCAAAAAGGATACCACAACTTTAGGAATTTAAAACTCTGCAACGACAAAAGGCAGAGCTAAGCACTATCTGTCGACGAATTAAGGGAGCTATAAAGTTTCATTTAGTTGTACATTCGTTCGCTTGAGGCGCTGTTGACTAGGCGTCAGAGTCAGTTGATGCTAAGATGGCGACCGCTCAACAGAAAGCTTTTTGTGTTATTGAGTACGGCAGAAGTGAATCGACGACAGTTGTTCAGCGTGCATTTCGAACGAAGTATGGTGTTAAACCTCCTGATAGGTGGTGTATTAAACGTTGGTATAAACAGTTTACAGAGAATGGGTGTTTGTGCAAAGGGAAAAGTTCTGGACGGCTGAGAACGAGTGATGAAAATGTAGCACGCATCCAGCAAGCATTTGTTCACAGTCCAGGAAAATCGACTCGCAGAGCTAGCAGAGAGCTGCAAATTCCACAATCAACTGTATGGAGAGTCCTACGAAAAAGGTTAGTTATGAAACCTTATCGTCAACTACCCGAGGCGATGGATCGGCCGCCAGGCAGCCCGTGACAGAGCACTTCATCACTGACCTCCAAGAAGCCCTGATCTTACCCCCTGCGATTTTTTCTTATGGGGGTATGTTAAGGATATGGTGTTTCGGCCACCTCTCCCAGCCACCATTGATGATTTGAAACGAGAAATAACAGCAGCTATCCAAACTGTTTCGCCTGATATGCTACAGAGTGTGGAACGAGTTGGAGTATCGGGTTGATATTGCTCGAGTGTCTGGAGGGGGCCATATTGAACATCTCTGAACTTGTTTTTGAGTGAAAAAAAAACCTTTTTAAATACTCTTTGTTATGATGTACAACAGAAGGTTATATTATGTTTCTTTCATTAAATACACATTTTTAAAGTTGTGGTATTCTTTTTGAATCACCCTGTATATTGATTGGGGTCATGTATGACCTCAGATGGAGTACTAGGGAAATTTTAGCAGAGTGAGTCCTAGGGTTAAGTAAAGTATCATAGTATTTGTATAGCGTGAAGAGCGTTCCTATTCTACTTTCACGAAATATAGGATCATCTAAAAATCTTACATGCCCATTACTACCCGGCCTTCCTTTAAGGATAGAGGCGTTCGTCTGTAACTGATCTTCGGTGTCGACTCTTCGCCTCGAGCTATTGCTGGCCAAACCGCCACCACTATAACGTTAGTACCGTCCCAGTACTGCTGGTGTCACGGAGGCGGGCCGACAGCGCACCAGCTCCCAGCCCCTCGTACTGGCGCACAGTAGGTCAGCAGCTCTTTGTCCGTCCTATGAAATACTCGCCTGTCGCCGGGCACACGCCGCGTTTTACGGCTGTTGTAAATCAGCAGCGCCAGATTGGGGCCCCCCGCTGGGTGCAGTGCTGTAGCGTCCCCTCGTTACGTTGCCAGCCTCATTCCAACTCTGCTGAACGGATAGAGGACCGGAATATTACTGCCGTGGGCTACGTGCCATGCCATTTCTGGCACTGTCTGTGTCTCAAAGCTGTAGACTTCCCTTCATGAGGCGACGACAGGAAACAGTGCACACAACTTTACAAATCTGCTTTGATCTACGTCTACATCTACACACTTACTCCTCAAGCCACCATAGGTTTCATGGCGGACGGTACATCGTACCAGTGCTTTGTTCTTTCCCGCCACAGTCGCAAATGAGGCGAGGGAAAACGTCTATCTATGTATTTATTTTATTTATTTGCTTAACCTGGTAGGATTATGGCCATCAGGTCCTCTTTTACATCGGACACCTAGTACCCTCTTTTTGCATCATTGTTACCTAATAAATAACAATTTTAATATGAAAAGTGGTACTGAAATGATTAGAGTGTTTTAAGTGTCAATGTGAGTAAGTAGTACTGACTGTGACTTAATAAATTCAATCCTGGCGGTACACGTACTACTGCAGTTGCTGCCACAAATAGAGACAATAGTAATAATGACAATAATAACAATGATAGTGGCAGATAAAAAAATAATCTACAGAAGTACGAAATAGATGTTTACTGGTATAGCGGAGTTCTGGGGAAATGAAATTTAAGGAGGCAACGTCAGCAGAGAATACTGGGAAATGAGGACGAAGAGGTTGGAAAAACTGATGTACAAGAGTAACAAGTTTGGAAAAGGACCATCGTAATCCTTATTCTTACTTTAGTAGATATGTCAGAACCCTGGGGGGAGGCCTGATACTGTCTGCATTTTTCACCTCATGTTATCGGAAACGACGCTTTGGTGGCGATACTTCAGGTATGAACGAAGTCACTCGCATTTGGCAAGATATTTAGGCTCCGAAGTTTGGCAAATTAAAACGTCGGAGTCGACAGTGTCAAAGGCTTTGCTCGAGTCTAAGAAGCACATGATAGATGCCTCTTGTCCATTCATGGCAAGTTTCAGGTCATCGGTTACCTTGATTAAGCCAGATGTTGTGCTGTGATGTTTACGAAAACCTGAATTTTGTATGTAAACGTTTCTATATGATACCTTATTTCCCTTACTTTGCCTTTGTCCGCCCCGGTAGCTGAATGGTCAGCGTGCCAGACTGTCAATCCTAAGGGAAGGGCCCGGGTTCGATTCCCGGCTGGGTCGGAGATTTTTTCTCCGCTCAGGGACTGGGTGTTGTGTTGTCCTAATCATCATCATTTCATCCCCATCGACGAGCAGGTCGCCAAAGTGGCGTCAAATCGAAAGACCTGCACCAGGGGAACGGTCTACCCGACGGGAGGCCCAAGCCACACGACATTTCCATTTATTACCTTGTCTTTGAGGTCCTTAGGCGTGAGGTATGATGGTTACAGTAGAATCTTCTGCTGTTTGTCACAGACGCCGGTTCTATAAATTTTCTCAATAGTTTCAACATAGGAATGACACAGCCAACCGGTTGCAAATAACTGTTAGGTACATTTACCTAGGTTTCTACACCTCTAAGGATGTCTTCATCGGAAAGAAATTTTGAGAAGGCGTAAAATTATATTACGAGAAGGAAATGGCCAGAGTTTAAAGCAGATATGCTAAAGTCAAAAAATAAAATAAACCACCTCATTTTTTGACTTGAGCATATTTATTCTAAACTCTGACCATGGCCTTCTCGCAACGTAATTTTATCATTTCTCAAAATTCCATTCTGATCAAGACGTCCTTAGAGGTTTCGAAACCTAGGCCAATGTACCGAACAGTTATTTGCAACCAGTTGTTTGTGTGATTCCTATGTTGAAACTTATATACGGTTGCTGCGGAACAGCCATGTTTAAAACTGTATGCCGGCCGTTGTCGCCGAGCGGTTTTAGTCGCTTCAGGCGCTGCTGCTACAGGCGCAGGTTCGAATCCTGCCTCGGACATGGATGTGTGTGATGTACTTAGGTTAGTTACGTTTAAGTAGTTCTAAGGGACTGATGACTTCAGATGTTAAGTCCCATAGTGCTTAGAGCCATCTGAACCATTTGGATTTTTAAAACTGTTTCTCAATAGTGTTTTGCGAAAAGAATGGCGGTTTACTCCCAGGGGTCTCCATTTGACTGCACTGGGCATTTCCGTAATACTTGCATGTTGCTCGAAAATACCGGTAACAAATCTAACACTACGCCTCTGAGCTGTTCCGACGTCGTCCTATAATCCTAACTGGTGGTGATCTCAAGCACTCGAGTAGTGCTTCAGATTGATACTCCCTTGTTCAGTATACGGAGCATCTTGATGCAGGTTCTGCGACAGTAGACCTGTTTTTGAGTGAAACACCAACAACAGTTGAAATTTTCTTTTTATTTTAAAAACCACAATCAGTTTCAACCCACGGGTCCATTATCCAGTGGCATACGGCAGGCGTCCTGAGTCATAACACAGCATGGTCTTGAGGGCAGAAAGCGACGTGGTTTCTAAAATAAAAAGAAGAGTCAAACTGGTACTGGCGTTTTATTCAAAACTTCACTATGAATCACACAAGTGTTCTGTACGCGGTCTTTTACAGATAGACTGAACATTACTAAAATTTTCCTAATTAACCGAAGTCTATCTTTCTTCTTCACTACTGCAGTGCTTATGTACTGTTTCCATTTCATATCACTTTGCTCGATGTTCAATCAACGTGACTGTATCAAGTAGCAGTCCAATAATACTGTATTCAACCACCACAGACTCATTTTTCCTACTTTCCTGAATTATAATACATTTTCCTATATTTAGAGTAAGCAATCAGTTATCATACCAAATAGAAATTGTATCTACAACATCCTGTATCCCAGTACAGTCACTCAAAGTCACTTTTTCATACACTATAGTACCGTCAGTAAGCAGCCTCAGATAGCTGATCATCCTACCCGTCAGAGTGTTTACGTCTATACAGAACAAGAGCGGTCGTATCACTCTTGCCTTGGGACCTCCTGACTACACTTTTGTCCCTGGTGAATATAAGTCGTCCAGGACAATGTAATACACAGAAGCGCCAAAGAAACTGGCATAGGCATTCCTATTCAAATACAGAGATATGTAAACATAATATGGTGGTGCATTCTGCAACGCCTATATAAGACAAGTGTATAGGGCAGTTGTTAGATCGGTTACCGCTGCTACAGCGTCAGGTTATCAAGATTTAAATGAATTCGAACGTGGTGTTATAGTCGGCGCACTAGCGATGAGTTACAGCATCTGCGAGATAGCGATGAAGTGGAAATTTTCCCGGACGACCGTTTCACGACTGGACAGTGAATATCAGGAATCCGGTAAAACATCAAATCTCCGATATCGCTGCAGGCGGAAAAAGATCCTGGAAGAACGGTACCAACGACGGCTGAATAGAAAAAAAATGTTAAAATGTGTTTGAATTCCTAAGGGACCAAACTGCTGAGGTCATCGGCCCCTAGACCTACACACTACTTAAACTAACTTACGCTAAGAACAACACACACACACACATGCCCGAGGGAGGACTCGAACCTCCGGCGGGGGTGCCCGCGCAATCCGTGACAGGACGTCTCAAACCCCGCGACCTCTCCAGGAGTCTACGACTGAAGAGAAACGTTCAACGTGACAGAAATCCAACCCTTACGCAAATTGCTGTTGATTTCAATGCAGGGTCATCAGAAAGTGTCAGCGTGCAAACCATTCAAAGAAACATCATCGACATGGGCTTTCGGAGCCGAAGGCCTACTCATGTACCCTTGATGACTGCACGATACAAAGCTTTACGCCTCAACTGGGCCCTTCAACACCGACATTGGACTGTTGATGACTGGAAACATGTTGCGTGACCGGACGAGTCTCGTCTCAAATTGTATCAGCGGAAGGATATGCACGGGTTTGGAGACAACCTCATGAAACCTTGGACCCTGCATGTGGCACGGGACTGTTCAAGCTGGTTGAGACTCTGAAAAGGAGTGGGGCGAGTGCAGCTGGAGTGAGATACGACCCCTGATACGTCTAGATACAACTCTGACATGTGACACAAACGTAAGCATCATGTCCGATCACCTGCATCCATTCATTTTCATTGTGCATTCCGACGGATTTCAACAATTCCAGCAAGACAATGCCCACCCCACTCGCCCAGAATAGCGAGAATTGCGTCAGAGTGGCTCCAGGAACTCTCTTCTGTGTTTAAACACGTCCGCTGGCCACCAAACCCCTCAGACATGAACATTACTGAGTAAATCTTGGATGCCATGCAAGTTGCTTTTCGGAAGAGATCTGCATCCCTTCCTACTCTTACGGATTTATGGACAGCCCTGCAGGATTCATGGTGTCAGTTCTTTCTGGCACTACTTCAGAATTAGTCTAGTCCATGAGACGTCGTGTTGCGTCACTTCTGCGTGCTCGCGTGCGCCCTACACGATATTAGGCAGGTGCACCAGTTCCTTTGGCTCTTCAGTGTAGGTTCTGTTATTTAAAATGCTGTCATTAACTAAACAAACACTGTTTTGTGCCTTGTTTCAGTAATTTTCTTCACAACCTAGGTTTCGGGTAATATATGTCCAAGTACATTACAGATTTCAAAGATGATATAGCAAAGATAAACATGATGATTAGGCAAAGATAAACAATTCTTACTGTATTGATCCTTGGCTTAAAGGACAATTACTCCAATGAACATTTTTTTGACAAGCTACATAAGGAATTACACAATTCAGCAATTGCACTAACAGGACTAAACATACCTATGGATAAAGTTATGCATCAGACCAGAACTTTTTATCTACTTATGGAGTGATGCTCAAAGTCTTACTTCTGACCGAGCGCGACCGCGCATTGGTTAGCACACTGGACTCTCATTCGGGAGGACGGGGGTTCAAACGCGTGTCCGGCCATCCTGTTTTAGGTTGTCCGTGACTTCCCTAAATCGCTCCAGGTAAATTCCGGAATGGTTCCTTTGAAAGGTCATGGCCAATTTCTTTTCCCATCCTTTCCCTCATCCGATGTGGCTGATGACCTTGCTGTTTGGTCCCCAAATCAACCATTCAACCAATCTTACTTCTGTTTAGGAGTTACGATAGGACGGCAGAGAGGTGAATAATTGAACTGGGTCTGCTTTTGTCCACATCTTTTAGAACTGTTCCTTATTGCTGTATCTACAGCCTTAGAGAACATCAAGCGTATCTCTTCATTCCTTGGTTCTTCCGTATCATACTTCTTAGCGTATTGATCCTTACTGATTAAGCACTTAAACTTCAGCATACTCTTCCTCACTGCTACTCTGTGATCTGACTCTGTATCTGCTGCTTGGTACGCCTTACAATCCCGTATCTGATTTCGGAATTCTACATAGGGGGAAAAGTGTCAGTTGACCAAAAACAAGTGTGAGGTCTTCCACGTGAGTTCTAAAAAAGTTACGTTAACTATTGTTTACACTATAAGCCAACAAATTTAGTGGTCGTCCATTCAACTAATTACTGCAGAGACCGCAGATCAGAGCACGCTGTTGAACATGCTGTCCCTCAGCAGACGGCCACTTTGTGTACCCATGTTACTCCAATGACGTCGTCAATTACAATTTCAGCAGGCTCGCGAGACGGGAAGATTTCAGTTAGATTACATCATGGTCAGAGTTTACGAAATCAGACACTGGTTTGTATGACGTACTCAGGAGCAGATGTAGACTCGGATCACAATGTAGTAGTGATGAAGAGTAGGCTAAAGTTTAAGAGATTAGTCAGTAAGAATCAATACGCGAAGATGTATGATACGGAAGTACTAAGGAATGAAGAGATACGCTTGAAGTTCTCTGAGGCTATAAATACAGCAATAAGGAATAGCTCAGTAGGCAGTACAGCTGAAGAGGAATGGACATCTCTAAAAAGGGTAATCACTGAAGTGGGAAATAAAAACGTAGCTAAAAGGAAGGTAACTGCGAAAAAAACCATGGGTAACAGAAAAAATACTTCAGTTGGTAAGTGAAAGAAGGAAGTACAAAAATGTTCAGGGAAACTCAGGAACTCATAAATACTTGTCACTGAGGAACAGGAAGTGCAGGGTAGCTAAGACGAAATGGCTGCATGAAAAATGTGAAGAAATCGAAAAATAAATTATTGTCGGAAGGACTGACTCAGCATACAGGAATGTTAAAACCGCCTTCGACGAAATTAAAGGCGAGGGTGGTAACATTAAGAATACAATGGGAATTCCGCTGTTAAATGCAGAGGAGAGAGCAGATAGATGGAAAGTGTACACTGAAGGCCGCTATGACGGGGAAGCTTTGCCTGATGTGACACAAGAAGAAACAGAAGTCGGTTTAGAAGAGATTGGGGATACAGCATTAGAATCAGAATTTAAGAGAGCTTTGGAAAACTTAAGATCAAATACAGCAGAGGGGGTAGATAACACTCCATCAGAATTTCTAAAATCTTTCGGGAAAGTGGCAACGAAACGACTGATCTTGCTGATGTGTAGAGTGTGTGAGCCTGGCGGCATTCCATCTGACTTTCGGAAAAATACCATCCACACAGTTCCAATGACTGCAAGAGCTGAAAAGTACGAGAAATATTGCACAATAAGCTTAACAGTTCACGCATCCAAGTTGCTGACGAGAATAATGTAAAGAAGAATGCAAAAGAAAATTGAGAACATGTTAGATGAAGGTCACTTTGGTTTTAGCAAAGGTAGAGGCACAGAGAGGAAATTCTGTCGTAACGGATGATAATGGAAGAGAGACTAAAGAAAAATCAAGACACTTTCGTAGGATTTGTCGACTTGGAAAAAGCGTTCGATAATGTAGGACGGTGCAAGATGTTCGAAATTATAAGAAAAATAGGGGTAAGCTATAGGGAGAGACGGTAATATACAGTATGTAAAAGGGCCAAAAGGGAATAATGAGAGTGGACGATCAAGAAAGAAGTGCTCGGATTAAAAAGGGTGTAAACAGGGATATAGTCTTTTGCCCCTACTGTTCAGTCTGTACATCGAAGAAGAAATGGCGGGAAATAAAAGAAAGTTTCAGGAGTGGGATTAAAATTCACGGTGAAACGATATCAATGATAGGATTGCTGATTAGATTGCTATATGAGTGAAAGTGAAGATGAATTACATGATCTGTGGAATGAAATGAACAGTCTAATGAGTACAGAATGTGGATTGAGAGTAAATCGAAGAAGGACGGAAGTAATGAGAAGGAGCAGAAATGAGAACAGCGAGAAACATCAGGACTGATGGTCAAGAAGAAGGTGAACTTAAGGAATTCTAATACCTAGGCAGCAAAACAACCAATGACGGACAGAGCAAGGAAGACGTATAAAGCAGACTAGTACTGACAAAAAGGGCGTTCTTGGCCAAGAGAAGTCTGCTAGTATCAAACAAACATAGGCCTTAATTTGACGGAGAAATTTCTGAGCACAGCATTGTATGGCAGTGAAACGTGGACTGTGGGAAAACCGGAACATAAGAGATCGAGGCATTTGAGATGTGGCTCTACAGAACAATGTTGAAAATTAGATGGACTGATAAGGCAAGGAATGAGGAGGTTCTGCGCAGAATCGGCGAGGAAAGGAATATGTGGAAAACACTACAAGGAGAAGGGACAGAACTATAAGACATCGGTTCAGACATTAGGGAATGACTTCCACGGCCTTAGAGAGAGCAGCAGAGGGAAAAAATCTGTAGAGGAAGACAGAAATTGGAATAAATCCAGCAAATAATTGAGGACGTAGGTTGCAAGTGCTGCTCTGAGATAGAGGCACAGGAGAGGGATTCTAGAGCTTCCATGGGACCTGTGGTAATAATGAGAGGTATCATAATCACTGTAGACTACTTGAACGTTATTATAGACCAACTACATCCCTTTATAGTTGATGTCAAAACTATTATGCGACAGAATCTACCAGCAAGATAATTGTCCGTATCGCAAGTCTGAAATCGCGCTGCAGTGGTTTGCGGAATATGATAGTGAAATTACGTTGATGTCTCGGCCACCAAATTTGCCTAATTTTGCCTAATATGAAGTAGATAGATATTTATGGGACGCTATTGGGCCCCAGCCTGTAATGTACAGGAATCGCTTTTGGTCATCGGTGTAAGTGAAGTGCTATAAAAGATTTCTGCAAAAGTAGAAGCAAAAATAGAGATGTACAGTAAAAATATTGAAATCAAAATCAAGAATACTTCCCTACGTCGCCGGCCGGAGTGGCCGTGCGGTTCTGGGCGCTACAGTCTGGAGCCGAGCAACCGCTACGGTCGGAGGTTCGAATCCTGCCTCGGGTATGGATGTGTGTGATGTCCTTAGGTTAGTTAGGTTTAATTAGTTCTAAGTCCTAGGCGACTGATGACCTCAGAAGTTAAGTCGCATAGTGCTCAGAGCCATTTGAACCATTTGAACTTACCTATGTCGGAAACTCGAATTTTTATTGAAATTGAACGTGGAAGTTGGAAACGGAACAACAAAACATGAAGTATACTTTGAATGTGCTGCTGGAAAGGATGCTTGCAGTAATGTGGACCAGCGACGTACTACTCTAGAAGTGAACCTTGAACAAGATAACAAATATTTGTCATGAGAAAACAGAGTAGGTCATAAAAATTATTAGGACAAACACAGGATGGACTAATATATGAAAACACCAAAAGCACAACACATTACCATGACTAATACGGCGAAAGGTAACCGTTGGCAAATAAAATGGTTTCCAGTGATTTCTGAATGTGTAAATATAGGTCCTGTACGATTTTCAAGGGAATCTTATGCCTCTCTTCTTGTAAAATTGAGGCAAAATCAAGGAACGATGATAGAAGTTTATAGTGATCATGCACCCTTCTCTCATAAGTAGACCACAAACGCTCAGTAGTCTCGAGATGAGGTGGCTGGGTGACCGAGGGAGATGCGACAGTTAATCCTCATGCTCACAGTATCAGGGATGGATGATGTGAGCTGTTTGAAGAAGCGGCCCTGTCAACTCGAAACACAGCGTCACCTTTCGCGAGTAAACATTGTATCATGGGATCGACCCGATCAGCCAAAGTGGTCACATAATCCTTGTAGTAATGCGACCTTGCAGGGCGACCATGGGGTCCATGGAATACCACGATGTGGCTGCCAAAATCATAACTGAACCTCCACCACGCTTCACACTTGGGATGTAAACTCGGCCGAACGTTGGAAACAGTGCGAAACAAGACTCGTCTGACCAAATGGCTTTCTTTCGTTGTTCCATAGTCCAGATTTCACGGCTTCGGCATCTCGTTTTCCTGTTACTGGCATCTGCATCACTGATGAGTGGTTTTGGAATTCCACTTCGCCTCGCGATTCCCTGCGTCTGGAGCTCCCTTCGTGTTATTTCGGTGATGACAAGGTTCGCGAGTGAGACATTCAGTTCTGCGTGAATTTTGCAGCTCAGCTCTCATCGTCTTATTTTTCGTCCCAGTCCTCTGCATTTTCGAATTCTCTTAGCTCTGACACAGGTACACGGGACACTGTTCTGGAAAGACAAGCACTTGCGAAGTACAAAAGTCATCGCACAGATGGTGTTCGCTGTCAACAGTGAAGCCTGGAGCCTAGGGTACCACGTGCATGCATGCTTCGCAGTGTTCTCAAACTTTTTGCCTAATCCCTGTAATTTATAATAACTGGACTGTGTAAGACGGTATGCTGCGCGTCGTGTATGTGGTGGGATGAAAAGACTGGATAGGAAGAGGTGGATGGAAAAGACAAGACTAACTCAGTTTGACATGACATCAGCAAATACGAAATTTCTTTATTCTAGTCTACCATGAACTTATATATGCTATGGGATAGTGTCTAAAAGCTGTGCTGCTGACATACTGTAACAGTTAATGACGATTTCAAAATGGTTCAAATAGCTCTGAGCACTATGGGATTCAACTTCTGAGGTCATTAGTCCCCTAGAACTTTTTTTTTTTTAAAAAAAGAAAAATTTCTTTATTTCCAAAAGCTTATTAATTATACAATCTAGCCCACTGCCTTATATGATTAGTGGGCCGAAGATACTTATACATTTATACAGGTTGCAGCTATTCTAAGTGTGATTTAGTAACTAGTTAGTAGGCAAACTATACGGATACTGCAATGGGCAAATTAGTATGTTGATTGAGTACTAAGTGGTAACCTAACTAACTAACTATAAACTAGTCACTAAAGCCTCCAGCGTTACAAATGTGTCAGCTGAAAGTATAAACCTACTATAAGGCCTTGCTCATTGAGCTAACCCCAATGAGCGTGCCCCTGACACTGGGCAGGCCATGGAGTTAGTCGCTGCAGGTTCCTAAGAATAGTATCTATAAACTAGGTCCTACAACTAACTTATCCTAAGGTCAAATTAGGTGCGCTGTCTGATCGGTGAAGTTACACCCCACTCCCCCTATCCCAAGGCACGGCGGATTCCAGACTAAAGAGTCGGCCTTTCCGCGCCCAGGCGGTTTGGCATTAGGGTGCTAGACTTTATCAGTATTAGAGTAGGTCTTTAATAAGTGCTAATTTGGTTCTCTCAGGTAGTCCATTAGGACTTTCTGTGATACCGCGTTAGCCAGTTTATTAATAGTTTGAAACGTGTCGTGATGCCTCAGCAATCTATACGTGTCATTATGAGGTAGTTGGTCACGTAAAACTGAGGCCACATCATTGAAAAGGGGGCACTCGTTGACTACATGGTCAGGAGTACCCTCCGAAACACCACAGTCACACGCAGGTGTCGCCCTTTTTCCGAATCGACATAAGTATGTCGAATAGGGTCCATGACCAGTGAGAATCAGTCCCCTGGTTGGTTCAAAATATGACATTCTCATTCTTTCTCTGACATCTGGTAATAAGTCAAAAGTTCTACGCCCTGTTTCTTCGCCTTCCCATGATGTTGCCACAACTGATCCCCTCTTAGCCTAATCTCAACTTTGTTTTCAATCCTGCTTCTTAGAATTTCCTCTATTTTTTCCAAGTTCCCTTTCTTTGCCCAGTACCAGGCGGCCTGCTCCCGAATTTTGATATCTAAGGGGCAGAGTCCCATTATAACTAACAGAGTCCCCTAGAACTTAGAACTAGTTAAACCTAACTAACCTAAGGACATCACAAACATCCATGCCCGAGGCAGGATTCGAACCTGCGATCGTAGCGGTCTCGCGGTTCCAGACTGCAGCGCCTAGAACCGCACGGCCACTTCGGCCGGCTTCACGATATCCTCCCAAGTCGTTCTCCTGTTGCTGCGACAGGTTACCCAACCTTAACGCTGAAGAGATCTTGCCGTTCTGCTAACCGAAAGCCACAGGAACCGTCTTCAGCGGCACGCCCGGTAAAGGTGACCTTGGGAACTACATTATCTCGGAGCGGGCACACTGGTGTGCTGAGTGCAAGTTCTTAAAACTACGGAGAAATGCTGTGTGGGCCCATTCCGTAGCAAACTTTAGAAGGAATCACCTCGTTACAGATAGCTATCAGTGCAGAAGTTGCTGCCATATTTATTTGACATCAACTGGCTTCCGTCAACTTGGAAGGAGTCTTTAGTAAATTCAGATCAGTAGCAGGTCGCTTTGCAATCTTGCTCTTTCGGCTTTATTATGATTACGTGCTTTGGGCAGTGAGCTGCCGGCATCATGCATTCCACGATGTTGATGTAGTACGAACTGTTGTCCTGCCACCCACTGGTTTCGTATCTGACACTTTTCAGGGCCAACCACATTCTCTCTTGTAAGTTACTTGTTGGACCCCGTGTCTGGCCACCCACATTTACCTTTTCCGTGATTCCCCTAAATCGCTCCAGACAAATTCCGGGATGATTTCTTTGAAATGGGACGGCCGATTTCCTCCCCAATCTCTGACACCATCCGAGCTAGTGCTCTGTCTCTTATGAGCTGCCGGCCGAAGTGGCCGAGCGGTTCTAGGCGCTACAGTCTGGAACCGTGCGACCGCTACGGTCGCAGGTTCGAATCCTGCCTCGGGCATGGATGTGTGTGATGTCCTTAGATTAGTTAGGTTTAAGTAGTTCTAAGTTCTAGGGGACTGATGACCTCAGCAGTTAAGTCCCATAGTGCTCAGAGCGATTTGAACCTTATGACCTCAGTGTCGACGGGACGTTAAATTCAATCTTCCTTCCTTCGTAAATAATCCTCAATAGTCCATCTGGTTTCACAGAGTACCTCTCTCTGACAATTGGACGCTCTATAATTCTTTGTTTCATAGTGTTTCTATATTGACATTTTGGGTTGTCTGGTCTTCTGCCGGATATCTGCGTCGTACTTGCACGATATTTCGTTAGCGTAACTCGTTATCTTCATTAGATGCGACCAGTCTCAGGTCGCACCTGATGTAGGTAACGAGTTACGCTAGCGAAATATCGTGCAAGTACGACGCTGATATCCGGCAGAACACCCGACAACCCAAGACGTCATTAGATGGCCGGGAAAGCCTGAGGAATTGTTTCTATATTATGAACTTTTCCTCAGAAGAACTGCTTACAGGTAAGATATCCAGAATTATGGGTTGATTTCATTCTGTACCGTAATAAGGCTTGCATTTAACCTACTTCATTAATCAGTATACATTGACTCCTTTAACAAGTTATCTCTCACTTGTTCGAAACTTCCTCTGTGCCACTTTTTAGTTTCTGGCAACAGATATAGATCTAGTAAGAGAAGGGGTACGATGTTGCCAATCTCTACAGAAAAAATGTCACTAGCACTACATTCTAACTTGATGTCTCATCTTCCTTCCTGTTCTGCAAATTATTTTAGTACTAGCCTAGAAACTCGGCGTTTCCTCTGTATTAATTCCGCGAATTTTCTGATAGAAACGCACAGTTGCTGTGCGCTGTGCGAAGCTACCTCGCGTATCTACAGCGCGACTTTGTAAACGTCACTGCCACAACGCCTCTTCATAGCTCTATAGACGGCTGCTGTTTTCGCCTACAGCCGTTTGCACTTCGCAGTTGAAAGCTGTCAAAAGCACTGACATGTGTCAGGGATTTCCTTAAGTAGACTCGACTGTAGCAGTGTCTTATTAGTAAGGAATAAATGTATTAAAATTACATGCACGGTGCTGAAATCTTTTTCACGCGTTTCATTGCTTATGACGTCGTATAATCTGAACTACGATATTTAGGTGGTTCTTACCTCCACAGCCATTGTTGCCTGACAGCATGGGTACGTGTCCCAAGTTTTGTTGAAATTGGTCCAGTGGTTTAGAAGATGTGGAACGAGGATAAACGCACACCTTTTGTATAGTGTGTCTGAACCCAGATCACGTAAGAAATTATTCTGTAATCTGGATTGCGGATTGAGCTACCAAAACAGATCTTTCAATATCCCCACATCGATTACATGAAAAATAATATTACATCACTGTAACAAGCTGGTAATTTTTGTGGTTTTTGACTGATAACACTGATAAATTACGAAATTTTGTTAGTGAAAGTATATTTATCTCATCTGGAGGATGGAAAGTCGATGGTTTTTCAGTTGAATGACTTGTTGTTGTTGTTGTGGTCTTCAGTCCTGAGACTGGTTTGATGCAGCTCTCCATGCTACTCTATCCTGTGCAAGGTTCTTCATCTCCCAGTACCTACTGCAACCTACATCCTTCTGAATCTGCTTAGTGTGTTGATCTCTTGGTCTCCCTCTACGATTTTTACCCTCCACGCTGCCCTCTGCCCTCCAATCCTATTTGTGATCCCTTGATGCCTCAGAACATGTCCTACCAACCGATCCCTTCTTCTAGTCAAGTTGTGCCACAAACTTCTCTTCTCCCCAATCCTATTCAATACCTCCTCATTAGTTACGTGATCTACCCACCTTATCTTCAGCATTCTTCTGCAGCACCACATTTCGAAAGCTTCTATTCTCTTCTTGTCCAAACTGGTTATCGTCCATGTTTCACTTCCATACATGGCTACACTCCATATAAATACTTTCAGAAACGACTTCCTGACACTCAAATCTATACTCGATGTTAACAAATTTCTCTTCTTCGGAAACGATTTCCTTGCCATTGCCAGTCTACATTTTATATCCTCTCTACTTCGACCATCATCAGTTATTTTACTCCCTAAATAGCAAAACTCCATTACTACTTGAAGTGTCTCATTTCCTAATCAAATCCCCTCAGCATCACCCGATTTAATTTGACTACATTCCATTATCCTCGTTTTGCTTTTGTTGATGTTGATCTTATATCCCCCTTTCAAGACACTGTCCATTCCGTTCAACTGCTCTTCCAAGTCCTTTGCTGTCTCTGACAGAATTACAATGTCATCGGCGAACCTCAAAGTTTTTACTTCTTCTCCATGAATTTTAATACCTACTCCGAATTTTTCTTTTGTTTCCTTTACTGCTTGCTCAATATACAGATTGAATAACATCGGGGAGAGGCTACAACCCTGTCTCACTCCTTTCCCAACCACTGCTTCCCTTTCTTGCACCTCGACTCTTATAACTGCCATCTGGTTTCTGTACAAATTGTAAATAGCCTTTCGCTCCCTGTATTTTACCCCTGCCACCTTCAGAATTTGAAAGAAAGTATTCCAGTTAACGTTGTCAAAAGCTTTCTCTAAGTCTACAAATGCTAGAAACGTAGGTTTGCCTTTTCTTAATCTTTCTTCTAAGATAAGTCGTAAGGTTAGTATTGCCTCACGTGTTCCAACATTTCTACGGAATCCAAACTGATCTTCCCCGAGGTCCGCTTCTACCAGTTTTTCCATTCGTCTGTAAAGCGCACTAAATACACAAGACGAAATTGTGTATTCTGGTCATCCATCGTGGGTCTTACCGTGTATACAAATACATTTTCGTAACAATCAGACCGTAGTTTTACGTCATTTGCAAATTAATCAAAATTATGAAATATTTTTGCAAGGTCGTGTTACTCAGCTACAGTAAATTTAATGAAGCAGCTTCGTATACACCAACAACTACTACGTAAATCATTATGAAATGTATGTGGACCACCCTCTGCCACTGTAGTTATCTCTGATGGGCAGAACTGTTCTCACGTTGTTGATGATAACTCACTTCGGTGTAAGTGAGAATACACAGAAAATGTGCAGCACACTAGCCCACAGAGAAGTGGAGAATCTGTTTTATTATCAACGGAGTTACGAAATTATCGCAATAGTTGCGACGTGATAGCAATAACACTCAGTTGGAGACGTGAGTGATGAAGGCAGATTATTGTGAACTACACATAGGCCAACATCAACAATTCTGACTGTGCTTACCATACCGTAGTAATCTTGCAAGAAGTGCTGTATATATGGTGCCTTTTCAGTGGGAGGCCTGACTTGGGATAACAGTGTGTATCTGCAGTGTTTTAGCAATATGCTAAAAAAGTTTTTCGCCCAGTGGCAGAAGACAGTCCAGATAGATGGAAACTAGTAGCATGTTTATTTAGTTTATACAGCGGTTGATGGTGTGCATAAACATATCTTTCGTTAAATCATAAGAATTTTAACTATTTTTTATTAACAATATGTGCTTTGTTAAAAGACATATTGCCTTACATTGTGAGTTACATGTGAAATGTTTAGCCGGCCGGAGTGGCCGTGCGGTTCTAGACGCTACAGTCTGGAGCCGAGCGAGCGCTACGGTCGCAGGTTCGAATCCTGCCTCGGGCATGGATGCGTGTGATGTCCTTAGCTTAGTTAGGTTTAAGTAGTTCTAAGTTCTAGGCGACTGATGACCTTAGAAGTTAAGTCGCACAGTGCTCAGAGCCATTTGAACCATTTTTTGAAATATTTAATCTTTGGCCATTGAGCCCATCGACAGTGGAGTGGTGTAGGTTACTCACGTTCTTATGAAATGACGTTCACGTTAATTGTAAAACGTATGTTGTCAAACGTGATGTGAGTCTCTGCAGTAGACAGGTGAACGTAGTTATACCATAGTACCAGGAATTGTGACCGTTCAGCTTTTGCAGACATAACACCTACACATGACTAACTGTGTACGAGGGGCGGTCGAAAAGTTTCTAGCCCGAGGCAGTTACCGTACTGTCTCGAACAAACAACACAACCTACGTTTATGGGTACCCTTTGTTGGTATGCAAGTCAAATTTCGAGGCTCCAGCTTTATTGGTTTTGCCTCTAGGATGTGTTGTATACCATAGCGTAAACAAAATTGCGAATATCGAGAGAAACAAGAATCGTGCTCTGGCTGAACATCTTCATTTGAAGGGAATGACGCACAAGGAAATTGCGGAGGACATGCGGAATAGACTTAAGGACTACTCCGTCTTATGTAGGAGCGGAAACCTGGGAGTCCGACTTCAAACGTGGAAGAACGAGTGTGGAAGATGCGCCAAGGAGCGGAAGGCCTGTCGCCGTTGCCACTGACGAAACAATGACTGCAATTCACGATACGATTTTGCAGGATCGTCGAAAAACGTTGCAGTACATTGAAACCACATTTGGAATCTCCCACGGACGTGCTGATTGTGTGGATATTTTGGGAATACTGAAAGTTTCATCTCGGTGGGTCTCGAAAGACTTGAATGCAGATCAGAGACGGGAGCGTGTGCAGTGATGTGAGGAGACAGTCTGCCAGTCTGAAGCGGATGAAGATGGATTTCTTGCAGGGTACGTGACAATGGACGCTTTGATCCTGAGACAAAACAACAGTCACAACAATGCAAACATCCTTCATCCCCTGCGGCAAAAAAATCCCAGGTGCAAAAACCAGCCGGTAAGGTGATGACATCGGTCTTCTGGAATGCAGAATGAGTAATTATGGTAGATTACTTGCAAAGGGGCTTAACTATCAATGCATTAGACTATTGCACCTTCCTGCGCCGTTTGAGGGAAGAGAGAGAGAAAAAAACAGCGCAGAAAATTGGAGCGCGTTCTTTTGCATCAGTGCACAAAGCCTTGGCAACACTGGAAACTCTGGGTGACTGCAGGTTCGAATTGTTACGTCATCCACCATATTCTCCAGATTTGGCTCTGTCAGACTTTTGTCTTTTCACAAACATAGAAAAAGACGTCAAAGGACAACGATTTGACAATGATGATGCAGTGATTGATGCTGTGAACGCTTGGTTGGACTCGAAACTGATTTTTTATTTGCAGAAGTTATCTGAGCGTGCCCGCAAGTGTATTAGTGTACACGGGTATTATGTTAAAAGATAAATTGGTATTATGATATTTCTGTCATTCTTTATTTGTTAGGCTATAAACTTTTCGACGCCCGCTCGTATCACATAGATTCATATCAGTTTTGATATCACAGGGAGTTTTTAACTGACACACAGGGATTACAAGCCTCTAGCGGCCTATCTCCTCTCATTTTTCTCAATTTTATTTTGATTTGGTATCATTTTATTAATGTGTGTCTGTGGAGGAAAACCGAGAAAGGTCATCGCTGTAAATGGAACCGACAACGAGGACAGATTTTTATTCATGATGTTTCAACTGGTTGCTTGTTCTTCTGTCCTCCTTGTGTGAGTGAGCTGGCACTGGACGAGGGCCATCTGCATTGTGTGTGGCCGAGAAACGTGAGTTCCGGCTGCTCGGCTTTTCTTCCAATATGAGGGGGTGTTCACAATAGCACATGGCGGCTCCTCAGAGCGGCCAACCTGCTACAGCTCTTGGCCATTGTATTAGGCGCGAAGCGTTGGCGAGCGCGACTCTCTGGAGCCAGCGCTAAACGTTTTGTTGATGTTGGCCGTCTGGGGTTCGCTTGCCCGACGCCAGACGCTAGTACTGTTTTCAGTGGTTCTCGGAATCTGAGGTCTGAAGCCACGGGACGCTCGACACACAGGCGCTTAGGGTCGAGGCGATATTCTGTTCGTTTTTAGATTTGGCTTCGACGGCTGCTTTCACGTGCCGTGAAATACAGGGAATTGTCTGGGCAACTCAACAAGACTCAATATGACGTCAGAGAGCCCACCAAAAATTGGTGGCAACGACCACGATGGGCACAAAGATTGTTGCTACCCAGCATGGTGGTATTTTGCAGAGTAATCTGTACGCAGGTGATTGCGTAATTTCCCGCAGCCTCCTACGATTCGATACATTCGAGCATGGTGGGAGCGCGAACCACTAGTTTTTGAAGTCGGTGCACTGTGCATGGGAGAGTCACCAATGGACCACCAGGAAGTGAAGGTGTATTGATAGCGTCTCCTCCTGGAGATACACTTGCGTAGGCTTGGGAGGGGCAAGGCTATCCCGGTGATGCAGACAGAGCTTAAGATTCTTGCTGAAATTTATCTCACTGGGTTTTATACAGGGTAATCGTTCAGCGGAGAGCTCCACATTTCAGTAGTCTGTGGCTGCACCGTCCGACTTCTGTTTGCTGTCTACACACTGTCTGACATCTTGGTGGCAAAGTATTTGCAGCACCGGCATAATAGGGATCTTTAATTCTTCACTATTGCCCTCAGCAGTGTATGCACTGGTTTTGGCTCTATAGTACCCACGATTTTCATGTAGATTTTTCACATCGCTCTCATTTATGATGGACATTTTGACGCACAGTCGGGGTTTATCATTATCACTGCTGAATGGCCCACTCATAATACATTACAGTATTCAGTATTTCAGATTAGCTGCCAA
Organism: Schistocerca serialis cubense; assembly: GCF_023864345.2. Taxonomy (NCBI): domain Eukaryota; kingdom Metazoa; phylum Arthropoda; class Insecta; order Orthoptera; family Acrididae; genus Schistocerca; species Schistocerca serialis. The sequence continues at coordinate 109,214,745 of NC_064639.1, read as the reverse complement.
CTTATTCTCAACATCACTATTTTGTGCTCTTTTTCTATTAAAGCATTGTCAGTGAATACTGTATTTATATGTTTACTAGATAAAATAAACAAAAAAATGGTTCAAATGGCTCTGAGCACTATGGGACTCAACTGCTGAGGTCATTAATCCCCTAGAACTTAGAACTAGTTAAACCTAACTAACCTAAGGACATCACAAACATCCATGCCCGAGGCAGGATTCGAACCTGCGACCGTAGCGGTCTTGCGGTTCCAAACTGCAGCGCCTTGAACCGCACGGCCACTTCGGCCGGCTTTACTAGATAAAATAAACCTTCTTTTCATACCTCAGTTATGTATCATTTAGAAGGCAGATGATAAATTTCCTTTCCCACTCATTTTTTATAACTATTGAACATACACGCTGATATCAACTTTATTAAATCATAGTGTGGGTCCTACCCTTTTTACTATTGAACTACAGGGTCAATTCGTTAGTTCTCTTACCAATCATTTCTCCATTGTACATAAGTTATGTGTTAGTTTAAGGCAAGGGGTCGAATATATGAGCAGCTCCCATACAAGTTCAGTTGAATCCAAGTATTACACAAACTTGTCCACCCTGACCTCTCGCAATGCGTATGGACATGCCTAATATAGGCCACTGACGATGAGCTGTCTGCCTGAGTATCGGGCTTGCAATTACATATTTTACATACAGCTCACAAATACTAACAAGCTAGGGAGCACCAACCATTCAAGATTTTTACAAAATTTTATGATTCATTGATTTACAGATTATTTAGTTTTTTGTTCCATCTTGAATAACTTCATAATATTTGCGAGAGGAAAAATTACTCTCTCACCTATTTTTCGCTTACAGAAAATTAGTAATGATTTTATTACAACCTGATGCACCTTGAGTGACACTCTAGAAAGTTAACAGCCTGAGCAGACGTTTATGGAGCCTAGTAGGGTGCTAAAAGTATGAGGTATTTTTTTGATTTAACTCTTACAAGGGAACCTCCCAATCGCACCCCCCTCAGATTTAGTTATAAGTTGGCACAGTGGATAGGCCTTGAAAAACCGAACACAGATCAATCGAGAAAACAGGAAGAAGTTCTGTGGAACTATAAAGAAATAAGCAAAATATACAAACTGAGTAGTCCACGCGAAGATAGGCAACATCATGGACATCCTGAGATTAGGAGCGCCGTGGTCCCGTGGTTAGCGTGAGCAGCTGTGGAACGAGATGTTCTTCGTTCAAGTCTTCCCTCAAGCGAAAAGTTTTTCGTTATTTTAGGAAAGTTATGATCTATCCATTCGTCCATTGACGTCTCTGTTCACTGTAATAAGTTTAGTGTCTGTGTTTTGATAATTACTCCCAAAAAAGTCATGAAAACATAAGAGGTTGTCACATAAACTGCAACAAATGAATCAAAAAGTCTCACACTCGCACACTTTTCCCTGTGCTCTGTCAAAACATACGTTTTTTACGTTTTCAAATTTTCGTGTGTAGACCGTCAAATCCTGCATATGTCCAAGCATATCTGAACATGTCCTGGAATTTTGTATAGCGAAGTTGATTACGTGTGAGTGCCTGAACTTTGATATCTGTCTGAAAATAAAAAATTAAGCTTTTTGCTCGAAGGAAGACTTGAACCAAGGACCTCTAGTTCCGCAGCTGCTCACGCTAACCACGGGACCACGGCGCTCCTGTGTTCTGCCGGTCCTTGATGTTGCCTATCTTGCGGATGGACTACTCAGATTGTATATTTTGCTTATTTTTTCATAGTTCCACACAACTTCTTCCTGTTTTCTCGATTGATCTGTGTTCAATTTTTCAAGGTCTATCCATTGTGGCAACTTATAACTAAATCTGAGGGGGGTGCGATGGGAAGGTTCCCTTGTTAGAAATGGCTTATTGGGAGGTGAAAGCAATTGGTGCTGAGTCCATCCTTTAGTAAGTCTTGCCGGTCAGGCCCACAGCCGTAAAGGGCAGACAGGGCAGCCCCTCCTCGAAACAGGGCTCAAGCAGAACAATGCCACAGTGCCTGTAGCGGCGCCAGCAGAAGCTGGGGCTGGGGATACGGTGTAAGGGGACGCATCTACGCAGTGGAGTCATAAGCCAGACATTGTGTGCAGAGCCACGCGAAATAAAAATTCACGTGTTTTCGTGTTTGCCGATGGTGCAAATAGGCCAGTGAACTACTTCCCTCAGCTGCCTCGGTTGTACAAGAAAACTCTGGCAACTGAGAAACGTTTAGAGATAGAATCGTTATTACATCTCAAATGGTTCAAATGGCTCTGAGCACTATGGGACTTAACATCTGAGGTCATCCGTCCCCTAGAACTACTTAAACCTAACTAACCTAAGGACATCACACACATCCATGCCCGAGGCAGGATTCGAACCTGCGACCGTAGCAGTCGCGCGGTTCCAAACTGAAACGCCTAGAACCGCTCGGCCATATTACATCTCATAGCTAGGACTAACAAGCTCCAAGGCACAGGCGATTTAGATACAGATCCTTGAGACTGTATCTGTTCGCTTGTTGTCATGGGAAGAGACACGACTTTGCTAAAAAAATCATCTCTTCCCCCTCTGCAAAAACTTAAAAAAATCCAGTAACTGGCGGTTTCTTTCTTTTCGCAGACGCAGGTTTCTTAATTCTTGCCATGGTTCGACATCAGTTTGTGCTGTCGTGTGGGAGGGGCGATTTAGCGCCTCTAGTGCCTTGTGATTGGCTCAAGACAGGGTGAAGGCGGTGTCGCTGATGCACCTTGAGGGAAAACAGAATTTTTTCTGGTGTGGTGCGAAGCTCTCGGGTGCTGGACTTTGGTCTGGTAAGCACTTCTAGTCGAAGCTCTGGTATGTGTGGTTGGTACTTGGGACCCGTCCTGAGACTGACTTCACTTGCGAGTAGTTTAGACTGGGGATCCTGTGGTGAAGATGGCTATGGTTCAAACGGCTCTGAGCACTATGGGACTTAACATCTATGGTTCAAATGGTTCAAATGGCTCTGAGCACTATGGGACTTAACATCTATGGTCATCAGTCCCCTAGAACTTAGAACTACTTAAACCTAACTAACCTAAGGACATCACACACATCCATGCCCGAGGCAGGATTCGAACCTGCGACCGTAGCAGTCGCGCGGCTCCGGACTGAGCGCCTAGAACCGCTAGACCACCGCGGCCAGCGTGGTGAAGATCTTACCGCACCGACAGTGTGGCTTCAAACGTCTCGGACAGTTAGTTTGCCGAGGGCACACTTACTCATTTTTGGTTCGCCAGTTTCGACGTTTGGTATCCTTGTACGCTCTGTCGTATAAGTGAGCCAAATTTGTCTTTGGTACGACTGGCGAACGGGTGTGCCACACACTGAAATCTGCCGTGATTTCAGGGCTCTGGTAGAGAGTAAATTGCGATCCGTCTGCTTGAACGCTAGACCGTGAGATTTTTTGCATTTCTTTCATGTTCACGATCGATTCACAGGTGCCGTGTCCACGATTCACTTCCTCCGCGGCACACACCTCACCAGCTGCAAGTCACGTCGCCGCACGAAATACACAGAGCAGCGTACTGCCGCTCAGGCATTGTCAGGGCGTACAGATCTCAATCGCCACTTGCTTCCAGTGGCGCCCATGTAGAGAAACTTCAGTAGATTTGATCAGTCGAAGTCTGCTCAGCATCAGATCAATTCAGCTTGCGTTAGCCACATTTATGGGCCAGAGTACTTGACTCGCTGATCACCCAGTTAAGCTGTCTTTGCCACCCAGGATCCATCCAGTGTAGTATTAAAGCACCTGTTAGTTATTTCGGGTATTCAATCTATAACTTGTTTAGTATAATTTATGTCTTGTTTTGGGAGAATAAATGTTGTTAGTACACTAAATATTGCCAACTTTCTCAATCTATTAAATAGTCCCACCAGAGTTACCTTTCATATTTTACAATATAATGCTATTACTGATGAAAATGAGCCTATATTCATCCTAATTTCGAGTTTATATTCATTCTTATCGACTAGTATCAGGCTTCAAAATTCCCCCACAGAAGTTCAATAATTGTTTATCATGCTGTATTCGCACATACATTTGATTTTTATAACATGAGCTTCATTTTGTAGTTATACGAGGTGCATTCAAGTTCTAAGGCCTCCGATTTTTTTTCTAATTAACTACTCACCCGAAATCGATGAAACTGGCGTTACTTCTCGACGTAATCGCCCTGCAGACGTACACATTTTTCACAACGCTGACGCCATGATTCCATGGCAGTGGCGAAGGCTTCTTTAGGAGTCTGTTTTGACGACTGTAAAATCGCTGAGGCAATAGCAGCACGGCTGGTGAATGTGTGCCACGCAGAGTGTCTTTCATTGTTGGAAAAAGCCAAAAGTCACTAGGAGCCAGGTCAGGTGAGTAGGGAGCATGAGGAATCACTTCAAAGTTGTTACCACGAAGAAACTGTTGCGTAACGTTAGCTCGATGTGCGGGTGCATTGTCTTGGTGAAACAGCACACGCGCAGCCCTTCCCAGACGTTTTTGTTGCAGTGCAGGAAGCGATTTGTTCTTCAAAACATTTTCGTAGGATGCACCTGTTACCGTAGTGCCCTTACCGTAGGGTAAGGATTAGGCCCTCGCTGTCCCAAAACATGGACATCATCATTTTTTCAGCACTGGCGGTTACCCGAAATTTTTTTGGTGGCGGTGAATCTGTGATCTTCCATTGAGCTGCCTGGCGCTTTGTTTCTGGATTGAAAAATGGCATCCACGTTTCATCCATTGTCACAACCGACGAAAAGAAAGTCCCATTCACGCTGTCGTTGCGCATCAACATTGCTTGGCAACATGCCACACGGGCAGCCATGTGGTCGTCCGTCAGCATTCGTGGCACCCACCTAGATGACACTTTTCGCATTTTCAGGTCGTCATGCAGGATTGTGTGCACAGAACCAACAGAAATGCCAACTCTGGAGGCGATTTGCTCAACAGTCATTCGGCGATCCCCCAAAACAATTCTCTCTCGATCGTGTCGTCAGACCGGCTTGTGCGAGCCTGAGGTTGTTTCGGTTTGTTGTGACACGATGTTCTGCCTTCATTAAACTGTCGCACCCACGAACGCACTTTCGACACATCCATAACTCCATCACCACATGTCTCCTCCAACTGTCGATGAATTTCAATAGGTTTCACACCACGCAAATTCAGAAAACGAATGATTGCACGCTGTTCAAGTAAGGAAAACGTCGCCATTTTAAGTATTTAAAACAGTACTCATTCTCGCCGCTGGCGGTAAAATTCCATCTGCCGTACGGTGCTGCCATCTCTGGGACGTATTGACAATGAACGCGGCCTCATTTTAAAACAATGCGCATGTTTCTATCTCTTTCCAGTGCGGAAAAAAAATCGGAGGCCTTAGAACTTGAATGTACCTCGTAGAATAACTACATATTTGGTAATAATTTGTCGTGCATTACACTGAGGGGGATAAATTCATGGCATAGCGCCATGCGCATGAACAGATTGCGACAGTGCAGCGTATACGAGGTATAAAAGGGCACTGCATTGGAGCAGTTGTCATTTGTAAGCAAGTGAGTCATTCAAAAAGGTTTCCGACGTGATTATGGCTCCACGACGGAATTCAATGTTCAAATATGTGTCAATTCCTAAGGGACCAAACAGCTGAGGTCATCGGTCCCTAGACTTGCACACTACTTAAACTAACTTATGGTAAGAACAACACACGCATCCACGCCCGAGGGAGGACTCGAAGCTTCGGCGGGAGAGGGTGCGCAATCCGTAACATGGCGCCTCAAACCGCGCGGCCACTCCTCGCAGCAGGACGGAATTAACAGTCTTTGAATGCGAAATGGTATTTTCAGCTAGACGCTTGGGAGATTCCAATTCGGAAATCGTTAGGGAATTGAATATTCTGAGACACACAGTGTCAAAATTGGGGCGAGAACACCACATTTCATGCGTTAAGTTGTCAACGAAGGATTGTGCATCCTGGTTGTGGCTCCATAATAGGACATAATAGTGTAGACTGTGTTTACACGGAAGGGATTTGGTTCTCTGGATGTTCATCTACTTCATTTACAGCCATTCATGGACGTCATGTTCCCAAACAACGATGGAATTTAGTATTTGATCCATCCTCAACAACTTTAGTCATATACAACGAAATAATTTTGCGTGAAAGAAATTTAATTCCTTTACCGGTTTCCGGCACTTAGAGCTCTTCTTCAGTAGGTTATACCTATCGTAAATAATGCGATAGATATAATCTTCTGAAAAGGGCACTAAGTGCCTGAAACCGGTGAAGACATTAAATTGCTTTTACGCACCTTGTTGCGTATTACTTCGTTATAAACGATGGAATTTTTATGGGTGACAATGCACCATGTCACAGGTTCACAGCTGTTGGCGATTGGTTTGAAGAATATTGTGGACGATTCGAGCGAATGGTCTGGCCACCCAGATCGTCCGACATGACGTCCATCGAACATTTATGGGTCATAATCGAGAGATTACTTCGTGACAAAATTCTATACCGGTAACACTTTCGCAGTTGTGGACAGCTATACGGGTAACATGGGTCAACTTTTCCGCAGGGGACTTCCAGTGACATGTTGAGTCCATGCCACGTTGAGCTGCTGCACTTCGTCTGCCAAAAGGAAGTCCGACACGATATTAGGAGGTATCTCATGACTTTTCTCAACTCGTTGTATTATAATAATGTTTTTCAATTGGCCTCAAAACAAAAAAAAACAAAAAAAACAGTTGTTATCTCATAAATCAGCCTCGATTGCGGTAATGAAAACAATCTTTACCTAGGTTTCAGCCCAAATAATTGAGCATTCTTCAGAAGATATACCGGTACCTGAATCTATAATTTGTCTAAGAGGGTACGGTATAGGCGTAGGCACATTTTAAAAATGCGGTACGTAAGTGCTAAGTCAACACCAAGACTTAACTTATGCTCTGGCGTGCGCCTCGCCTCCATGGACGCCGTGCGGTGGGCCTCGGGAGCTCACGTGAAACTAAGTAGGACTAGATAACGCGCTGCAAAACAACATGGCGGGGAACATTGCACATGGAGACGAGGCGCACGCCAGACCGTAAGTCTTGGTGTTGACTTAGTACTTCTGTACCGCATTTTTAAAATGTGACTACGCCTTTTTAGTTCTATTTCTAGACCATGCCCTCTTAGACAAATTATAGATTCAGGTATATCTTCTGAAGAAGGCTCAATTATTTGGGCTGAAACCTAGGTAAAGATTGGTTTCATTACCGCAAATCGAGGCTGATAGTCTCTTATATATTAGATTACCACGATTGCTGACTGGGCTGCAATGTTGAAAGTACATAAATCAGGTTGTTACATGTTAAGAATTAAATTCAGATGGTTCTAAACAAAGGAACGGTGAGGCAAGTTGCGCTCAGAAATGCAAGACTAATCGATGAGGCAAATTCGAGCTCCCGGAAGTCGCAGCCATACTCACTACGGAACTCAGCGTGATTTTAGAGGTACTGAAATACGCAAAAGAAGCGCAAAAAGAAACAATCGTGATTTTATCAGGTTCACGCTCAGCGTTGATGCTGTTAAAGTGCTACGACGTCAACGTCAACAACAGCGAAAATTATTTAGAATATCGGATTGCAGAAGCAGTGCAGGAGCTTTCTCGAGTAAACAAAGGACCATTATCTTATAGGTGAAAGCGCACAGTGTAATAAAAAGGAATGAAAAAGTAGATACTGTGGCCAAGAAAGCTTTGGCTTGGTTCAAATGGCTCTGAGCACTATGGGACTTAACTTCTGAGGTCATCAGTTCCCTAGAACTTAGAACTACTTAAACCTAACTAACCTAAGGACATCACATCCATGCCCGAGGCAGGATTCGAACCTGCGACCGTAGCTGTCGTGCGGTTCCAGACTGCAGCGCCTAGAACCGCTCGGCCAACCCGGCCGGCCAAGAAAGCTTTATACACTGGTTCAGTGGAATATAAAGTGGCACACGGCAATAGTTTTCTCAGCATAAAGACTATTACCAAGGCCCTATGGAATGAAGTTCTCGAACAGACTTACGAAATTAGGCGCAGTAGTGTGTAATCCCCCGTCACGAACTTGTCACCAAAACTGCATGTACAAGAAAAACTTCATAGTGACAGTGGCATGAGATCACTTCAGTCACGGGAGATTCTGGCAACATCTCTACAGCCTCAGCATGTGAATGTGACAGGAAGATAATTTTGTACGTTATTTTAGATGTTTTAATCTACTTACGCCGTTTACTTAATTTCAGTTTCATCTGTTTCAATGGATGTCACAAATAAGCGTTGTTTCTCTATGGCCTGAGGCGGGCAGTATGGGTGATCTCCAAAAGCCATAAATAAATAAATAAATGAAATCAGTTTATAGTTATTCTTTGGCTTAGAATTATCTTCATACTTCACACAATACATCAAAAAATCAATATTATCTATCATGTGTGGATGGGTATCAAACATTATTTTAAATTTTTGAATCTACTTACGTCGTTTACTTAATTTCAGTTTCATCAGTTTCAATGGATGTCACAAGTAAGTGTTGTTTCTCTATGGCCTGAGGCGTGCAGTATGGGTGATCTCCAAGATCCATAAATAAATAAATAAAAGAAATTAATTTATTGTTATTCTTTGGCTTATAATTATCTTCATACTTCACACGATACATCAAAAAATCAATATTATCTATCATGTGTGTATGGGTATCAAACAGTTCACTTTATATCGATATCGGACAATTCATTTACTTCTAACTGTGTGAACTGCAACCTTCAAAATATCCAAATTAGAAACACACGTTTCTACACGGTTTTACCTTTCATTTGACTAATATACAAAATCAAGACTAATACCTAGACAGAGACGTCTCTTCTTAGGTTAACTGAAGAAACTGAAATTTAGAGGCCCCACGAAAAGCATAAAATGATATACAGTAAAACTAAGGAATTTACTCGTCTGAACTGTCGTCATCCATTAAATATAGTTGCTATTGTACTTGGAGTCCAAGACGAAGCTTAAGTACGCCTTGTAATGTCTGAGCCGTTGCGATAAAGTGTTTCCTTGTCGTGACTGCCGGCCGCACAGTAATTTGTTGGTGTGGGAAGAGAAATTAACAGGCGCAAAGAGCGAGAAGCGGCCGGCTAGCGTGACAAGGCCTTCGCTGGAGCCCTGTTCTTGAAAGTTCCGCCGTGACTTGTCCCTGAACTTAATTTAGCCTATAACGTCAACAAATTGTTCGGGTGCAGGACTATAAATCCCGTGCAGACAGGGACTGTACGCTACACGCACTCATTAAACGTTGTGATTTTATATACGGCTCTGTTATTCCACTATTAATGACACCCGTAATAGAGTACTCCTTATTCGCGACTAAAATTGCCCCATGAATTACGAAACCCGATGCACGCCCTGCTGTGAAATGCTACGTGTCCGAGTGTGTTATTACAGGGTTGAAGATAATGGGCGTGCCAGTCACGGTCTGTTTCGTGCGTTCGTAACAGTCGGTATCAATTTCGTGAGTGATGTAGAACAATCATCTTAGATTTTGTGCACGTCTTAATTAGCAGCACCTGCACCTCGCCCATTCGTAAAGGGGTGGGGGCAGGACAAGGAGTTGGCAGCTACGATGGAGGGATGGAGAGGGAGAGGAACGGAGAAAGGGGGGGGGGGGGAGAGAGGGAGGGGGGAGAGGGAAAGAAGAGAAAGGTGTGAGTTATACGAGAACGCATTTATCACGCACTCACATAATGACTTTCAGAATATACAGGATGTTCAGAAATTCTCTTTACAATCTTCTAGGAGTTCTAGAGGGGAGAGAGTACATTATGAAGAGCCAAAGAAACTGGTACACCTTCGTAATATTGTGTAGGGCCCCCAACAGCACACACAAGTGCCGCAGCACGACGTGGCATGGACTCCACTAGCGTCTGAAGTAGTGCTGGAGGGCAGTGACACAATGAATCCTGCAGGGCTGTCCATAAATGTTAAGAATACGATGAGGTGGAGATCTCTTCCGAACAGCACGCTGCAGGGCACCCCATATATACCCAATAAAGCTCATGTCTGGGGAGTTTGGAGGTCAGGGGAAGAGCGTAAACTGAGAAGAGTGCTTATGGATCACTCTATAACAATTCTGGACGTGTATGGTGTCGCATTGTCCTGCTGAATCTGCCCCAGTCCGTCGTAATGCACAATGAAGTACGCGAAGGAACTTAGCCCCCTTCTTGCAGCGGTGTACCGTAGGTCTCTAGAAGAGCGTAGCGTTCCAAAGGATTGGAAAAGGGCACAGGTAATCCCCGTTTTCAAGAAGGGACGTCGAACAGATGTGCAGAACTATAGACCTATATCTCTAACGTCGATCAGTTGTAGAATTTTGGAACATGTATTATGTTCGAGCGTAATGACTTTTCTGGAGACTAGAAATTTACTCTGTAGGAATCAGCATGGATTTCGAAAAAGACGAACGTGTGAAACCCAGCTCGCGCTATTCGTCCACGAAACTCAGAGGGCCATAGACACGGGTTCACAGGTAGATACCGTGTTTCTTGACCTCCGCAAGGCGTTCGATACAATTCCCCGCAGTCGTTTAATAAACAAAGTAAGAGCATATGGACTATCAGACCAATTGTGTGATTGGATTGAACGCAGCATGTCATTCTCAATGGAGAGAAGTCTTCCGAAGTAAGAGTGATTTCAGATGTGCCGCAGGGGAGTGTCATAGGACCGTTGCTATTCACAATATACATAAATGACCTGGTGGATGACATCGGAAGTTCACTGAGGCTTCTTGCAGATGATGCTGTGGTGTATCGAGAGGTTGTAACAATGGAAAATTGTACTGAAATGCAGGAGGATCTGCAGCGAATTGACGCATGGTGCAGGGAATGGCAATTGAATCTCAATGTAGACAAGTGTAATGTGCTGCGAATACATAGAAAGATAGATCCCTTATCATTTAGCTACAAAATAGCAGGTAGCAACTGGGAGTACGCATTAGGAGTGATTTGAAATGGAATGATCATATAAAGTTAATCGTCGGTAAAGCAGATGCCATACTGAGATTCATTGGAAGAATCCTAAGGAAATGCAATCCGAAAACAAAGGAAGTAGGTTACAGTACGCTTGTTCGCCCACTGCTTGAATACTGCTCAGCAGTGTGGGATCCGTACCAGATAGGGATGATAGAAGAGATAGAGAAGATCCAACGGAGAGCAGCGCGCTTCGTTACAGGATCATTTAGTAATCGCGAAAGCGTTACGGTGATGATAGATAAACTCCAGTGGAAGACTCTGCAGGAGAGACGCTCAGTAGCTCGGTACGGGCTTTTGTTAAAGTTTCGAGAACATACCTTCTCCGAAGAGTGCAGCAGTATATTGCTCCCTCCTACGTATATCTCGCGAAGAGACCATGAGGATAAAATGAGAGAGATTAGAGCCCACACAGAAGCATACCGACAATCCTTCTTTCCGCGAACAATACCAGACTGGAATAGAAGGGAGAACCGATAGAGGTACTCAGGGTACCCTCCGCCACACACCGTCAGGTGGCTTGCGGAGTATGGATGTAGATGTAGATGTAGAATGAACATGAATGGACGCACGTGTCACCTGTCAAACGTATCAGATATATCAGAGGTCCCATATCCCTCCAACTATACACCCCCGACCAGAGCCTCCACCAGCTTGAACAGTCCCCTGTTGACAAACTAGGTCCATGCACTCGTGAGGTTGTCTCCATACCCGTACACGTCCATTCGCTCGATACAATTTGAAACGAGACTCGTCCGACTAGACCACATGTTTCCAGTCATCAACAGTCGAATCTCGGTGTAGACAGGCCCATTCGAGGTGTATAACTTTGTGTTGTGCATTCATCAAGAATACAGCAGTGAAAGCTTCGAAACTTCATACCGATGATGCTTCGTTGAATAGTTCGCACGCTGACACTTGTTTATGGCCCAGCATTGAAGTCTGCAGCAATTTGCGGAAGGGTTGCACTTCTCTCGCGCTGAACGATTCTCTTCATTCGTCGTTGATCCCGTTTTTGCAGGATGTCGGAGATTTGGTGTTTTACCGGCTTCCTGATGTACACAGTACATTCCTGAAATGGCACTACGGGAAAATCCCCACTTCATCGCTACCTCGGAGATGCTGTGTCTCATCGCTAGTGCGCCTACTATAACACCACATTCAAACTCGCTTGACAACTAGGTATTGTAGCAGCAGTAACCGTTCTAACAACAGCACCAGACTCTTTTTATCTTCTATAGGCGTTGCCGGCCGCAGCGCCGTTTTCTGCCTGTTTACATATCTCTGTATTTGAATAAGCATGCCTATAGCAGTTTCTTTGGCGGTTCAGTGTATTTTGAATAGCAACGCATGTCGGGAAAAGTACCGTTTGCATTCTACGACGGTTTCAATTCAAATGTGTAACGCGTCCATGTCTGCTGAAGGAAACAGAGAACTATCTGAGTCGTCCTGGTATGCAGTAGGGTAGAGAAGGTGACATGTAGTGCTACGGACTACTTCTTGCGGGGTCGACTGCAAAGTTTAACTTGCGAGACACAGAGGTAGATCTGCTGGCACGAGCTCTGACCCTGCACTAGAAATTGGAAAGACGTTATGTGAGATGGAGAGTGTGTACCAGAACATGCTTCGTAGGTACAATGTCTGTAACAACGTCAGTGGTCACCACATCAAGCCGCTGTTCTAATGCATCAGTACTGTTTCGTACACACAGTACGCTGGCTTCTTTTCTTGTTTTGATTAATATAAACATGATATGTTTAAGTGTTAATACAAACTAATATACTTAACTGGTAAATGTCCTTTCAGTTGTGTATCCTTTCGAATTGTTAGCTATTAACTGTACTGCGTAAATTCCTCAAGCAGAAGTGGCTAAGCATCTGGATTGAAACCATCACAGAACGAAAACGGTACGTCTGCGTACATGGATTCCTGTTCAGAATATCACGTACTAGCTCCCCTATACATGTATTTCTAACGTGAATTTCCGAACATCCTGTATTTTTTTACTTGGAGGACACTCTGCATGCGATACGCAGTGTCTGTGATCATACACTACTGGCCATTAAAATTGCAACACCAAGAACAAATGCAGTTGATAAACGGGTATTCATTGGACAAATATATTATACTATAACTGACATATGATTACATTTTCACACAATTTGGGTGCATAGATCCTGAGAAATCAGTACCCAGAACAACCACCTCTGGCCGTAATAACGGCCTTGATAGGCCTGAGCATTGAGCCAAACAGAGCTTGGATGGCGTGTACAGGCAAAGCAGCTCATGCAGCTTCAACACGATACCACAGTTCATCAAGAGCAGTGACTGGCATATTGTGACGAGCTAGTTGCCCGGCCACCATTGACCAGACTTTTTTAATTGGTGAGAGATCTGGAGAAAGTGCTGGCCAGGGCAGCAGTCGAATATTTTCTGTATCCAGAAAGGCCCGGACAGGACCTGCAACATGCGGTCGTACATTATCCTGCTGAAATGTAGTGTTTCGTAGGGATCGGCTATGAGCACTATGGGACTTAACTTCTAAGGACATCAGTCCCCTAGAACTTAGAACTACTTAAACCTAACTAACCTAAGGACATCACACACACCCATGCCCGAGACAGGATTCGAACCTGCGACCGTAGTGGCCGCACGGTTCCAGACTGTAGCGCCTTTAACCGCTTGGCCACCCCGGCCGGCGTAGGGATCGAATGGAGGGTAGAGCCACATCTGAAATGTAACGTCCACTGTTCAAAGTGCCGTCAATGCGAACAAGAGGTGACCGAGACGTGTAAACAATGGCAGCCCATACCATCACGCCGGGCGATACGCTAGTATGGCGATGGCGAATACACGCTTCCAATGTGCGTTCACCGCGATGTCGCCAAACACGGATTCATCCGAAAAAATGACGTTTTGCTATTCGTGCACCCAGGTTCGTCGTTGAGTACACCATCGCAGGCGCTTCTGTCTGTGATGCAGCGTCAAGGGTAACCGCAGCCATGGTCTCCGAGCTGATAGTCCATGCTGCTGCAAGCGTCGTCGAACTGTTGGTGCAGATGGTTGTTGTCTTGCAAACGTCCCCATTTGTTGACTCAGGGTTCGAGACGTGGCTGCACGATCCGTTACAGCCATGCGGATAAGATGCCTTTCATCTCGACTGCTAGTGATACGAGGCCGTTGGGATCCAGCACGGCGTTCCGTATTACCCTCCTGAACCCACCGATTCTATATTCTGCTAACAGTCATTGGATTTCGACCAACGCGAGCAGCAATGTCGCGATACGATAAACCGCAATCGCGATAGGCTACAATCCGACCGAAACGTGATGGTACGTATTTGTCCTCCTTACACGAGGCATCACGCCGGTCAACTGCTGTTTGTGTATGAGAAATCGGTTGGAGACTTTCCTCATGTCAGTACGTTGTCGGTGTCGCCACCGGCGCCAACCTTGTGTGAATGCTCTGAAAAGCTAATCATTTTCATATCACAGCATCTTCTTCCTGTCAGTTAAATTTCGCGCCTGTAGCAGGTCATATATATTTATATATTTATACTCTCATCAAGATACATAATTTTATTATATATATATATATATATATATATATATATATATATATTTTTTTCCGCAAGCCAGTACACAGTGCTTGACGTAGGATGCCATGTATTACTACTAGTCATTCCCTTTCCTGATCCACTTGCAGATTCGTCGAGGGAAAACGACTGATTATGTACCTCCAGACGAGCGCCGATTTTCTTATTTCGTCTTCGCTGATCTTACATGGAATGTACGTTGGCAGCGGTAGAATCGTTCGTAGTCAACTTCAAAAGCCGGTTCTCTAAATTTTTTCGGTAGTGTTCCTCGAAAAGAACGTCGTCTTCCCTCCAGGATTTCCATCATATCCGTAATACCTTTCTTTTAATACTCGCATAATGGTCGAACCTACCGGCAACAAATCTAGTAGCACGCCTCTGATGTGTCTCGATGTCTTTTTTTAATCCGGCCTGGTGGGGAACCTAAACACTCGAACATTACTCAAGAGTCGTTAGCACTAGTTGTGTGTAAGCGGTCTCCTTTATGGATGAATCACACTTTCCTAGGATTCTCCCAGTAAACAAAATTCTGCCATTTGCCTTCCCTGTTACCGACCTCATGTAGTCATTCTATTTCACACTGCATTGCACTGTAACGCCAACATATTTAATCGATGTAGTTGTCTCAAGCAGCACACCACTACTATATTCGAACATTAATGGATTGTTTTTCATACTCATCTCCATCAAATCAGAATTTTCTGAACAAGCTGCTTTTCATCATACCAAATACAAATTCTGTCTAAAGTCATCTTGTACCCTCCCGCAGTCAATGATACAGCGTCATCAGCAAATAGCCGCAGACTGCTGCTCTCTCTACTCTTAAGATTATCTATGTATGTAGGGAGAAAGTGCAGTCCTACACCACACTGCCCTGGAGCAGTACTGACGATTTCCTTGCCTCTGATGAACATCCGCCGTCCAGGACAGCTTACTGGGTTGTATTGCTTCGAGCCACTCGCGTGTCTAGGTACCTATTCCGTACGCCCGGACATGCGTTAGCACTCTGCAGTGTGGCACTGTGTCAAACGATTTCCAGAAATCTAGGAATATGGACTCACACTGTTGTTCCTTATCAGTGGCTCGCAGGATGTCGTGTCAGAAAAGGGAAATCTGAGTTAGATGTAAGCGTTGCAAGTACAAGGTCAGCTGAGATTTTAACAAACGCTCCTCAGTGGCAGTACTTGCCAGATGGTACAGGCTCTGCACACGGGTAACCATCTGCATTAAGTCCAGACATTACGGAAGAAGGAATACCCGTGGCGGGTACAGGTTGCGCAGTGATATTTGCAACAATGCGTACTCCGGCCACAGTTCTCGGGCTTGGTACAATTCAAGGATGAATGCACGTTTACTAGAGGTGGAATATTAAACCTACACTACATGTATGTTTGGTTGGTGATTATCATTAACACGGGGTCGGTATTAACATCAGACTAAAAGGAACGATCTACCTCGCATATACAGGGTGTTTCAAAAATGACCGGTATATTTGAAACGGCAATAAAAACTAAACGAGCAGCGATAGAAATACACCGTTTGTTGCAATATACTTGGGACAACAGTACATTTTCAGGCAGACAAACTTTCGAAATTACAGTAGTTACAATTTTCAACAACAGATGGCGCTGCGGTCTGGGTAACTCTATAGTACGATATTTTCCACATATCCACCATGCGTAGCAACAGTATGGCGTAGTCTCTGAATGAAATTACCCGAAACCTTTGACAACGTGTCTGGCGGAATGGCTTCACATGCAGATGAGATGTACTGCTTCAGCTGTTCAATTGTTTCTGGATTCTGGCGGTACACCTGGTCTTTCAAGTGTCCCCACAGAAAGAAGTCACAGGGGTTCATGTCTGGCGAATAGGGAGACCAATCCACGCCGCCTCCTATATGTTTCGGATAGCCCAAAGCAATCACACGATCATCGAAATATTCATTCAGGAAATTAAAGACGTCGGCCGTGCGATGTGGCCGGGCACCATCTTGCATAAACCACGAGGTGTTCGCAGTGTCGTCTAAGGCAGTTTGTACCGCCACAAATTCACGAAGAATGTCCAGATAGCGTGATGCAGTAATCGTTTCGGATCTGAAAAATGGGCCAATGATTCCTTTGGAAGAAATGGCGGCCCAGACCAGTACTTTTTGAGGATGCTGGGACGATGGGACTGCAACATGGGGCTTTTCGGTTCCCCATATGCGCCAGTTCTGTTTATTGACGACGCCGTCCAGGTAAAAATAAGTTTCGTCAGTAAACCAAATGCTGCCCACATGCATATCGCCGTCATCAATCCTGTGCACTATATCGTTAGCGAATGTCTCTCGTGCAGCAATGGTAGCGGCGCTGAGGGGTTGCCGCGTTTGAATTTTGTATGGATAGAGGTGTAAACTCTGGCGCATGAGACGATACGTGGACGTTGGCGTCATTTGGACCGCAGCTGCAACACGGCGAACGGAAACCCGAGGCCGCTGTTGGATCACCTGCTGCACTAGCTGCGCATTGCCCTCTGTGGTTGCCGTATGCGGTGGCCCTACCTTTCCAGCACGTTCATCCGTCACGTTCCCAGTCTGTTGAAATTTTGCAAACAGATCCTTTATTGTATCGCTTTTCGGTCCTTTGGTTACATTAAACCTCCGTTGAAAACTTCGTCGTGTTGCAACAACACTGTGTTCTAGGCGGTGGAATTCCAACACCAGAAAAATCCTCTGTTCTAAGGAATAAACCATGTTGTCTACAGCACACTTGCACGTTGTGAACAGCACACGCTTACAGGAGAAAGACGACGTACAGAATGGCGCACTCACAGACTGCGTAGTCTTCTATATCTTTCACATCACTTGCAGCGCCATCTGTTGTTGAAAATTGTAACTACTGTAATTTCGAAAGTTTGTCCGCCTGAAAATGTACTGTTGTCCCAAGCATATTGCAACAAACGGTGTATTTCTATCGCTGCTCGTTTAGTTTTTATTGCCGTTTCAAATATACCGGTCATTTTTGAAACACCCTGTATTATCGATGTTTTACCTACGCTAATGTTTGTAGTCCCACTAAATGTTCGGATGGATCTGTGGCTGCTGTACCACAGAGCTACAGCACACTTTGAGGTCGATGGGCAGAATCACCTCAATGTCACATATCCCAGTCAATGGACCAGTAGTGATGGACCAGTTCCATGGCCAGCACTGTCACCAGATCTGACACCTTTCGACTACTTTGTTTGGGGTAATTTGAATATGGTGTATGGCACACCTGTAACGTAAGCAGGGACCTTATTGTTCGACTCCTCAGAGCGATAGAAATACTTCAGAGAAAATCACACGTATTGCCTCGTGTGTGAGGTTCAACACCTTCGATGTAGGCTCTGCATTGACGTCAGAAGTACGCAATCTAAAGCCCGTTGTAATGTAGACAGCACGATACGATCTCATGTTTATGTATTGCGTATTAAACCGCGGACGTAGAAACGATGGAGAGGCTTCGTCACGCTGAAGTCCTCAGTGGTTCACAACCCCACAACAGGCCACAGCAATTCACCCACCCCACCATCGCCCCACACCAAAACCAAACCGAGCGTTACTGTGCAGTTCGGCCCAGAGTGGACCTTAGCCCGCCCCCCCCCCCCCCCCCCACCATGCCCGGGAACGTCACCGACCTGACGAGTGTAACCCCAAATGTCTGCGTGATAAAGTAATTATGGTGTACGCGCACGTGGACACAGTGTTTGCGCAGCAATCGCTGACATAGTGTAACTGAGGCGGAATAAGGGGAACCAGCCCGCATTCGTCGAGGTAGATAGAAAATCGCCTTAAAAACCATCCACAGGCTGGCCTGCACACCGGACCTCGACACTAATCCGGCGGGCGGATTCGTGCCGGGGACCAGGCGCTCCTTCCCGCTTGGGAAGCAGCGCGTTAGACAGCGTGACTAGCCGGGCGGGTCATGTTTGGTTTATTGATATAATGTGGAAGACACACGCGTCTCCGACGCTCCCCAGTGCCCTAGCCATGTGTTTCCGAGTATGGTTTCCTACTCGAGAACTAATCAGAGTGCCTTCCCACATAACATATTAAGGGTTTTTTTTCTTTTTTTTGGACTCCCTGTATAACACGAAAGAGTGCATTGCTTGGTATTTTTTTATGGACTGACGATATAAGATTCTACTGTTTGACAACAGTGACGGATTACGGATTTTATTGTTTGAAGCCGTTTATATTTATTGCCTAGTGTGATGTAAATTTTTTATGAACCTGAGGAAGGTATATGGACCGCAACTGGCTGTTAAATAAGGAAATTTTATCAGCAGATCTTGACAGTAAATCATGACGTTCTACTAAAACTGAGGAAGGTGGATGAAATGGGCGATTGTGTCTGGCAACTTGTCCGACTGAACGACAGGTAGCTGAAGTAAGATAGAGGGCTTACTTGTTGAGAAGGAATATGGCTGTGAAACCGGTGGCCTTGTGGATTCCCGGACGTCCCTACATACATGCATAGCACCACGTGACTCCACAGTTTATTACCTGTCAGCTGAAGTTTTTTTCCATGCTCATTAGCGGAAAAACAGCGAATAAATAGAGGCTGACTACCTGTCGTACTGTGCATGGACTTATCGGTTCTTTCTTTTTTCATTTTAGTTTGACATTTTGACGACTGTGTGGTGATTAGACAAGGGCGTCCCCCAGCGAGGGACAGATAATGTCAGCTAAGCCACCCCCCCCCCCTTCTAGAAAGATAATTATTGTGGTATCGTGTAGAGATCGCGGTGCCAACGCGAATCGATGCCACAGACATTAGCGAGGGCTCGCTGCAATCCGGCGAGGGACTCCAAAAGACCATGGCTCCCTCTGACTCCCTCTCAACATAGCAATGCCTTCACACTGTGGTCAAAATAGTGTCGAGCATGCAAGGGCCCAGCCCCATTTCGAGACCACAGCTGCTGCAGTCAACATCATGGAGTAGGACAGTTACAGCTAAAGTTTCTAACAAAATGTACTTTCGTAAATGTTCCATTTTTTATTGCCAAAGAACAGCTTTTTTAACCTGTGCATCAAGTGTTGCTTTAATAGTCAGTGACGGTCGTAAATTATCAAGCTTTCCTGTGGCAAAGAAGTGTGTCACAGTAAAGTAAATCTCTTATTCATTTATGTAGTAAAGTGAATTAATACTTCATGTGTTCTAGTTTGGAGCTCCATCTTCCAGAGCAATCTAAGGACGCACAGCTATTGGTGGACGAAAATAGTTTCGTCTGGTAACAACAGTTATGGTCTTCGCATCTTACACTCACATCCTGCTCACCTATACAGAGCACCACGTGTATCACTTTGCTGTCAATTATTGGGGGGGGGGGGGGGAGGGTAGTAGATACCAAATAGCAACTAGTGGTGAGCCACCTAGAGCCATTTGTCACGATGTTTCAAAAGTACTTTGCCGTTCACTGCTACTTTCCTTACGAATGAAACAGTCAGCTTCTAGCAGCAAAGTACCAACAGTTAGCAATGTTTCTCCTCATGTTACCATCCAATGTCAAAATCTACCAAAATATTAATATGGAAAATACGTTCGTAACAGAAAATTAGCGTGAACAAATCTGATAAAAACTATTCTCTCTCAGATAAGAACATTCTAGGTTATATAAGAAGATACCATTGGTATGTCTGATGAGCTTCTGTGAAGTTTGGAAAGTAGGAGACGAGGTACTGGCGGAAGTACCGCTGTGAGGACAGGGCGTGAGTCATGCTTGAGTAGCTCAGATTGTTGCTGCGCTGTGTTTCCCGGAATGTGATGGAGACCACACACCCCTCCATCCAGTGGCCCATAGTGTGGACTACCGTCCACCAGCCCTTTCTCCCTACGAACGTCCGGGCACTGTGGTATCACATAGTCAACAGGAAATTTGCCACGAAGCAGCGCCTGCACAACATTGGCTTGTCGAAATCCCCTCTTTGTCTCCTTTGCCAGCAACTGGACACTGATGAACACCGTCTGACATGCGCCTCATGGCAAGATGTATGGCGCTTCGTGCAGCAAATCATGCCTGCTATCTCCGGGTGCCACCAGACACAGTCGAGCCTCGAATGTTTCTATACACGGAGGACCGACATTTTCCCGCCGCCAAATGTCATGCTATTCCGTGGGTCAAAGGGTGGGCGGTCGCTTATCTCTTTAATGAGGGACCTAAATCCCGCCTCGACTTCTGGACCTGTTTACGAACAGCCCATGCAGCTCTCGAAAACACGCCACGTTACCGAACTATTTGTTAACTATCTTCGAGCGGTCTTTGTTAGACCTCCTCTGAGTTGGGGGGTGCCTGGCACAGAGGGCACCCACCCCTCCTCCCCCGGCGGTGTCTGAGTTTCAACCGCCTACGATCTATTCTACTTCTGACCTCCGCGGATGGGAGAGCGCGTCGCAGATTGCGCGGATTTTATTTCTTTTTGCTTTTCCTTTTTCCTTTCTTTTTCTTTACCTAGAATTTATATTTCTTTTCTCTTTCGCATATGTGTTCCCATAATTTCATGCTGTTAGTGAATATTACAAAAACACATGCAAATAAATAACTAACAACGCCTTCCACTACTGTTGATTCCTGTTTCTCCCACTCCCCTAAGTACCACAGGCTCGGTGGTGGTGAGAGGGACACTGTGGCCAGGCCTCAGGTTTCGACCCCTGCCCACTTTGCCTCCCGAGCCCCCACCGGTCAAAAAAAAAAAAAAAAAAAAAAAAAAAAAAAAGATGGATAGAGAAAAAAAAAGATGGTAGAACACTTGCCCGAGAAAGGCAAAGGTCCCGAGTTCGAGTCTCGCTCCGGTACACAGTTTTAAACTACCAGGAAGTTTAATATCAGCGCACACTCCGCTGCAGAGTGAAAATCTCATTCTGGAAACATGTTGACACTATTTGCATAAGAGACTAAGGAAAATTTACGAGTCCACTGTCTTAAATGATACAGAATCTCCTTTTGGGAAGCTAATTTTTGTTCGCAGATTGCTTTATTGCCCAATTTTCTCGTCGAGAGACCGACTGTAATAAACCCTTATCAGTTAATTGATGCTACGGGTAAACTGAAGCTATTGCGCTTTTCCACGTAACAAGCAATCGCAGTCGTAAAGAGTCGTCCTTGGCATGCGGTACTTTCCGTTGTCACTCGGCGAATATACGAGTAGATAAACGTGATGCTTTGGCTACCATCTCTGACTACCGCAAAATGTAAGCACCTCGCCTGTTTTTTCGTCGTTAGTCATGTTGATTCAGTGAGCATTGTTCCGAGCTCCTACGACGTTCATTTGCTTTTTATCAGGCAGCTTCCGTTGCAATGAACCTTCTGTGATTATAACTACTGCTTTCCCCTTTACTTCCACCCCTACCTCATACTGCATTAACCGCGAAATAGCTGCGCAGTAAGCCTGTATACAAGCCATAGAATAGGATTTATCTTCGCTTTGTAGGTTCCTGCAAGATCGTTGAGAGTGCACTCCGTCTTGGCTGGCTCGCTGGCTCTGCAAAGGGCTTTTACAAGTGAATAGAAGAGATTTTAAATTGCAGTAGAGCACAAACCTGATAGAATCACCTGAGTATCCATTTGTATCCTTAGATTGGTCCCTGTACCCAACAGCCGACACTCAATGAGAGGAACCTAGCTCAAAATATGACTGCTGTATTAATATTCTCATATTACGACCATATCATCATGGGTGGGGACATTCCAATACAATATGTATTAAGTTACATAGATGTTTATTAATCCAGCATTACTTACGCTCTTAGCGCAACATCACAACAGTATTAAGAACCTCAGCACATTTAATACTTTACTGGTAACAACACTTACACTGATGAGCGAGTAAAACATTGTGACCAGCTACCTAAGAGAGCGTTGATTCATATTTATACATCTAAATCTTCATAGAAAGAATTCAAGTCGCCCTACGGTGCATCGCGGGGGGTACTTTGCACCACTACATGTCATTTCCCTTCCTGTTCCACTCGCAGATACAGTGAGGGAAAAAAACTGTCTAAATACCTTCATATGAACCCTAATTTCTCGAACCTTATCTTCGTGGTCCTTACGCGCAATATATGTTGATGGCAGTAGAATCGTTCGGCAGTCAGCTTCAAATGCCGGTTGTCTAAATTTTCTCAACAGTGTTTCTCGAAAAGAACGTCGTCTTCCCTCCCGGGATTGCCATATGAACTCCCGTAGCATCTCCGTAACACTTACGTGTTGTTTGAATCTACCGGTAACAAATCTAGCATGCACTGCGTCGAAGTCTTCCTTCAATTCGACGTGGTACGGATCCCAAACACTCTAGGAGTACTCAAGAACAGGTTGCACCAACGTCCTATACGCGGCCTCCCTTACAGGTGAAGCACTCTTCCCTAAAATGTTCGCAATAAACCGAAGTCGACCATTCGTCTTCTCTACCACAGTTCTCACATGCTCGTCCCGCTTCATATGGCTTTGCACTATTCAAACGAACTGACTGTCTCAAGCAAGACACTACTAAAACGTAAGTTCGACTCTCCGTCCGGCACACAGTTTTAATCGGCCAGGAAGTTTCATATCAGCGCACACTCCGCTGTAGAGTGAAAATCTCATTCTGAAGACGCTACTAATATTGTAATTGAACATTACAGGCTTGATCTTCCCACTCATCCGCATGAATATAAGACCGCAATACAGCAGCGATTCTGCCTGTCTTGGATTCAACCAGCCCTTGGTAGTTTACAAGAGCTATGCGTCGTTTGTAGGCGGTTTGTAAGCACAATCATTGGTGATTTGTGGTCGCGGAGATGGCGCCCGATATATACGTTCCATCGGTTTCAAATCAAGTGAATTTGGTGGCCAAAATATCAACGTGAATCCACTATCATTCACCTCAAACCACTGTAGTACGATTCTGGCCTTGTAGAACGGACAATTATCTTAGAGGAAAGATGCCACCGCTGTCGGGGAAGACATCAGACGTGAAGGGAAGCGGATGGTCCACAACAATGTTGAGCTAACCCATAGTAGCCATGGTTGGCTAGATTACTAGCACAGAAACCTTGTAAGCCTAGGTGAATGTCCCACATAGGACAATACTGCCCTCGGTGGCCCATGTGCGTGAGGAGATGCATATTTTGAGCACCACTCGGCTGGATGACGGCGTGTCCGGTGTAGAAAAACCATGACTCATCCGATGACGATCCACGTTTCCACAGATCTAGAGTCCAGCCTCTGTGATCTCATACCATGTGCACGCGTAACTCATGATGTTGATGGGTCATCATGATAACACGTAGGCGACGTCTGCAGCTGAGTGACGGGCATAACAGGGCGTGCTGCAAAGTATACTTCGAAGTCCCGCCAGTGTATGTTGCCATCAGATCTTCCATATGGGTACATCACCAGCCATCCTAAATGCTAAAGCTGTATCCTGATAATGTCTTTATTCTGTCTCACGACTAGTTTCGGGGACACATTAGCCTTCCTCAGGCCCCATCGTAGCCGAAACAGTATATAGTTTCCATGGCGCATTTATTGTTACTAACACACGTGGGCTAGATCTTACCAGGGATATACTCGACACTGTGTTGTCTCCAATCAACACGGTGTGGAGTATACAGAGAAAGTCTAGGGGATTGAGATCTGGGGAAAGAACAGGTCAAGGTCCTGAAATGCCTGCGTCAAATATTTGAGCACATCGTGACAAAAGTGCTTTCACACTATTCACTGTTGCAATGGCACACCCTCCAATAACGTAGGCAATACATAGTGAGAAACTCCGGATAGTGCGCCCCAGTTAACCTTCGTGGTAGCATAAATGGCCCTATTAATCCCTCGCCAAGTACGCCTGTCCATACGTTGGTTGAGAATCGGTGTTGATGCCATCTTTCCTGAATTTATTGGGGATTTACATCTGCCCATACATGCTGGTTACGGCAATCCATATCAACACCTCTTCTGATCCCTGTCTGATCGCTTAATAAAACTTTGGATGTGAACAGAGGATCTGCGGCACACTTACCGTAACAGCCATTGACAGAACCAAGACGGTACTGTCGCCTTAGTGCCTGAACGTGCTGTAGATAATATGGGACAGCTATAATTGTTCATGAAATACTCCCCAGATAAGAGACATGCCTTTTGCTGCCGGTAATCGGCTGGCTGCTGTGACCGAGCGGTTCTAGGAGCTCCAGCTACTGCTACGGTCGCAGGTTCCAATCCTTCCTCGGGCGTGGATGTGTGTGATGTCCTTAGGTTAGTTAGGTTTAAGTAGTTCTAAGTCTAGCGGACTGTTGAACTCAGATGTTAAGTCCCATAGTGCTCGAATCATTTTTCGCTGGTAATCATCGCGCACAGGTCTCAGGAATTTCTTCCATCGAACGTAGCACGCGCTCCTCCAGGTCAGACGTGCGAACTGCGCGGGTTCCTCCACTGTCAGTCTTCCGAGGTGTAGGGGTACCTGCATCCCTCAGACGCTGGAAAAGTCTGCCGAGAGGGCACTCTGCGCTGTGGATATTTTTCAGCTTGGAAGGCACGGGCTCGCAGGATACGTCTATTTGCTAAACCACAGCAGAATATCACATCCGCCATTTCACTTGTCGAGTTGTAGACTTCCATTGCTAACAAGTGATTGATGATGGAATATGTAAATGTCAGACAATGGAAAATCCAAGATGGAATGTAAAAATATTATGAGAAGGAAAGTTGCTACTAACCATACAGCGAATGCACTGGTGCTGCTACACGCAGCGTGGTTTCAGTTGCCTGAGAGTGCAGTCATGTATGTGCATGTAGTGTGTGTGTATTGGTGTCTATTGTTGACGAAGGCGAATGTGCGAAAGCTTTAATTGCGCGATTCTTTTTGCTGTGCCTATCTGCGACTCAGCATTTCCGCTATGTAGTGAGTAGAAACTTTCCTTCTCATAATATTGAAAATGTAAATGTACTACACCATTTGTACGTACAAACGGCGAAATAACAGTAAATAGATATATATGCGTCTTGCAGAAGGTAAAACGCCATGATACGTACCCAGGATTGTCAGTACTCTACAATAAGGCATACAAACACGACGAAAATTAGCGCAGTCTACAACACGATTCGAACCACACAACGGACTGCAGACCACCTAGCGGTAGGTAGAATACTGTGGGAAAGCCGCCGTAACAACTTTCCGACACATTTGACGGAACGCCAATGTAACGACAGTGCTAATATGCGCAACCAAGCGTAAAGCAAACTCTTCTATAAACACCTTTTTATCTCGGAAAGTACGCGTTTGCAGATCCATGTTCACTGGACTTCTTTCTCTTATTTTTATGACTGATACCACCTCTCAAAGTATATGACACGCACACACACACACACACACACACACACACACACACACACACACACATCTGGTTTCCCCCTTCAAGCTAGACAAGTTTCGTTCTTTGTAGTTTTTTTCGTTTGACGCTTATTTCGTGAGATATTTGGCCCGGTCACGATCAATGGACCACCCTGTATATGGGGTGGTCCCTCTGAAGTTTCGGATGAGATTATCTCGAAAACTATACATCGGGTACAAATAATAGGTAAGACAATTTCGTAAGCTCAAAGGGGGACATCAAATGATAAAACACGTGACCCCCAGCCCCCGCCCCCTTGGGTGGGGCGGGGGGCCAACTTTTAAATCTTAAATGGAAACCCATGTTTTTATTGCAGATTCGGATTCTCCATAAAAAAGTAATCAAATTTTGTCTGAAACATTTTTTTAAACTATTGACAGATGGCGCTAAAATCGAGAAAAATTAAAATTGGGGAAGAACACCGATTTAGTTAGAATGATCCGAGAAGGACGCATCAAATCGATACAAAATGTGCACCAGTTCTTTCGTTACGCCGAATTAAGCTATTCTTTTACAAGATGTATCCTACCCGCCACAGTTTTTGATGGAGGGAGGCGGAATGGTATTAAATTCTCGTTAGGGAACGCTTCGCAATTGCATTTCTCATCCGACTGTGGCGCTATCGTGGCCAAACTGCTATGGCTCAGTATAAAGGTCGGTGCAATGCGGTCAGATGCCACTTCGCTTTCAGATGGTGAACCGTAAACATCAACTGACGAGAGTAAATTATTCTTTAACGAAACATGGCTCACTATCCTCCTACAGAGATTGTTGAGATGACGTTAATTTTAGGTGAATGCCATAACTATTACGCTGTAGCTGCGCAATTGTATGCGGATCGTTTCGCAAACAGACGACATCCAAGCGAAAACATTATTCGAAATTGGACTCAACGAGCTCGAAATGGACACACGCACCGTCCACCTCATCATCGCGAATACAATGGAAATGACGCTCGTGCCCTTACCAGTCTCGCCTGTGTTCAACTGGGTCCCGAAATTAGTAGTCGTGCGATTCAGAGACAAACTGGAATACCGAAATCAACTGTTTTGAGGATTTTGAAGGCACATAAATATCATGCGTATCATATCACACTGACACAGGCAATAACGCCGAAAGATATGCAAATACTCGTGCATTTCTGCCAATGGGCCTTGGAAATGATAAGAGGTGACAATGATGTTTTTAGATATGTTATGTTCACCGATGAAGCCACATTAAAAAACATTGTCGAATTAAATAGTCATGATTGTCATTATTGGTCCCGTGTCAATCCACACTGGTACAGATCCGTTGACAATCAACACAAATTGTCATTAATGGTCTGGTGTGGAATTTTAAGCGATTACTTGATAGGACCGTATTTTTTTTTTTTTTTTTTTTTTTTTTTTTGCCGAAATGTTACTGCGGAATCTTATTTACAACTTCTCCGCGATGATTTGTTGGAGCTACTAGAAGATGTTGATTTAGAAACTAGGCAACGAATGTGGTTTCAACAGGACGGAACAGCTCCACATTACGCCAAAAATTTGCGGAACGTTTTAAATTTACGCTACCCTTGCCGGGGGACAGGACGCGGCAGAACAATTCAGTGGCCTCCACTTTCACCACTTGTGACAACTCCTGATTTTTTTCGGGTGTGGGGTTAGTTAAAAAATATTATGAAAGACAGCGCACAACCAGAAACGATATGGGGCAAGGCATTCGAAGAGCGTGTGCAGCTATACCACGGGATGTGCTGCTCAAAACTGTGGACAACTTTCGCAGACGATTGACTTTGTGCACTGAAGCAAAAGGGGATAATTTTGAACAATTTCTTCGTGACTAATTTCATTAATTAAGCACCCCAAATTGTGAGAGGCGAGGGAACTCACACTAATGAAGCACCTCAACATGTGAGAGGCAAGAGGACTCACACTAATGAAGGACCCCATGGGAGCATCATTCCATCTACATCCATGTCGTTGTTCCTGAGTAACGCTAAAGGTAGGATACAGTACATTTTGTACAAAAATAGCTTAATTTGGAGTAACGAAAGAATTGGTGCACATTTTTAATCGATTTGATGCGTCTTTCTCGGATTATTCTAAATAAATCAGAGTTCTTCCCCAATCCTACTTTTTTCCTCGATTTAAGCGCCATCTGCCAATGGTTTAAAAAATGTTTCAGGCAAAACTTGATTACTTTTTTTATGGAGAATCCGATTCTCCAATAAAAAAAATGGGGATTTCCATTTAAGATTTAAAAGTTGCCCTCCGCTCCACCCAAGGGGCCGGGGCTGATTGAACGTCTAGTATCATTTGATATCCTCCTTTGAGCTTACGAACTTGTCTTACCCATTATTTTTACCCGATGTTTAGTTTTCGAGATAATCTCATCCGAAACTTCAGGCGGACCACCCTGTATATATATATATATATATATATATATATATATATATATATATATATATATATATATATATGTGTGTGTGTGTGTGTGTGTGTGTGTGTGTGTGTTTGTGTGTGTGTGTGTGTGCTTGTTTAAGTATCGTAGTGTGTCTACGGACGAAAGTGGTGCGATTACACTGAAGCTAGAATATAAATAAGGGTAACCTATAAGAATAAGACGGGTTTCAACACTTGTGCCAATTACCACGATGGTGTGCCACTTCGCCGATCTCTCGTCCGCAGCCCACCCAGTCTCCAATACAAATGAACGCCACGAAGCCCACATAAAAAGTGACTTTTGCCATGTGTCTCCTGAAAATGGACGCAAATTGTTGGTAAATGACGTATTTTTCTAGGTATGCACATCTTGAAAAGTGCTTGCCAATCACAGGGAGCTTCCTCATCCTCCCCCCTCCCCCATCCCTCCCCCCCCCCTTCACCCTCACCCCTCCCACCATAGTATCTGCTTTTCATATTGCTTTTCAGTGTCTGCTAGTATTAAATACCCGTTTTCTTGTATTAATCAGCGTCGTCTCGATATTAAGTTTCTGTGCCTCTCTTGTAAATTTTAATAGTAATTAGTGGTACGTGACTAATTATCTCTGTTTTCCGATTTTCTGGAACAGCATGTGACAACCGAGAACACCATTAAGCGTCGTTGCGTTCAGAGCTAACATTCTGTCGTCCTGGGGACAATGAGTTTCAAAAATAAGCTTAGGAGCTGTGTTATGTAAGTCGCGTCTCGTACCCCGCCCGGGGAACAGAGAACCCAACGTGTAGAATAGGCCTGGAATCCTCAATTACTGCTAAGCAGATACGTGAGGTTCATATCGTTACACCAGTCAGTATAAACTATGATCAGAAGATAGATCACATTAATACAGTATGACCATCAATAACTGCGTGGACACTCCGTAAGGAGAGGAATGGACCTTTGCGATCACTCTGTACAACATAGTAAAATTTCACAATTGCCGGTTCAAATAAAGAAGGCTGTTGATTTACGATGATTTTTGCCAAAGTATCACTAGTTTTCCGTGAATTTACTCATTTCAAAGCGTTTGCAGAGAAGAGTAGGCCTGGTGAATTTTTTTTACAGGAGAATACATGTTTATACAAACTTTGAACTTTCAGTTTCCTGTTACCCCAAAAAAAAAAACATCGAAAAACACCTAATAACTCCTACAATCCTTACTTTAGTTGCTAGAAATATATTCAAACTATATTTTTCTTCATCTGCCGCAAATTAATGATAGAAAAGTTACAGTATAATCATTACAATTGTCAAGTGACGGAACAAGAATCGTTGGTTGGTTGGTTGGTTGGTTGGGGAAGGAGACCAGACAGCGTGCTCATCGGTTTCATCGGATTAGGGAAGGATGGGGAAGGAAGTCGGCCGTGCCCTTTCAGAGGAACCATCTCGGAATTTCCCTGGAGTGATTTAGGGAAATCACGGAAAACCTAAATCAGGATGGCCGGACGCGGGATTGAACCGTCGTCCTCCCGAATGCGAGTCCAGTGTCTAACCACTGCGCCACCTCGCTCGGTAACAAGAATCGTGACGTCATACATTTGCACTAGGCGCGAGCGGCATTATTAAAAATTTGCTTTAGTGATCAAAATATTTCGGCGACACTGATTGAATACAGAGCTCCGCATTAATTTTGGAGTGTAAAGCAGAGAGAGGCCACACTTGCTTACACACTGTGTCCCGACATTTACTCTTCTAATCATACACTACATTGAAGAATGCACGGTAGAACATTCGTTGTGTCCGCTGAAAACCCGACCCGTCATAGTTGATCGAAATAAGTCCCGCAAGCCACGGACTGATGAAACTTTCACTGTGTACCAGATTCCAATCGTCGTTGAGACAAGTGCTCTCTTTCTACAGCTGTCTCTAGTCCAATTTCTCTTGAGCAATTATTCCTTACGAAAGACGTGTCCGCTTTTATCCTCACCTTTTTGGCAGCTCGGTTTGTCGATCATCTGTAGAGCAACCGTTGTTGATCGAAAGATAACTACAGAAAAAAATAACGAATAAGTAGGTTACTTGTAACAACACACAGACGACCTACAGTTACTCGCTTTTCCTTTTGCTAATGAGCAACAAAATTGAGTTGAGCTGACAGGCGATAAATTATGAAGGCAAGTGGTGATACACGTGGTATGAGCAAGGCCACGAGGCCACATTTTTCACAGCCACATTTCTTCTAACAAACGAGTTGCCCTCATCTCTCACATTAGTGATCTATTGTTCAGATGGATATCTTACCAAATATCCAGCTCCAATAATAACGATACTAAAATTTCCCAGCCCTGGTGGAATTAATTTTCATGGCAAAAATCTGCGTTTCGTTCTCATGTGCAGAGGACATCTTCATGAGGAGTCGTGGGTTTTCCAACCATATTAACTGTAATCTTTGGCTGAGTACTAGCGGTCCGGCCTAGGCTTGACGATTAGCGTTAAGTATCTACGGTCTTGTGTGGCGTGGCGTATTTTCTTCGCGGTCCACTGCGTAGTGTTATGAACAAATATCGGAGGGAAACATTATAACATCACTTTCATACACCTTAAAAGCGCACTGCAGGAAAGTTTTCTGGAGGCATGGATGATATGTGTTCCGCATTGAATTCGTTTTTGGACTGATACCACAATGATGAGAGCTCATCGTGCTGTAGCGAAATGTTGCTTACCTTAATCGTAAATATATGTCTGAGTCTTACTAAATGTTATTCTCTTAACATAAACAAAAGTATTATCGTCTCAATAACATTCGATTCGTGAGAGACACCCTTAATTTTTATGTATGAAATTAGTGAATTCACTCCTGGAACTTTTGTTGCCTACGTCCGCGATCACTTTCAGAACTCAAATAATCAAATTAACTAATTTAATACGATTGTATCTTAAATTACTGGTGAACCCATGTATCACCACAATAAAATAAGAACAGTAAAAAGTTGAGGGAGTATGAATGAGAACAGTGGCACCTTCAAGTTTACAAAAATAATGACAAGTTTTTATTCATCGTTTTATAGCTACAATAGAGCTGAAAAATCTTACAAGAAATGACAAACAAAAATCAGGAAAGGAATGGTGCTTGAGTGGCAAAGCATTCATTTTGTTGGAAAACTGTACAAAATTTCCCCTAAATTAATCCCTTATACAACGCAATCTGACTTTTTTTTACATGAATCCACTATGGGGCCCAGTTCTGTTCAAATGAAATCAACTACGACCAAGTACACCCCAAAATGTGGTTCACGAAAATTTGCAAACTACGCGGACTGATGTTCTGATTATTTGAACGCGGGTAACTTCCCTATCAGAGCCCTGAAGTCGCAGCAGATACCAGTGTGAGGTGGACCTGTCCTCTGGCCTGGCCAACCAATTTGACTCACAGGCGCGAAATTGTGTGTTGGAATTGTCAATAAGTTCACCCTCGTGACACGTGATATAACGGAGATGATATGCATTTCCACGGATAATACAGTTGGAAACTGCCAATGACTCTTAATCGACCACAAGTTGCAGACCACGAGTCTCATCTACTAGGGAAAGACTTGAAGCCCTCCACCAGGAGTGGACCGCAAAACGAAGAAGGCAAAGAATCACAACCACTTTCCACCAAGCCTCGGTACAGGAGCCAAATTAGCAAAAACGACACCCCCTCCGCATTGTACAAACCAATCGAACTATCCTCTACTCATTGAATCTTCCCTCTTGACTGTTCTTCTGTCCTGGTAGGCAATCCAGACACAGCTCAGGGGTTCATATGCTCGGGGAGCAAGCCTCTGCTTTGCATACTCTGAGGGAAGCCAATCAGCGACTCACAATCACTTTTGTCTGAAAAACGAAGTTTTTAGACTAGGGAAGGATCGTTTTCATGGTAAGCATGACCACGTTTCGGCAAATAACTTCTACCTAGATGGGACCACAGTCATTTCCAATTTCTGAAAGAAGGTTATTAAGCTTCCCAGACAGTTGGGCCTGTGAAATATATGTTTTTCCACTTGGTAAAAGAACCTGGCGCCATCTTGGCGTCAGCTGGGTTACAGTCCTGCTTCCACTGTACACGTGCACCAGCTGCTCTGTCCGTATCGTCCAATCTTCTATCATGAGAATGTCTGGAGTTTTATGACCTGCCCATCATTCGCACAAAATCTCAGACTACAGCAGTCTCTGTTAAGTGCCTTCCTCCACCTACGTTCCGCCAACCGGCTTCACAACGGACTGTCGCCTGGCCCAGGTAAAATGTTTTGCGAACTGGCGCCCTCCTACTCTGACCCTAAGTGGACAGTCTGGAGTGTCACTGCCCAGAGTTCCACTGCAGGTAAAATCCACAGAGTGCTGCTTCCCAGGATCACTTACACAACCAGGTCTGTGGACTCAGTATTTATGGCACGCGATCCATCTCTCCCCCTGTTCTCCTTCGCCTCAACTATGGCTCATCGTGTACAAACTCTCTAGAGGCTACACTTGCAGATATATGAATATCCTGCCTACAATTTCCTCATGCAAAAAAGTCATAAGCCACTGTTGTGTACATAGTTCCGCGTAGTCAGCGCGTACACGACTTTCCCACTAGAGCGCGCTCCGCAAAGCACAACAGCGCAGGCGCAGCACTCGTCCGTCTCCGCACTACGAGATGGCGCTGCCATAGAGACGGACCGAATTCTGCTACTGCCGATCCGCGTATTAATATGTAACGCAGCCATGATGTTGCTGCTAACGTAGAACCTTTTCTCCTCGTGGATCACACTCGCGCAGTGATACATGAACGCGCGAGGTATTATAACGAGTGTAGAGACCTACGATTAGTCAGTCTGCATTTGTCTGTACCAGTCTGTACAAGTTCTACATTTGTCTCTACCAGTCTATAGTCAAGTTTCAGTCTGCGCCTAATGAGATTACCATATTCCTGTACATAGCTATGAAGATAAATGTATAGACACTTTTGTCAGGTATCAGAGATATATGTGAGAATAAGATTAACGTACCAATACCAAAGGAACTTCATATTATCAATTGTAAATAGCATCCAGAATCAAGTTAAGTAATTTTTATGCTTGTTATTATTTTAATAAATGTGTGTGAAAATTAATCAAGTTCTGTTTATAGTTGGTCACCGTCAATCTGCTACTTTAAGCGCGCAAGTGGCATTTCTATAGTCTGACCTAACGGCAGAAGATAATCACGCCACGATAAGACCACGAGACATATTACTGACACTCGCCTACTTCGTTAGAGCGACAGGTCAAATAATCTGATGGTGTGTACTGAAGGTCTTACAGTATGCACACCACAGCCACACATACACTACGTGATCAAACGTATCCCGCAACCTGGTGCCGTCCATCGGTCATGCTGGAATTCAGTATGGTGTTGGCACATCGTTATCCTTGATGACAGCTTTTACTCTCGCAGCTATACGTTCAATGAGGTGCTGTGAACTTTCTTGGGGAATAACAGCCCATTCTTCACAAAGTACTGCACTAAGGAGAGGTACCGACGTCGGTCTGTGAGGCCTGGCACGAAGTTGGCCTTCAAAAACATCCCAAAGGTGTCGCATAGGATTCAGGCCAGGACTCTGTGCAGGTCAGTCCATTACACTCCGCCACAGGCCGTGCATTGTAAACAGGTGCTCGATCGTGTTGAAAGATGCAACCGCCATCCCCGAATTGCTCTCCAATAGTGGGGACCAAGAAGGGCCCTCAAACATCAATGTAGGCCTGTGCTGTGATAGTGCCACGCAAAACAACAAGATGAAAAACACGACCCTACCATAACACCACCGCCTCCGAATTTTACTCTTACCACTACACACGCTGGCAGATGACGTTCACCGGGCATTCGCCATACGCACACCCTGCCCTCGGATCGTCACATTGTGTGCCGTGATTCGTCACTCTACACAACGTTTTTCCACTGTTCAGTCGTCCAATGTTTACGCTCCTTACACCAAGCAAGGCGTCGTTCGGCATTTACCGGCGTGATGTGTGGCTTATGAGCAGCTGCTCGACCATGGAATCCAACTTTTCTCACCTCCCACCTAACTGTCATAGTACTTGCAGTGGATCCTGATGCAGTTTCGAATTCCTATGTGACGGTCCGGATAGATGTCTGCCTATTACACTTTACGACCCTCTTCACTTGTCGGTGGACTCTGTCAGTCAACAGACGAGGTCGGCCTGTACGCTTTTGAGTTGTACGTGTCCCTTCACGTTTCCACTTTACTATCACATCGGAAACAGTGGACCTAGCCGGCCACATTGGCCGAGCGGTTCTATGCGCTTCAGTCCGGAACCGCGCTGCTGCTACGGTCGCAGGTTCGAATCCTGCCTCGGGCATGCATGTGTGTGATGTCCTTAGTTAGGTTTCAATAGTTCTAAGTCTTGGGGACTGATGACCTCAGATGTTAAGTCCCATTGTGCTTAGAGCCATTTGAACCATTTGAACAGTGGACCTAGGGATGTTTAGCGGTGGGGAAATCTCGCTTGGAGACGTACGACAGAAGTGACACCCAATCACTTGACCACGTTCGAAGTCCGTGAGCTCCGCGGAGCGCCCCATTCTTCTCTCTCAAGATGTCTAATGAGCAACGAAGTCAACTGATATGGAGAACCTAGCGACACAATGGACCTAATATGAAAAACGTATGTTTTTGGGGGTGTCTGGATACTTTTGATCACATAGTGTAACAAACGTGGTACTAGGGAACACCGAGTTCGTGACCTAAACTATGAATATTAATCTGACTGACAGTGTTGTTAAAGGGAGAGAGTGGGAAGCCACCTCCCAAAGTAAGTGATAAGTTTACAACGAAAGCAAACATTCTGTGCGAATCATGAGTGTGTGTGGGTGTTCAGTATGTATTAGAGGCTGCCTGAGGCGGCACAAATAAAAGAAAAAAAGAAACAGACAAAACACGCATACATGTGTTTAGCTGATGTTACAGCACTCCTCTTGACAAGTCTGCACTGTTGATACTCACTGACGCAATTATTTGTCTTGGGGCCTTTATAGAAGATTTCTGAAAGATAGATTGTTATACCACGCAAAGAATCCGGTCCACATTTAGGTTTCAAAGCAGAATGGTGAAAGATGAGTTATCTGCAGTGCTGCTGAAAGAAGCAAGCTTATGTAAACGTAGCAAAGTTGTTGAAGTTGCTGAGATAATTATTCGGAAAACGCTTTGCTTGTAGCATAAAAAATGAAACTCTACATATTTTGGATTCGCATGTCTATTCGCCATGCAACGGTTTTTAAATTATTGCAGGGCAACGCTTAGTTAAAAATATTTGACTATTTTGCATTTCACAAGATAAATCAGTCGAATCTAAAGGCCATAAATTCAACTAAATACTTAGGAATTATGTTATCGGGAAGGCGAACCGAAGATTGCCAGAGTCCAATTCCGATTCGTGGGCATGTGCTAACAGCGGTTTCTCCTTCTCACAAGTGGCGTAGCCCAATCAATACAGAATGTAGATAGGGTTACTCCTAGTTACTTTTTGTGGTTTCGTTGAAATGCCAATAATTTGCATATGTAGCACGATTAATGCCAGTATGACGCTTGTTCATTGTGATACAATTGCCAGAAATGGTAAGCAGTGTATGTCTGACCCATCCTGCATCCACATCTACACTCCACAAGCCACGTTATGATGTGTGAAAGAGGATACTTCTCATACCATTATGTTTTGCCCCCTTTCTTGTTCCATTCACGAAAAAGGCACGGGAAGAATGATTGTCGGTAAAGCTCCGTATCAAAAATAATTTCTAATTTCTCGTCATTGTCATTTCGTGAGACGTATGCAGGTGTACTCTTCTAGAACGTACGATGAGCTCTCGATATTTCTACAGCAAGCTTGTCCAGTGACGAAACGCGCCGGTGTTTGTTAGATTTCCTCTCTCTCTTTTATTAATATTGCTTGATAAGGTTCCCATACTGATGAACACTACGCAGGAAGCAAATTAAAATGAGTGTTTCGTAAGCTAGTTCTTTAGCGAGTTTATTACCCTTCCTTAAGACTCTTCCAATGAGTATCAGTCTGACATCTGCTTTTCTTACTGTTTGTTCTGTATGGTCATTCGATATTTCTGCAGATGACACAGCAGCTGCAGCTCAAGGCAAAACCTTTCAGGGAGTGGAGGCGAAGCTAACAGCAGCTATCGAAGATCTTCGCAAATATTGTGATGATCACCACCACAAGAAGGATAGTGCCTTTCATAGCCGGGAGCTAGGAGGAAGTTAAATATTACCTGGAGAGGGCAACAACTATGCCGTTACGATATTCCAAAAGAGCTGCGAGTAAAGTTGGACTGCAGTCTCAAACTCTAAGATCGTTGCCAAGAAAAAAAGCTAGAAGTATCTGCCTGGAACAACAGTATACGTAAAATTACTGGAACCACCTCCGGCTCCCAGGCACACGTGCTCTGTGCATCTTTTCTAGTAGTATGCTTCTCTGCAGCAGAATTCGCAGCACCAGTCTGGCGAAACTCGACTCATGCCAAGTAGGTTGATACAGCGTTGAATTAAACTGGGCGTATTGTGACTGCCTACCTACGATCAAGTCCTGTCACCAAAATTAATCAAATTACGGGTATAACCCCACGTGACTCTCGCAGAAGAACTGTAGCAGAAATTGCGAAAAAGAAACAGGAAATCGACTGCAGGCGCATCCAAACGGAGAACTCCCACGATAACATAGGCTGAGCGCTTCCAGCAGCACCTGGAACTCGCCGAACAGAGTGCTAGAGGGGGTTTCGTTTCGTTAACCGAAAGGGTTGGGGAGAACATCAAAGAGGAACCTGCCACTCGACTCAATCTGCCGTATGTACCGTGAAAGGCACTAAATCGATTGACGACAGGAGTTTCATGATGCAAGGTTAACCTTACAGCTTGGGACTTCATGACTGAAGATGAGTCCCGTGAGTGTGGTGATGTACAGGACCCGCATCTGGAAGTCTGCAGCAGGCAGCTGTGGCCAAGCGGTCCTAGGCGCTTCATTCCGGAACTGCACTGCTGCTACGGTTAAAGGTTCGAATCCTGCCTCGGGCATGGATGCGTGTGATGTCCTTATGCTAGTTAGGTTTAAGTAGTTCTAAGTCTAGGGGACTGATGACCTCAGAATTTAAGTCCCATAGTGCGTAGAGCCATTTGAACCATTTTTTTGCTAGTCTGCAGGAATCTGCGCGATCCTTGCACCACAGAAGACCTAAGGCAGCAAGTGATAAGGCCATGTATGCAGCGGAATTCTGGAGCTTGCAGTCCATCTATTAGAAAATCAGTAGCGTCTTGCACAATTTTGCTATGGTTTTTCTTATTTCGCATTACTCTATTGTATTTTTACTATTTTATCTTATCTAACAAGGAACCCCTTGAAAGCAAAGTTGCAAGTTCAGTCTTTAGTAAAGCTCATTGCAAAGTGTTGTGTTAACAACTACGACAGGAAAAATATTAGCTGCTAATGACTCACATGTGCATCAGGAAGGCGACAGAAAATAAGTGTCCGAGGGTGTAGAGGTCAATTTTATGTGCGATGAATATACCACAATTCACAAAATGGGCATCGTCAACATTCAAGAAATGTTCAAAACAACCATTAACTTGCACCATGAACACCGAGTGAAAAACGGTACACCACAGTGAACACAAAGGTTCACAACATAAAGATCGAAATAGGAGTCCTCGGGAGCTACAGACCACGCAGGACGTTCAGCTAGATGTCCACTCATGAAGTATACATTTAGAATCATATTGGTGTAACTGGATGATGAGAACCGAAGGAATGTGACGACATGCAACCGAATGCGAATCAGTCTGTTGTGGAGCTTATAGTGCAGCTGGCTATCCTTTCAGGCGTAGCTGCAGATAGTGCGGTAATTTGTTTTATAATCACGGAAAAAACAAAACATCCCGAGACTGAATTTGTCCAGTGGTTCAAAGTGATATGAAGTGCAATTTCACACACTTTTCAGGAGGAATTGTTTACTCTAAAGGAACATGAATCAAGCAAAAGCAGGTTGACCAGCTATTGACCAAAAGCAGTTCCAATATCATAGTTATAGTTGGAGTTGTCTTACGCCAATTTTTCCACTCTTGCTTGCT
Source organism: Schistocerca serialis cubense (assembly GCF_023864345.2). Classification (NCBI taxonomy): domain Eukaryota; kingdom Metazoa; phylum Arthropoda; class Insecta; order Orthoptera; family Acrididae; genus Schistocerca; species Schistocerca serialis. Next base: position 109,176,165 of record NC_064639.1, on the reverse strand, counting down.
GGGATGTAAATATTCCTACTGCCCATCCAAGATCCCGCACACGAGAAAGAATCGTAGGGGGTAGATCCAAATTAACAGTCAGAATAATTGTATGCGAATGCGTTAAGATATTAATGTCAGTTAATCTTGACACAATTTCCTCGGTACCTCTGATTTCCAGAGTTGCTTCCATATGTATCTAGTCTTCAGATCCCGAGTGGTCGGGGCTGAAAACAAATTCTTTGCTGAACGATCGGATAAATGTGTTTTTCTGATCTACAAATTTTCGGGCCGATTCCGCAGATCACTGTGCACCGTCAAGTTGACACCTTGTTTCAAATTTTGACTTATGTCTTCCAATTCTTCAGGACTCTTCCAGGTTACGCAGTCATCCACTGCTTCCCTTGAAATCACTGTTATCTATGTCATGTGCATTTTGATATGAGTAACGTAATAGGTGACGCAGATACAGTAAATTGTGTGGAGCATCCTTGAATGCGCAAACAACAGCTTTTGTAACAAGAGTGCCTTGTCCTCCCTTCAATGTCCGTTGTCTTTAATGGTTTAATGTGTTTGAAATCTTATGGGACTTAACTGCTACGGTTATCAGTCCCTGAGCTTACACACTACTTACGCTAAATTATCCTAAGGACAAACACACACACACACCCATGCCCTAGGGAGGACTCGAACCTCCACCGGCACCAGCCGCACAGTCCATGACCCGTAGTCTTTTTTTAGCATTATATTGTCGTACTGCTGCGGACTTATTATTCGAAATTTGTTCGTAATTTTTTTATTATGCTGTGGATGATCTTCCATGTACGTAATTGTGTTCAGTACCCGCTCCTTGGACAATGATTGTTATTTGCTACGTTCCACTGCAGACGGGATTTATGGCTCCCTCTCCGACAAGAATGACGAACTACATGGCTCGACATCTGTTTCACTTGTTAAGCGCTTTTGGTCATCGTTGTAGTCCTCATGTACATTGTCCGCACAGTTGTGCGTATACAAACTCACACATTCCACTGACTCATCTTGCAGAAACGCTACTACTCCATCTGTCAGTTCTTTCTCACTCTGCGAAATTCCTTGGGAATCCTTTAGGTCGAAATGTCAACTTCGGAAACTGTTGTTGTAGATATAATACAATTTTTTTTTGTTTATCATTGCCTTTGCTCTCCTTTGACACTATAGCACTGTTGTTAATTACTCGTCAAGAAAGTAGTTTAACTACGCTCCGTAAATTCATGCTGTGCTCTCCATTGCCGGCCGCTGTGGTCGAGCGTTTCTGGGCGCTTCAGTCCGGAACCATGCGGCTGCTACGGTCGTAGGTTCGATTCCTGCCTCGGACATGGATCTACATCTACATGTAGATCTCCATTTATGCTCTGCAAGCAACCCAACGGTGTGTGGCGGAGGGCACTTTACGTGCCACTGTCATTACCTCCCTTTCCTGTTCCAGTCGCGTATGGTTCGCGGGAAGAACGACTGCCGGAAAGCCTCCGTGTGCGCTCTAATCTCTCTAATTTTACGTTTGTGTTCTCCTCGGGAGGTATAAGTAGGGGGAAACAATATATTCGATACCTCATCCAGAAACGCACCCTCTCGAATCCGGGACAGCAAGCTAAACCGCGATGCAGAGCGCCTCTCTTGCAGAGTCTGTCACTTGAGTTTGCTAAACATCTCCTTAACGCTATCACGCTTACCAGCTAACCCTGTGACGAAACGCGCCGCTCTTCTTTGGATCTTCTCTATCTCCTCTGTCAACCCGACCTGGTACGGATCCCACACTGATGAGCAATACTCAAGTATAGGTCGAGCGAGTGTTTTGTAAGCCACCTCCTTTGTTGATGGACTACATTTTCTAAGGGCTCTCCCAATGAATATCAACCTGGCACCCGCCTTACCAATAATTAATTTTATATGATCATTCCACTTCAAATCGTCCAGTACGCATACTCCGGAATATTTTACAGAAGTAACTGCTACTAGTGTTGTTTCCGCTATCATATAATCATACAATAAAGGATCCTTCTTTTTTATGTATTCGCAATAAATTACATTTGTCTATGTTAAGGGTCAGTTGCCACTCCCTGCACCAAGTGCATATCCGCTGCAGATCTTCCTTCATTTCGCTACAATTTTCTAATGCTGCAGCTTCGATGTATACAACGGCATCATCCGCGAAAAGCCGCAAAACCGCATGGAACTTTCGACACTGTCTACTAGGTCATTTATTTATATATTGTGAAAAGCAATGGCCCCATAACACTCCCCTGTGGAACGTCAGAGGTTACTTTACATCTACATCTACACATCTACATCTATACTCCGCGAGCCACCTTACGGTGTGTGGCGGAGGGTACTTATTGTACCACTATCTGATCCCCCCTTCCCTGTTCCATTCACGAATTGTGCGTGGGAAGAACGACTGCTTGTAAGTCTCCGTATTTGCTCTAATTTCTCGGATCTTTTCGTTGTGATCATTACGCGAGATATATGTGGGCGGTAGTAATATGTTGCCCATCTCTTCCCGGAATGTGCTCTCTCGTAATTTCGATAATAAACCTCTCCGTATTGCGTAACGCCTTTCTTGAAGTGTCCGCCACTGGAGCTTGTTCAGCATCTCCGTAACGCTCTCGCGCTGACTAAATGTCCCCATGACGAATCGCGCTGCTTTTCGCTGGATCATGTCTATCTCTTCTATTAATCCAACCTGGTAAGGGTCCCATACTGATGAGCAATACTCAAGAATCGGACGAACAAGCGTTTTGTAAGCTACTTCTTTCGTCGATGAGTCACATTTTCTTAGAATTCTTCCTATGAATCTCAACCTGGCGCCTGCTTTTCCCACTATTTGTTTTATGTGATCATTCCACTTCAGATCGCTCCGGATAGTAACTCCTAAGTATTTTACGGTCGTTACCGCTTCCAATGATTTACCACCTATGGCATAATCGTACTGGAATGGATTTCTGCCCCTATGTATGCGCATTATATTACATTTATCTACGTTTAGGGAAAGCTGCCAGCTGTCGCACCATGCATTAATCCTCTGCAGGTCCTCCTGGAGTACGTACGAGTCTTCTGATGTTGCTACTTTCTTGTAGACAACCGTGTCATCTGCAAATAGCCTCACGGAGCTACCGATGTTGTCAACTAAGTCATTTATGTATATTGTAAACAATAAAGGTCCTATCACGCTTCCCTGCGGTACTCCCGAAATTACCTCTACATCTGCAGATTTTGAACCGTTAAGAATGACATGTTGTGTTCTTTCTTCTAGGAAATCCTGAATCGAATCACAAACCTGGTCCGATATTCCGTAAGCTCGTATTTTTTTCACTAAACGTAAGTGCGGAACCGTATCAAATGCCTTCCTGAAGTCCAGGAATACGGCATCAATCTGCTCGCCAGTGTCTACGGCACTGTGAATTTCTTGGGCAAATAGGGTGAGCTGATTTTCACATGATCTCTGTTTGCGGAATCCATGTTGGTTATGATGAAGGAGATTTGTATTATCTAAGAACGTCATAATACGAGAACACAAAACATGTTCCATTATTCTACAACAGATTGACGTAAGCGAAATAGGCCTATAATTATTCGCATCTGATTTATGACCCTTCTTGAAAATGGGAACGACCTGCGCTTTCTTCCAGTCGCTAGGTACTTTACGTTCTTCCAGCGATCTACGATAAAATGCTGATAGAAAGGGGGCAAGTTCTTTAGCATAATCACTGTAGAATCTTAAGGGTATCTCGTCTGGTCCGGATGCTTTTCCGCTACTAAGTGATAGCAGTTGTTTTTCAATTCCGATATCGTTTATTTCAATATTTTCCATTTTGGCGTCCGTGCGACGGCTGAAGTCAGGGACCGTGTTACGATTTTCCGCAGTGAAACAGTTTCGGGACACTGAATTCAGTATTTCTGCCTTTCTTCGGTCGTCCTCTGTTTCGGTGCCATCGTGGTCAACGAGTGACTGAATAGGGGATTTAGATCCGCTTACCGATTTTACATATGACCAAAACTTTTTAGGGTTCTTGTTTAGATTGTTTGCCAGTGTTTTATGTTCGAATTCGTTGAATGCTTCTCTCATTGCTCTCTTTACGCTCTTTTTCGCTTCGTTCAGCTTTTCCTTATCAGCTATGATTCGACTACTCTTAAACCTATGATGAAGCTTTCTTTGTTTCCGTAGTACCTTTCGTACATGATTGTTATACCACGGTGGATCTTTCCCCTCGCTTTGGACCTTAGTCGGTACGAACTTATCTAAGGCGTACTGGACGATGTTTCTGAATTTTTTCCATTTTTGTTCCACATCCTCTTCCTCAGAAATGAACGTTTGATGGTGGTCACTCAGATATTCTGCGATTTGTGCCCTATCACTCTTGTTAAGCAAATATATTTTCCTTCCTTTCTTGGCATTTCTTATTACACTTGTAGTCATTGATGGAACCACTGACTTATGATCACTGATACCCTCTTCTACATTCACGGAGTCGAAAAGTTCCGGTCTATTTGTTGCTATGAGGTCTAAAACGTTAGCTTCACGAGTTGGTTCTCTAACTATCTGCTCGAAGTAATTCTCGGACAAGGCAGTCAGGATAATGTCACAAGAGTCTCTGTCCATGGCTCCAGTTCTGATTGTGTGACTATCCCATTCTATACCTGGTAGATTGAAGTCTCCCCCTATTACAATAGTATGATCACGAAACTTCTTCACGACGTTCTGCAGGTTCTCTCTGAGGCGCTCAACTACTACGGTTGCTGATGCAGGTGGTCTATAGAAGCATCCGACTATCATATCTGACCCACCTTTGATACTTTACTTAACCCAGATTATTTCACATTCGCATTCGCTAATAACTTCACTGGATATTATTGAATTCTTTACTGCTATAAATACTCCTCCACCATTGGCGTTTATCCTATCCTTGCGGTATATATTCCATTCTGTGTCTAGGATTTCGTTACTGTTCACTTCCGGTTTTAACCAACTTTCCGTTCCTAATACTATATGCGCACTATTTCCTTCAATAAGAGATACTAATTCAGGAACCTTGCCCTGGATACTCCTGCAGTTTACCAATATTACGTTAACTTTTCCTGTTTTTGGTCTCTGAGGACGGACGTTCTTTATCAACGATGATAATGTCCTCTCTGGTAAGCCGTCAGGTATTTTATCGTTTCGCCCAAGGGGGGGTCCCTCTAACCTAAAAAACCCCCGTGTGCACGCCACACGTACTCTGCTACCCTAGTAGCTGCTTCCGGTGTGTAGTGCACGCCTGACCTGTCTAGGGGGGCCCTACAGTTCTCCACCCAATAACGGAGGTCGATGAATTTGCAACCATTATAGTCGCAGAGTCGTCTGAGCCTCTGGTTTAGACCCTCCACACGGCTCCAAACTAGAGGACCGCGATCGACTCTGGGCACTATGCTGCAGATATTAAGCTCAGCTTGCACTCCGCGTGCGATGCTGGTTGTCTTCACCAAATCAGCCAGCCGCCGGAAGGAACCAAGGATGGCCTCAGAACCCAAGCGGCAGGCGTCATTCGTTCCGACATGTGCTACTATCTGCAGCCGGTCACACCCAGTGCGTTCAATAGCTGCCGGAAGGGCCTCCTCCACATTACGGACGAGACCCCCCGGCAAGCACACCGAGTGCACACTGGCATTCTTCCCCGACCTACCCGCTATTTTCCTAAGGGGCTCCATAACCCGCCTAACGTTGGAGCTCCCTATAACTAATAGGCCCGCCCTCTGTGACTGTCGGGACCTTGCCGGAGAATCGGCCACTGGCCCAACAGGCGAGGCATCCTGTGGTGGCTCGGAAACGATGTCATCACCACTAGGAAGCACCCCGTACCTGTTGGAAAGGGGTAAGGCAGCTGCCACGCGGCCAGATCCCACCTTCGCCTTTCGGCCAGGCACGCGCGAGCCCACCACTGTCCGCCATTCACCCTGGAGTGATGGCTGACCGGTAAGATGCTCACTGCCGGAAGACGCAGCGACATCAGGGGTTCCATGTGATTCCAAGGCCACCGAAGTAGGCATAGGTCTCACCACAGTTGCCCCAACGCCACTACGAGCCGACGCCTGCGCCTCGAGCTCGATGAGCCTAACAGACAAAGACTCCACCTGCCCCCGAAGAGTGGCCAATTCTCCTTGCGTCCGCTCACAACAACCACAGTCCCTACACATGACTATGTTTACCCTACTCTATACGGTGACAAATTCCCAAGATAATCTTCTGATGAGCTACTCTGATAATCAAGAAACACTCACTGAAATACGAGACGCGAAAACTACGCTAGGTTTTCCCAGAAAAACTATTTAAAAGCTAAGCGCAGCAAATAAGTACAAAAACGCTTTATACAAACAGTACTCGCTGCTGCTGGTGCTCTCGCTCTGGCTGTCACAAGACAACTGCTGATTCAAGTGACTAGTGGCTAACGGCCGCGAAACAAACAAAAGACGGTTTTAGGGCGCTTTCTGTTCTAAACGATCAAGAAAACACTAAGAAATCTAACACGAAAACTACGTAAAGTTTTATCAAGAACTGTTAGTTACTATGCAGAGCAGATAAACACAAATAGAATCCCTTCCTTAGTGGAAGGTCGTAAACAAAATGCAAAATAAACGCTTTATACAAACAGTACTCGCTGCTGCTGGTGCTCTCGCTCTGGCTGTCACAAGACAACTCGGCTGTAGACGTCTCTCCATTGAGAACAACATGCTGTGTTCTGTTTGCTAAAAACTCTTCAATCCAGCCACACAGCTGGTCTGATATTCCGTAGGCTCTTACTTTGTTTATCAGGCGACAGTGCGGAACTGTATAGAACGCCTTCCGGAAGTCAAGGAAAATGGCATCTGCCTGGGAGCCTGTATCTAATATGAACAAATAAATCCATCTTGATTCCTACAGAGTAGATTCTGGGTTTCCAGAAATGACATGATACGCGAGGGAAAGACATGTTCTAAAAGTCTACAACAGATCGATGTCAGAGATATAGGTCTGTAGTTGATGTGTGATGTGCTTAGGTTAGTTAGGTTTAAGTAGTTCTAAGTATAGGGGACTGATAACCTGATATATTAAGTCCCGTAGTGCTTAGAGCCATTTTTTTGTGCTCTCCACTGGATACCTCTAGTCCAGTCCCCTGTCGTCATTAGCAGCCAATATTGTGGATGCACGTTAGACAATATGTGTGACAACGAAGACCGTAAACATCACTGGCCCTTTGCCACCTCGCACCTAAGGGGTTTATTTAAGTCCTGGGCACGTAAGATAAAATTAATACATAATCCGATGTTAGGTCGCTTCGGATAGTTACAGCAGTTACTGCCCGCTCCTTCAGGGAGGAGATGAGGCCTGTCCAGGATGCTGGCGTCGCATTTCCATGCAGCGCGCCCCCCTCAGTTGGTGTGCGGCGCTGGCGGCGTGTTGACATTCGCGGCCGGCGCGCCTCACACTCGCGCGCGGCCTCGGGCCGTGTTTTATTCATTGTGAAGGCCGCCCCCGCGCCTCGCGCATCCGGCAGCTGCGACTGCTCCACACCTCCGCCCAGTGCGTCTCCACTGCCGTAACTGCTTCGTCACGCACGCCACTCTGTGGGCGGAACTGGAGAAAGTGTCGCCTCTTGTGGCGTGGGAGACAGTCAAACGCAGCTCGTGGTGTTTTCCGGCTGCTCAGGTCTTTAAAGAGACCTTTGGAGAGAAGAGAACCACTTGTATGAATATCAAGAGCTCAGATGGCAACCCAGTTCTAAGCAAAGAAGGGAAGGCAGAAAGGTGGAAGGAGTATATAGAGGGTTTATACAAGGGCGAAGTACTTGAGGACAATATTATGGAAATGGAAGAGGATGTAGATGAAGATGAAATGGGAGATACGATACTGCGTGAAGAGTTTGACAGAGCACTGAAAGACCTGAATCGAAACAAGGCCCCGGGAGTAGACAACATTCCATTAGAACTACTGATGGCCTTGGGAGTGCCAGTCATGACAAAACTCTACCATCTGGTGAGCAACATGTATGAGACAGGCGAAATACCCACAGACTTCAAGAAGAATATAATAATTCCAATCCCAAAGAAAGCAGGTGTTGACAGATGTGAAAATTACCAAACTATCAGTTTAATAAGTCACAGCTGCAAAATACTAACGCGAATTCTTTACAGACGAATGGAAAAACTGGTAGAAGCGGACCTCGGGGAAGATCAGTTTGGATTCCGTAGAAATGTTGGAACACGTGAGGCAATACTGACCTTACGACTTATCTTAGAAGAAAGATTAAGAAAAGGCAAACCTACGTTTCTAGCACTTGTAGACTTAGAGAAAGCTTTTGACAACGTTAACTGGAATACTCTCTTTCAAATTCTGAAGGTGGCAGGAGTAAAATACAGGGAACGAAAGGCTATTTACAATTTGTACAGAAACCAGATGGCAGTTATAAGAGTCGAGGGGCATGAAAGGGAAGCAGTGGTTGGGAAAGGAGTGAGACAGGGTTGTAGCCTCTCCCTGATGTTATTCAATCTGTATATTGAGCAAGCAGTAAAGGAAACAAAAGAAAAATTCGGAGTAGGTATTAAAATTCATGGAGAAGAAATAAAAACTTTGAGGTTCGCCGATGACATTGTAATTCTGTCAGAGTCAGCAAAGGACTTGGAAGAGCAGTTGAACGGAATGGACAGTGTCTTGAAAGGGGGATACAAGATGAACATCAACAAAAGCAAAACGAGGATAATGGAATGTAGTCAAATTAAATCGGGTGATGCTGAGGGGATTAGATTAGGAAATGACACACTTAAAGTAGTAAAGGAGTTTTGCTATTTAGGGAGTAAAATAACTGATAAGGGTCGAAGTAGAGAGGATATAAAATGTAGACTGGCAATGGCAAGGAAAGCGTTCCTGAAGAAGAAAAATTTGTTAACATCGAGTATAGATTTAAGTGTCAGGAAGTCGTTTCTGAAAGTATTTGTATGGTGTGTAGCCATGTATGGAAGTGAAACATGGACGATAACCAGTTTGGACAGGAAGAGAATAGAAGCTTTCGAAATGTGGTGCTACAGAAGAATGCTGAAGATAAGGTGGGTAGATCACGTAACTAATGAGGAGGTATTGAATAGGATTGGGGAGAAGTTTGTGGCACAACTTGACTAGAAGAAGGGATCGTTTGGTAGGACATGTCCTGAGGCATCAAGGGATCACAAATTTAGCATTGGAGGGCAGCGTGAAGGGTAAAAATCGTAGAGGGAGACCAAGAGACCAATACACTAAGCAGATTCAGAAGGATGTAGGTTGCAGTAGGTACTGGGAGATGAAGAAGCTTGCACAGGATAGAGTACCATGGAGAGCTGCATCAAACCAGTCTCAGGACTGAAGACCACAACAACAGGTCTTTCCAGGAGGAAACACTGTGTCAGATGATACTGTTGTGGACCACACTTAACGGTAAATCGCCTCCTCTACTTCCAGTGCTTTCGATCGAGCGACGTTACGCAGTGATCAGTCCACTGGACTGGCATTCAGGAGAACGACGCTTCGAAACCCGTCCGTCAACGCAGACTTAGGTTTTGCGTGATGACTCTGAATTACTTAACGCAAATTCTGGACGATTCCTTTGAAAGGCACAACTGATTTCCTACCTATCCTTTCATAAGCCATGGTTATGCTCTGTCTCCAGTGACCTCGTTGTACATGGCACTTTTTCGGACTGACACATAGACCGCGCTCTCAAGAACTGATATGATATTGGCACTAAAATAACGTTATTGTAATATTAGAGGTTCGCTACAGTATTAACGTTTCCAACCATTGAGCTCGGAAGAGTTCCAAAATTCCACTTCTTGACTGGAAGGCTGGAGGCACATCCAGATTTATGTTCCGGAGTTTCCGCATTCTTCCTGAACGTATCTTTCAGCTTTTTCAACAATATAATGAAAAGGATAGTTCTACTCACCATACAGTCGCAGAAAGGCGCAACGAAAAGATTGTGGGAAATTTAGTTTTCGGCCAACAAGTCCTTTGTCAAAAACAGGAAACATACACGTACACACTCACGCAAACGCAACTCACACACAAATGACTATAGTCTCTGGCAGCTGAATGTCTGGCTCCATTTGCTAGAGACTGTGGTCAGTCTGTGTGAGTTGCGTTTGCGTGAGTGTGTATGCGTGTGTTCAAATGGTTCAAATGGCTCTGAGCATTATGCGACTTAACTTCTGAGGTCATCAGTCGCCTAGAACTTAGAACTAATTAAACCTAACTAACCTAAGGACATCACACAAATCCATGCCCGAGGCAGGATTCGGACCTGCGACCGTAGCGGTCGCTCGGCTCCAGACTGTAGCGCCTAGAACCGCACGGCCACTCCGGCCGGCTGTATGCCTGTGTATGTTTTCTATTTTTGACAAGGCCTTGTTGGCCGAAAAGTAACTTTCAGACAGGCTTTTTGTTGGTTTCTGCGTCTCAGCATCTCCGCTATATGGTGAGTAGGAACGATCCTTTTCATTACATTGTTACATTCCTTACTGGATTTTCCATTGTCTGCTTTTGCCTTCAGGTTTTTCGACTTCTTTCTACATTCGTCTACTAGAACTACTAGAATGTATCTCTATTATTTTTCTCCTGTGTTTTTAAATCTCAATAGGAGAAAGACAAATAAAAAGACTTGGCGTTACATTGTTAGTAAGTGACAACCCTGTTTAACTAGATATTTACATATAATAAAATACTGTTAATTATTTCTTTAATTACACAATTGTTAATTTTAACTTTATTAATTAAATTATTTCGTATCAAAACAGTTTTATTTATTTTCTTTCAGGCTTTTGGTAACAGGGGCCACATTATAGCATGTGAATTTAGATTTGGAAAACGTACTGTTACCATGATAGTTTATCACACGTGTTCAGCTATTGTGCTTCAGTTTGGACCTGAAGTAATGCCGCCACCCACCGAAGAACACCTGAAGAATGTAGCAGAAAAGTATTCTCTCTTATAGAAATTTCCGAACTGCTCAGATCGACGTCATTGTGAACTTAAATGTCCACCATATAGTGGATCGATTTATTTCAAGTACCTGAAATACATTTTTGTAATTGTAATGGTTATTGCTAATGCCGATAAAAAGTTTATGGTTTTTGATGTAAGCGCTAGAGGAAAACAAATAGCAGAGGGAATTTTTACGGCCAGCGAACTTGTTCAGACGGCTGGAGAACCACGAATTTAAGATATTTCTCCAAAACATCTTACCAAATGGCAGCATTTCAGCACCACACGTTCTCTATGATGAAGCTGCGTTCATTTCTATCACACGGTTTAAAGGCACATCAAGAAAACTAACCTATCAAATGCTGTTCCAGTCTGAAGCACCTAGAACCTCTCGGTCACACGGGTCGGCGAAGTTTAACGTCTGCTGGGGTAAGCGGTGAACGGAGGAGATCGAGCGCCCGCTCGCGCTTATCCTAGTCCCATATTTCCATTGACCTCAGTGTGAACACAAACGTCTGGGCACCGCTTTGCCGCTTTTCTGCTTTGCCGCTCACCGCTCGTATCGTAGCCAAGGCCTTACAATCCAAATTACCACCCATATTACCATCTATGCTTTCATCCACAATATCGTCTGCCTTGTCATTCGTATCATAACTACACCACTTTCCACATCGGCATCCATATCAGTATCTACAGCACAATACACGTAACCATCTGCATCAACATTTAAATGACCCCTCACGTCACCACCTGCATCACAGTCCGTACCTCTGTGCCCATTTTCATTCAAATCACCATCCACATCAGCAATAAAATAATCACTCAAACCACCACCCACTTCACCTTCTAAATCACCATCTACATCGTCACCTACATCGACATCCACATCAACATCCACATCATCATGTACACCACTAATCAAATTACTTTCGACATAACGAATCAAATTATCACTCAAATTACCATCCAGGTCATCATCAAAGTCACCATTCAAGTGGTCATTCGAGGACGCCTTCCAAATTATAATCCAGAACTCGACCGATATCATGATCCAAGTTACCACTCACTTTACCACTCCCATCAGCTTAAGTCCATTTTCACTGTGTCGACAAGATTTAAAACATGATCAACCACTACCTTTTTTCAAATGGTTCAAATGGCTCTGAGCACTACGGGACTTAACATCTACGGTCATCAGTCCCCTAGAACTTAGAACTACCTAAACCTAACTAACCTAAGGACAGCACACAACACCCAGCCATCACGAGGCAGAGAAAATCCCTGACCCCGCCGGGAATCGAACCCGGGAACCCGGGCGTGGGAAGCGAGAACGCTACCGCACGACCACGAGATGCGGGCACCTTTTTTCAATATGTTGATTGTAGGTTTTGGTTTTGAATGCACCACACAAAAATAACCTAGTAGAGAATGACTGTACCAATATAATCGATATCGACCCAACCACAGACAATCATTGTTCGTAAGGAAAGTATCACATCTCCAGTGGTTTGTATACACACTGACGAGGCAAAATATTATGACCATATGCTTAAAAGCGCGTTGGTTCACTTCTGGAACGCAACTCAGCAGCGATTCTCCGTGATATGGATTCGATAAGTACTTGATGGATTTCCAGAGGTTTGTGGCTCCTACACACAGGTCGCACACTTCCCGTAATTTACGGTCGGTTGAATCGAGGGTGCGAAACTAGCGTCCCATTTGGGTTTCATCGGGTTCAGATATGCCAAATCTGATGGCCAAGACATCAACGTAAGATCACCATCATGCTTCTCAAAGCACTGCAGTCTTGTGACACGGACAGTTATTCTGCTGGAAGATGTCGTAGCTATTGAGGAAGACATCAAGCATAAGGGATTACAGGTGGTCCCTAATAATGTTCACGCAGTCCACAATTCTCATGGTAGCTTCGACTGCTACCTCTGGTCCGACGGAACTCCAGGTGTATGTCCCCCATGACGTAATAGTGCTCCAACCGGCCTGCGACGGTGCTGTGCCGCATGTTTCGAGCAGTCGTTCGCCTGGATGATGCGGTATCAAGACACGACCACAGCGACCTGGTTTAACATTCAACAGGATTCATCCGATCAGGCAAAACGATTACGCTGATCCGCGATCCAGTCTCGATGTTTCCGTGCCCAGTGTAATCGTAACTGACGTTGTTGTTGGGTCAACGTGGGAACACGTATGGGTCCTCTGAACACCATATTCAACACTGTGCGCTGGACGGTGTGCTCCCAAACACTTGTTCCTGTACTCTATCGTCAGACCTGCCACAGATCGTCGTCCATCCTGCTTTAGAGAGCGGGGAAGCCTCCGGTCCCTGTGTTCTGTAACGAGGTATGGATGTTTGGGGACATCTTTTCAAACGGCTCCTTGGTTGTGCGTAAGAGAGGCAGTTATCGCTGAAACAACCAGTTTATCGGTTATACCAGTTTCTTTCATTTCCAGTTCAACACGACTGTTAAAACTGCTCAAAATAACCGGTTTCTGAAATAACCGATTTTCAGTTTTTTATTGCTATTATTTCCAAGAAAAAAAACGTAGACTCTGAACAAAGATTCAAAAATTCTAGTGAAGGTGAAGGATTAGGAGAGAACGATGGATATGGGGTAGAAATATTGGGAAAAGCGATCACTGCTATTTCAATAACAAGGACGACAGCTACGAACTAGCAATTAAGATATGACGTAAGAGACGGTATGGCATTGCGGAGACAATCATGTACCTGCTGCCGTGTGTAGACTTTCCCCCATCTGGTCTGTACATTAGTTTCTTACTGTCGCCCTTGCACACTGGAGACTGTCCTTCGACATCTTTGCTGGAGACAGTGGGACCAAATTCTGCCACAGTCTGCATCCCAAATCTATCGATGTTTCCTACACCTTCACCTTATTTAGAATTTTTCAGTCGTTGTTCAGGATCTATATTTACTACATGAAAGTAATAAAAATAAAAACAGAAAATCGGTTATTTATTTTGAGCAGTTTTGACAATCATGTTAAACTGGAGACGAAAAAACAGTTTTAACCGAAAAAACCGGTCGTTTCACTGATAAACGCCATCCGTACCCACAATCTAAACAGCCGTTTTACGAATAAATGCAAAAATTTTAGCACCGCTCGTGCGACAAACTAATATGCCGGTTCTTTTACCGGTTACAATGAAATGAACACCCTTAGCTGCTTACAGGTGTTGGTTGACATACGTCACCGGGGACAGATGATGTGTGCCCCGACCGGGACTCGAACCCGGGATCTCCTGCTTACATGGCAGACGCTCTATCCATCTTTTTTCTTTTTAGATATTATTTTGTTAGTTTTCGTTCGTTGCACTGGCTCGGGGCGGACGCCGTAAGACATCCGTTTTAGTTCGTTGAGCTCGGCTTTTTTATTACAGAGGAGCAACCGAGGACACAGAGGATAGCGCGACTCCAGGGATTTATCTCTGGCACGCCTCCTGCGAAACCCACATTCTCAACGTATTGTCCCGCACTACATTCGTAGTGCCCCCGCCCATTATACTCATTACTCGCGGCGCGTTGCCGATTCCCGTAAGAGTTCGGGCACTGTTTGTGCATTCGCACACAAGAAGAAGATGGTCAAGTGGCCGGTGAGCCTTTACTATATATATGCTAAGATGGTACCTGTTCTTTCGGACATGTCCGAAAGAACAGATATCATCTTAGTACGTATACTTTTACCGGTTGTTAATATAAATTGAAGAAAAAGGAAAAGTTTGCAACATAGACTAAACAAATGCCGAAAAATACCGACTATTCAAAACTAAAATACCGGCATCGGTTTTTAACCTGCCACTTTTTTCCTATCCCTAGCTGTTGGTACTGTTAACAGCAGCAACGTAAGTAGCCTCTGATGGTTGTTACTGTCGAAAGTTTGTGTTTTCGTAAGGAATTAACGCGACTGGTGCACGGTGAAGAGTTTGTACAGTAATAGGAACTGTTCTGAGTGCACATCGGTTTCACCAGCCCCTTAATGGCACAATGGATGGGTACCGTGAAAGTTGCGGATCAAGTGAAGTGCAGTGCGATGGTGCAGGCGACTGAATACTACCAGACAACAGGTTGCGCGGGGCTGAAGGGTGGATCGAGGTAGCGTGGGGGGGGGGGGGGGGGAGGGGGCAGGGCGGGGAGCGCCGTTTGGGCGACAAAAACTGGTAGCGGCTGCTGGCTGCTGGCTGCCGGCTACTGGTCTTGAGGGGAACACCGGGAGCCGGCTTGCGAGGGGCAGAAGAGGGGCAACGCCTAATGGTAACCCGAGCCGAGCCGCAGTCGATTTATTACGTCTAGGCCGCCCCAGCGCACACAAAGGCTGCGCCTCCCTGACAAAGCGTGCGGAGGGACGGCCCATCTTAATGATGTAGCGGCCCACGTGTACAAATGGAGCTGAGCGGGCTATCACGCGCAGCGCCACTTAATCGCCTTACAGGTCACTTCCTCCAACCAGTGCATCGCGTAGCTGAGCGTAGTCTTTTTCTTTTTTTCATGCCTTTTTATAAAAGTCACTATTTCTCACCTTTAACTGTTGATATTGTGCCGTACGCGCAGCTAAAGTTTAGGTATGTACAGGAAAGAGATGAGCTTCGTGATTACTCTGAGCAGCACTTCCGGTAGGGGAGCTACTGTGTAAAGGAGAAGAGCAAGAGACCCGGAGAAGTTTCTGAAGCAGAAGCCATCCAAACTGTAGATTCATTTGACGACCAGAATTCGTCCTCGGCCGTGCGGGTCTAGGCGCTACAGTCTGGAACCGAGAGACCGCTGCGGTCGCAGGTTCGAATCCTGCCTCGGGTATGCATGTGTGTGATGTCCTTAAGTTAGTTAGGTTTAATTAGTTCTAAGTCCTAGGCGACTGATGACCTCAGAAGTTAAGGCGCATAGTGCTCAGAGCCATTTGAACCAATTCGTCCCCCTGAAACATAAGGGTTGAATCTAACAGGTTCAAGTCAACAAGACACTGAAATAACATATACTTTATGCTGTTTTGTTTTACATGTCTAGTTACATACAGGTTAGTCGAAAATTCCCGTTACAAATTTCTAGGACATATACAGGGTAGTGAGTACATAACATTTTAAATAGGAAACCATGTCCGGAAACGTATCGTATCCGTCCTACGACAGTTTCAATACAGATGATTATCTCATCCACACCCACTTGAGGATTCTACCTAGGCGTGACCCAGTACAGTTGCTGCAATCCATTTGAAAAGAATAGTGACTCGTTCCGTTATTACTTACGCATTGGCATTACAACTTATACCTTATGGTTTACATTAGTCGACAACAACAAGAACCCAGCATCTACGGCACCAGCCGCAACGTACCGATGCATTACAACAGCGGGTCGATGTGGCGACCACCAACGTTGTTACACTCATTGTACCCCCGAAGCATGTTCTGGTACACTCTCTCCACCCCACCTGGTGCCTCTTCAATGTCTTGTGCAGCGGGCAGAACCCGTGCCAGCAGATCTTCCTCTGTCTCTGCAGGTGTCTCGCAAATTAGCTTCTTCATACGGCCCCACAAGAAGTAGTCCTTACAGGTTAAATCCGACGATCGTGGCGGCCAAGAGATTGGACCACCACGGCCTATCCATCGTTCACCATACCGTCTATTGAGATGTCTCCGGACAGCCTATGAAAAGTGAGGTTGTGCTCCATCATGCTGAAACCTGACGGACATTCAGTGGCACAGCTTCCAAGAATTAGTCCATTACGTGTCGTAGGAAGACTAAGTATGCGACACCCGTGTGCTTGGAAGGAAGGAGACGTTTCTCTTGCCCTAAGCAGACGTTGACGAGGTACACATTTGAATTGAAACTGTCGTAGAACGGAAACGATACGTTTCCGGACATGGGTTCCTATTCAAAATGTTATGTACTCACCCACCTCTGCATGTTCTAGTTGTAACGGGAATTTCCGACCACCCTGTATGACCAAATTGAGGAGCAAATCTCTATGGCCACGAAACAAGTCAGCACGTGAAATTAACATCATACAACTTAATACTCTATAAAATAAAATTCACACGAGGCAAACGACAACAATAAGCTGCTGACTCCACAGCGTGATTCAGCTGCCCTACCCTTCAAAACCCATACACAAGATTTTCATATTCTCTCACTAGCTAAACACAAGCTCCTGTCTTTTTTTTTTTTTTAAAAAAAAAGAAAAATGAATAGGACTTTTTTGTTGGAAATTTAATGTACTTACACTTTGTACTAGGAAATGTTATAGCTGAAGGCCACAGCTTTCGACTTATTCAAGAAAAAGGCGTGTAAATAATTTTGTACGTTTTTTCTTTAATAATTCGAAAATCATGGCCTCTAGCGAAAATGTATCCCAGTCGAAAATTTAACTACACTGAATTTTCAACAATAAGGTCCTGTTCATTCTTTTTGTGTACGGTGTAGGAGTTATAGACTGCGAGCGAGAGAATATGAAAATTTTGTGTTCGGTATTCGAAGGCGTTGCAAGTTGCATAAAACCCATCGGTAGGGGCAGCTGAATCACATTGTATACTAGCAACAACAATGTAACGTTGGAAATTGCTTCCCAACACAATACAAGGAGCAAACCATGAGGATCGTCTTCATTTTGGACTTGATAGTGCGTGTATTATTGCTAAGATTTTTTAATTCTTGTAGTAGCTTACTGAAAATGGATGTAGCAGAATACTGCACGCTTTTCTGCGCAAGACTCAAAGAAGTCTGGATTTCCGTCTAATATTAATTGAGTTAAGCTGCTAATTCTTGCTAAGAGCCTCATATTCTTCACAAGGAACGAAATTACAGAAAATACGTATCGAGAGACCAATGTCAGACACTACGGTCGCAGGTTCGAATCCTGCCACGGGCATGGGTGTGTGTGATGTCCTTAGGATAGTTAGGTTTAAGTAGTTCTAAGTTCTAGGGGACTGATGACCTCAGCAGTTACGTCACATAGTGCTCAGAGCCAACCAATGTCAGAATCCCCAGACTCATGAACATGTGTCAACAAGGGGTTCGCGAACTTAACGCCATACACTGCTCGAACTTCTCGTTTCTCAGCTCAAAATTCACTTTGCGAATAGGAAGAGTTAAACCAGAGAATAATGCTGTATCTCTTAAGTGAATGAAAATAAACAAAGGAGACTAATTTTTGTGTTGGACTATTACTTATTGGAGTTACTGTTCTAAAGGTAAATATGCACTACTGGCCGCTCAAAGTGCAAGACCCTGTAGGAAGCATCCAAATCACGTGAAATTAGCTTCACGCGTTTGCGGCGGCAGGAGATGCACATAATCAACATCTCAGCGCAGGCGTACGTCACGACCGCCAGTAGCGCGCTACCTGCAGACCCTGTGTTACGGGGGAACAAACGGCCGTGCGGATGTAATGGTATTGCTCTTCCGAGAGGTTGTTTTGCACAAGCAGCTTCAGTATGCATCGTAGAAGACAACAAGCGTCTTTCGAGCACGTTTTTGAGTTCGACCGAGGAAAAATAGTTGCCTATAGGCATTGCGAATCATCCGCCAGAGAAATCGGTCATCGTGTCGGGCGGAATCGAGCATCCCTGGTTGCTGGAGGGAACGACGGGACCGACTGCACCCACGTTGTTGCACCACTATACGTAATGATAGACATATTGTGCACATGACGGTGATGGATCGGTCTGCCAAATGACGAATCACATCACAACAAATTCAGTCTGAAATGGTGCGATGAACGATGGACGCCGCGCTGAGTGGCCGCGCGGTCTGAGGCACCATGTCACGGACTGCACGGCCCCTCCCGCGGGAGGTTCGTGTCCTCCCTCTGACATGGGTGTATGTATTGTCTTTGCATAAGTTAGTTTAAGTAGTGTGTAAGTCTAGGGACCGACGACCTGTGCAGTTTGGTCCCTTAGGAATTCACACACATTTGAACGTCGGACATGGGCAAACGAATGTAACAATATTGTTTTTGCTGACAAATCACGATTCTGCTTGCACCAACACGATGGTCGAATTAGAGTCTGAAGACGCCATGGTGAAAGACTGTTGAAGTGTTGCCTTACACATCGCCATACTGGTCTTGCACCCAGTATTACGATTTGAGGTGATATTGGAATCTACTTCGGATCCGCCCCATCCCTTCACCCCAAGTACGGATTGCCGCTATAGTAACGAACCAGCGCCACATCTCTAAAGTGTTTGGAGCATGTTGTCCTCGCATAACTTTGAATCTTGCCGGCGGCCACACTGCAACAGAATAATGCGAGGCTACAAGTAGCATGCAATGTTCAAGACTCCTTCGTCACCCATCGCATTGCATTGCTGCCTTGGTCTCCCTGTTCTCCCGATATCTCGTCCATTGGAAACGTCTGGTTGACGACGGCGGAACGACTGGCCTGGAATACTCCACCTGCTGTTACACCTGACCAGTTTTGGCAATATGTGGAAGCAGCATGTACTGCTATACTCCAACAGCAACAGCTCATTGATTCAGTGGCGAGACGTGCAGCAGTGGTTATAACCAGCAGTGGCGGCAACTCTCACTACTAATTTCATCATCTTCCTCACTTCATATGTGGCTGTATTTATAAGTCATGTGATCTTTATACAACGTGCTACCTCCTAAATCAATTTATCTGTCATATCTCGGGGCCAGCAGTGCAGCAGCATTCAGTTTTCGAGCAATATCCTCAACAATGTCTTTGCATGACTGCTCACCACCTATCTGAACACCAAAGGATACTGATTGTCCAAGACTCACTACTGAAAAGCTATATCTTGCTGAGGTTTAACATCAGTTTATTTTCCTACAGTCCGTAAACTTAGGTCATGAACTACACTATTTGATACGTTGCCTATGCTGCACTCAACATCCTTTACTATATATATATATATATATATATATATACCTGGTGTCCCATTTATATTCACCACCCTAAACAACTGTTTGTCCAGATGCAAATAAAGAATGTTACAATCAAGTATTCTTTAGCAGATGCGCTTCAGTTGCATTGACTGTTTCCAGTCTGGTGGTCGGAATTTATAACGTGCTATTGCAGTCGGACTGCTACAGGCAAGCAGTGGTACAACTAAGAGAAATGGCACCTGCGGTAAAGTTCACTCTTGCGCACTGCAATCAGTTGTCAGAACCTGCCACAGATCACCACCAGAACATCAGACCT
This sequence comes from Schistocerca serialis cubense, assembly GCF_023864345.2. Lineage (NCBI taxonomy): Eukaryota > Metazoa > Arthropoda > Insecta > Orthoptera > Acrididae > Schistocerca > Schistocerca serialis. Next base: position 109,155,995 of record NC_064639.1, on the reverse strand, counting down.
ACGCATTCTGTGATGAGGTGTGGATGTCCGACATCTTGTCACCTACTCGTGATTTTACTACTCTTTAACTACTTCTTGTGTTCACGACTGCAGTACGCGAACAGCTTACTCTGAGATGCTCATTCCCAAGTGCCGGGCCATAAAATCTACCCTCGTCACAGTCGCTATTGTCAGTGGTGATTTCCCCTATACGAACGTTACCATCGCTAGAACGATTTCATATACCTCTCTGGTCTAAGCTTCCCTTACCGCATCTCGTGCCCAAAGCACCACAAGGCGGATTTCAGTTGAGCAGCGAACAATGTTCTTAATGTTAACGCTCATTATGAATTCCATGATCGACAACGGTACAGTTGCTTCGCGTAGCAGGGTCGTGTCCATATCGGAGACTTGCACCGCTTGGACGCCGGCACTGGACTCCCTTTCGCACCATCGTATTGTTAAAAAAGGGGGTGATGCAGTATATTAGCCACTACGTTGCTTTGGTCAATTGAGAGGTTGGTTGGTTGATTTGGGGGAGGGGCCAAACAGCGACGACATCGGTACCATCGGATTAGGGATGGATGGGAAGGAAGTCGACTGTGCCCTTTCAAAGGAACCATCTCGGATTAGTCTGAAGCGATTAGGGAAATCACGGATAACCTACGTCAGAACGGCTGGACGTGGGTTTGAACCGTTGTCCTCCCGAATGCGAGTCGAGTGTGCTAACCACTGCGCCACCTCACGCGGTCGGTCAATTGAGGGTCGAATTATTGTACCTCCTTATTGTTAATATTTATTGGCATGCAGATCCAGATCTAACAGGTGTTGAAGTATGACACCAGAATTTGGTTGCAACAATTACACGTCTGTTGTTTGAAAATGATAAACAATATATCATTCAAAATAATCTTCATTGCTATTGAAACGTCCCCTTAGAAAAATTATAAATGACTGTGCTTAAACTGACACAGAATATTTTTTTTTAGCGCAACGCAATCTGACTTTCAGTAATCCCTACAAAAGAATGGCCCTGACTAACAATAATCACTTACCTCATAAAAATCTTCGCTACTCGAACTACTGCAATACAGTGAGCGCCACTACTGCCAGCTAAATAAAAGATTCAAACTACTGAAGGCACTAACTACTGATAGGCATAGTTAGCAATTGAAAGATTTTGATAGAGAACAAACAATGTATTTACCTTAATAGTGTTCAAAAGTCATAATATATATAACAGTTCATGGCATCCAGTCTTACAAATTTACCGTCTCTGATGGACACACGTCCAGATCATCCGCTCTCTAAATTCTGCCATCTCTCTCCCCACATCCACCACTGCTGGCGGCTCACCTCCAACTGCGCAACGCTACGCGCTGTTAACATCCAGCTGCCCAACACTACAATAGCCAACAACAATGCAAACCAGCCACAGACTGCACACAGCACAGCCAGTGATTTTCATACAGAGCGCTGCGTGGCGTTACCTATATAAAAACTTAAACAGCCTACTTACACTATTTATACATTTCTCCTTCCTCTGCAGCAGGCTATGTATGCACGGCAAAAAAAAAAACAGTTCGTACGAACTGAAGCGTTGTTCGGCGAGAGCGTGTCCCAGTGACGCAAATAGATGATAATTGGACGGAGACAAGTCTGGAGAATAAGCCGCATGCCCTAGTGTATCCCAACTGAACGCGTCGATCGTACCATGACCCGTTTCACTGTGTGTGATCGTGGAGCTATATGAATTTCTGTAGCCTTTTTCCGTTTTCCGGTCGTTTTTCACGTAATGCTCGACTTAACTCCATCATTTGCTGTTCGTAGCGATCAGTGTTAACGGTTTCGCCAGATTTTGCAGCTCGCAGTAGATGACAGCCTTCTGATCCCACCAAACACAGAGCATCGTCTTCTTTCCAAAGCGATTTGGTCTTGCAGCTGATGTCGATGGTTTGCCTCGATTCACCCATGATTTACGACGCTTAGGATTCTCAAAATATATTTATTTTTCATCACATATCACTATTCGATGGGGAAACGACTTTCTTTTGTACCTGGCGAGCAGCATTTCAAGAGTGGTCTTTCGATTTGCTTGCTATCTTTCATTCACTTCATGCGGAACCAATTTTCCCACTTCCTGCACCTTTCCCATAGCTTTCAACCGCAGAGAAACGGCTTTTTGCGTCACATTCAATCGTTTCGCGAGTTCCTGTTGAGTTTCGAATAAGGCCTGCAATTCGTTGACTTCGAACTTTTTCAGTGCTTTCCTTCGCCCGTCGTTTCTCACGTCAAAATCAGCACTTTTAAATTTTTGGAACCACTCGACACACCGTGTTTTCCCAAGAGCACGTTAACCGAAAGCTTAGACAAGCATTCTGTGCGATTCGGCAGCACGTTTGTTCAAACTATAACAGAAAACCAATTCTGGCCGCAAATCCTAGTCCGCAGGCACAAAACTCTCATGTTTACGGGTTTGAAAGTTTTGTGGACTGGCAAGACAGCCAATCCACTAGGAAGGGAGGCCGAAGGGCACGCGTTTAAGTTCACGCAGGATGGCATGAGGTCTGGAACAGGACAAGGTCTTTATAGTAGCAAAAATAGTACGTAGCTTCTGGAATACTTAACTTTAATCCATAATTGGTGAACAGCGGTCTGACGGTACATGCATCACAAAATAAATAGCAAATGATAATTGCGCCTTGCTAGGTCGTAGCAAATGACGTAGCTGAAGGCTAAGCTAACTATCGTCTCGGCAATTGAGAGCGTAATTTTTCAGTGAACCATCGCTAGCAAAGTCGGCTGTACAACTGGGGCGAGTGCTAGGAAGTCTCTCTAGACCTGCCGTGTGGCGGCGCTCGGTCTGCAATCACTGATGGTGGCGACACGCGGGTCCGACGTATACTAACGGACCGCGGCCGATTTAAAGGCTACCACCTAGCAAGTGTGGTGTCTGGCGGTGACACCACAGAAAGAGATACTGATGTATGGAACTGGATTTATTGTGTATTGACATTCGTCGTCAGCCGTTAGAGGAAGCATATGACGCTGCAGACGCGGCGCACTGGGCCTTACATTGATGTCTAGCACCATCTATAGGGAAATTCCGGTTTCATGCCTCTACACCTGGTAGGTGACAGGGGAGTGGTATCTTCCAAATATCACTGAGTGGGCAAGTCGCCTCGATATCGGAGAAGTTAGCGATGTCTTGCTACAATCCGTATCGACGAATGGGATGCGTTGGTAAAGACACAGCCTTGCTGCCAGTACTCAAGCGCCATCACACAGAGGCCGATATACAGTCGGGCATGGAATCGCTCAACCCCATTTCGTGATCTCCGTCAAGAAGGCAACATCGGCTACATGGGGCTCATGTGTTTCATGGAACTGTATTTGTCAATACTGAGAACTCTGTGCTTCGAGAGAAATCTGTGCATCAAGTGATGCTTTAATACTCAAAGACAGTTGTAAATATTCAGCACATTCCTGTAGCAAGGGAATGTATAAAGTTAATGCTTTTATTATTATTGTACCAAACTGAATTAATGTTTCATGTGGTTTAGTTGTGATCAACCATGCCGCAAGTCAAGCAAAGAAACTGCAGTAATGACCCGGCAATTGTAGCTTTGTCAGGTCATAACAGGTCCGATGCCAGATACTTACAATGACATTACTTCTTCGAGACTTAAGAGCACGGAGGGAATGCGGGCCCACTTACATACTGTCGCCCATTCGTCGTTTACGGTTTTTATAGCGAAACGACAAGTGAACTTGAGCAGAATACTACAGTAACTGCTGAGGTGGTTTTTTCTGTCGCAGAAATTGTTACTTCCAGGGACAAGACGTGATAGATTACTGGCACGGTCGACCCGCGCTGGCGCAAAAAGACAATCGGCCGTTCATTCACGACCAGAGACGCGGGTGCTCGCTTCGCGCTCTCGCAGAACTGGTTTGGTGCCCTTGAGGGCGCAGCCAGAGGAGCACGAGGCGCGCAAGAAACCGCCGGACAGCCAGGCGGCGTCGGAGGGCCGACCGGTGGCAGCAGGCGCTACACCCTGGGCCACGGTCGCTCTTTACCGAAATACAAGTGCATGTACACATCTGTTAATTTGTCAGTTTCTTATTTGGGAAACTGTACGTTCCTGCAACGAAGTAATATGATGCTTAAGGCCAAGTGGTTTGGATAGCAAGTGGTGTAATCTAATGCGTCGGACTACACAGATCACATTCACGTGGACCACACCATTTAATGGTGAGAAAATGAGAAAATTCGAAGTAGCTAGATATTTCAACTCTTGAATCAATAATTCACTAACTGGTACTGCCAGTTAACAGACGTTACCTTCGAAGTAGCTCTTGAGTACGAACTTGACATGTAAGTGAAAGCAGTCATTGCCACGAATTATGAATAATTACACTGAATGTTCAAAGATGAAATTCTGGGCCGATATAAAGATGCAATTATCGATGTTTAGTTCTGAGCATAATCCATCGATACAGCTTTAACTCTTGATCACTCATACCACACACATAGTTTTCGCTTACTTGTTGTTCAGTGACCTTTCACGTTGATCTCAGGAAACTACTGCACCTCCTGCAATTCTTCAGTACGCCGTGCAGATGGATCACAAGCTCGTCTGGATGTGATGGTGAATTGTCACATGCAAATTCGGAGTTCGTGGAGCGGGTGGAATGCGATTTGAAAGTTAAATTGTCGAATGATGACAAGAGGAATATTACGATTGTTCAGGTTCTTCCACGTTACCGAATTGTAAGTAACCCCAGTATATAGCGCAGCAGTCACTCATAACGGTGCTTGCTACGTCAAAAAGTTAATTTTGAAGGCATTACTTAATGTAATGCGTGTATTGAGTATTCTTCATACATTTGACCTTACACTTTCCTTTCCAGTTAACTTCAAAGTTGGAATTTCTCGTATATACCTAAAAAGCCGAACGACAATTAACAAGCGTAGAACAAGTATATCTTCATGTACGATTAAAGTCAGAGTTGCTCTTTCTAAGCCTTATGACATTTAGTAGTTGCGTAAAAATTAAGAATAACAAAGAAATCAGCGACAGTATTGCACCGAGTTGCGACTGCTTAAGTATGTCGTCTCTAGCGCTTGCGGTTACACCTTTCGTTTTCAACTCTTCAGAAGCGCTTTAGACATCAGCACGAAACGCACTATTTAGCGTCAACAGATTGCACCTCAATACAGCTTTATTTGCACTTGTTATTAGTTCACACATGAAATAAAAGAAGATTGCACAACACCTCCCATCTAGACCTACCGTTCCTGCAACACGCTAGCCCAGTTCAAATCTTGCAAAGAGTTCAGTGGCGATTCTTGGGATTTGTCCGCTGGATATCGTGGTACATCATATGGCACCGTGGTATCGGCTAGGGGGTGAACAGTGCCAGTATACGAGATCACAGGGCTCGTATTTATGATGAAAGTCTCCTACGAGCCTTGACATTACACATATGGCAGTGTCAGTTGGTCAATGGAAGTTCTGCAAGGCGGATATGAAGCATATTCCGAAGCATTAAGGACGGGTGCAGTATGCACGACATTGACCCTACTCGAGACATGATGCAGCTATTAAAAGTTCATGGCTTATATTCAAGACATACGTTATCGCGTAGACCTAGGAGGACGTTTCTTTGACTACTAATCAAAATGTTCTCGGTCCCGAGTTGTAACGTAACCACTCTATAAATTTTCAATAAAAAAGCAGCAATAGTGACCGAAAACGTCTGGCACAAGAAATCACGCTCGTTCTGTCAATGGCCTTGTCAAAAAGGGCGGAGGAACGGACAGATGTTCAGAGCACTCTTTTGCACTTGGGGTGGGAAACTGCCATAAAAGGCTGAAGAATCAGAAATAACCAACGACAGGCTTAAAGACGCAGGAAACAATGGACATCACTGCATTACAGATGTAAGGTATATCCACATCACATGTGGCCTCTAATTGAAAAGGTGGCACTAAGAGCTCTCTTGCAAAAGACTTCGGATTAGTTCTCCCATTCGGACCTCTAAGAGGGGGCTGCCAAGGGGGAAGTTAGCATAAGAAAAACATGAAATAACCAACGAAAGGATATCGTTCTACGACTCGTAGCATAGAATGTCAGAAGTTAAAAGTGGTAGGGAAGCTACAATATCTGTAAATTGAAATGCAAAGACTCATTCTAAATATAGTCGTGGTCAGTGTAGTGAAACGTAGAGAAGACAAAAGATTTATTATCAGGTGAATGTGGAGTCATATCAGCAGCAGCAGAATAGGGTATAACGAGAGTAGGATTTGTTACAAGGAGAAAAGCTGAAAAGACAGTGAAATACTGCGAACAGTTCAATGATAGGGTAGTTATCATCAGAAATGGTACCAAACCAACATCGACAACGATAGTTCAGTTAAACAAGCCTCACAACCAGAAGATGAAGAGATAGATAAGGTATATGACGACAATGAAACAGTAATTCTGCTTTTAAAGCGAGATGAAAAATCTACTAATCATGGGAGATTGGAATGTAGTTGTAGCGGAAGGAGTAGAATAAAGGATTATGGGAGAATATGGGCTAGGTACCAGGAATAAGTAGACACTGGACTCGCATTCGGGCGGACGGCGGTTCAGTCCCGCGTCCGGCCATCCTGATTTAGGTTTTCCGTGATTTCCCTAAATCGCTCCAGGCAAATGCCGGGATGGCTCCTTTCAAAGGGCACGGCCGACTTCTTTTCCCGTCCTTCCCTAATCCGATGAGACCGATACTAATCATGGGAGATTGGAATGTAGTTGTAGGGGAAGGAGTAGAATAAAGGATTATGAGAGAATATGGGCTAGGTACCAGGAACAAGTAGACACTGGACTCGCATTCGGGAGGACGACGGTTCAATCCCGCGTCCGGCCATCCTGATTTAGGTTTTCCGTGATTTCCCTAAATCGCTCCAGGCAAATGCCGGGATGGTTCCTTTCAAAGGGCACGGCCGACTTCTTTCCCCGTCCTTCCCTAATCCGATGAGACCGATGACCTCGCTGTCTGGTCTCCTTCCCCAAAACAACCAACCAACCAGGAATAAGAGAGAAGAAAGGTTGAGTTCTAAAATAAACGGCAGTTAATAAAAGCAAATACCCTGTTCAATAAGGGGAGGTATACCTGGAAAAGGCCTGAAAACACGGGAAGATTCCAGCTGGGCATCTTGCATGAAATCAATCACAAGCCTATTGACTAAAAGAACTAAAAAAATAAGTAAAAATAATAAGTAAGCGAATCAATAAATCCCAAACATGTACAACGAGTGGAAAGTAATAACCTAATAACCTGTGAATGTGGAGAAGAAGATTCGACTGATCATGTCGTTTTAAGAGGGAATGTGGCAATCTGATTGTGGTGTCACCGCCAGACACCACACTTGCTAGGCGGTAGCCTTTAAATCGGCCGCGGTCCGTTAGTATACGTCGGACCCGCGTGTCGCCACTATCGGTGATTGCAGACCGAGCGCCGCCACACGACAGGTCTAGTCTAGAGAGACTCCCTAGCACTCGCCCCAATTGTACAGCCGACTTTGCTAGCGATGGTTCACTGTCTACATACGCTCTCATTTGCAGAGACGACAGTTTAGCATAGCCTTCAGCTACGTCATTTGCTACGACCTAGCAAGGCGCCATATTCAGTTACTATAAGTACTATCTTCAAGAATGTATTGTGAACAGATAATATTGTGAATCACGTACCGTCAAGAGCGACGTTCATCATTAATGGATTAAAGTTAAATGTCAAACTAATTACGTCCGCTTTCTGAATTCTCATTCCTTGTCATGTTCCAGACCTCACTTCAGTGTAGTTCTTCCCTCCTCACGCCAGCCTGCGTGAGCTAAACCGCGTACATTTCGGCCTCCACTCGTAACAGGGTGTTGGCTCTTCTGCTAACAGAAACCTGATTATGATTTCCAAACAACTCTAGAGCAACAAAATGTGTGAAGTACAGTTACTTTACTTCCACACAGCATATACAAAATACCATGATGGTAGTTATCAGCCTATGACATTTAGTAGCGTGAACTAGAAAAAAACACAAATTTGGTTTAAGATATATGCTGCAAAATGACTGAGGAGGTTAAGTGCATAAGACCACTGAACTGTAGTCGCAGAGGGCGTGTAAGCTTGTTGCAGAAACGTACAGCGGCAACAGAGGAGTTTCCGAACGTTTTTGTTTTTCGCATGGGCACTGCTGGAAAACTAGACGTTTGCTGTAAGCGCTACTCTGAGATCCAGAGGTTGTCACGGGAACATTGTGGCAAGCCACATCAAACCAGTAACAATACTGAGAAGTATTCCCTCCGCGTTCTGCAGTTTTCATAATAATCAGCAATGAAACGCAACGACGCCGTCAACAGGTGTCACAGTTATGAAGTGCAGGATGACACAGTGCCGGGAGATTACAGGAACGTTAGTTACTTTTGTTACTGTTAAAGTTCAGAAGACCGTTTCATGGCAAGAGACCTCTCTGTAATGGACACTTCGTAGCATTTCTCCTCGTCGTTTCGTGTCTGCAAAAACAACCATACACGGGTTGTGATTTGGTCTTGACAGAAACATTTTTAATTCGGTGATAATTTTGGTATCGTTAGTGAATTTTTGTACGCTGTCTCTGTTACGTTTCATAGTGATGACGGATTATGTAATGATAGAAGTGACAAAATATATAGGCGACAGGGTCACAGTAACATTGTGTTCTGTTGATGTACTACTTTGGGAAAAGAAATGCGAAGGTAGTAGAGGAGCAGTTGTATGTTTGGGAAGTGTTTGTGCAAGGCTGTTGCCTACAATGCAATATAAAGAAATATGAGATACTGGTCACAACGAGAAAACAGGATAGACCTATAGTAAGCCTGACACTAGATGGGAATCAGATGAAAATGGCGGAAGTTTCAATTACTTCGGAAGTGTAATACATGAAAATGGAAAAAAATGACGCAGAGATAAGTGAACATGCAGTACAAGTTGACAGCTTTACTATAAGTATATCAGGAATCATATGGAACAAAGGAGTCATCTAGAAAATTAAGATGCTGGTAGATCAGACATAATATTTAAGTGATCACTTCTGCTGTACGCTACAGTAGGCGGGGTGGCGATGGAAAGTGAAAAACTTAAGATTTTAGCTAGTGAAAAAAGTTTCTCAGAGGTTGGATAGGTATAACAAACATGAGGAAAATGAAAATTGGAAGTGATTGGGAGATAACTGACGAGGAACCCTACAAGTGAAGACGAAGAGGGAAAAATTAAAATGGCAGAGACATGTGAAGAGAAAGGATGAGAAAAGTGTAGCTAAGAATATACACAAGACTATAGGTATGAGAGGATGATGACGGCCATGGGGTAAATGGCTAGACGAAGTAGAAGAGAGCATTCGAAAGAAAGGAGAAAAGTGGGACACACAGGTGTTGGGTAGACAGGAGAAGATGTAGAGGTTTGCCTCCTAACAAGACCATCCCTGCGGTGGGACTAGAGAATAATGTATGGTGTTTAAGCACATCACAATGAAACTAGTTATATCAGTAGATTAGTTTAATCTCCCCCTCCCCCCCCCCCCCCATGAACCATGGACCTTGCCGTTGGTGGGGAGGCTTGCGTGCCTCAGCGATACAGATAGCCGTACCGTAGGTGCAACCACAACGGAGGGGTATCTGTTGAGAGGCCAGACAAACGTATGGTTCCTGAAGAGGGGCAGCAGCCTTTTCAGTAGTTGCAAGGGCAACAGTCTGGATGATTGACTGATCTGGCCTTGTAACAATAACCAAAACGGCCTTGCTGTGCTGGTACTGCGAACGGCTGAAAGCAAGGGGAAACTACTGCCGTAATTTTTCCCGAGGGCATGCAGCTTTACTGTATGATTAAATGATGATGGCGTCCTCTTGGGTAAAATATTCCGGAGGTAAAATAGTCCCCCATTCGGATCTCCGGGCGGGGACTACTCAGGAGGACGTCGTTATCAGGAGAAAGAAAACTGGCGTTCTACAAATCGGAGCGTGGAATGTCAGATCCCTTAATCGGGCAGGTAGGTTAGAAAATTTAAAAAGGGAAATGGATAGGTTGAAGTTAGATATAGTGGGAATTAGTGAAGTTCGGTGGCAGGAGGAACAAGACTTCTGGTCAGGTGACTACAGGGTTATAAACACAAAATCAAATAGGGGTAATGCAGGAGTAGGTTTAATAATGAATAGGAAAATAGGACTGCGGGTAAGCTACTGCAAACAGCATAGTGAACGCATTATTGTGGCCATGATAGATACGAAGCCCACACCTACTACAGTAGTACAAGTTTATATGCCAACTGGCTCTGCAGATGACGAAGAAATTGAAGAAATGTATGATGAAATAAAAGAAATTATTCAGATTGTGAAGGGAGACGAAAATTTAATAGTCATGGGTGACTGGAATTCGAGTGTAGGAAAAGGGAGAGAAGGAAACATAGTAGGTGAATATGGATTGGGGCTAAGAAATGAAAGAGGAAGCCGCCTGGTAGAATTTTGCACGGAGCACAACATAATCATAACTAACACTTGGTTTAAGAATCATGAAAGAAGGTTGTATACATGGAAGAACCCTGGAGATACTAAAAGGTATCAGATAGATTATATAATGGTAAGACAGAGATTTAGGAATCAGGTTTTAAATTGTAAGACATTTCCAGGGCCAGATGTGGACTCTGACCACAATCTATTGGTTATGACCTGTAGATTAAAACTGAAGAAACTGCAAAAAGGTGGGAATTTAAGGAGATGGGACCTGGATAAACTGAAAGCTTGATTTCAGTGTCAGGAAGTCATTTCTGAAAGTATTCGTATGGAGTGTAGCCATGTATGGAAGTGAAACATGGACGATAAATAGTTTGAACAAGAAGAGAATAGAAGCTTTCGAAATGTGGTGCTACAGAAGAATGCTGAAGATTAGATGGGTAGATCACATAACTAATGAGGAAGTATTGAATAGGATTGGGGAGAAGAGAAGTTTGTGGCACAACTTGACCAGAAGAAGGGATCGGTTGGTAGGACATGTTCTGAGGCATCAAGGGATCACCAATTTAGTATTGGAGGGCAGCGTGGAGGGTAAAAATCGTAGAGGGAGACCAAGAGATGAATACACTAAGCAGATTCAGAAGGATGTAGGTTGCAGTAGGTACTGGGAGATGAAAAAGCTTGCACAGGATAGAGTAGCATGGAGAGCTGCATCAAACCAGTCTCAGGACTGAAGACCACAACAACAACATAGTTTAATTTCAGTCAAGTCCATGTTCAATGCGTTTTTAGAGTAAACACCGTCTGATGATGGCTATATTCTTGCTGAAACTAGTTTTGGAATAAAAGGTATTTGCCTCAAGGCAGACCCACAAATCCTATAGCTTATTGTACCTGTAATAAAATATCCGTTTCCTTGTCCAGCTTTTGGAAAACGTATCGCACCTAAGGATTTCATTCATCTGTTTAGAGGCGCTGTAGAGGTCGTACTTAATTTTATGAACGTAACACTGTAACCTGTTTTAAAAGGAATCCCAATAAGCGACTGGCAGATTTCGGTCAAGTACCATTTCCCAGGACTATTTGACTCATAATGGAATTTGCATTGGAATACAATAAGGTAAACAAAAAAAGCAAAATGTCCAACACCTCCAACTACGTAGAGAGTAAACACATAATATATGGAGTGTTGGAGCGTATAACTGCAGAGATTTCTACTGATGACTAAGGAGAGTGTAGTGAACACCATTACTACATTATTCACTTCCTTTGCAAATTAGTAATTCTGGCTATTACAAGTACTGTGTCTGTAGGTAGGTTAGTACTTCTAAATGCAAATGGCACAAGCAAGGCATTGATGTCCATTTCCCCTGGACAGCCAGATTTTGGCTATTATGAGCAGTATGTGTATAGAGTGGTTACTGCTTTAAAATACAAATGGCATAAGCAAGGCATTAATGTTTGTTTCCCCTGGGCAGCAGGTCAGATACTGAAGTATGATTTTTTTTTTTTGAGTCCTCAGTCTTCTGACTGGTTTGATGCGGCCCGCCACGAATTCCTCTCCTGTGCCAACCTCTTCACCTCAGAGTAGTACTTGCAACCAGTGTCCTCAATTATTTGCTGGATGTGTTCCAATCTCTGTCTTCCTCTACAGTTTTTGCCCTTTACGGCTCCCTCCAGTAGCACGGAAGTTATTCCCTGAGGTCTTAACAGATGTCCTGTCATCCTGCCCCTTCTCCTTGTCAGTGTTTTCCACGTATTCCATTCCTCTCCGACTCTGTGCGGAACCTCCTCATTCTTTACCCTATTAGGCAAACTGATTTTCAACATTCGTCTGTAGCACCACATTTCAGATACTTTGATTCTCTTCTGCTCTGGATTTCTCACAGCCCATATTTCACTACCATACAATGATGTGTTCCAAACGTATAATCTCAGAAAATTCTTCCTCATATTAAGGCCTATGTTAGAAGAGATAATAGATCAGAATTGAAGAGAGCTTTGGAGGATTTGAGAACAAATAAAGCATAACGGACAGATAACATTGCATCAGACTTCATGAAGTCATTGGGGGAAGTGACAACAAACGACTATTCGCGTTGGTGTTTAGAATGAATGAGTCTGGCAACATACCATCTGACATTCGGGAAAACATCATTCGCACAATTCCGAAGACTGCAAGAGCTGGCAGCTGCGGGAATTTTGCGCTATCAGCTTAACAGCTCATGCATCCAACTTGCTGAGAAGAATAATATACAGAAGAATGAAAAAGAGAATTGAGAATATGTTAGATGACGATCAGTTTGGTTCTAGGAGACGTAAAGGCACCAGAGAGGCGATTCTGAAGTTTCAGTTGACAATGGAAGGAAGACTAAAGAAAAATCAAGATACGTTCATAGGATTTGTGGACCACGAAAAAGGGTTCGATAATGTAAAATGGTGCAAGATGTTCAAAATTCTGAGAGAAATAGGAGTAAGTATAGGGAGAGATAGGTAATATACAATATGTACAAGAGCAAAGAGGGAATAAGAAGAGTCGACGACCAAGAACGAGGTACTCGAATTAAAGAGGGTGTAAGACAAGGATGTAGTTTTTGGCCCCTATCGTTCAATCTGTACGTCGAAGAAGCAATGATGGAAACAGAAGAAAGGTTCAGGTGTGAAATTAAAGTTCAAGGTGAAAGGATATCAATGATGCGATTCGCTGATGACATTGCTGCACTAAGTGAAAGTTATCTGCTAAATGGAATGAACAGTCTAATGAGTACAGAATATGGATTGAGAGTAAATGGAAGAAAGACGAAGGTGATGGGAAGTGGCAGAAATGAGAACAGCGAGAAACGTAACATCAGGATTGATGGTCTCGAAGTAGATGAATTTAAAGAATTCTGCTACCAATGACGAAAGCAGCAAGGAAGACACCAAACGCAGACTAGCACAGGCAAAAAGAGAAATCTAGTAGTTTCTTGTTGTATCACATCAGACAAATCTTCCTCCTTAAAGAGACTTTCAATACATTCTTTCCACCTATACGTAGTCTCCTCTGCATTTAACAGCGCAATTCCTGTTGCGCTCTTAATGTTATCACGATTGCTTTTAATTTCACCGAAGACTGTTTTGAATTTCCTATATGCTGAGTCAATCCTTACGACAATAATTTCTTTTCGGATTTCTTCACATTTTTCAAGCAGCCATTTCATTTCGTCTTAGTTTCCCTGGACTTCCTGTTTATTTCGTTCCTCAGCGATTTGTATTTGCGTATTCCTGAATTTCCATGAACATTTTTTTAATTTCCTTCTTTCGTTGATCAGCTGAAGTATTTCATCTGTTATCCATTGTGTCTTGGCAGTTATCTTCTTAGTACATATGTTTTTCTGTCCAATTTCCCTGATTACCCTTCTTAGAAATGTGTATTCCTCTTCAACTGTACTGCCTACGGAGAAATTTCTTATTGTTGTTTCTACACTCTTACAAAACTTCAAGCGCATCTCGTCATTCCTTAGTAATTCCATATCCCACTACTTTGCGTGTTGATTCTTCCTGACTAATGTCTTAAACTTCAGCCTGCTCTTCATTACTACTACATTTTGATGTGAGTCTATATCTGCTCTTGGGTACGCCTTCCAGTCTAGTATCTAATTTCGGAATCTCTGTCTCATCATAAAGTAATCTAACTGAAATCTTCCCTTATTACCCGGCCTTCGTGATTCTTGAACAGAGTATTTGCTATTACTATCTGAAATTTATTGCAGAATCCAATTAGTCTTTCTCATTCCTTGTCCCAAACCCATAGTCTCCTGTAACATTTTCTTCTACTCCTTCCCCTACCACTGTATTCCAGTCCCCCACGACAACTAGATTTTCGTCTGCTTTTACGTACTGTGTTACCCTTCCAATATCCTTGCACACTTCATCCTTTCATCTTGAGCTTACGACGTCAGTATGTATGATACTAAAATGTAAACTTTCACGGCCGGAAATATCATGTCCATTATAATTATCCGGGCTGTTATGCCGTGGTCGGTTGATGAATTCTAAGGTGATTCCCAACGTTTCGTCTCCGACTGCGGGAGACATCTTCAAGGGGGTCCGTAGCTTGATAGAAGGTCCAACACACAAACTGGCTCGCTACTGACTGCCGCTAAATTCCGTGTCCGCGCGCCCCCGCGCCGCGGCGTGACGTCACGTGTTTTGAAAACGTCAGTGCAATTGGCCGCTGTCCGTCGCCGTTGATAACCGTTGCCATCACCCAGTAGTGGACGAGTGGTACACATCTTCTTTAACACCGGCATCCATATACCGTTTAATTTGACGCCTTCCTCCTTTCGGTTGAAATTATTTGGGTGTTTAGCGATTTCGATTGCCTCCCTTTAGAGCCTTTCGTAGTATCCGCTCGTGGCCGCTAGTACTTGCGTCTCCTCGAAACGAATATTGTGGTTCCCTGGCTGGAAACGTTTCGAGGAGACGCAAGTACTAGCGGCCACGAGCGGATACTACGAAAGGCTCTACAGGGAGGCAATCGAAATCGCTTAACACCCAAATAATTTCAACCGAAAGGAGGAGGGCGTCAAATTAAACGGTATATGGATGCCGGTGTTAAAGAAGATGTGTACCACTCGTCCACTACTGGGTGATGGCAACGGCGATCGACGGCGACGGACAGCGGCCAATTGCACTGACGTTTTCAAAACACGTGACGTCACGCCGCGGCGCGGGGGTGCGCGGACACGGAATTTAGCGGCAGTCAGTAGCGAGCCAGTGTGTTTATTGGACCTTCCATCAAGCTACGGACCCCCTTGAAGATGTCTCCCGCAGTCGGAGACGAAACGTTGGGAATCACCTCAGAATTCATCAACCGACCACGGCATAACAGCCCGGATAATTATGATGGTCAGTATGTATACCTGAACTATCGTCGTCGGTGTTGGTTTGCTGTCTATTCTAATAAGAGCAACCCCATCACTGAACTGGTCATAGTAACACACTCGCTGCCCTACCTTTCTATTCATAGCGAATCCTACTCACGTTATACCATTGTCTGTTGCTGTTGATATTACCCTATATTCATCTGACCAGAAATCCTTGTCTTCTTTCCATTTCACTTCACTGACCCCTATTATATCTGGGTTGAGCCTTTGCATTTCCCTTTTCAAATTTTCTAGTTTCCCTACCACGTTCTAGCTTCTGACATTTCACGCCCCGACTCGTGGAACGTTATCCTTCCGCTCGTTATTCAATATTTTTTTCATGGTCAACTTCCCCTTGGTAGTCCTCTTCTGGAGATCCGCATGGGAGACTATTCCGGAGTCTTCTGCCAATGTAGGCAGCATTATGACAATTTTTCAATTACGGGCCACATGTCCTGTGGATACACGTTACGTGTCTTTAATGAAGTGGTTTCCAGTACCTTCTGCATCCTCATGCCGTTCATCATTGTTGACACGTGGACGTCAAACAGAGAGTCTACATTGACAGGTGTAGTCTATTTCCCAGCACAGTTATAGATATGCAGAAAACATCAGCTAGTAAATTAGGTGATGTGTTCAAGGCAAGACTGATCGATGCAGAGAAAAAAGGACTAACGCACTGAAGTAGGTACTTATTAAGTTACCAATTGTCACAATACCTGTACCTATACCTTTAACAGCCTTTTTATAGCATGGAATACGTTTGGAGTCGATTCTTAAAAACTATTAAACTTTTGGAAACTGTATGGGTAATATACATTGCATATACACTACTGGCCATTAAAATTGCTACACCACGAAGATAACATGCTACACACGCGAAATTTAACCGACAGGAAGAAGATGCTGTGATATGCAAATGATTAGCTTTTCAGACCATTCACACAAGGGTGGCGCCGGTGGCAACACCTACAACGTGCTGACATGAGGAACGTTTCCAACCGATTTCTCATACACAAACAGCAGTTGACCGCCGTTGCCTGGTGAGACGTTGTTGTGATGCCTCGTGTAAGGAGGAGAAATGCGAACCATCACGTTTCCGACATTGATAAAGTTAACAGAATATGGAATCGGTGGGTTCAGGAGGGTAATACGGAACGCCGTGCTGGATCCCAACGGCCTCGTGTCACTAGCAGTCGAGATGACAGGCATCTTATCCGTATGGCTGTAACTGATCGTGCAGCCACGTCTCGATCCCTGAGTCAACAGATGGGGACGTTTGCAAGACAACAACCATCTGCACGAACAGTTCGACGACGTTTGCAGCAACATGGACTATCAGCTCGGAGACGATGGCTGCGGTTACCCTTGACGCTGCATCACAGACAGGAGCGCCTACGATGGTGTACTCAACGACGAACCTGGGTGCACGAATGACAAAACGTCATTTTTTCGGATAAATCCAGGTTCTGTTTACAACATCATGATGGTTGCATCCGTGTTTGTCAACATTGCGGTGAACGCACATTGGAAGCGTGTTTTCGTCATCGCTATACTGGCATCACCCGGCGTGATGGTATGGGGTGCCATTGGTTACACTGAAACTTCCCCTTTGAACAATTATACAGGACTGTGCTTTACCTGACACACAATATTTTGTTAGCGCAATGCAATCTGACTTTCAAAATTCCCGCAAAAGAATGGCCCTGACTAACATTAAACTATACCTTTCACAAATCACTTACCTCACAAAAATCTTCGCTGCTCAAGCTACTGCAATACAGCAAGTGCCACTACTGCCAGCTAAATAAAAGATTCAAACTATGGAAGGCACTAACTACTGATAGGGATAGTTAGCAAATGAAAGATATTAATAGAGAACAAACAATGTATTTACCTTGATATCATCATATATAAATATAGCAGTTCATGACAAATTGCAAATCTCCGCCATCTCTCTCCCCACATCCACCACTGCTGGCGGCTCACCTCCAACTGCGCAACGCTACGCGCTGTTCACATCCAGCTGCCTAACACTACAATGGCGAGAATTACAACAATGCAAAGCAGCCACAGACTGCACACAGCACAGCCAGTGATTTTCATATTGAGCGCTACGTAACGTTGCCAATAAGAAAACATAAACAGCCTACTTACAACACGTCTCGGTCACCTCTTGTTCCCTTTGACGGCACTTTGAACAGTGAACGTTACATTTCAGATGAGTTCCGACCACTGTCTCTACCCCTCATTCAATCGCTGCGAAACCCTACATTTCAGCAGGATAATGCACGACCGCATGTTGCAGGTCCTGTACGCGCCTTTCTGAATACAGAAAATGTTCGACTGCTGCCCTGGTCAGCACATTCTCCAGATCTCTCACCAACTGAAAACGTCTAGTCAATGGTGTCCGAGCAACTGGCTCTTCACAATATGCCAGTTACTCGTCTTGATGAACTGTCGTATGGTGTTGAAGCTGCATGGGCAGCTGTACCTGTACACGCCAGGCGTATCAAGGCCGTTATTACGGTCAGAGGTGGTTGTTCTCGGTACTGATTTCTCAGGGTCTATGCACCCAAATTGCGTGAAAATCTAATCACATATCAGTTCTAGTATAATATATTTGTGCAATGAATACCCGTTTATCATCTGCATTTCTTCTTGGTGTAGCAATTTTAATGGTCAGTAGTGGACTAGATAGGAGATGAGGCTTCTAGAAGCCGAATAGGGGACTTAGTAGATAAACTTTTGATAAAAACCCAAGTCTAGAAGCGCACCGTTCGAATGGAAAATAAGTTTGAAATTCAAATATCCCGCTTCACAGTACGCCCAAGAACTGAGAGGAGGATGCTGTCTTCAGTCTCTGTTGTAATTACGACTGCACGTTCCACTTTCGTCCTAATGCAACAACGGCAGCGAGGAGCTTGTACTTTCTCAACACGGGGCGTTGACTGTGGTGCTTCACGAAAGCGTCGCCCTCTCGGCTTTGAAGAGGAAGTCCTTCGTCACGTAGAAGAGAACTCGACGGCGAGTACTCCAAACATTGCCCGTACCACGGGCTCCTGTAGAGCACACACGCCAGAGCTCGTTGTCTTCGCTGTGTGAAGCGGGAGATTTGAGAATGATCCGATCTTCAAACTCGTTTTATGTCCAAGTCGCAGATTACGTGGCATTTCCTTATCAAACCTTTACCTGTTAAGCTCCATCTTCAACCCCTACAAGCTGCAATGATAGTTGTGAAACACCATGCAATATGGTTCGAGTCGACTTTTTGGAATTACGCTCCTATCTTGACGTCATCACATTCCATCACAACATTTGTTGTTCACCGAAACAGTGCTCCAGTCGCCTATTAAAGAACACTTTTAACAGCAGCTTAAGCTGTTACACGACGTCGTTTACAAAGTTTGTGAAAGTTGTCGAGCCCAGCCGATACAAAACACTTTGGTAGTTTATTTTGAATGGACTGAGAGTGGAACACAATGGTTCAAATGGCTTTGAGCACTACGCGACCTAACTTCTGAGGTCATCAGTCGCCTAGAACTTGGAACTAATTAAACCTAACTAACCTAAGGACATCACACACATCCATACCCGAGGCAGGATTCGAACCTGCGACCGTAGCGGTCGCTCGGCCCCAGACAGTAGCGCCCAGAACCGCACAGTGGAACACAGATTGTCTCTAATGCACTTTATTTGAATATTCTTCTGGTTGTTATTGGAAAGGGGATGCATTTATTCACTTCAGATGATATCAGTAACGATCAGTCTTCGAGATCGGACCGTGCATAATCCACTTTACTGCGTTCACAGGAATACTTCCTCTTGGAAATGCACGGTCAGCCTCACTTAATACGACAGGCTCCTTTCTGCGCATAAAACGGACACTGAAATTGGCGCTTTTGGAGGCAGGAAAACGCTTTCCTCCCCCCCCCCCCCCCCCCCACACCTCTTTTTTTTCCCAAGGTGCGGTCCCTGTAGCTCACTAAAAGTGCTCAACGTTACGTGACTCACGTCGTGTGCAGTATACGTCCGGCGTTTTGAAGTACCAACGCCAAGCGTTCCTCTCCGCCTACCCACTTCTTTTCCTCGGCGTTCAAGGGCAAGGAACCGGTTAGCTGTCCGGATATGTGTGTGTGTGTGTTCGTAGCGGACGTGTGTGCATGTGTGCAAGCCGGGAGGGGTGGAGGGGGAAAGAGTTGGGGTGAGAGGTAGGGAGGGGGGGGGGGGGCAGGTAAGGGCTGTTTGTGTCTCCCTGGCTAGCAGGCACTTATGTCGGCCGGGCCTGCTCTCCATACAAAAAGGAACGAGAGCCTAGGCGGCAGGCAGCGAGCGGACGCCGAAAGTAATTGCCTCCAGAGAGCCGAGTCGGCCCCCGGCAAAAAGGCAAGAACGATAAAATAAAACGGAATGGATGAAAAACGAACGAGGCGAGAGAGCGGCGGACGCGGCCGCACCGAGCCTGCGGACCTGATGGACGTCCCGTCTCGTCCCGAACCGTCCAGGCGATTCGCACACTGACACTTGTATTTGGCCAATAACTGAAATCTACAGCAATTTGCGGAAGGGTTGCACTTCTGCCACGTTGAACGATTTTCTTCAGTCGTCCTTGGTCCCGTTCTTGCAGGATCTTTTTCCGTCCGAAGCGATGTCGGACATTTGATGTTTTACCGCATTTACGTTAAATCAGTAAGTGGGTCGAAACAGCATATCCAGACACTCCGGGATGATGATGGCAGTGAAACAGAGGATGACACGCGTAAAGCTGAAATACTAAACACCTTTTTCCGAAGCTGTTTCCCAGAGGAAGACCGCACTGCAGTTCCTTCTCTAAATCCTCGCACAAATGAAAAAATGGCTGATATCGAAATAAATGTCCAAGGAATAGAAAAGCAACTGGAATCACTCAACAGAGGAAAGTCCACTGGACCTGACGGGATACCAATTCGATTCTACACAGAGTACGCGAAAGAACTTGCCCCCCCTTCTAACAGCCGTGTACCGCAAGTCTCTAGAGGAACGGAAGGTTCCAAATGATTGGAAAAGAGCACAGGTAGTCCCAGTCTTCAAGAAGTGTCGTCGAGCAGATGCGCAAAACTATAGACCTATATCTCTGACGTCGATCTGTTGTAGAATTTTAGAACATGTTTTTTACTCGAGTATCATGTCGTTTTTGGAAACCCAGAATCGACTATGTAGGAATCAACATGGATTCCGGAAACAGCGATCGTGTGAGACCCAACTCGCTTTATTTGTTCATGAGACCCAGAAAATATTAGATGCAGGCTCCCAGGTAGATGCTATTTTTCTTGACTTCCGGAAGGCGTTCGATACAGTTCCGCACTGTCGCCTGATAAACGAAGTAAGAGCCTACGGAATATCAGACCAGCTGTGTGGCTGGATTGGAGAGTTTTTAGCAAACAGAACACAGCATGTTGTTATCAATGGAGAGACGTCTACAGACGTTAAAGTAACCTCTGGCGTGCCACAGGGGATTGTTATAGGACCATTGCTTTTCACAATATATATGAATGACCTAGAAGATAGTGTCGGAAGTCCCATGCGGCTTTTCGCGGATGATGCTGTAGTATACAGAGAAGTTGCAGCATTAGAAAATTGTAGCGAAATGCAGGAAGATCTGCAGCGGATAGGAACTTGGTGCAGGGAGTGGCAACTGACCCTTAACATAGACAAATGTAATGTATTGCGAATACATAGAAAGAAGGATCCTTTATTGTATGATTATATGATAGCGGAACAAACACTGGTAGCAGTTACTTCTGTAAAATATCTGGGAGTATGCGTGCGGAACGATTTGAAGTGGAATGATCATATAAAATTAATTGTTGTTAAGGCGGGTACCAGGTTGAGATTCATTGGGAGAGTCCTAAGAAAATGTAGTCCATCAACAAAGGAGGTGGCTTACAAAACAATCGTTCGACCTGTACTTGAGTATTGCTCATCAGTGTGGGATCCGTACCAGATCGGGTTGACGGAGGAGATAGAGAAGATCCGAAGAAGAGCGGCGCGTTTCGTCACAGGGTTATTTGGTAACCGTGATAGCGTTACGGAGATGTTTAACAAACACAAGTGGCAGACTCTGCAAGAGAGGTGCTCTGCATCGCGGTGTAGCTTGCTCGCCAGGTTTCGAGAGGGTGCGTTTCTGGATGAGGTATCGAATATATTGCTTCCCCCTACTTATACCTCCCGAGGAGATCACGAATGTAAAATTAGAGAGATTAGAGCTCGCACGGAGGCTTTCAGACAGTCGTTCTTCCCGCGAACCATACGCGACTGGAACAGGAAAGGGAGGTAATGACAGTGGCACGTAAAGTGCCCTCCGCCACACACCGTTGGGTGGCTTGCGGAGTATAAATGTAGATGTAGATGTCCTGATATTCACGATACAGTCGTGAAATGATCATACGGGAAAATCACCACTTCATCGCTATCTCGGAGATGCCGTGTCTCATCCCTCGTGCGCTAAGTATAACACCACGTTCAAACTCACTTAAATCTTGACAACCTGCCATTGTAGCGGCAGTAACCGACGTAACAACTGTGCCAGACACTTGTTGTCTTATATAGTCGTTGGCGTCCGCAGCGCCGTATTCTGCCTGTTTACGTTATCTCTGTACCAGCATATCTCTATACCAGTTTCTTCGGAGCTTCAGCGTTGGATCATGCGCTTTTCCTCTTGTTCTATCTAATTGTTTGGTGGTTTCTTTTTTAAAGCAATCTGACGGTGGCCCATAAGGACGAAACGCGTTATTGAGTTTAAATAATTTAGCAACTGAGTTTGTTTTTGTTTTGAAAGACTTACAGGATCATTTTGTTGTCTGTCCATCCGTCTGTCTGTCCGACGGATAAAATCCCTTTCTTAACACGGATAGCTAGAGGCATCAAGCTGAAATTTGTGTCACGTGCTAATGTCTACGGTCCCTTGTCGGTGTAAAAAATTTAAGCTTCTAAGTAAATGCGTTCATGTCACTAACTTCGATACTCGCAGATTTACTCATCAGAATCTATAGGGCGTTTCACGTTGATCTAGAATCATGAAACGTCACGAGAAACAATGTTTCACGTACAAGTAAAGGGAAAAATACGAAAACAGCTAATCTGTAGTTACATCGAAGTGACAAAGATAATGGGATACCGCCTTTATATAGTGTAGGGTCTCACTTCGCCCGGTGTAGTGCAGCATCTCAACGTTGCATGGACTCAACATGTCGCTGGAAGACCCCTGCAGAAAGAATGAACCATGCTACCTACAAAGCCGCCCATTATTGCGATAGTGTTGCCTGTGCGGGATTTTGTACACGAAATCACCTCTCAATTATGTCCCATAAATGTTCGATGGAATTTATGTCGAGCAATTTGGGTGGCCAAATCATTTGCTCTAACTGTCTAGAATGTTTTTCAAAACCAGTCTCAAACAGTTTTAGCCTTCCATAGTTATTTGGGAACAACATGAATTGCTGCAAACGGTCTCTAAGTAAAAAATTGTTAAGGCTTTCGTGGCCACTTGTTGACAAACTGCCTATTGGCTTCTGTCTCGGGTTCTTCGGCCGACGTTCATCTAATCATTTTTCTGACGTTTCGCCAGCACGAGTGGCTGGCATTGTCAAAGCTTCACCCTCCATTGCCGGTGGTGAACTGGAGCCGAGCTCGCGGCCGCAGACTATATGTACCTGGCGCACCAACGTCCGAGGGCTTCTCCGCGGTCATTTCCGGTGCGGTTCTACTCTTGCTACCTGCGACGGTCGTTCGCTGCAGTACGGGAAGCCAAGATCCGTTGACCTTAAGGCTTTCCTCTTTCTTGTTCAAACTGTTCGCGTGTTTTTGTATTTCTACAGCTTCTCTGAACAAGCGCGTGTGATAGTGCTTCTCTATAGCCAGAACTTCCGTGTCGGCGAATTTTATTACGTGGTCGGTCTCATTGAGTGCGTGCTCTGCCACGGCCTATTTCTCCACCTGCCCCAACCTACAGTGTCGCTTATGCTCTTTGATCCTGGTGTTGATGGATCGTCCAGTCATTCCGACGTAAACCTTTCCGCATGTGCATGGTATACGGTATATTCCCGACATTGCAAGTGGGTCTCTTTTCTCCTTCGCCGATCTAAGACACTCCTTGACAGAAGCCAATAGGCAGTTTGTCGGTCTCTAAGTAGCCGTACGTAACCATTTCCAGTCGCTGATAGGTTCAGATGGACTACAGAACCCAGTACACTTCATGTAAATACAGCCCTCACCATTGTGGAGCCACCATCAACTTGCCCAATGCGTTGTTGACAGCTTGGGCCTGTTGATTCGTGGAGTCTGCGCCACACTCGAAACCTACCACACCGCTTACCAACTGAAATCAGGACTCATCTGATTAGACCGCGGCTTTCCAGTCGTCTAGGGTCAAACTGATACAGTCACGAGCCCAGTAGATGCGCTGCGGACGATGTCGTGCTGTCAGCAAAGGCACTCGCGTCGGTCTTATGCTGTCACTGCGTAAATTTTACAGCACTGTCCTAGTGGATACGTTCGTCGTACGTCCTACATCGATTTCTGCGGTTATTTCACGCAGTGCTGATTGTCTGTTAGCGCCGACAACTCTACGCAAACGTCGCTGCTCTCCGTCATTAAGTGAAGGCCGTCAGCCACTATGTTATCCGTGGTGAGAGGTAATGCCTGAAATTTGATATTCTCAGCACACTGTGGATCTCAGAATATTGAATGCCCTAACGATTTCCGAAATAGAAGGTCCCATATGTCTAGCCTCAACTATCATTCCACGTTCAAAGACTGTCAACTCCAGTCAAGCGGCCATAATCACGTTAAGAAACCTTTTCACATGAATCATGTGAGTACAACTGGCTGCTCCGCCGATGCACTGCGCTTTTATACCTTGTGTACGCTATGCTACCGCCTCTGTATACAGGGTTATTACAAATGATTGAAGCGATTTCACAGCTCTACAATAACTTTATTATTTGAGATATTTTCACAATGCTTTGCACACATATACAAAAACTCAAAAAGTTTTTTTAGGCATTCACAAATGTTCGATATGTGCCCCTTTAGTGATTCGGCAGACATCAAGCCGATAATCAAGTTCCTCCCACACTCGGTGCAGCATGTCCCCATCAATGAGTTCGAAAGCATCGTTGATGCGAGCTCGCAGTTCTGGTACGTTTCTGGGTATAGGAGGTTTAAACACTGAATCTTTCACATAACCCCACAGAAAGAAATCGCATGGGGTTAAGTCGGGAGAGCGTGGAGGCCATGACATGAATTGCTGATCATGATCTCCACCACGACCGATCCATCGGTTTTCCAATCCCCTGTTTAAGAAATGCCGAACATCATGATGGAAGTGCGGTGGAGCACCATCCTGTTGAAAGATGAAGTCGGCGCTGTCGGTCTCCAGTTGTGGCATGAGCCAATTTTCCAGCATGTCCAGATACACGTGTCCTGTAACGTTTTTTTCGCAGAAGAAAAAGGGGTCATAAACTTTAAACCACGAGACTGCACAAAACACGTTAACTTTTGGTGAATTGCGAATTTGCTGCACCAATGCGTGAGGATTCTCTGCCGCTCAGATTCGCACAATGTGTCTGTTCACTTCACCATTAAGAAAAAATGTTGCTTCATCACTGAAAATAAGTTTCGCACTGAACGCATGCTCTTCCATGAGCTGTTGCAACCGCGCCGAAAATTCAATGCATTTGACTTTGTCATCGGGTGTCAGGGCTTGTAGCAAGTGTAAACGGTAAGGCTTTTGCTTTAGCCTTTTCCGTAAGATTTTCCAAACCGTCGGCTGTGGTACATTTAGCTCCCTGCTTGCTTTATTCGTCGACTTCCGCGGGCTACGCGTGAAACTTGCCCGCAAGTGTTCAACCGTTTCTTCGCTCACTGCAGGCCGACCCGTTGATTTCCCCTTACAGAGGCATCCAGAAGCTTTAAACTGCGCATACCATCGCCGAATGGAATTAGCAGTTGGTGGATTTTTGTAGAGCTTCGTCCTGAAGTGTCGTTGCACTGTTATGACTGACTGATGTGAGTGCATTTCAAGCACGACATACGCTTTCTCGGCTCCTGTCGCCATGTTGTCTCACTGCGCTCTCGAGCGCTCTGGCGGCAGAAACCTGAAGTGCGGCTTCAGCCGAACAAAACTTTATGAGTTTGTCTACGTATCTGTAGTGTGTCATGACCATATGTCAATGAATGGAGCTACAGTGAATTTATGAAATCGCTTCAATCATTTGTAATAGCCCTGTATATGCAAATTACTATCTCGTGACTTTTGTCACCAAAAGAGGCAGTAATATATGCCACATATTTTGATACTTGCAAACTCACTCATCAAAACCTCTAGATGAACTATCCATATACGCGTGCAGTCTGGTGGCGTAGCAGCAAGTAGGGTGCCTGGAAACTGAGACGTGAGGGAGATGGAATCTAGGTGGGCCGCGGATTTTTCCTTCTTCCTTTTTTAATTTATCCTCCGCCTCGAAACGATGTGCGGAGTTGCCAGAAAAAGCATGTTGTTTTGAGTCCACGTTAAGCTGTAGGTCCCGTTTCGCCGTTTGGGTCGAGCAGAAGGAATTGTATCACATTATTAAGCCACACGAAATAACTATTGTTATCTACCACAAAATAAAGTTTGTATTGAACCTTCAGAGTGCAAGTTCTACTCCCACTTGTCCGGTTTTTATACTAAAAGTAATAGCTGGTAGCATTCAACCGTTTTACATCCGGCACACAACTCAACAACACGTTTCGGAAGACAATGCAAACATCATCAGGTTGTCCCACCTCACATCGCACCGTGCGCCAGATCGCGTCCTCCTGATCAGCTCTGGGCTCCAAGAGTGTGAAGATGACGCTTCTCCAGGTGTCCGGAAGTAATCGTGAGGTGACATTCCCGAGGTATTGCCATAATATGAATTGGTGACGGCTGTGGACGGAAGTTGACGCTTTTAATGTAAGAAAGAACCCACAGTACAATATGTTTTTATTCTATTTTATTTTGTCAACGCCGCAAATGTGTTGGTACACATTTTAGTTTAAACCTCTTGAACTGAGTTTCACAACCTGAAGATGTAAACATTGTGTCTCGAAACTAAACGTTTGAATGGTAACAGTTATTACTGTCAGTCTGCACAATTTTATAGGAAGGCAAGGAATATCTGAGATGTAAGGTAATGAAATGTTTATTGATCCATCCAAAATATGAATTGTTAGGATAAATTCAGATCCGTATAACAAACAGGGATAACCTATGTACACACATAATATCTAGCGTTTACAAAATTATAATTCTATGCCTAATTATCTTGGCGTGTAACACATTGAATAGCGGTATGCTTACATCATCTATGTTGTGTGTTTGTACATTTTGTGTGATTTATAGAAGCCTTCTCTCTCTTTTAGGTACATATTTTGTGGTTTATGTAAACTACTTCCCATTTTGTACACCATATTGCATTGCACTTTGACTTACTCTGTAGCGCACCTAAGAACATTTTTGTATGTTAAATATTTTGAGAGATATATTGAAAAAGTGTTTACTATTCATTTCTCTCGAGTGTGAAAGGATTTATTCTAGGGCTTACGGTCCTTCACACAATGGAATAAACAAAATATATTGGCATTTGGAAGACACAATGATAACTGAGATTTCGCGAAAAGATCATACCACAATGTAAAACGCCTTTGTTCTAGTGATTTCCACCCGCAACTCTCTCCCTATTTCGCCATAACACAAAACGAGCTGCCCTTGTTTGAACTTTTTAGACGTCCTCCGTCAATTCTACTGGCTGCAGATACCATAGCGCACAGCATTGTTCTAAAAGAGGACAGGCGAATGTAGTGTAGATTTGTTGCATCCTCTAAGTGTTCTACCAATAAACGCTGTCTTTGGTTCGCCTAACCGACAACATTTTCTTTGTAATGGTTCCAATTTAAGGTCTTTGATATTGTAATCCTTAGGTATTTACTTGAATCTGCAACCGTTAAACTTGTGTTACTTATCGTGTAACCGCTATTTATATGTTTTTAGTACTATCCAGATATCTTGTCTAAATCATTTTACAATTAGCTGCGATCGTCTGGTGATTTAAATAGACGGTAAACGACGGCATCATCAACAATCTAAGAGGGCTATTCCGATTCTCTCCTAAATCTTTTCTGTAGATTAAGAACAGCACAGGAGCTAAAACACTTCCTTTGGCAACCCCGATATAATTTCGATTTCGTCAGTTACTACTAAATGTGACCATTCTGACAGGAAATAACAAATACAGTCACACAATTGTCCACTCATCACTGAGGCCAGTGTCGTTGCAGCTAACCACGACGCAGTAGACAGGTGAACTTTCCGTGAGCAGTTAAGTCCTGGCGCAACTGTTCCTCTGACTTCTGCCACTCTCAGCGGAGGTCTGTAACAGTTTCACCATAGCCTGTGCACATAAATTCATTAACTAAAAATGCAGTTTTGCCACGCTTCCAGTAATTCTTCTGCATGACCATCCCAAATAAGTGATTTTGTGTTGCTATCCTCCCCCATATTGCAGTTCTACTGTTCATTCCTGAAAATATGGCTAAGCCAGTGCCCCTTGGTCCAGAACACTTCTGCGCATGCTATTTCCATTAATGGGAGCGTTTACTCTTTCGGAAGAGCTGTTGAGTATCACTAATCTGACGTACTATTTTATTCAGTTATTTCAACCAGCTTTGCGGGTGCAGTAGGTCGGAAGAATCCATAAGCCATGAGCTATTAACCTCGGGCACAGACGACCAGAGGACACTACTGCGGCATTTAACGTCTCGTAGTGGAAGAGGTCTTTAGAGACGAGGCACAAGTTCAGACTGGGGCAGGATTCGAGCTCATCCTTTTCGAAGAAACTATCGCGGCATTGCCTATACTGGCTCAGGGAGTTCTGATAGATAAAGGCATTTACGTCTTAGCTACTCAAGAAAACACGTACTGACAGAGAATATTTGACTAAAAGAGAAAAAATACCAGGATACGACCTGTGACTTGCTAGGAGCAACATATCACTGTACTTATGGAGTCGCTAGATATGTTCGCTCCTCCGTCGAACAAACCCACCGTTTAAAGACATCCATCACAAACAACATTCATGAAGTCGTTATCAAATTGGAAGAAACAACTATTAGTAATATACATAACCCCCTCCTCTCCCCTCCACAGACAGACCACCTGAAATCATGCTTCTATTGCCCCACCCAGCGCCCTACGTTTTTTTTTTTTTTTTTTTTTTTTAACTACGCACAATGCAAATACAGGACCAATGATAGCAACGGCGAAACGCTAACGAATTGGGCCGATGATAATAATGTATTTATGCTGTATGAAGGCCTCTTTTAAATCAGCAGCTTGGAACCAAGAGTGCAAATCTGATTTTTGCTTCATGAGCAAAATGTTCAGAACACACCGCTGCAAGGGACTTTCAGAGTACATCAAGACATACCACATAGCCAACACCGACCAGCTCTAATTGGAACAGAAATAAGCATTCACGTCCTATCCCAGTCCAAGATGGAATTTTAGAAGGCAGACAGGAAGAACTTCTCCGAATAACTTGAAAATGTCTACAAATTTCACCTGTTATCGAGAGCTACCAAAGGTTCACACGTCCAGTGACTGGAACGGCAAAGAAGACCATTTCTAGACGATACCACAAGAAGAACATACCAGGATGCAATGCCGCGAAGAACTATTCATGGTATGACGCGAAGAATGGTCAGAAACAATTGCGCATCCGCAGGTCTAAATATCTAGCAGAGAAGCTTAGTCGCTTTCAAAGAAATTGGTTGAGATTCCTAAGTGTGTAATAAGTGGAGTGGACACGATTGCGAATCACGTTGTGACAACAACTCCGCAGGAAAAGGAATACAACACCCATATGAAACATCAACTTACGGCATCTAGCCCCAACTAGACCGTATTTTCCTGGCCATGTAGTGTCAAGGAAATAACGACACTCGAAGATGTTAATGCGGGAAAGGCGCCAGATGTTGATGGAATTAAGGATGAATTCCTCCTTAACTATGGTAAATATTCCAGAAAATGTTTAGAGGAGTTCTTTACCGATGCCATGACGAGAGGGAGATTCTCAAACAGAATGTCCCACGTGGTCGCTATCCTTAAGTCAGGGGAACCAAGCAACGAGGCCAAAAGTTGTCGTCCAATAGCCCATCTTTGCTCAGTATACTAACTTCTCGAAAGAGTCATCTGCAAAAGAATCTCAGCTATAATACTTGAGAAAATTCCTGTTGAACAAGCTGGTTTACGTCCGGAAATAAATTTTGTTGGCCAGATAATGACCTACATAAAAGCAGGCTTCCAAAAGATTTTATAAACGTCGGTTGTATTCGTAGGTCTCTCAGCAGCTTAAGACACAGTATAGAGACAGAGTCTTCTCTACAAACTCATTCAAATAAAGCCACACAGAAAAAGGGTTAAACTTATTTATAACATACTTGCAGACAGATCATTTTGGATCATAATGGGCAACAGAATAAGATTTTCAAAGACGCGAAACAATAGACTACCTAAGGGACCTGTCATTGGCCTACAGCTGTTTGATCCGTACATCTACAATCTGTCTGAAACAAGAACTCATAAGCGTGGACTGAAATGCATGGAGCTAGTCCGTAGTTTCATTTTTATTGTTGCTATTTTCTCATTGATCACACGATCATTAGATTTGTCTTTCTTTTCCTCGCTCAAGGCCGCGCAGGGTAGCCGCGCCGTTTTAGACCTCTTGCCATGGTTCGCACGGCTCTCCCCGTTGGAGGTGCGAATCCTCCCTCGGGCATGAGTGTGTTTTGTTCTTAGCGTAAGTTAGTTTAAGTGAGATTAAGTAGTGTACAAGCCTAGGGACCGGTGACCTCAGCAGTTTGGTCCTGTAGGATGTTGCTAACTTGCTCAAGTGACTCAAGAGTTTATATTCAAATGGGACACAAAGGGTTGCTAAAATAATATCCATCTAATAACGTAATTTCGATTAACTGTATTGAGCCTGCTTGTCGAACTAGGCTGGTAAATTGGGAAAGTCGGAGCGACCCATAGGAGGAACGGGTGTTGGAGGGTGGTGGCCCCATAGACTTCGCGTCGCTGTCACACGGAGCTTCCCCGCCCGGCGAGGTCAGGCACTGCGGTCAGTCAACGCTCCGCTGGGCACTGTGCACTGGACGCCGCGTTCGCGAAGCAGCGCGACTTTTTCGCGGAAACTGGACAGGCGTCTGGCAATCGGTCCACAAAAAATACCTTGCGGCATTGTGTAACAAAGAAACATCTGGAGCTACAGCAGAATTGTGTGTTTCTTTTCACTGTGTTCCACCGAACCAAACTACCCCTTGTAGTGATTGCTGAACACAGGCCGATTGCTGGTCGTAAAAGAACAAAGTGCGGGCGGACTTGATCAGCAATCAACATTTACCAGGCCACGGAAGCGTCAACTTTGTAGGATGTTTTCCCACTTTTGAAAAATGGTGCCAAGACAGTCTGTTGCCAGGGCACGGAAGTTCTTGACCCAAGTACTATTGGGACAGTGAAAAAAATAAATAAATAATAAAAAAAGAAGTATCACACTGGAAGGACGTCTGACAATCTCCCTGACTGGCAGTCATGTTAGCGTCTCTGTTTCTTCTTCGGGTTTCATCGAGACTTGTTGGCTAGACTTGTTCGGGTTCCTTCAAGAATCTTCGAATTTGGTTCCTTATAACACAGTATTATGACAAGCGCACACTGCCTAGCGGAATGAGGGATGAGAGTGAGCAGACATTGGTAGTCCCATTTCTTTCCAAAGTTAAGGGGATCTCCTGAAGAAGTGCGTTGTGTTTGATGGCTTTCTGATGTTTCAGGTACTTGGGATTTCTTCACCTGTCTTCCTCCACATCACAAAAATCTGTGCAATCATTTTGTCCTGTATGAAACCGTGTACCTGACTTGTTTCAGTGGAGCTCTGGTTAGCTGCCAGATTCTTTTGCCTTCCCCTTCCCCGCTAACTTTGCCGCTCAGTAGTTGTTTTTAATTGCATTTATTGAAAGCATTTTCGTGTTCCAGTTTTCTCTTTGTTCCGTAGGTTTCTGAGAAGACACTTTTTCAGTTATAACCATGTTTCTGTTTCCTTTTCACATTATTATAGCAATAAAATACGATGAATGCAAACCAATCCTTGATTTCAATAGAGAGGTGAACGCCCTAATACCATTTAGCACTACAGCATGGCAGCGACCACACCCACGACTCTATTGTTAAGCCCATTATTTTACATGTCGTTTCCGTTGCGCACAGTTTGTCACATCACATCGATCTGTATATCGATAACATTCATTCGATACAGATGTGAGGCACTGCTTATGGTTAGCAGTAGCTAATTGGCACCATGCAGGATAGCCTATGACTGGTTGTTGGTAGTGGCGATGATGGGAATATGAATATGCTTTCGAGAGATGGAGACTGTAACCAAACCCCACAAAGGCCGAGACGGCTTGCTTTCCTTTGTGCAACAAAGCTTTTAATGACACGAAGTCCATTAAGGTGACAGATTACTACACGACAAACAGCACTCGCAATATCTAAGGGCGATATTGGACCGGACACTGCTCTACAAGTAGCATATGGGAAACACCGCATCAGAGATTACACTCTATAGCCGGGTGCCTCAAAGAAAGTCCGTAACTGTCGGCGGCTTCTTTGTCAATGCTATTCCTCCCTCGTGGCTTAATAAAAAGGCAATACTTTCACTTGCGTTTGAAATAAGGCAAACTGAATCAGTAACTTACGTGTATGATTCGCAATGAACAGTTGACAGTCACTGAGGATGCATCCTTGAGTTATGAGGATGGAAATGCGGCAGAATTTATTGACATACAGTCAACACGTGTTTAGAACACATCGTTCTTGTGAAACAACAACTTACTTTTTACTACACGATATGCTGAGTGCTATTGACAAGGGATTTCACGTTGATTCGGTATTTCTAGATTTCCAGAAGACTTTTGACATTGCTGCTCACAACTGGCCTGTACACAGGTTTAGGGCACTCTCTTGCCCTTGGGGTGGGAAAATGAACATAAACGAGAAAAAATCAGCAACGATCAGCTTCATGAGAATGCAGTAGCTAACGGAAACCTCTGCATTCAAATGGCTCTGAGCACTATGGGACTCAACTGCTGTGGTCATAAGTCCCCTAGAACTTAGAACTACTTAAACCTAACTAACCTAAGGACAGCACACAACACCCAGCCATCACGAGGTAGAGAAAATCCCTGGCCCCGCCGGGAATCGAACCCGGGAACCCGGGCGTGGGAAGCGAGAACGCTACCGCACGACCACGAGATGCGGGCACACCTCTGCATTAAAGACACATAATGTGTACCTACAGGACATGTGGCCTGGCTCACGCTACATACAGTTGGAGTCAGTGAAGTGAAAGGGGAAGAAGACGAGGATTCCTGGTCAGATAAGCATAGGGTAGTATCAACAGCAGCAGAGTATGGTATGATGGGAGCAGGATTCGTTATGAATAGGAAGGCAGGAAAGAGAGCGAGTCACCGTGAGCACTTCAGCAGCTGTACATGCTGAGTCACAAGTGACAGATGAAGAGACAGAGAAACTATATGAGGACACTGAACGTGGAACTCGGTACGTAAAAGAAGACGAATATCTGTCATAGAGGACCGAAATGTGGGTGTAGGGCAAGGAGTAGAATAAAGGGTTACGGGAGAATAAGAGGTTGGTGGAAGAATGAGAGAGGAGAAAGACTAATTGGGTTCTGAAGTAAATTTCAGCTAGTAACAGCGAATACTCTGTTCTAGAATCACAAGAGGAGAAGGTATACGTGGAAAAGGCCGAGTGATACGGAGATATTGGAGTTAGGTTACATCACGGTCAGACAGAAATTTCGAAATCGGGTACTGCATTGTAAGGCGTACCCAGGAGCCGATAGAGACTCAGATTACAATTTAGTGGTGATGAAGAGTAGGTTGCAGTTTAGGAGATTAGTCAGGAAGAGTCAATGCACAAAGAAGTGGGATACGGTAGTGCTAAAGACTGATGACATACTCTGGAAGTTCTCTAAGGTTATAGATACATCTATAAGGAATAGCTCAGTGGGCGATACAGTTGCAGACGATTAGACATCTCTAAAAGAGCAATCACGGAAGTTGGAAAGAAAAAGATACGTACAAAGAAGGTAACCGCTAAGAAACCATCGGTAACAGAAGAAATACTTTAGTTGATCGATGAAAGAAGGAAGTACAAATATGATGTTCACGGATATTCGGGAGTATAGAATAACTTAGGAATGAAATAAGTAGGAAGCGCAGGGAAGCTAAGGTGGCTGCATGCAAAAATGCAAAGAAATCGAAAAAGAAATGGTGGTCGAAAGGACTGACTCAGCAGATAGAAAAGTCAGAACAACCTTCGGTGAAATTAGAAGCGATGGCGGTCACATTAAGAGTGCAACGGGAATTCCCCTGTTAAATGCAGAGTAGAGAGTGAATAGGTGCAAAGAGCAGATGGAAGGCCTCTATGAGAGGGATGACTTGTTTGATGACATGATGGAAGAAGAAACAAGAGTTGGTATCAAAGAGATAGGTGATCCAGTATTAGAACCAGAATTTTAAAAAGATTTTGAAGACCTTAGATCGAATCAGGCACGGAAAGGATTTCTAAAATGATTGGCGGAAGCGTAAAAAGTAAAAAAAAAAAAGGAAAAACATCATCCATACAATTCCGAAGATAGCGAGAGTCGACAAGGTCAAGAATTATCGCACAATCAGCAGTTCATGCATCCATGCATCCAAGTAGCTGACGAGGTTAATATATAGCAGAATGAGAAAGAAATGTGTTAGATGACGATCATTTTGGCTTTAGGAAAGGTAAAGCACCAGAGAAATAGTACGATACTGTTCATGATGGAAACTAGACTAAAGAAAAATCAAGACACTTTAATAGGACTTGTCGACCTGGAAAAAGCGTTCGGCATTTTAAATGGTGCTAGTTGTTCGAAATTCTGAGCAAAATAATGGTAAGCTATATCGAAAGACGGGTAATATACAATATGTACAAGAACCAAGATGGAATAATAAGAGTGGAAGACCAAGAACGAAGTGCTCGAATTAAAAATAGTGTAAAACAGGGATGTAGGCTTTCGCCCATACTGTTCAATCTATACATAGATGAAGCGGTGACGGAAGTAAAAGTAAGTTTCAAGAATGGAATCAAAATTCAATGTGAAAGGTTATAGTGATAAGATTCGATGATCACATTGCTAACCTCCATGAGCGCAGAATATGAGCTGAAAGTAAATCGAAAAAGACGTAAGTAAAGAGAAGTAGCAGAAATGAGAACAGCGAGAAACGTAACACCAAGATTGGTGTTCATGAATTAGACGAATCTAAGATGGACGGAGCAAGGAGTATATAAAAAGCAGACTAGCACTGGCAAAAAGGGCATTTCCGGGCAAGAAAAGTCTACTGGTATCAAACATAGGCCTTAATTTGAGGAAGAAATTTCCGAGAATGTACGTTCAGAGCAGAGTATTGAATGGTATTTAGTGACGGACTGTGGGAAAAGTGGAAAAGTACAGAGTATTTGAGGTGTAGTGTTACATAAGAATGTTGATTATCTGAACTGATAAGGTAAGGATGTTGAGGATCTTCGGAGAATCAGCGAAGAAAGGGGTACATGGAAAACACTGGCAAGAAGAAGCGTCACGATGGTAGGACGTAGAACATGTTAAGACATCAGGAAGTAACTTCCATGGTACTAGGGGGAGTTGTGGAGCGTAAAAACTGTGGAGGAAGACAGAGATTGGGAAACATCCAGTAAAGAACTGAGGACGTAAGTTGCAATGGAAAGAATGAGGCTATCATACTCTAGGCCAAAGGTAGACTCCAAGAAAACACTAGGATACATATCAATGAGTCAGTAGTAAGATAAAATTTAACCTTGCTAGGCAGACACTTAAACACTAATCAGAAGTAACTGCGGTTTGATCCACACAGGACAATCATACCGCCAGTGTTACAAAGCAGCAAAACCAGCTCCACTAAAAGACATTAACAAGATTTTGAAAACCTTGTTCGTGTCGCCTAGCGTAACCTTTCAATGCACTTCCACAAAAGTGCAAGCCATTACGCCTGTAATTTAAAATATATAAAGCTTATAAAAATTCGATAATTTCATTCTAATAATGGTCCATGGGGTCGATCAGTGGACACGTAATTTATGAAAATACTTTATTGAGATATTAATTTTCAAATTTCAGTTTTGTTGTTAAAGCTTTCACTCGTAGTAACGTAAGAATTATTTCTCCGATTGTGACCACGTTTTCACTCATGCACGCGTCTTATTTTTCATTATGTAATGGGGTTACTTGCTTTTCTGTAATTAATCAGGACTTGTTTTTATTGTATTTAGTTTTATTTTTTGTCTATGCTGGCCACCCTTCCATGGCGGATGTCCCTTCCACGTCGTCCGCCAACGGTTGTTCGTCTCCCGTTTTTTTTTTCCCCCAAGTCGCGCGTCCGAAGATGTGTTTACCTGTTCTCTCTGTTGCAGACATGGTGTTTATGATGCCCTCATTGTCCGCCAATCGCTGAGACTCAAAGCTGTCCCCACCGTCTGGCGATGCCGTGACAGTATCTTTGAGCTAAGCCCAGAGAGGTTGGAATGCCTTCTCAGCTGTCAAAACATGCACGCTATCCCAACCGCGCCTTTTTCTCTGTCACGACAAGACGCATGCTAATAACTATGTCTGCTTGTTTTCGTTCTCGTGTTTAGGGACATATCCTCATAGGGGGATGGGGGGCATGAAATAGTGATCTGCAGTAACTGCTCTACACTCCACTTGCCTTCTGAGAAGTTACTCAGCTGAGTCCGGTGCCCTCTGCAAGGCTGGTCCTGGTTGTGAAATGGCCGCTTACCTCGTGCAGGCGGCTTTCTCCATGTTTCGTTATTCTATCATTTTGGCCAGATCCGTGCCGCGTGCTCTGGTCTACCTAAGACTTCAGGGAAAAAATTGTGGGGTCTGCCGGGATGGCACACAGCAAAACAATTTGGGTCAGCTGTGCCAGCTTACCGAAGGCACTACCCCATTCCTGTCCGCAGAGCCTTACAAGTCATTCTCTGTCCCATAGGGAGTAACACTGCAGGTATCTCGGCCTACAGCCCAGCCTGTGGTTTACCGCTGGCTCCCAAGACCATGGCTCACAAGCGATGTCTACTATTCCGCTTGCAAAAATTCCCAATCAGAATACATAAGGTTAATATATACGAAAAGATACCTTGACTTTTACAATCACTGGTATCATCACCATAATTAGCATTTCATCACCATAGTTAGCGTCAAGCATAAAATGATCGGTAGAAAAATGACTTTAATTGTGATTAATGGGATTAAAGTAATAGAATGAGATGTAGGACGCCGGTAATGGATTGACGCCTCCATGCCTGTGTTTTTTCTCTGTGGAGTATACAGTCTCCGTCTGGCGAAACTTTACTCATGGAAAGCAAGCGCGTATAGCGCTGAACGAGAGAGGATGTACCGTTACAGAATGTCATTTTCCCACAGCTGTACACCAGATCTATCTGCGTAACGGTATACCTTCCCCAGAGGTAAGAAGAACTGCTCCAGAAGTTGAATAGAAAGGCAAAAGACAGATCCGAGACACCCTATCTTTGGACGTAATCCTTAGTCGCTGAGACTGAAGTCCCTTGGTATAAATGAGCCCCCATCGGCAATCCAGAATAATTAACCTACTGTGACGTCAGTTGTTCAGCAAACAGTTCAGGACATTCCAGTGTCGCGTTGTTGCTCTAGGATTATTGGAGGTCTGAGGAGAAGTAATCTGGAATTGTCTCTTACACAGGGGAGTTGTTGTAGTTCTTACTGAAGTTCGCAGTATGTTATCTTAGTTTAAGTTTGTTATTATTATGCTCTTTACTTTCATTTTATCATCTGCATCGCAGTCTTTGTCTATTTGCAAGTGTGTAAATTGCAGAATAAAGTATGTGGTTATCGTATCTCTGTATTACCCAGCAGCCAAGTACAGAATACGACAATAGAGAAATATTGTACTTACGAAAAATCGTGTGGCCATTCAGAATACTGTAGTACATATCTCGAGCCACGGAGGTATAGTTTTTTTATGATTTTTATTTTTCATATACGTAGAACATCTTTAAGAAATTCCAGGATGGCTAGTAGACAAGCTTAATTTACTGCGATCTCTGTAGAAATTTCTTAGAAAAATAATACAGCCTTCCTTTTTGATCATTATTATCTCCTTATTTTATTTTCCATCCCTGAAATGGAACATTCCTTGAATTACCAATGATTAATTGCTTCACCATCTCCCACTCCGATAGCAAATTACACCTTTCTGTGTTTTCACTCCCATTCAGATCTCAAGATTTCAGTCTTTCAAGTAGTTTGGTGCTATACATTCCTACCTTTTGTTACTTTTTTATCCCTACATAATTATCTAACTGTTTCAGCCAACATCCACTGTACCCTGTTCTGTATATTTTGTCTACCAATAAAAATTTTCCCCTATCCTGCCAACTTAGTACTTAGCCATTTTCAGTGCGAACAGTTTTGATTTGTCGACTGTACCTAGTTCTAAGAGACATAACAGTTCTATGGCTGGTTCAAATGGGTCTGAGCACTATGGGACGCAACATCTGACGTCATCAGTCCCCTATAACTTAGAACTACTTAAACCTAACTAACCTAAGGACATCACACTCATCCATGCCCGAGGCAGGAGTCGAACCTGCGACCGTAGCGGTCGCACGGTTCCAGACTGAAGCACCTAGAACCGCTCGGCTAACAGTTCGATGTTTTCTTTTATGGATAAGCAGTGAAAGTGTATAAATAACATCACTAGCCGTTCTGTGTAATTATTGCGGAAATAAACTGGTTTACTCAGTGTAAGTCAATGTAATTACAGGCAAACACGCTGCAAACCACATCATTAAAGTTAATCTCTGCTGCTCACAATTCACTCAGGGTGAAGTAGCAATGAGGAAGAGAACAAATTTAATATTAATTACGCACCCAAGGTGGTACTGATATCCCTTGAAGGACAGTCACACCCCAAATGACTCCTGTCAAATCCTCGAGGTGAAAGAATTTTCTTGGAATTGATGTAGTTAATATCCTACAGGTTTTATATGCCAATTTTTCCTCTATGAGCTCACGCAACATACAAATAATCCCTTGAATACTAAATTTCATTCAGAGGACATAACATCGAGACTCTCTCCAGTAAATCTATGCTGGACAAGTGCATAAGAACAAAATATTCTCGTCCCAATAAATTGTCCATCTGTATACTGCAGGAAAGGCTAAAGATCAGAATTTAATATCTCGCTGGTATTACGAAAGCAAGAGAAAGTGTATCGATTCGAGAAGACGAGAAGGAGGACAAAGCCCTATCACAATAGTCATTTGTTGTGCGGTAGAGAAACCATGCGAAACCTTAAAGACTCCTCGAACCAAGAATTCAAAAGTCATTTCTCCCGATCAGTACGCCAGTGTCTTAATTACTACGTCTACTCAAGCAATAACATAATTCAATACCAATACACTGAAAATGTGTAGAATAACTTGGCCCAAAGAACCGTGGGTCAGTTTCAGCATCTCTCTTAATTACGAGTGGGGGCATCTGCTGCTTGTGTTTATTTCTTCAACAGTAACATCCATTTCGGAAAATATCCTTACCATTTGTTTCTAAGACTCTACGCATACTATCTTCTATCATAAATTTGTGTTGCAGGGGAAGTCGTGTGTTGTGCTTATCTCAAACATACGAATACCATCCGGGCGAATGAAACAGAAAATATATCTTTTTCAGCATAATGAGAACGTCTTGGGATGAAATTAGAAGTGAAGGAAGAAAGTACACTTATCTACCGGAACATTATGACCACCTTCCTAATAGCCGGCATGTCCACCTTTATCGCGGATAACAATGGCGACGCGTCGTCCCATGGAAGCAATGAGGTCTTGGTAAATCGCTAGAGGGAGTTGGCATCACATCTGTACACATGTCAGCCGATTCCCGTGAATTCCGGGGAGGGGGGCGATGAGTTGTGACGTCACGTTGAATCACATACCAGATGAGTTCGATCGTCCAGACCTGGCGAGTTAGGAAGGCTAGCACATCAATTGGAACTCGCCACTGTTTTCCTCGAACCATTCCATTATACGCCTGGTTTGCGACATGGCGCGTTATCTTGTTGAAAAATGCCACTGCCGTCGAGAAACATGATCGTCATGAACGCGTGTACGTGGTCTGCAACCAGTGCACGATACTCGTTGGCCGTCATGATGCCTTGCACGAACCCCATTGGAGCCATGGATGCACTCGTGAGTGTAACCCAGAGCATAATGAAGCCGCCGCCAGCTAGTGTCCGCCCCACAGTACAGGTATCATGGAGCTGTTCCCCTAAAAGACGACGGATTCGCGCCCTCCCATTGTCATGATGAAGGCGGTATCGGACTTATCACACTATGCAACGCTTTGCCATTGCAAAAACTGTCCAGTGCCGACGGCCACATGCTCATTTCGGTCGTGCTTGCCTATGTCATGGGTCGTCGGCTGTGGAGGTGCACCGTTAGGAATGTTCTGTGCACTGTATTCAGACACACTTCTACTCTGCCCAGCACTAAAGTGTGATGTTAGTTCCCCCACAGTTCGCCGTCTCTCCTGTTTTACCAGTCTACCAACCTTAGGACGTCGGACATCTGTAATCAGGAGTTGCTGCCCAACCTCACGACGTCTGGATGTGGTTTCACCTTATTTTCGCCGCGTATTGAAGACACTCATCACAGCAATTCTCGAACATCTCAGAAGTCGTTCAGTTTCCGAAATGCTCGTGCTGAGCCTCCGGGCCATCGCAATAAGCCGTAGGTCAAACTCACATACAGTGCGATCCTTCCCCATTCTACACTCGGACAGCACGCTCACTCATACTACATGCACTGTGCATGTGTCTGATAGCAACTATTCCTCGTCAGGTGACGCTGCTGTCGCCTGGACGGACTTATATCGATTGTAGATGTGTGGTCAGTGTGGTGTCACCGCCAGACACCACACTTGCTAGGTGGTAGCCTTTAAATCGGCCGCGGTCCATTAGTATACGTCGGACCCGCGTGTCGCCACCGTCAGTGATTGCAGACCGAGCGCCGCCATACGGAAGGTCTAGAGAGACGTCCTGGCACTCGCCCCAGTTGTACAGCCGACGTTAATAGCAATGGTTCACTGACAAATACGCTCTCATTTGCCGAGACGATAGTTAGCATAGCCTTCAGCTACGTCATTTGCTACGACCTAGCAAGGCGCCATTACCAGTTTATATTCAGTGTAATAATGTCTAAACAAGAGCGATGTTCTCCAATTGTGGATTAAAGTTAAGTATTCCAAGAACTACGTTCTTTCCTTTATAGGATAATTACTTTACCTTGTTCCAGACCTCACGCCAATCTGCGTGAGCTTAACGCGTGCCTTTCGGCTACCTCCGAGTGGCTTGGTGTCTTGCCACGCCACTACAGTCAGAATGTTCTGCTCATCAGTGTAGACGAGCGCAAAGAGCACACGGCGAACCTAAAATGACGGGTTCTTCACTGGCGGATTTTGCTGCAGCCAAAATTTTACTTGAGCCGTATTTTCTGGTGTTCGGGTCATTTCAGACAGTTTCCAAACAATATGTTTGCTCTTTACGTCATATTTTCACGATTTTGGGAACAGTTTCCATGTTAGTTTCACTTATATTGTCATAAAGAATTCACAACTCGTGTGTATGTACATAAAACTTCATCAAGGTAGAAACGCTGCATGAAACTGCTAATTCTGCACTTGCCACAGGAGCGATTTGAGAGGATAGCTGTATATAGAAGCAGACTGTAATTCAGTTACGAGTACGTATGCTAGCTAACATCGAGCAGAGTCTGTATATCTGTGGATGTACTCGTGCAGTGCAACTCGTTGAGCGCTATCTCACGATACGGGACTTGCGTCACGCACTGGTCCGATGTGCACGCCACATTAACGATATCAGCCGACCTGAACGAGGTTTGCACGCAGTTTTCTGAAACTGTTGGATCGTTCGAATGTCTGCCTCAGAAACACGTAACACAGACATAAAACAGATGGAGGACATACACAACAGTATTCCGCCGGCCGTTGTGACCGAGCGGTTCTAGGCGCTTCAGTCCGGAACCGCGCTGCTGCTACGGTCGCAGGCGTGATCTCACATTAATACAGTACGACCATCAATAAATGTGTGGACACACCGTAGGGAGGAATGGACCTTTGTGATCGCTCTGTACAGAATCGTAAAATTTCAGAATTGACGGTTCAAATAAAGAAGGCTGTCTATCTACACTGATTTTTGCCAAACTATCACTAGTTTTTTGTGAATTTACTAGTTTCAAAGCGTTTACGGAGAAGAGGAGAAATGGTGAAATGTTTTTACAGCAGAATACATGTTTATACAAACTTTGAACTTTCTATTTCACTTCACTGCCACCCCAAAAAAAAAAAAAAAAAAAAACACCGAAAAACACATAAAATCCTTACTTCAATTGCTAGAAATTTAGTCAAACGATATTTTTCTTCATCTGCCGCAAATTAATGATACAATATAGTCTTTACTATTGTCAAGTGACTGAACAAGAATCGAGATGTCATACATTTGCAATAGGCGATAGTGGCTTTAGTGAACACTTGCTTTAGTAGCCGGCCGGTGTGGCCGAGCGGTTCTAGGCCCTAAGTCTGGAGCCGCGCTGCTGCTACGGTCGCAGGTTCGAATCCTTCCTCGGGCGTGGATGTGTGTGGTGTCCTTAGGTTAGTTAGGTTTAAGTAGTTCTAAGTTCTAGTGGACTGATTACCTCACATGTTAAGTCCCATAATGCTCAGAGCCATTTGAACAACAGTATTCCTCTTTGGAAGTGTTCAGGGTCACTACTGTTGACGATTTAGTTAAATGATCTAGTGGATAACATCGGAAGCTCAGTGAGGTTTTTCACGGATGATGCATTCTCACACAGAAGAGGTGCAGCCCCAGAAAACCCTAGCAAAAAGCGGAAAGACTTGCAAAGGTTCGACGTTAGTAGCAGCGAATGACAGATCATCATCAGCACAGGGAAATGGAACGAGTAGCAGATTATGGATTACAAGTCGTCGATTTGCTTTCTTTACTACTGGATTTTTAATCATCTGGGGGCTTTAGAACGTTTGAATGTGTCACAGAAAACGTACAGTTTTTCACGGTGTCCCAAGAGAAATAGTCAGCATTCAGGGGTTGACAGGAACGATCATTTGAAAAAAATGCATGGACATATGCCCTATTCCAAATAGTTCAGGTGATAGAATACGTTTAATGTGCACTGTTACTTATTTTCTGTGTTATTCACTACACTGGCATGTTTACACAAGTACACGTGTCACACAGTTTGTAAACATTTCAAC
The DNA here is from genome assembly GCF_023864345.2 of Schistocerca serialis cubense. NCBI lineage: Eukaryota > Metazoa > Arthropoda > Insecta > Orthoptera > Acrididae > Schistocerca > Schistocerca serialis. Next base: position 109,113,076 of record NC_064639.1, on the reverse strand, counting down.
ATGCGTTTTCAAATGGTTCAAATGGCTCTGAGCACTATGGGACTTAACATCTACGGTCATCAGTCCCCTAGAACTTAGAACTACTTAAACCTAACTAACCTAAAGACATCACATAACACCCAAACATGCGTTTTACAAAGTATTAATTAAAAAATACGTAGTTATAACACATTCACATCTAAGCACTGTCGTTCACGTCATATTACAGCTATTGTACAGTTCACAATAAATGTTCGAATATCCCACCGTCAACCCACATTTGTGCACTCTTGGGACGACATATCCAGTTGCTTGTCTGAGTGCTTCTACAATGTTCGAATATCCCACCGTCAACCCACATTTGTGCACTCTTGGGACGACATATCCAGTTGCTTGTCTGAGTGCTTCTACAATGTTCCTTAATAAGGGCAGTAGCGCTCATAGTGCGACCGAGCAGTTCATCTTGAGAATTTTTTCCAATTCATGGAGTTTTGGTACAGCAACCAGGGACAAATATTTTGAAGAGATAAAACGTCTTGGCTGAGAAACAGGCTTTATTATTTTATATTATGCCTCTAACTCATTTCGCCTTGTTTCAGGCATCTTCAGACTGGCTTGCATAACAGATGTTAAACACATGTTGGCGTCCATGCAAACGTCTTAGCAAGCAAACACTGTTGTTAATATGTTACGAACATTGCGTGGTGTCCTGATATACAAATAGCGTTGAGTAAACGGGAAATGACGTTTAAAATTTTTAAAAAGAATCGTCAACGGGTAGTTGCCCTTGTCGAGTTTTAAGAGAATTCACGCAGTACCCTACTAAGATAAAAACTACCGACTAAGGTTTTTAGTATTTTAAAAGTGACTTCCCGTATACTTGGCACTATTTCATGTAAGGGCACCGCACAATGTTCTTAGAATATTGTCAACGGTGTTTGCTTGCTTTGACATTTGCATGGACGGGAACAGGTGTGTTTGACACCTGTTATGCCAGCCAGTCTGAAGATATCCTAAACAAGATGAAACGTATTATTGGTAAAATATAAAATAATAAAGTCTCTCTTGCAGCCAAAACTGTTTATCTCATCGAAACAGTTAATATTATGTATTCACCCCGTAAACAAAAACCTAATGGCGGAAGTTCTGGCGATCTTGATGCCCAGTTAAATGTGCTACCGTGACCAATCCAGCGATCAGGCTGAGTGTATAGTGTGTAGGTAGCAGAATTACGTAACTTTGTCTTGTTTCAATCCCCAATTCTGATAAGTTCCTCGCTATGCTCATTTCTGATACTTTCCATTACTTTCGTCTTTCTTCGATTTACTTTAAGTCTATATTCTGTACTCATTAAACAGTTCATTCCATTCAACAGTTCCTGTAATTCTTCTTCACTTCACTGTGGATAGCAATGTCATTAGCGAATCATGTCATTGATATCCTTTCACCTTGAATTTTTTCTTACTTATGAATCTTTGTTTTATTTCCCTCTTTGCTCCTTGGATGTATGTTGTGACAAAAGGCTACATCTGTGTTTTACACGTTATTTAATCCAAGTACTTCGTGTTTGGCCTCCCAGTCCTGTTGTTTCCTTTTGGGTCTTGTACAAATTGTACATTACCCGTCTTTTCCGCATCTAGAAAAAAATAAGCATGGAAGGAAAGGTCGCAGGCTCGAAACTTAGGGAAATAGCTGCGAACAGATCTATATATCAAATCAAGGTCTCCGGGCTATTACCGATGATGATATATAGCGAGTTTGAGATGTGAAGATAAAATCTAGTAGACATATCTAGTACTGAGAACAGGACTTTTTCGCATAGAAACTCAGAAGGGAGTCAGTAAGATGGCCTTTAATAGTTCCGTTTCAGACATTGCTATTATCCATGTTTTTAATTATAAACAAATGTGTATGAAAGTCTAAAATACACACGAACAAGCAAACATTCCAAGGAAGAAAATCCAAGCTCTTGCTGTACCTGTTCTCAGCTTACGCCACGTGCAATAATTTCCACAGTGGATAACATAGATTTACTTTTCATATGTTGAGAGACATAAATATACAGCTGCACCTACCACACTGAGAAAGCTAGACATCGGCACATATTTTTAAAAAATGGTTGTATACATATGTGTGTATAAGAGTGTATGTTGCAAATCTCCTTCTAAACCAAAGGACCGATTTCAACCAAGCTTAGCGCACATATCCCTTACCGTCAGGCACCAATCGCCGTGGGAATAAGAACCAGCTACCTATCACAGTTCAGGAGTTCTACGTCACAAGCAGTAAGAGGTGTGAAAAACAGTGCATCATGCATGACTTTTTTCCGTGCTACAACTCTATTCACAACAAATTTCATAAACAGTATCCACATATGAAACTAAACGCAACTGCATTATTATATCATGGTACCCCACACAGTTTGGGAGATATGACATCATGAGTTGCGAGAAAAACTGCCGCACATTGTATGACGTTTACATTACTTGATCCTTATCTAGTAATGCTATTTCCAACACAGATTTCAGGTAGTGTCCACATATGCCGCTGATTGAATCTACAAAAATTTATCATCGTATGACACATAGATTAGGAGACATGGCGTCATAAACACTGAGACGCTTGAAAAACTACCGCATCACGATTTTATTCTTTACTGCTAAGACACTGGTACATTCGAGTCAACTTAAACAAGTCCGTGACATTAGGTGGCGCTATTGATAGCTTTCAACTACGAAGAGCAAACGGCTGTAGGCGAAAACAACAGACGTCTGTAGAGCTATGAAGAGGCGTTGCCATAGAGACATTTACCAAATCGCGTTGTTGAAATTGTAGTAGGACATAATTTTACTTTCGCTGTGTGAAGGAGTCGTACTTCTTGTTGAGCTGTCATCAAGTCCAGTCTTTCTCTCTGACTGTGTGAAGCAAGTACAGGTAGCACAAAAGAAGAAGACCGATTGCACATTTGGGGGGGGGGGGGGGGGCGGGGCGTGTGAATGGAATAACAAGATTTCCTATGTCAGGAAATAACACACAAGTTGCGTTAAAAAATGTTTTTAACACAAGTAGTGTCCGTTCTTCAAAGACAGTTGATGAAAATTATGAACAAAAATCTAAATGAAACTTAAACTAACTTGTCAAAAATATAACCAAGGCGGCACAGACGAAGGTGATGCCGATCGGGAAGGAAGACCACCGACGTCGACCAGAGATCAAAATGTCCAGGCAGTCATGAGTCTCAGCAGTTGCTGGTGTTCCAACGATAGGGACATTCGCAGGAGGGTTCCCATATGGCTCTATGACAAGGAAGCGTACTTCTATCGTCCAGGGTCTGAACGACTGCTAAAATGCTCCGGCTGTTGCTCGCAGAGAGTTGGAGAATATATTGAAAAGTAGTGTCATGTACCTGTGTCACTTCGAAATATATTACAGTTATAACGGTTTAGTTTTATACAGAAAAAAGTAATTTTGGTAATATTTCGGATGTCATACGGAAATATAAAGCTTCAATAGCATCTGAGTAATAGCGGGCAACATCTCTGCCTAAGAGGCTGCGCGGCAAAGAGACTGTAGGTAGAACCTTTGCTTGTGAGTAGAGTGCGGTCTTGGAGGGAGAGAGGAAGTGTCGAATTCTATCTTTTGATGGAGAGTAAGATATATGTAGGCCATGCTGTGTGGCGACAATAGTTTTCTTATATTATTTTTGATTTATGGAGAGATATGTTGTAAATTCATTCAGAAGACTTCAAAAGGTACTGTAATAGCACATTCCGGTATTTGGTCATGGATCTAAAATTGGAGACTTTTATGACAACGTAACAATGTGCGATTTACTGATTTTCCTTTAAAGATGGATAGGAAATGTGTTTGTTTCAGTTTTTTCGACTGTTGATATTGTCTTAGCGATGTAAAGTCTTGCTAATAGAGTTACTTTGTTGTTTTTCCGTCAATCAGCGTTCATCTCTTTATTTCAAGTTTCACATATATACACTACTGGCTATTAAAATTGTTACACCACGAAGATCACGTGCTACAGACGCGAAATTTAACCGACAAGAAGAAGATGCTGTGATATGCAAATGATTAGCTTTTCATAGCATTCACACAAGGTTGGCGCCGGTGGCGACACCTACAACGTGCTGACATGAGGAAAGTTTCCAACCGATTTCTCATACACAAACAGCAGTTGACCGGCGTTGCCTCGTGAAACGTTGTTGTGATGTCTCGTGTAAGGAGGAGAAATGCGAACCATCACGTTTCCGACTTTGATAAAAGTCGGATTGTAGCCTATCGCGAATGCAGTTTATCGTATCGCGACATTGCTGCTCGCGTTGGTCGAGATCCAACGACCGTTATCAGAATATGGAGTCAGTTGGTTCAGGAGGGTAATACGGAACGCCGTGCTGGATCCCAACTGCCTCGTATTGATAGCAGTCGAGATGACAGGCAACTTATCCGCATGGCTGTAACGGATCGTGCAGCCACGTCTCGATCTCTGAGTCAACAGATGGGGACGTTTGCAAGACAACAACCATCTGCACGAACAGTTCGACGACGTTTGCAGTAGTATGGACTATCAGCTCGGAGACCATGGCTGCGGTTACCCTTGACGCTGCATCACAGACAGGACCGCCTGCGGTGGTGTACTCAACGACGTACCTGGGTGCACGAATGGCAAAACGTCATTGTTTAGGATGAATCCAGGTTCTGTTTACAGTATCATGATGGTCGCATCCGTGTTTGGCGGCATCGCGATGAACGCACATTGGAAGCGTGTATTCGTCATCGCTGTACTGACTTATCACCCCGCATGATGGTATGGGGTGCCATTGGTTACACGTCTCGGTCACCTCTTGTTCGCACTCACTCGACTTTGAACAGTGGACGTTACATTTCAGATGTGTTACGACCCATGGCTCTACCGCTCATTCGATCCCCGTGAAACCCTACATTTCAGCAGGATAATGCACTACCGCATGTTGCAGGCCCTGTACGGGCCTTTCTGGATACAGAAAATGTTCCATTGCTGCCCTGGCCAGCACGTTCTCCAGATCTCTCACGAACTGAAAATGTCTGGTCAATGGTGGCCGAACAACTGTCTTGTCACAATACGGTAGTCACTACTCTTGATGAAGTGTGATATCGTGTTGAAGCTGAATGGGCAGCTGTACCTGTACACGCCATCCAAGGTCTGTTTGACTCAATGCCCAGGCGTATCAAGGCCGTCATTACGGCCAGAGGTGGTTGTTCTGGGTACTGATTTCTGAGGATCTATGCAGCCACATTGCGTGAAAATGTAATCACATGTCAGTTCTAGCATAGTATCTTTGTCCAATGAATACCCGTTTATCATCTGCATTTCTTCTTGGTGTAGCAATTTTAATGGCCGGTAGTGCAATTTTGCCTCCCCAAGTTACTCCGTAAGAGAACCTTAACTGAAAATACTCACTGAGGTAATGAGATTTATTTGCACGGAAGTTCCGTGGGTGTCTCTATAGTTTAAAGAACACGTTGCACATAGCATTGCTAGAGTTTGAATTTTTATTTTTGACTAGCATAGCAGCAACAGCCACAGTAGTTTGAAGACAGCGGCAGCACGGCATTTACTCACTGCTCAGACAGGCAGGTCATTTATAATTTGCGTTTGATACGATTAACATTTCAACAGTGACATACGTTTCAGATTGGCATGTTTGGTAGTTATTTATATTTCATATTTATTTCGCATATCATATTGCTTGTATTATTGCTAACACGATAGTTTTCTTAATTTAAGAGAACAGACTATGCTCTCGCAAAGACCTCTGCAGTACACGTTTAATGTTGCTTTTCTGATTAACTTTTGTATTGCTGATCTCTTTTCAAGAATTATGAGACTACTTACGAACTTAAATACGAGCTTAACTGTATCGCAAATCATGAGTTTAGCTTCGCATTACCAAACAGACGAAAGACCAGTAGATATATCTATACATTACCATACAGCAAAACTAAGTAGCCACTTTCACAGCATTCACTGTATAACGTGTAATTTACTTCTTGAAGTCATCTAGTAGTTTAAATCCATGTCCGCCATGTCCGCTCTATGTTGATTACGTTGGTGAGGGTATTGGTCCATTTGTGTACGCCTAAGGTAGCACATAGCAAAGGGGAGGAGGAGGCAGGGCTGCCAACGCAGCGGGAGTGACGGAAGTTAATTCCAGCGCGTGCCCCCCGGGACGTTCGTTGTTGGCTACCTGCCAGTGTCCCGCGTGGCAGCAGTGCTTCTGCCCGCCCGTCCATTGTTCGTGAGTTGCCTGTGGAAGAGACACGGAGAGGAGAGAGAGAGAGAGAGAGAGAGAAAGAGCAGTGTTTATTTGTGTCGATCCATCCAGCCACGGCCGCGCCTGTCTCTGGAGAGTTGTCCGTGGTCCATCTCCGGTGGCGTGTGCTTACATACTCCCAGAGCTGTCTGCAGCATGTCGGCGTAAACGCGAGATAAGTTTCAAACAGGCTGTCTGTCACTCCAGATGTCTCACGATCTCCGATCCGGTTTGGCCTGGTCCTCGTCCGGCGTTCACTCGTCACCACCCGTTCCTGGTGCAAATCATTGCCATTTATTTGCGTTACTTTGCTGTACATAGCAAGATGCACTGTTTCCGTTGTAAATCATAAGAGACTGGGTTTAAAACAGCGTTACGACAGCTGTACAACGATCTTTTATTCCGTACAACGTCTTCGTATCTCAAAAGCAACTCAGATATGCATTCTAACAGATGCAATACCGCCGGCCGGGGTGGCTGAGCGGTTGTAGGCGCTACGGTCTGGAACCGCGCGACCGCTACGGTTGCAGGTTCGAATCGTGCCTCGGGCATGGATGTTTGTGGTGTCCTTAGGTTATTTAGGTTTAAGTAGTTCTAAGTGCTAGGGGACTGATGACCTCAGAAGTTAAGTCCCATAGTGCTCAGAGCCATTTTTTTAAATGCAATACCGACTGTAGCTTATAGAAAGTTTGAAGTACTAATAATAATTATCTGACGTTGAAGCTAAATCGATTGTCTTCAGTAGAAAAAAAAATAGTGATACAGCTGAATATTTCAAAAAGCAGTTTGTTTTACCTTTCTAAAAGCTCTTTAACATGCCAGCACAAAATATTTATAACAGATTGCTTAATGGTGCATCCGCCTCGACGGGTCGAGCTACTGATGCTGAAGTGGAGAAAGTACATTCACTACAAGGGGAGCAAAAGGAGAACCAGAAACCAGAGGGTGACTTATCGATATGTATGAAAAATCAAAAGACATTCAATTAATTCTGGAAGAAGTCGGGAAGTGTGGGAAACCAGGGAAGACGACGATGTTAAAAGTCAACACCTTTTAATTAATGCATCTTTGGGAGGTATTTTCTTTGCGTTTGTTAATAGGATTGCCATTATTATATTCCAAAAAATTTTATACCATCACATTTATTTAGCCAATATTACAAAAATGTCATCTGCTCTTCATATTAGCGAAAGATGAATTTAACCAGAGTGCAAGATGACAGTAATGATAACAGATTAATATTCTTTTACACTTAGAAAGTATAAGAGAGTACATTACTTAATGAAACGTAGCCATATATTTCTTATTAAACAGTACGTAATGAAAGGTTTACTGTGTTGAAAATTAATACAACTCAAGATCATAGTATTTCACTCACAAATATCACACATAAATCTGCCTCCTCCAAAGTTGAGCGCCGTCTTCGTGTCACCGTGTGTTTCATTTACAACACTTTGCGCAGTCTTCTGCTGGAGGGTCAACGAAGACCTCATCACAAGCCGGTCACTGTGCTATGTTTCTTTCGAGGTTTTCCTATGTCTTTTAAACGTTACTGTCACGCCTTGGTTACTTCGTTATCAACCAACATCTGTTTCACAGGTGAGCTTGTGGCGTTTCCGTTTTTCTCGCGGATGGACTTTTCCTCCAGCGGTGCTTTCAAATAAAAGACACTTCTGCTGCTCTGTTTTGGGCGATACGAGCACTATTTCTTGAAAGTCCTGGTTTATCATTTTGTTCTATCTGGCGTCCATCAGAAGATTCATTACAAGTTGTTGTGTGTTGCCCTTACTGCAGCCTGAGAAAGAATATTTTCAATTTTTACATGGTACATAACAAGGACAAGATCTGTATTTTTCCAAATCGAACTCATTTTCATTAAACACAATGAGGTAGAGCTGTAAAACTCCCGTAGGCTGTCGTACACTACCATAAGTAAGCGTAGACTAGGGTAGTTTAGCTAGTAGCACTGGTCAATTAAGGTCGTACACGCGTTACCTGTATGTTGGGTGTATTGCGCAAGACCGGGTGTTACTTGATAGTGATCGCTATCTTTAAGCATGCGACCAGTGTCTTACTAGGTTGCCCTCCAATCCAGAAGCGGTGAGTCATCTAGAAACTGTGTGAGGATATATAAAAGGCTGGGTACCTACTGTCTGTTCAAATGGTTCAAATAGCTCTGAGCACTATGGGACTTAACATCTGAGGTCATCAGTCCCCTGGAACTTAGAACTACGTAAACCTAACTAACCTAAGGACATCACACACATCCATGCCCGAGGCAGGATTCGAACCTGCGGCCGTAGCGGTCGCGCGGTTCCAGACTGTAGCGCCTAGAACAGCTCGGCCACTCCGGCTGGCTACTGTCTGTTACTAAAGAATAAACAGTTTTTATAGCAAAAAGTAAACTGTCAATGTTTAATTCAGGTTTTATTCGAAAATTGATGATTTGTAACGTGAAACAGAGTGATGTAGTAAAAATAGAGAAAACAATACAGATTCATCATTCAGCACTAGAAAATGCAATTTTCTTAACAAAAAGATAAAATAAAAAGATAAAAAATTCGTAACAGTCAAACATCTGTTCAATAATCCGCCGAACTTATGTAAAACATGCTGCAGCTTTCGGACTTATCAACAGTAACAGTAAGCCTTGCCTTTAATTATAATGATTTCCGCAGCTCGTGGTCGTGCGGTAGCGTTCTCGCTTCCCACGCCCGAGTTCCCGGGTTCGATTCCCGGCGGGGTCAGGGATTTTCTCTGCCTCGTGATCACTGGGTGTTGTGTGATGTCCTTCGGTTAGTTAGGTTTAAGTAGTTCAGTAGTTCTAAGTTCTAGGGCACTGATGACCATAGATGTTAAGTCCCATAGTGCTCAGAGCCATTTATTTATGATGAAGAACGTTCTGTTGAGTACAAAATAACAACAATAATTATATATATATATATATATATATATATATATATATATATCTGTATTTTTGTACATGTAAACTGTAGTTACGTTTTAAGTAGTTGCCTTGGTTACATAAACACCCAGAAGTTACACCGTCAACTAGATTTTTTACATACAAAATGCAACATATATTTCGTGAGGATGTAACATACGCAACAGACTAACACTAAATGATGTACGGTTCTAATTAAGTGCACAAGAAACAACCAAACAAATAAACAAAACGAAAAGAAATTCGTCGACTCCCATTTTCTCTCTTACTCATTCATTTATCTTCCCTTTCGTACCAGCCGGCCGGTGTGGCCGAGTGGTTCTAGGCGCTTCAGTCCGGAACCGCTTGGAAGCTACGGTCGCAGGTTCTCGGGGACTGATGACTGCATATGTTAAGTCCCATAATGCTCAGAGCCATTTGAGCCATTTTTCGTACCGATTTCACCAACGCTACTGGTAATTCTACCATTTAGTACATCATTTATGTAGTGTACCAAAACTGACGAACTGTTCTTTTGATAAAGCGCAATTCTCTGAAGAGGTCATAAAGCACGATACTAGTTTATTTACATCCATTAACTGCGTTACTGGCTGTAGCTGCTACGCCGTAACCAGTGCTCGATAGATGACGAGGTCGTCAAGTTGGCCTGTTCACCTTGCCCTCTGACCGCTACGTAAAAAGTCTTTGCTTTTTGGAGTGGGATTAACAAGAATAGGGCATAAATGAATAGTGGTTGTAAAATGCGTACTTTGTGAGTTAGTCATGTACAGCAGGCAATAAAAAATTGCCCAGTCTCCACTACCGCTTTTTACTCAAACCAGTATTTACAGAACTACGTTTTTGTAGCTCAAAATAGAAAAGACAGAAAACAGAAAAATAATTCATATGTTAATGATCATATTACAAACGTGTAATGAAACTGTTCCTCTACACGGAGCACGTTGTTCGAAATAAGGGAAGAAAGCAGACTACTCTCACAAAAAAAAACAGCTTTACAGTTTGGCCCAGGTGCCATATGATCACGTGGAATACCACCAAAGCAATAACATCGGCAACGTGAACAGAGATCAGTGAGTGAAATGGAGGAGATATGTTAAAATACCAGACGTTGAAATTGCTGCTCAGAAGCTAACAACGAGAACGTAGCGCATCGGCAGACGCAGGATATTGCCACACACAAATGGTAGAGACTGGACCGCTGCTGGAGAAACCTTTTTTTTTTTTTGCATCAATCTTTTGACTGGTTTGACTTTGACGTTTGACGCTGCCTCCCAAGCATTCTCTTTCTGTATCAACCTATAAATCATATTGTAGTACTTGCAACCTATGCCCTCAATTATCTGATGGAGGTATTCCAATCTTTGTCTTCCCTTACACTCACAGTTTCTACAATCTACAGCTCCCTTTGATACCATGGAAGCTATTTCCTAATATCGTAAGTGTCCTATCAACCCATCCCGTCTTCTTGTCAGTAATTTCTCATATATTCCTTTCCTTGTCGATTCTTCAAGGAATCTCCTCATTTCACATCTTATCAGTGCACCTGATTTTCAATATTCTTCTGCAGCACCACCTCTCACATGCTTCAATTCTTTTCTGTTCTAGTTTTCCCACCTTCTATGTTTCACTTCCGTACAATGCCTGTTCCCAGAAATTCTTCTCTAGACCAGGAATGCCCTTTTTACCAGTGCTAGTCTGCTTTTTACGTCCTGCTTACTCCGTCCGCCATGTGTTATTTTGCCGTCTAGACAGTAGAACTCCTTGACTATGTGTACCTTGTGATCCCAGTTCTGGTGTTACCTTTCCCGTTAGACAGTTCATTCCATTCAACAGATTCTGTTACTCATCTTGAATTTCGCTAAGGATAGCAATGTCATCAATGAATCTTATCATTTATATCCTTTCACCCTGAATTTTAATTCCCCAGTCGAATCTTTCTTTTATTTCCGTCATTGCTTCTTCGATGTAAAGACTGAACAGTAGGGGCGAAAGACTACATCCCCGTTTTACACTCTTTTTAATCCGAGCACTTCGTTCTTGGTGTCCCATTCTTACTGTTCCCTCTTGGCTCTTGTACGTAATATATATTAGCCGTCTTTCTCTACAGCTCACTCCTAATTTTCTCAGTATTGCAGACATCTTGCACCATTTTACACTGTCGAAATCTTTTTCAGGATCGACAAATCCTGTGAACGTTTCTTGATTTTTCCCCATCTTGCTTTCGTTTACTGCCTCTTTGGTGCCTCCACCTTTCTTAAAGCCAAACTGATCATCATATAACAGATCCTCAATTTTCTTTTGCATTCTTCAGCAACGTCAATGCATGAGCTGGTGAGCTGACTGTGCGATAATTCTCGCACTTGTTGGCTCTTGCAATCTTCGGAATTGTGTGGATGATATTTTTCTGAAAGTCTGTTGAGTGGTTGACGTCATCGGACAGTAGCATCCTGTATCGCCGATCAGAGAAGACGCTAGTCTCAAACAGTTTACACACCAACAAGAAGAGCTGTTTTTTTTGCCACATCCCCCATGATTTTAGAAATTCCGATGGAATGTGATCGATCCACCATATATGATCTTAAGCTCACCAATGCTCTTTTCTATTCTGGCCCTAACACCTTATCTCCTATCTGTTCCCAGTCGGCTCCTGTTTCTTCTTCTATCACGTCATCGGACGTGTCCTCCCCCTTACAGTTGCATTCAGTGTATTCTTTCCACCTAACCGCTCAGTTCTCAGCGGAGGTGGAGGTATTTCCGTGTGGGGCATGTTTACATGTATGAAGAGGGACTTCAACACGTCTAGCATTTTATCTGATCGGCGATGCAGGAAGATACTGTCCGGTGATGTCGATCCGTCTGCTCGTTTACAACTTTGCTAGCGAGCAGCATGTGCAGCAAGACAATCAAACACCCTACAGCTTCTGAATTGTACCGCCATAGGTACAGTACCAGTGTATCGGACGAGAAGTATTGATTCTTTACTCATGAGTAGTTTCGTCAGTAAAGTGTCGTGGTCATAAAATTGTCGAACTGTCTAGGCCCATTGCTACGGTTCAGAGTTTCGAGTCCTCCCTCGGGCGTGGGTGTGTGTGATTAAGTAGTGTGTAAGCCTAGGGATCGATGACCTCAGTAGTTAGGTTCCATAGGTATCGACATTTAAATTTGGAAAGAAATGAAATACAATTGACAGTGTGGCATAAAAATGTTGGAGTAGGTACACACTATAAGCCCCAACCTCTCAATCTCTGTTTTTAAAATCTGTTTCTAATAGAGAGGGACAGTCAAATTTCACACGTTATAAATAGAATAATAAAAGCATCAAACCAAATTTTCTTATATTTTGAACTTGAAATATGAAACTGCAGAACAGATTAACAGGAAGACAGGTGAATGGTACCCAAAAGCAAATAAATAAGATCTTAACTAAACTTTCCATTCTTCTTCTGCACAGTTACTCAAAAACAATATTTTATCCAGTCATTTCGCTGATAATATGTGATGTGACTTCGTGTTACCTACCTTTCAAAATCAACGCTCGGAGGGCACTGGTGTCACTGGAATTATCAAGTGCTCTTTGACTATCGTACCCAACCGGAGGAATAGGACTTTCATGTCTTCCTATTGCCCTAAAAGGCAAATCCATAGTGGTGACAGAGGCGTTTCCAAGTAAAGGCCCATTCCATATTTTTGATCTTTCTATATGGTACCTGCTATAGAATAGTGATATAAATAAAAGTATAAATTGATAAGTATCACGTAAAAGTGTTTCGATATCGAGACTAAAGTACTCATAAGAAGAAGTATGGATACTTTTCCCGTATTGCTACGTGAGTATGGGAACACCTCTTCAGATCGCTAGAGTCAATGTACGCCAGTCAGTCCTTATAATTGGAAAGCTCTACTGCATACCCGTAAAGATTTTTTTAAAGTACAGGATATTTTTAGGGATGGTAATACACCTTGAAATAAGAAAAGCAAGCCCGGTGAACACGGATCCAGAAACGCAGAGCTTCTGAGATCAGAACACTTGCTCACATGACTGGCTGAAAGAACAAAAATGGCTCTGAGCACTATGGGACTTGACTGCAGAGGTCAACTGGCCCCTAGAACTTAGAACTACTTAAACTTAACTAACCTAAGGACATCACACACATCCATGCCCGAGGCAGGATTCGAACCTGTGACCGTAGCGGTCGCGTGGTTCCAGACTGCAGCTCCTAGAACTGCACGGCCACCGCGGCCGGCAAGTAATGAGAAGTAGCAGAAACGAGAGAGCGAGAAACGTAATATCAGGACTGATGGTCACGAGGAAGATGAAGTTAAGGAATTCTGCTATCTAGGCAGCAAAATAACCCATAACGGACGCAGCAGAGAGGACATAAAAAGCAGACTATCTCTGGCAAAAAGGGCATTGCTGGCTAAGGGAAATCAACTAGTATGAAACTTGGGCCTTAATTGACGGAGAACTTTCTGAAAATGTACGATTGGAGCACAACTTTGTATGATGGTGAAACATGGACTGTGGGAAATCTGAAAAGAACTGAAATATTTCAGATGTAGTGCTACAGACGAATCTTGAAAGTCAGGTGGACTGATAAGGTAAGGAACGAGCAGGTTCTGCGCAGAGTCTGAGAGTAAAGGAATATATGGAAAACACTGACAAGAAAAAGCGACAGGATGATAGGAAATTGTTCAGACGTCAGGGAATAATTTCTATATATTAGAGGGAGCTGACGAGGGTAAAAATTGTAGAGAAAGACAGAGACTGAAGTACATACTGCAAATATTGGAGGACGTAGGTTGCAGGTGCTATTCTGATATGAAGAGACTGGTACACGACTCAAAAAAAGTGTCAAAATCAGCTGGGTATGCCTTAGTCTGAGCATAAAGTGAGCGAATCGAGGACAAACGTTCTCAATTCGTCACGAAAACATGACAAATAATAAATTAAAGATTTTTGGAGTCGTCAGTGTTATTTGCTGGACGTATTCTGGTCTCTGTCTACTTCTAGAGTTTTTACCTTCTACAGCTCCTTGTTGTACCATGTAAAATAGAGATGAACAGAGTACGAAGTCTACTACTAACCACTGTTTATGAAAACTGCTACCCCAAAAAGGAGACATCTGATTGCACGAAATCTATTCCCCTGATTAGGGACATCGCACTGAAAAAATGATTAAAATTACTAAACTGCACTTGCCTTTTGACCGTGATAATTCAGTATGGTGTGAAACCTCCGAAGTGCTGCAACCGCAGGCTCTAGATGTTGTAGCATGGAATCAAAGAGGACTTGGCTGTGATACTGGAGAAAAGACTGCCGCGTGGTTTGTAGGCCTGTCTACAATGTATTGACAGCAGCTGCATCAGGGCCGGAACGAACATGTTGCCGACCTACCATACTTGAGATATGTTCAGCAGGCGACATGTCATGTGAACGTGCAGGGCAAGGAAGCAGTGGTGCCACCGTTCTACGATAAAATCTTACTCAATACTCCCCACCTATGGGTGGGCATTGCACTGCTGAAGTATAACACGTGGCTCTATAACCCCCTGATGAAGAGGCTGGTGTTCAGAGTGCCGTCAGTACGAGAGCGTAGGAAATGAGATCTGCTTTTATACTTTTATAGCGGACGGTGCCCCGTAAGAACACACTCGGCGTTTGTTCGCTGTACTGCTCGGCAGTGTACGTAGCCTGCCCAAATGGATTCACCACGGTAGCGTAGAACACGTACGTCGCCATCACTGTTTGACAAGTTTAAGCGGAACTCATCCGAAAACAGTACATTTTGCCACACAGGACGCCAATAACGACGTTCACTTGTCCGTTTCATTGTGGTTTCCGGCAGTGGCACGGATGCCACCAGTCCAGTCCTTATCAAGTGCCATCGAACCGTCGATATGGACTTGTCCAAACCACTTCCAGTGCTCCAGCTTCAAGCCAACGCTGTGAACGAAGCTTTTCTGTCGATTACGACTAACAAGGGGAGGCCGCCAACTGTGAAATTCAGATTCGGTTCATACTGCGCATAATAAAAGCTCATGGCCACAGGTGTAATGTGGCAAAGCACCAAGATGCACTTCTCAGCCGTTGTCGAGAAAATCGACAGTTAAAAGAAATCGTTGCGGTGAAATACTCTCTACGATTAATAATTTTCTACAGCGTCGTGGCGCAGCGGTAAGCGCCCGGGTTCGTAATCCGAAGGTCGCCGGATCGAATCTCGCGCCAGCAACTTATTTTTATTATTAGTTTTTGTAATTCATATATATATATATATGAATTGCTTATGCATGTTGGTGAAGGCGGATCGCTCTCCAATTGTACCGCCTCCATTTTTCCGTTTGTTTAACAGGGTGTACCAAAGCTCTCACGTCCGCACTGGTTTTCGACGATGTTATATGTTGCGCTAGGGACCGCATCTACCTTCTTTCGAAGTTAGCAGGCAATTACGCTGTTACGTGGCGGCTCGTTTCGGCCCATTCAACATCTGTCCTTCAAGTGCAACGAGCGAGTATCGGAGTTTATATTTCATACCTGCCACAGCAAATTTGTGTTCGTGGTATCTCTATTCTAATTCGAACGTTTGACTTACGCTATACGTATTCGTTTCGGAATATCGTTTCTACGCCTTCCGTTAAGTATACGTGGTTAACATTATGAAGACAATTAATAACATTTGTGAAATACAACTTTGTTTGCAGAAAACATAATGATGTTCGAAGTCACCAATTTTTCCACGACAAACGACTTTCAACAACTTATTATATGCATAATTGTGGCAACTGATTGCCGGGAATATATATATATATATATATATATATATATATATATATATATGTGTGTGTGTGTGTGTGTGTGTGTGTGTGTGTGTATCCACACACATTTGAATTACAAAAAACAAATACTAAAAAAAAAAAAAAAAAAAAGGTTGCATGGCGCGAGACTCGATCTGGCGACCTTCGGATTACAAACCCGAGCGCTTACCGCTGCGCCACGACGCTGTAGAAAATGATTAATCATAGAGAGTATTTCACCGCAACGGTTTCTTTTAACTGTCGATTTTCTCGACAACGGCTGAGAAGTGCATCTTGGTGCTTTGCCACATTACACCTGTGGCCATGAGCTTTTATTTTGCGCAATACTAATCGAATCAGAAATTCACAATTGGCGGCCTCCCCTTGTAAGACAAAATGGCAGTCACTAGATTAGATTTGATTAGATTAGTATTTGTTCCACAGATCGTGAATACGACACTTCGTAATGATGTGGAACGTGTCAAGTTAATAAAAGGTGTCTATACAAGGTATTACATTAGACAAAATGTTACATGATACTCAATATTTTTAATTTATTGTTATTATTACAATTTTTTGTGGGGTTGGGAAATTACCCACTTACTATATCCAAAAATTCATCTAATGAGTAGAAGGAGTTGCCATTAAGAAATTCTTTTAATTTCCTTTTAAATGCTGTATGGCTATCTGTCAGACTTTTGATGCTATTAGGTAAGTGACCAAAGACTTTTGTGGCAGCATAATTTACCCCTTTCTGAGCCAAAGTTAGATTTAACCTTGAGTAGTGAAGATCTTCCTTTCTCCTAGTGTTGTAGCCATGTACACTGCTATTACTTTTGAATTCGTTCGGATTGTTAATAACAAATTTCATAAGTGAATATGTATGTTGTGAGGCTACAGTGAAGGTTTCTAGCTATTTATATAAGTGTCTGCAGGATGATCTTGGATGAGCTCCAGCAAATATTCTGATTACACGCTTTTGTGCAATGAACACTCTTTTTCTCAATGATGAGTTACCCCAGAATATGATGCCATACAAAAGCAGAGAATGAAAATAGGCGTGGTAAGCTAATTTACTCGGATGTATATTGCCAAAATTTGCAATGACCCTAATAGCATAAGTAGCTGAACTCAAACGCTTCAGCAGATCCTCAGTGTGTTTTTTCCATTTCAGCCCCTCATCAATGAATACACCTAGAAATTTGGAATATTCTACCTTAGCTAACGATTTATAATCGAAGTCTATATTTATTAATGGTGTCATTCCATTTGCTGTGTCGAACTGTATGTACTGTGTTTTGTCAAAGTTTAATGAGAGCCCAATTGCAGAGAACCACTTAATGATTTTCTGAAAAACATCGTTTACAATTTCAAAAGTTAATTCGTGTCTGTCGCGTGTGATAGCTATACTTGTATCATCGGCAAAAAGTACGAGCTTTGCATTTTCGTGAATATAGAATGGCAAGTCATTAATGTATATTAAGAACAACAGAGGACCCAAGACCGAACCTTGCGGCACCCCATTCTTGGTTGTTCAAATGCTTCAAATGGCTCTGAGCACTATGGGACTCAACTGCTGAGGTCATTAGTCCCCTAGAACTTAGAACTAGTTAAACCGAACTAACCTAAGGACATCACAAACATCCATGCCCGAGGCAGGATTCGAACCTGCGACCGTAGCGGTCCTGCGGTTCCAGACTGCAGCGCCTTTAACCGCACGGCCACTTCGGCCGGCTCTTGGTTGTTGCCCAGTTTGAGAAATCACCAATTTTTTGCATATTATGTGAACTGTTTATTTCAGCTTTCAGCACTCTTCCAGTTACGTGTGGTTTAAACCATTTGAGCACTGTCCCATTCATACCACAGTACTTGAGCTTATCTAGAAGTATTCCATGATTTACACAATCAAAAGCCTTTGATCGATCACAAAAAATCCCAACGGGTGACTTCCGGTTACTCAGAGCATTTAATATTTCATTAGTGAAAGTATATATAGCATTTTCCGTTGAGAAACCCTTCTGGAAACCAAAGTGACATTTTGTTAAAACTTTATTTTTACAAAGGTGTGAAGCTACTCTACAATACATTACTTTATCAAGAATTTTGGATAAGGCAGTCAGAGGAGAGATTGGGCGGTAGTTGTTGGCATGTCGTATCCCCTTTTTTATGCAGTGGTTTAAGAATGGCATACTTACGTCTATCTGGGAAAATGGCCTGCTTCAGAGAGCTGTTACATATGTAGCTAAGAATCCCACTTATTTCTTGGGAACAAGCTTTTATTATCCTGCTGGAAATGCCGCAACCGCGGTCGCGTTGTGTGGTCCAGTACCAGTTCATAGCTGTGTTCTACCCTTTTCTATCCACTTCTTCCACAAACGCATCCCTGTCTTAACAGTGTGCTCTGTACAAGCCGCAATGTTGAAATGCGACAATCCCGTTTCCAAGGGACTAATCAGTAAGCCTCATTCCAACTCTCATGCACTTGATAATACTGCGTTCTTTGGCGTCTGGTAGCCGTACCGCACTTCCTTTACGTTTACAACTGACTTAACGTCTCCGTATCGGCGGTGCGTGGCGTAACGCTGAAATGTCAGGCGACACACTGCATGGTATTTCGCTGATTCCACTGCCCAACAAATCCTCCGATTTTGGAATGATTCAGACCATTCATTCTGTGTATTGCATCATTTTTCACAAACGGTAGTGTATAATATGCTCCCCAACATTAACGTTAGAACTATCTTCCCGATAAACCTTGACATCGACGTTTTGTTGTTGACGGACAGCATGAATATCGCCCTTTAAAATGCAACGTTGAGTGTTTCGACGCTTCCTTCCGTCCAGAATCAACGTTTATAAACTTCTTAGGTCCAGTTCATATCATCCTACTTGCGAAGATACAATATGCGCCATACATAATAATTCTTTTAGGTACTCTTCGGCCTCATAGTGTACGCCAGTGTATCTATGCTGCTAATTGTTCTCTCTATTTCACCAACACCCAGCCTTAAGATGCATAAAAACACACATACAGCGAGGAAAAGCGAGAAAGAGAAGAGAGGGAGGGAGATAAATACACCCTCAGAGCAGCTGTTTTTTAAACGAGTTTCTTACGCGTGAGGAAGTTTCAGCGACGTGGAACGGCAGTTGAGAAACTCAGGGAGTTGAACCGTGCAGGCGCTAAAACGGACTAATGAGAAAATGCGCGCGGCCTACTATTATGGTAATGACGCAGCTGCAGTTGGCATTCTGAAGAGATTTGCCGCGAAGCAGTCGCTCCTGACACGGTAGCAGCGTTCTCTTGTGAGGGATTATTTAAAGCAGCAATGCACGTGCGTGCGTCCAATATCTACGTCCGGTGAATGCAGTGTTGGGACGCTAACTCCTTCCTAAAAGGAGAACTCGTGTGTAGGTTTACCTGCTCCTCAGGAAGGCTGTGTTACGGCTAGAGGCGAATGTCTCCCACGGCTGTTGGCTTCATTTGCATATGAATACTTCAGTGATTGCTTCTGCGAGCTCAAGGAAATTGCTTCCAGACTCTTGACACAGAACGGTTCTGGTTTCTTCACACTCTAGGGGGACCGTATAACAGTCACGGAAGTGTTATTACCAGTTCTCTACTATTACTCTACTTCAATTGAGAGATACTCTTCTCCAAATCACAACTTTCAATGGCTGTGACATACAAATTACTAGTCACTTGTTACGTAACTACTATTCCTTTTGGGTTGCTCTTTGTTCCTCAAGAAATTTAACATTTTGTTTCTTTCCGCGCCTACGCTACATCTACAAATACATTGCGAAAACCACTTTAGAGCATTTAGAGGTGGGTCGTTGTGCCAATATTATTCTCTGCCCTATTACACTGTGTATGGAGCGAGGGAAAAACATATGTACGTATCTATACACAGGAGATGGTTTGGGAAAGACTCGATATAGGGGATGGGTGTAACTTCATAAATGAATCTTTCTATAGACCACCAAACTCACTCTCGTATGTACCCGAAAATGTTACAGAAAACCTCAGTGTGCTAGTACAGAAGTTTCCCAGTCATAGTTTACTCACAGGAGAAGACTTTAATCATCCAGTTTGGGATGATTACTATTATGTTAGTGATGAGCGTGACAATATATCTTGCGAAACTAAACCTTTCTATGAAAACCTACTGGATCACATACTTCGGGATGATGGAGTCACATTGAATTTTATGACAACTAACTTGTCTGACCACTTTCAGTACGCTAACATTGAAACTGCTATCAGTGATGAAGAGGCAGTCATAGCAACAATCATTACCGAAATAGAAAGGACGACTAAAACAATTACGAAGATCAAAAAATAATAATGAGGAAATAATGTCGTATCTCCATAACGAACTTGAAAAATTTAGCTCTGAACAGGAATGTGTATAATAATTATGACTCAAGTTTAACAGAATAGTTAACCACGAAATGGATAGACGTACGCTTTGGAGAACAGTTCATGATGGCAGGAACCCTCCATGGTATATACTATAGAGTCATGCAAAGAAACTTCTAAGGTAACAAAGACCACTGCATAATATGAGTAAAATAAGGGATAGGACTACAGACAGACAGATGCTAAATGAAATTCGTTTGACTGTCAAAAGGCGAATGTGTGAAACCTTCAACGACTACTGTAGCAGAATATTATCGAAAGATCTCTCACGATAACAGATGATATTCTGATTGTGTGCTAACGTCGTCGGTGGCACAAAGGTTACCGTCCAGACACTAACGGACGAGACAGGATTGAAACTGAGAGTAGGAAAGAAAAGCGGCAATGCTGAACATTTTCAAACGTTCCTTTAAAAAGGAGAATCCAGTAGTATTCATCCAATTTAATTCTTGTACCACTGCAATGATGACTGAGAAACAGCTGACGTTGTTAAAGTTGAAGAAAAATCCAGGACCACACGGAATCTTTACCAGATTCCGTACCGAATTTGTGGCTGAACTAGTCCCTCTTTTAAATATAATGTGCTGCAAATTACTCGAACAAAAAACTGTGCCCAGTGGCTGCAATAGGGCACAAGTCACAGTTGTCTACAAGAAGGACAACAGAAAGGGTCTACAAAACTACAGTCCAATATGCTTGAGATCTATTTGCTGCAGAATCTTAGAGCACATTTTGAGCTGAAATTTAATGAGGTGCCTCGGCGAAATTGACGTCCTAGTTGCCAGCCAACACGGATTCCGAAATCATCGATAATATTAAAAGTAAATCGCACTTTTTTCACATGAAATTTTGAAAACCAAGGATCAAGGCAATCAGATAGATACAATGATTCTTGACCTTCGAAAAGTGTTTGTCTCGGTACTACACATACGCTTATTATCGAAGGTATGGGTGTATGGAATATCAAGCGAAATTTGGGACTGTACATAGGATTTCTTGGTAGGGCGAATGGAGCGTCTTCAACTGCTGTAGGAATAACCTCAGGTGTGAGACAGGAAAGCACGTTGCATCCCTTGCTGTTCATACTGAATATTAATGATCCTGTAGACAATATTAATATCACACTAATCATTTCCACAGGTTATACAGTGATGTATAATGTAGTACCATGTGATAAGATTTCGAAGTGGTGTAACGACTGGCAGTTTGCCTTAGATGTTCAAAAAAGCAAAATTTTGCACTTCTCAAAACGAAGAAACGTAGAATCCTATAACTAGAATATCAGTGAGTCACAACAGGAATCGGCTAACTGATACAAGTACTTGCGTGCAATAAGTTGTAAGTACACTATGTGATCAAGAGTATTCGGACACTTACATACGTTTTTCATATTAGGTGCGTTGTGCTGCCACCGACTGCCGGGTACTCCATATCAGCGATATCAGTAGTCATTAGACATTGTGAGAGAGCAGAACGGGGCGCTACGCGGAACTCACAGACTTCGAACGTGGTCAGGTGCTTGGGTGCACTTGTGGCATACGTCTGTACGCGATATTTCCACACTCCTAAACATCTCTAGGTCCACTGTTACTTATGTGATAGTGAAGTGGAAACGTGAAGGGACACGTAGAGCACAAAAACTTACAGTCCGACATCGTCTCTTGACTGACAGAGAGCGCCGACAGTTGAAGAGTGTCGTAATGTGTAATGTGTAATACCATCACATAGGAATTCCAAACTGCAGATCCACCGCAAGTCCTATGACAGTTAGGCGGAAGGTGAGAAAACTTGGATTTCATGGTCGAGAGGCGGCTCATAAGCCACACATCACGCCAGTAAATGCCAAACGACGCCTCGCTTGGTGTAAGGAGCGTAAACATTGGACGATAGAACAGTGGGAAAAAGTTGTGTGGAGTGACGAATCACGGTGCACAATGTGGCGATCCGATGGCAGGGTGTGGGTACGGCGAATGTCCGGATTACGTTATGTGCCAGCGAGTGTAGTGCCAACAGTAAAATTCGGAGGCGGTGGTGTGGTCGTGTTTTTCATGGAGGGAGCTTGCACCCTTTGTTGTTTTGCGTGGCACTATCACAGCACAGGCCTACATCGATGTTTTGAGCATCCTGTTGTTTCCCACTGGCGAATAGCAATTCAAGGATGGCGATTGTACTAGGGTTGTCCAGAATCTAAGTTCCGATCAAAATTCAAATGGCTCTGAGCACTATGGGACTTAACTGCTGAGGTCATCAGTCCCCTAGAACTTAGAACTACTTAAACCTAACTAACCTAAGCACATCACACACATCCATGCCCGAGGCAGGATTCGAACCTGCGACCGTAGCGGTCGAGCGGTTCCAGACTGTAGCGCCTAGAACCGCTCGGCCACTCCGGCCGGCTAAGTTCCGATCGGTCGCGAAATGGAAACCACTGGGAAAATCCGGTAAAGCTTTGCACAGATGTGTTGGACAGTGTCTCTAGTATGGCCGTCGATCGTGTCGTTTCGATCTTTTCAGTTTTGAGGGAACAGTGAGCACGTCTAGATGCGTAGGGAATAGCGTCTCCCGCGAAGTGTGAGGGCCTGGTTAGAGATTTCGCCTGTCCCATGCAGCCCACATAACACCACTGTCGAGCAGTTCCTTCTTCATGCCAGTTCTCAGCCGCACACTGCAGGGGCAATGAAGCGCTCCTGCAGCGTTTCCGATGAGAAATGTTTGATCACCCACAATACAGTCTGTAATTGGCTCCCCCTGAGTCTCATCTCTGCTCATAAGAACCGCTGGCTATGAAGACAAAATTTTTCCACAGACAGCGAGCTGCAGACCAGTGCACATAACTGGCCGTAAGCACAGGCGGCTGCTTTCTATGACGAGGATGTTGGAAAGTTGATAGAAAACTACATTAAAATTCGAAGTTGGAGCGGCGACTACGTAGAGATGTAGGTGTAAGGTGTACCTAACTGTTGCAAATAAAACGTTTCTCGTTTTCACTGTGGTTTCCATTTAGCGACCGATCGGAACTTACTTTCTGGACGACCCTCGTATCTTTCAATCTTTCACCACTATCGAGAACCTATTCATAATTTACGGCCTGTGGCGGAGTGGTTACACGACAGTAAGATCCCTGTAATGGACTGGCCTACACAGAATCTTGACCTGAATCTTATAGAACCTTTGGGATGTTTTGGATCGTCGACTTCGTGCCAGGCGTCACCGAGCGATATCGATACCTCTCCCCAGTGCAGCACTCCGTGAAGAATGGGCTGCCATTCCCCAAGAAACCTACCAACATTAGATTGAATGTATGCCTACGAGACTGGAAGCTGTCATCAAGGCTAAGGGTGGGCCAACACCGTATTGAATTCCAACATTACCGTTGGAGGGTGCCACGAACTTGTAAGTAATTTTCTGCCAGGTGTCCGGATGCTTTTGATCACATGGTATATACAGAATAGAACGATCGCTAAGGCTCACTCGTCGGTAAAGGAGGTGGCAGACATCGGTTAGTCAGCAATTGTATTTTTAGTGTCTGTGGTATATGATGCACCATACAGTGTCGTTCAGACATGCACGCATGTCTGAAGGAACAGACATTGCACAGAACGACAGCCACCTGGTGGCCGAACATGTGTAATTTGTAATGCACTGCAGGACGAGAGCCAGTGTGCACTCTGATATTTAGCTTTGTCTAGATACTGTGTATACCTGTATTAGTAAAACCATAGGGAAATGCAATCATTCTAAAAAAGGAAATTGCTTATAAAACACTCGTGTGACCCATCCCACAATATTTACGAAATATGTGGAGACCATACCAAGTAGGAATAAAAGGAGATATTTCAAGTATCCAAGGAAGGACAACACGAATGGTGACAGGTTTGTTTGACTTATGGGAGTGTATCCTGGAGATGCCGAAGAAACTGAACTGGCAGACGCAAATTATGCCGCGAAAGTCTACAAGGGAAGTTTCAAGAACCAACCAAGTGATGAATCTGGCTACACATTTAGTTATGGTCTACAGCATTAATACTGCAGTCAAATGTTTCTTCTGCACGTATATAAACTGCAGGTTTGGTTACCTTTAAAAAATTACATTGTGTGTGTTGCATTGTAGTTTACATTTTTCGATGCACAGTAAAGTTTACTGAAGTAATAATGTGTTTTACAATGTAGAATATTTAGGTTGCTATTATAATATTTATAGAAGGGAGTAATGGTTTCACGTTAAAGTTATATGGAAAATCATGTTTGATATACACCGTTCACAGCCACACCCGCAAATGGTTGCTTTGTAATGCGCCACACGACAAGAGCCGGTTTTGAACCTGGTGTTGGGTAAGATGTTTAGCTTTAACTCGATACTATGCGTGTATAAGGAATGTCATTCAATCTATGCATCACTAAAATTACTGTAAAGGTGGTTGTTTTAAGTCCGTTCCATCCATTCTAATGTTAATTCCTTCTGCCACAGAACTGACGATGCTGTATAGTGAAACACGTATAATAATAATAAAAATATAATAATAAAAAGAATTTAACGGCAAAGACAAGAAAAGGCCTACAGTGTGGACCAGACTTTGCCAGATTGCATTTGTCGTCGTCAATTGGGCGGCCGAGCACCTTGCGTGATGGTATGTAATGGCACTGGCCAGACAAAACGCCATCACCCCTGTTTCGCATAGCCGGTAATTTGGACAGCAGCCATTATATCCCTGATGTGTCAAGGATGGTTCTTGAGCCCTCTCTACGAGATCTGAATGACTATCTTTCAACGAGATATCGTAAGACCACTTGATTCACATGCTACCCTGATCTACCTGGATACAGGAGGCTTTCAGCTGCTGCTGTGGCCAACAAGTTGTACAGATCTCTCACTCACTGGAATCATCAGATCATGGTTTGCCGAGAGAGTAATACGCCACCAATTGGGAGCGATTTCAATTTATTAACGCTGGTATAACGTTAAAAAACTAAAGGTTACAATTTTTGAGATAATATGCAATAAATTAATCTTAAATTCGTTTTATCGTAATAGTTTTTGCTCATTTAACCAATTTTGGTTGGGACATATCAGAAAATGTTACTATGACACATGTTGCACTCACTAAGTGAGCTTCATCTACTAGCTCCCATCAGCAGTACTTGCAGTAACCTGACAGAAGTCATCAGCTGGTTCTTTTGTATCCGATCTCATGAATCCATGGACCATGCATGTCAGCAGGGTATTGTTCAAGCTGGTCAAGGAATGTCAATTGGAGTGATATTGGACCCCCGATACGTCTAGATACGATACTAACAGGTGACACGTAAGTAAGCATCCTATCTGAGCCCCTGCATCCATTCATGGCCACTGTGCATTCCGACGGGCTTGGACAATTCCAGCAGGACAATGCTACACCCCGCACGTCCAGAATTGCAACAGAGTGGCTCCAGAGACACTCTTCTGAGTTTAAACACTTACGGTGGTCACCAAACTCCCCAGACATGAACATTATTGAACATATCTGGGATGCCTTGCAACGTGCTGTTCAGAGGAGACGTCAACCCCCTCTTACGGATTTATGGACAGCCCTGCAGGATTTATGGTATCAGTTCCCTCCAGCACTACTTCAAACATTAGTCGAGTCCATGCAATGTGTGGCGGCACTTCTGAGTGCTCGCGGAGGGCCTACGCGATATTAGACGGATGTGCCAGTTTCTTTGTCTCTTCAGTCTAGCTTCCAAGTTTTCCCCTAAACTGTTCGCTGTATCGTTCAGTGGTGCAGGGAACCCATCCTTGTTCAGTGTTGTCATTCATGGATGGTGTTACTTGAAGTCTGTCACGATAGTTCTCTATTTCCTTTTTAATGGTGCAAAAAAGGCCACATCAAGCGGCTGTGAGAGATTTGTGAAATTTGCTGTCAAAAATGTGAATCTTATGTTTTCATTTGTACATTTATTAACTATATCAACAGAGAGATGCCTCCCCAACACTGTAAACATACCGAAGGACTGTAGTGGTAGTCATTCATTTGTCATGGTCATCGATGGTCATACGGCCATCCAGAGCCATGTCTGTACACCCCCCGTTTTGACTCTGCAGACAGTAACTGTGTTGATTTTAGAGGTGAACAGTGTCTGCAACCTTCATCCTGGAATACAACCACGCCCCACTGACGAGTATGTACTCCTGTTGAAAAGCGTCAGCCACTTACAAAGGATCGCATCGTGGGCATGCGGGAAGCTGGTTGGATGCATCGATGGATTGCCGCACACCTTGGGCACAGGGTATCGGTGATTTGTTTCTTGTTTCCACTGTTGTCTGTGGATCATTCTCATACCTGTAGACCATGCTCCAAACGTTCACATAGTACCGACGCACATTAAGATCGAAGCAACGTACGAGCAGCAATGATAGACTGTCATCCAGGGACCGATTCTGGACACATGTTGTACCTGCTGTGTTATCAGGGACCATTAGGAACCGTCTGTCTCCAATAGTACTAATAACACGTGTGAATCTGGCCAGGATACCACTCATGCCGCGGCACCACCAGCCATGTCTACCCCAGTGTCGTGAAACAGATGACTGGAAAGTGCAATGTAGCTCTGTTGTCTTCAGTGATGAGGGCAGGTTCTGTCTGTATGCGAGTGATGGACGTGCCCGTGTATGGCGTGGACATGATGAGCTTCCTATTCCAGGCCACATTCGCACACGACACACAGGTCCTATCGCAGGCTTTACATAATGATGGCTCAGCTGTTACAACTTGCGGTCATATTTAGTGTTTCTGCAAGGTATAGGCTACACTGCACAAGCTGTTGTTATTGCCGCGCTGCTGCTATTTCTTCGACTGGAAGGTGATGTGTTTTTCCAGAGGACATACAATTGCTGCGACGCAACGTTGAAAGGTGGCTACACTCAGTCACAGCGCCAGAGATCGCGCCAAAGAGTTTTATTCTGCCGCCTCCACTGGCAGTGCTTGTTCAGAAGTTGTGGTGGTTAGTGCTTTGCTGAGAGGATGTTGATACCTGTACTATTTGAGGCCATGTCGTGTGCAGTTGTTTTGATGGGCTAGACAGCAGATGTTGTTCGAATGGAGATGTTGTAATGATCAGAGTGTATTTTTAGTCAATATACATGAAGGTAAAAAACATTTATTTTTTTTTTTTTAAATTTCCTAACTAACAATGCCTCTTGGTCACAGGTTCAGTCAACAAAGCATCTGGCTTGTGTTCATGTATTAGACAGTAATTCGGGTTTCTATGTGCAATTATGGTATTTCAGTTTTATTTAATTAATTCAGTGTAAATGGTATTTAAAATATCTTGTCTTATTGAGGAAGAACCGTGCCAGATGTGTACGTTGAATCACACTTCCACACACAGAACAGTTACACTTGTGCTTTGTTGTTCGTAGTTTTTGTTTCGTAGCTTTTATAGTTGCTGGGGACTTAATTAATTAATTTTGTTAACGGAAATTTCCTTTCATTCTTTGTTGTTATTCTATGCAGTCAGATTGCGTACTAATACTAGTCAGGGCCAACCACTTACGAGACTTCGTAGCCGGACATACAGCGACCAAAATTAAAATTATTTGCATTGTACTTAATTAAGCCCCCATGCAACGTGCTCTTCGAGGTGTACATGTCACCAGACCTCTCGCCACTTGAACATGTATGTGACATGATGAAGTGGGGACTTAGTCGTTCTCCAGGGCCTGAAAGAACCACTGCCAAATTGCAACTACGAGGTGTGTTCAAAAAGTAAGGTGACTTTATACTTTTATGAAAAAAAATTTATTCATCAATGTTCATGTTGTCCCTTCAGAGTAATCCCCATCAGATACAATACACTTGTGCCAACGCTTCTTCCAGTCCTTGAAGCACTTCTCATAAGCACTTTCTGTTACAGCCTTGAGTACTTCCAGCGAAGCAGTTTTTATATCCTCAGTCGTTGAAAATCTTCGTTCTTTTATAAGTATCTGCAGTTTTCGGAACAGGAAAAAGTCGCAGGGACCAAATCTGGTGAATATGGAGGCTGAGGCAAGATTGTCGTATTCTTTTTGGCCAAAAAATCTCACACAAGCAACGATGAATGAGCAACTGCATTGTCGTGATGCGAAAGCCACGAATTGTTTTTCCGCAATTCCGGAAGTTTTTTGCGTATTGCTTCTCACAAACGGCGCATAACGTCAAGGTAGTACTCCTTATTGACCGTACGACCTTGAGGCAAAAATTTATGATGCACTACGCCACGGTAATTGAAAAGCAGTGAGCAAAACTTTGACATTTGATCGAACTTGGCGTGCTTTTTTCCTTCTTGGCTCTCCAGGATGCTACCACTGGGACGATTGGGCTTTAGTTTCGACGTCATAACCGTAAACACATCTTTCTTCATTAGGTATGACCCTTTTGAGTGAATCAGGATTAACACTGATGTCATTTTGGAGCTCCTGAGCGATGTTCATGCGAATTTTCCTCCGATCAAAATTGGGAAGTTTTCGAACAAATTTCGCTGACACACGTCTCATGCCCAAGACATCAGATAAAATTGCTTCCAAAACAATTTTCTTCACAGCTTCCACGTTATCATCTGTTGTTGATGTGCTAGGGCGTCCAGAGCGAGGTTTGCCATTGGCATCTTCTCGGCCGTCTTGGAAGAGATTTTACCACTCGTAATGTTTTTTTAGTTAGAGCAGACTCACAGTATGGCACTGTTAACATTCCAGGTGTTTTAGAGCACTTGACTGGATTTTTCACACAAAATTTTATGCTAATTCTTTGCTCCATTTTTTAATAATAATCGAAAATCGCCGAGCACACTAAAAAACCCCTAACCTTTCTATCTGTCAGAAAGAAACGAAGTATCCTGTACACTTGAAACTGTGAACATATATTCAGGACTTGTGTACCAACGTAATAAAAAAAAGAGACCGATAACCGAATGTACGTTGCCTGCGCAATTTGAAGTCACCTTACCTTCTGAACAGCCCTCGTAAAGGCGCTAGGTGCTCGGTACAATCTATCGCTTGATGCCATTTGGTACCTTTACGATCGTCTGCATGCGAGAATACAAGCCCGTGTTGGCGTCAGAGAGAAGGTATACTGTTCATTGACGCGATTGTTTGTGGCCCCATTCCTGTGACGTGTGTGTTTCATTTGGTCGTGAACTTACTATATATACTGCCACAATGCCCAACTATCTGTCAGCTCACTTGTCAATAAAGTGACCTTGTCCTTGACGGCGTTGCATATTTTTGCCGGCAGTGTATTACGTGAAGATTACGGTGGCTTCGAGCAGCGATGCTTTAAAAAAAGGATCGTGCCACGCGGGTTGCCTGCGAAGCAGGGGCTGGCGAGGACGCGGCAACGTGGCTTCGCTAGCCTCCCCTGGGCTGGGCTGCGCCTCACGTGCGCGGTCACGTTGCAGTGCACGCTGGAACCGTCGCGCATGCGCGCTGCTGCCTCCAGCGCTCGCTCAAGGGCAATGGGCAGCGATCGTCAGCTGTCGCCTTGTCGGAGGCACACCAAGAGTGTGCCTTCCACAAATACCTTTCCTGTAACAACATACACACACACAGCAATTTGCTCACTTTCGTATCTACGCCTACAGATTTTTTAAACAAAAATAAATAAATGAATACAACATTTTTAAAAAGTATTTATTTGGCTTTGCCGGCAAGATTATGTCATCTGACCCTTTCTTCTAACCCGCCTTGCATTATACACGTACATCCAATGTCATAAACCAACTAACGCTGTGTGAGGGAGGGTTCTCTTCGCACCACTATCTTTTCCCGTCTTCAGTGCTCCATTCGGGAACGGCGCGTGGGAAAAATGGTTGGTAGTAAACCTCCGCATTACAGTGAGACCAAAAAGTATTGTTCTAGCTGTATATTAAAAAGAAGTAGTCAACGGCACGCGAAAAGAGGCGAATACAAAATCTGAAGACCCATTCCTGAGGAAAGTGCCTCAGTAAATCATTTTTGTAGAAAAAAAACGGACAAAATAGATTCATTGCGATAACGAGGTTTACAAATAGACAATTTCATACAAAATCTTCTTCATGAAGTATGCGTCCACCTTCACAATATGCCCGAAATCTTGCTCAGGGACGAAATGTCAGTGCTGACTCACGGTACACTCTAGTGTCAACCTATGCAACCACGGTGTACCACCTGTTGTTTCAAGAGGCGCCAGTTTGGAACATGGGCCGCAGGATTAGTGAGATGACGTTAACTGAAAGAAGACTTGCATAATCAGTCCAGTCCTCTTATGAGATGCTGAAGTAGTCGATGAACGTAGATCAACAGTTCAGTCGATAACAGATCGCTTCGCGTAATAAGAATATTGAGAAACCAGTCACGGAACGTACGCACTCGCTCACAGTTCGATGCATGCGTGAGGTTTATTGTATGGGAAATCAAGAAAAATCCTGAAATCTGCGCTCCAACGACGGTTGGGGAGTCAGAATCGATGGGCAAGAAATACCGGTAAGAAGTACACATATAATAGTCGGGTAATTCGCAAGAAAGTTTGAGTCAGTGAAATCAGTGGAAGAAACTCCTTGATTTCACGCAGGGTCGTAGATTCAAGACGGACGATTTCTGGAATAGAGTTGTATTCTCTGATAAAAGTAAATATATACGGGTAGGATGGCAGGTGAATAGTGTGGCGTAAGAGAGACAACAGAGATGCTGCCGCAGAATGACGTGCTCACTGTGAAACAGGGTGAGGGTTCCCCGATGGTGTGGGGCCACACGAGTGCTGCAGCTGTCGGGAAACTATATTTTATAGAGGGGTACGATGCATCACAGCATGTATATCAACAACTTAAAGGGAAATCTAAATGCTAGTGCCGAATACTTTCGTCTTCAAGGAAATTACATATTTCAACAGGAAGACGACCCGAACCATATGACTAAAAATACGAACATATGGTTTCTGGACGATACATCGAAAAAACTCAGTTCGCCTCCTCAGAGGCAGGCATCAATCCTATTGAACACCTTGGGGAAGTGATGGAAGAAAACATTAGAAAACGACAACTATATAAAACAAGGAAGACTTCAAGACAAACTTCAAGACAAACTTTTCGAAAAGAATGTAGCAGAATTCCATCCTCTGTGACAGCAAACATAGTCAGCTCTTTGCCCAGACTACTGTAGGCATTTATAACTTGATGCAGTCAGAATTTGAAAGGGAAACCCCGCTAAAAGTTTTTATAATTTAAACAGTGTTTTCAGCTTCTAAATCTAAGAAAAACATGAGTGGACGATTACTCTTACTTTACGAAGTAGCTTTTGTACGAAATTTCTTATTTCGTTAACCTTGCTATCGCTATAAATGTATTTTTCCCTTGTTTTTCACTAAAAATGATCTACTGTGGTAATTTCACATGACTGGCACTTCAGATGTGGTGTTCGCTTCTTCTCACGTGTCACAAACTTGTACAGCTACAGGAATGCTTTTTGGAGTCATTGTATCTCTAATTTCTCTCATTTGCTCGTTACGGTCATATATGGAAGGGCGTAATTCATTGGCAGATCTCTCATAGAAGGTACCCTATCTACATTTTGATACTAAACCTCATCATAATGCGCAAAACTCTGTTGTAGCGTTGGCCTCTGGAATTTGTTATTTGTTGAGCATCTCTGTGGCGCACTCGAGCTTACTAAGCTATCCCGTGGAGAAGTAAGCAAGATTAGGATTTAAAGCCCCGTCGACATCTACGTCATTAGTGACGGAACTCGAGCTCAGACTGTGTCGAGGGTGGAGCCACCTTGTCAGTCATGCCGTGACGAAACGCGCAGTAATAAACAGTACTCAAGAATTGGTCAAACAAGTGTTTTGAAAGCCACTTCTTTCGTGTATGAAATACGTTTCCTTACGGTTCCACTCGACCCTTGATGATTACTCCTAGGTATTTTACCGTGGTTATTGTTTCCAGCGACGTCACACCAACAGTATCATTGTACAGTAGTGAATGTCTTCGCCTGTGTTTGCGCGGTGTCATACATTTATTTTCGTTCGGGGTCAACTGCCTGTCTTTGCACCCATCATCAATCCCCTGTATGCCTTCCTGCAGTTCGCTCCCTTTTACTGGCGTTCCTACCTTCTTGTGTCCGCTAAATGACTTACACATATTATAAACACTAATTGTCCTATCATGCTTCCTTTAAAATCCTGCTGATGTAAAAGACCGAAATAATCAGCAACCTGATAAATAAAGGAAATTTAATCTCTTAACCGGTTTCGGGCACTTAGGCCCTTCTATAAAAGGCTACACCGATCGCACTGTTTGCGAGTGTCAACGAAAAGATGCATACAGCAAAATTATGTGATCATATGGTTCACAGTGACTGTACGTGAACCACAAGACTACGGCACTTAACTGTATGCATCTTACTGTTGACACTCCCAAATAGTACGATAGGTATAACGTTCTGAAAAATGAGAGAAACCGGTTAAGAAATTAAATTTCTTTTATGCATCTGGTTGTCGATTATTTCGATTCTTACAACTCTATCTGCTGAGGATGGATAAAACACTATACTATACTGCTGATGTTTTTTTCGGTTAAGGGCGACGTGTTGAGTTCTGTCTTCGAGTAATCGCTGAATCCACTCACAAATCTGGTTCCATTCTCGGTAATCTCGCATTTCGTTCACGAAACAACAGCACGGAACTGCTCCACATGCCTCACTCTAATCAAGGAACACACTTTGGACGTCCATGTCTATGGCATTGTCTATCTCATGGTCGAAGAGAGCTTGTTGAGTTTCGGGAGTTCTCGTATTAGTAGAATACATGTTAATTTCTATGAAGTAGATCTTCGTTCTCCAAATACGTCAGTGCTTTTACATGTGGTTATTAAACAAACCTTCATTATCTACGGTGTTACTCCACTAACTACTGACTTATTCGATGAAACAATGTACAGTAATTTTTAAGGGCCATCCATAGCTTGTGAAACGAGAAATGATGCGGATTTTGGAACAGCATAAGTGAAGAATGAGCTTTTTCATAACCTATTGATCCTGCTTTTCCTCAGTTCCTGATTTAACACACTTAATAAACCATGGTTTCAGAATTCTTTCACAGCTGTGTCTGAACAACATGTTACAGAAATGATGTTGTGTAAATCCTGTGTTCTGACAAAGTATGCAAATTTTAACATGGCCACTAGAGAAATGTAGTTGTTATTCAAACTTTGCCACTCATGATGCCACTCTCAAGAAGTTGCAAATGCTTAAAAAGCCAGGCGAAAAAAATTTTCTGCTTTTGTTGCATTTTAAGCGGAATTCTGTTCACATTCTAACTAAAGCAGAGGTGTCAGTAGATATTTTTCAATAAATACAGAAAAATACATTAGAATAGCACTTCCCCTCCAACGCTCGGAATCTGCCCTACAGCACCTGTCCGCAACCCCCACCACTACTGCTCTACCCACACGTGTTTTATCAACTGTGCATCTACTGTGCCTGTTTTTCTGCGTGCTCTCTATGACTCTAATGTTGTGAGTTGCATTAACTAGAAATTAAGGCACTGTTACATCAGTGCTATATTGGTTTCCTTCATCCTGCTGCAGTTCCACAACTGTGACCAGTCTGTGAACAGTGGCACCCATCGAATCTTTCATTCATAAAAGTCATGATTTAGTACACAAGTTTAGTGCACGATCTTCCTATTGTAATGTAGAACTTATGGGGCTGAGTGACTGACTGTTGGGACCAGATAGTCTCTGATGGGGCTGTGTTTTGTGATATAGTGAAGCGTGTACGGCGAACAGTAGTTAAGTAGTGTAGTGTATACAATTGCAAATGTTCTCCGTTAGAGGTAGAGTGTTGTGTGGAATGAGTTGGAAGCTACAGTCCATGCTTCAGATGAAAAAAACAAATTTCGTACAATGCGAATAAAGTCTTTGTATTCTTAGAAACCACATTTCATCTGTTTATCCTCTTTCCTTGTGCTGTTGCCAGATTTCGTAATTGTGCGTACGTCAGCCTAATAATTAGATGTTCTCTGAATAGATATTAAATATCACAATAAATTTACAGCACTCTTACATACACATACTTAGTGTTTGAGGGTATTGGAAGCTAGTTGGCGAATGGCAAGGTGCTGAGTTACCAAAATTGCATACACTTAGACTGTAGGCTATTACCAAAAAATAATCGAAGACTTTACAATTAGTAGGAGCACCGACGGCTAGTAAGTAAGGCAGTTAAACCCAAGGCGCACCATATCAACAAATACAATTCTTAAAATGCGTGTTTGTAAGGTGATAATTTAAATAACAAAAGGCTCTCCGCACACTGGCGGACTCAAAAATAAAATCCCCTTCCTTTTCTTACCAAAACATTTTAAAGTACTGAGCAGCAGCAGCAACAATTATTAGTAACCATGCTGCATTGCTCTCTTGAAAAATGATTATTGTTAATGAAGTAAAAGATCCACGCAGTGGACACCAAGTGAAAAAGCTCCTCCTTGTCTTTCAGATCTAGGCTACCATAAAAATACGAAGGAACTGTTAATCAGAACTCAGGGAGAAGTTTAAGTCTAATTCACAATCGATTTATTGATCTTAAACATGACAAGACAACAAAATTATTAAAGAAACATCATACAGAATGTTTTTTAATTTAACAAACATCTTACTAATATGGGATCTATGGTGGACAATGTGATCTGCTGGGGATCAACACACGACACTAACCAGGACACTACTCGCTCTATCTCACTTCATACACATGAATCCAGGTTATGGCATCAAACTACGCCACCACCAAGCATCTATATTCTACCATACAAAAAAAAAAGGAAGAAAAATATGGTTCGAAAGAACAGGGTGCTGAGAAATATATTATAGCCTTACGCCGCAGCAGAGAATACTTTACCATCCTACTGGTCAAGGCGGCACACCATGATGCGTTCGGCACCTGAAGTCGTGGATGGCGGCAATCTGTTGTTAAATGCACGTTTCCGAAAAATGCAAGTATTCGGTCTCGCGTTCGGTTAATTCAGAATGCAGGTACTTCCCTATGAGCCTCTGAATCCCTGATGGATTCCAGTGTGCAGGTGGACCAGTTTGTTGGTCTACCAAACCAATTTGACTCCGTGCCATGAATGTGCATGTCGGAATATGTCAAATGTTTAGACGGCTGACTCAAGAGAAATAAGTTCACCCACCCATCACTCATTGTGTGCATGATGATATAAGCAGTACCTCTGATGGTTCAGAAGGTGACTGGCACAGGCTCTAAGTGGCACAATAGGAAAGGACACAAGTCTCACCGTTTAGGTAGAGAACTGCAGTTCTTTACTAGCGAAGCGCCAGTACAAGAGACTTGTACAAGAGAGTGCCTTCTTCCTTTCTCCACGTTTCCCGCTCAGTTTGGTTCCTAAACCACACATCTCTTTTTTGACTTCCCCAACTTTCTCCCAAGCCAATCACGAGCTGGATCCTGTCATTCTAAGCTTGGAGAATGGTCTTTGCATTGCAAACCGATTTTACCAATCACAGACTTTAAAGTTAATTGTCAAAAAACGGAAAAAAAATTCAGCTTCATGGCCTCTTTCCCACATGTTTGCTGTGTCTTTTGCTAACACAATACAGGGTGGAAGCACAGCCCTCCAAAAACAGCTTGTTATCTCTCCTGTTGCGTCCATTTCAAAGTTTGCAAAGAACAGCCATAAACTCGCAAACAGCTTCGTGCATTGACAAAACGTGTTTTGAAACAGTCTGGACGTCTGGACGCCAGTTTCCCTGTCCCATGGAGATTCGCAGAACGTCTACATTCCTTTTCGTGGCTTGCTTCCTAACAAGGGCCTATCCTCTGCTTTATTTTCGGCCTACAACGCGTTGTCGGCGACTTTTCGGCGCTAGGCCATATACCTGGACGTCTGCCCCTGTACGGTGCCAAGCTAATGTGTTTTTGGCCCAATGCGAGCGCGCAAATGTCTCTTCACCACTCTCCAGAGAAACGCGCTTTGTCGGCCCACCAACACCATGCTTTTACTGCAGTCGTTTAAGTCAGCACCCCGTTCCTTTGAACGCAGGTAAAGCTTACCATATTTCCTTCCCTGGAGCACACAAACAAAACCATAAACTGCTGCCCACCATTTCATCAGAATGTATGAAGCCAAATCGCAGTAGATCGTATTCCCTAAATCGAATCAGAAGTGAGAGTGCCCTGCAATCTCTCACTCTGACAGACAGTTACAGGTCAAAAACTACAACTGATCAAAGAAATAATTGCACTTAGCCACTGCAGAAATGGCTGAAAGCCCCATGATAAATTCTAACCACTGGGCAGCACATACAAATAATTAAATTTTATGCACAATTTTCTTTAAGGAACGAAATGCCTTGCCACTAAGGCCAGGTTGCATGATCCCCGACCAATCTTAAGTGAACAAAATTTCACTGTACAAAAAACTTTCATAAAAAATGGGACATACAAAATAACAGAATCAATAGCCAGCACCACACAGACAAATTTTACAATAGACGAAGATGCTTCAGTATATATGCGAAATTCTGTTAGGAATACAAGTTACCCATTACTAAATATTTTAAGGAACCTTAAGCCTATGTCTAAAGCGAAGTTCCCAATGTGGCAAACTGCCTAGAACATTCAGGGTGCCAAAAATGGCTGAACCAAACTTACACTAAAAGTCGCCTGTAGACAGTGGTGCTTTGACTTACATGAGCGGGATTTAGAAGGAATTAGTTGTAGTAAATCCTAAGGGGAAAGTAACTATAAATGTAAAGGCCCTCCTGGCCAGTATCATATATTACAGAAATATAGAACAGCAAAAAACCAAACGAAATATACTTATTGCACAGCTAACAAGTAATGCACATTTACTAGAATCAGCTGGTCATCTGTCCTACAAAAACAGATACCTTTTCCACCGATATTTACATTACTAAAACTGATAAGACGAAATCCAAAAAACCAACTATAGGATACAGAGAGGCTTCTTTTTCGCTCTCGATTTCAATAAACAAGTTTTAAATAATGGCTAATCTGTCCTGTAGCACACACATATAAGCAGAATAAAAACACTATCCTAATAAAATATAAAACACGAATAAATAAACCAAGGCTGGCAAGCACAGGGAGGATAACACGGCAGACAAGTAATAAAAATGGCTCTGAGCACTATGGGACTCAACTTCTCAGGTCATTAGTCCCCTAGAACTTAGAACTAGTTAAACCTAACTAACCTAAGGACATCACACTCATCCATGCCCGAGGCAGGATTCGAACCTGCGACCGTAGCGGTCTCGCGGTTCCAGACTGCAGCGCCTAGAACCGCACGGCCACCTCGGCCGGCGGCAGACAAGTAGCTTGCAGAAAATTTCTAATTGTAAACGTGGACTTGTATACC
Source organism: Schistocerca serialis cubense (assembly GCF_023864345.2). NCBI lineage: Eukaryota > Metazoa > Arthropoda > Insecta > Orthoptera > Acrididae > Schistocerca > Schistocerca serialis. The sequence continues at coordinate 109,075,261 of NC_064639.1, read as the reverse complement.
CAATCAGTCAAGCCACATTACCCACTAACTTTGTAAGTAGGAATCAAATACCAACTTACAATCCGTGTTCGCCGCATGCCCAAATACATGTCCAGGAAATGGGCTAAACACATAAGGCAGAATATCAGAGGAACAACCACAAATACCAGCTAGATCTGAAACGTCAGTTAAGAAAATTACAACCCGTTACTGGACAGAGCTCACCATAAAGTGCACTATTGAGCCACACAAAAGTTCACCGAGCAGGACCGCTTCCTCCAAGCTGACACTTAAATTCATGGTGCCAATGTGGTATCGGAAATGGTAGCTAAATAAAAATAATATTACTTCTGTTCGCATCTATTTTCTTTCAGTCATGAATTCGAGGCATCTTTCTGCAAGCCAATTCTCCGTTGAAACCTGGTACAGCCAGGACGGGCGCCAGTGCTACTTTCACTGCATCAACCCACTAAAAATGCTCACTCTTCCTCCACAGTTGGTTAATGAGTGGGGAGACGGATGGGGGGGAGGGGGGGGGTGGTTAACCAGCTGCTCAAAGTTGGAAATGAATTTGCGGAAAAATTTTACCATCCCCATTTAATCTAGCTATATCTTTTTCATCCTTAGGCCTCGGTAACAGATGAATAGCTTTATTTCGGTCATGATGTGCCCCCACAGGTTCACTGCACACAAGATGACGAAAGAACAAGACGTATTTACAGGCTAGGTTGACCTTAGCGGGTTTTGCTGTCAGCCCGACTTCCCAGACATGGAGAAGAGGTTGGCCTATATGAACCAGGTGCTCACTGGAGGTTTTGCTGTAAATAGCTACATCATCTAGATAAATGTAGACACACTTAAATTGTACCTGAGAGGTACCTAGCAATAGACACGATTCAGATCAAGAATAGTAAAGTATTGCGCATTGTGTAAAACAATCCCGAAGGTCAGGCAGTGGTATGGATTCCTGAAGCACATTTTATTTCAGTGTCCTATAATCCACAACCGCCCAGTACCCTTACCTTCTGGGTTTGCTAACCAAGAAGATCGGTGACACATAGGGAAACACCGACGGTCGAATTACGCTATCAACCAAAACCTAATCGACAATTTTTCTTAATTTTTCTTTGGTGGTGAAAATGGCAGAGCAACTGCCGAACCGGCACATGATCCACATCAAAATCTTATACTGGATATTATCGGTGACCCTAGCCCATCAGTAAATATTGGGTACTGTCACAAGACCTCCAACAAGATAGGTCCCTGCCCTTTACTCAGATTGGATGTATGGAAAGGTGACTGCTCTGTCCTTGTAGTAAACATTCCACGTTTGTGCCAGTGCCTACATAAGAAATAGTTGTCCTTTGACCTGTTTGACCATAATAACATTTCGACTTAATTTAATAGGCACCTAGTGTGCTCTAGAAAATCACACCCTAGGAATGTGTCAGGGCTCAATTCTTCAATAATGGTGAATTCAGTAGGCCAAAAGAGTCCCTGAATGCCGAGATGGAGTTGCGTTTTGCCACCAACAGTAATAGCCTTTCACTCAAAGTGCAACACACCATACTCGATTTCTGTATACCAGATAACTTTCAGATACGAGAAACTTTACTGTATCATTGCCATTTCGCCATTACTACAGGTATCCAACAGCACACAGACTGATTCATGACGCAGGGTAGTATCAGCCAGAGTTCCCCGACCTTTCCACCAAGTTTTGTTAACCCATGCAGACTCATACAATGGCCTGTGCCTGTACAGTTTCAACTCTGCCCACACTTTTCTAATGGTAGTGGGCAGTCCCACATCACGTGTCCTACTTGGTCGCACCGAAAACATGCGGCCGGCCGCTTTGGCCGTGCGGTTCTAGGCGCTTCAGTCTGGAACCGCGTGACCGCTACGGTGGCAGGTTCGAATCCTGCCTCGGGCATAGATGTGTGTGATGTCCTTAGGTTGGTTAGGTTTAAGTAGTTCTAAGTTCTAGGGGACTGATGACCACAGATGTTAAGTCCCATTGGCAGTGCTCAGAGCCATTTGAACCATTTGAAAACATGCCCTCGCATTATTATACTTGATATGTTGACAATATTAGCAGATGATCTTTGCTCTCGTGTTCTAGGAAAAGATGGTGTAGGAATTTGCTTCTCATCACTGAAGTGGAAATTTTCGATGCTGAACATCAACTTGTCTGCCTCTAAAAAGATTTGACGCAAGAAAATAAAAATCTGTGACATTTACTCCGGACACATCTCCTCCAACACGTTACTAACAGCTTATGGTTGAGAAACATGAAGACACAAAGCTATAATTGTGATGCGAACATCTTTTGATATACCGCACCAGAATTTCATCATGTCCCTGAATGCAATAGAAATATTGACTTGCTACGTCATTGCGACGTCGACTAGACAAAATTTTTCTCTAACAGCCTCCATCAGAAGTCACTCAATGCCACACACACACACACACACACACACACACACACACAGCATGAGGTTCTTAAACAGTTCTACTTCCCATGAGTCAGGGTGCAGGTTACGTGAAGGATTACCGAATGGTGATGGTTGGTCCTGAAAGCACAACATTAACCATAACATACTACTTGATCGTAAGTGTCAATGGAGAAGTTCGCTGCACCATAGCCCAGAGGAGTTCGGAAATTGTTTAACAATTACGACCCTTCTATCAGGCCCCACCCAGTGGACTCACATCCTTAATTGTGTTCTCCTGCGAGTTGAGCAAGCTACTCTTGAGTCACAAGCTGATCACCTTATCATGCAATATTTCGACTGCAGCCTTCTATTCCGGGTCTGTATTAGTTGTGGGGAGATTTTGCACTCAGTTAACTAAATGATTGAGTTGAGCCTGGACACTGAACGTCTGAGCGCCGGTGAGAAAACTACCCAGGAACAGTTCTATGTTGGCTTACACAATAGCATGGAGGCTGCTACAAATCGAACAGGATTCACTTACCTCACGCATGGTGTTACACAATCGTCGTCCCAGCTCCGCAATGCTATCATTTATTTCTTTGCCACGGATATCCAACTCATACTGTAATTGGGCTTTCCTAAGATAGGATAACGACAAATCCCTGTCTCTTACAGGTCTGTTCATCGTGTTTTCTGAAACATAAAAACCGAAATCAGGAAAATTCAAAATTATTCTACCCTACCGTTGCACAGGTTCAGGGGCTCTGGCACTCAAGCGTAACCCCAATCTGCAACCGTTGAGGCGCAGGGAGCTGACTGGGTAGTGACACGGTGCTGAGTTAATAAAATTATATGTACTTAGCAGTAGTTCATCGAAAAAAAAAAAAGATGGTGATTTAAGGAACACAAAGAACCCCACATGTTGGCGGACCCAAAAATAAAATCTCTCTCTTTTTCTTGTCAAAATAATACAAAGTACTGAGCAGTTGCGCCAAGAATTATTTAGCCAGCACGTGGCGTTGCTCTTCAACAGACAATTACAGGTCAAGAACTTCTGCTGATCAACTGCACAAACGTCTTATAAAGGTCCAGTCACAAATGCCTCCCTTGGCACAACCCTTTCAAGTAATTAAATTTTACATGAAATTTTCATTAAGGAACGAGAGTATTCACCCCTAAAGACCAGTGTACGACAACACCGACAGATTTTAAGTGAACAAAATTTCGCTGGTCGAGAAGCTAATGACATTTAAGAAAGACACAGGGCGATAGAATGAACGTCGAGTGGTCATGTAAGCTTTTTACAATGGGCTCAGGAGCATAGGATATTCTAAAAAAATTCACATGTGCTCACTTACACCTCGTTTATGATAGGAGCGCATTCTTGTGCGATATATTCAAACACGAGTTCACATGAACTGTCTTCAGCAGAGTTATTATTTCTTATGTTAAATGAAATTTTCAGCTAACAAGGTAAGTTGATTAACAGTTGTAAGTAGGCTGTTTATGTTTTCTCTATGTAAGTAGGCTGTTTACGTTTTCTCTATGTAAGTAGGCTGTTTATGTTTTCTTATTGGCAACGTTACGTAGCACTCAATATGAAAATCACTGGCTGTGCTGTGTGCAGTCTGTGGCTGCTTTGCATTGTTGTAATACTCGCCATTGCAGTGTTAGGCAGCTGGCTGTGAACAGCGCGTAGCGTTGCGCAGTTGGAGGTGAGCCGCCAGCAGTGGTGGATGTGGGGAGAGAGATGGCGGAATTTTGAAATTTGTCATGAACTGCTATATTTATATATGATGATATCAAGGTAAATACATTGTTTGTTCTCTACTAATATCTTTCATTTGCTAACTATCCCTATCAGTAGTTAGTGCCTTCCATAGTTTGAATCTTTAATTTAGCTGGCAGTAGTGGCGCTCGCTGTATTGCAGTAGCTTGAGCAGCGAAGATTTTTGTGAGGTAAGTGATTTGTGAAAGGTATAGTTTAATGTTAGTCAGGGCCATTCTTTTGTAGGGATTTTTGAAAGTCAGATTGCGTTGCGCTAAAAAAAAATATTGTGTATCAGTTTAAGGACAGTCGTGTATAATTGTTCAAAAGGGGACGTTTCATATGTCGACCCTTAGCCGAGGATACCTCACTGGAATCTTCTGATTTTTTTTTTGTAGTTTGTGTAATTGGTGTAGCTATTGTTTATTGATAGCGCGTAATCATAGAGAGAATTTCCTTTGTAGTTGTAGTTTTTCATTGTTGTACAGTAAAACAGTTGTGGCATGCATGTAGATTTGCGCCAAGTATTTCGCAGCTGCAATTAACTAGATATTATTTTCAGTGCTATGTTAATGTGTTCTCTTATTTTTGATCTTCAAATTGTGTTTTTGTGTGTTGTCGTGTGAAATACTGTGACAATAATGGCGTGTGAAAAACGTAATACTGGGCTCCAAAGTAAACTGAGAAATGACAGTGAAAATGAAAGCAGTGTGTTAGCGCCACCGAGTAATGAATTAACTGATGTTCAAAGTAGTAATTTGGTAATTGTGCATAGGGAAATGGAGCGGGTGGCAAATAATGGCGTGGACAGTGAACCTATTAGTGAAGAGGGAAGCATTATCGATCGATCGGTCGGCAACAGCTCGCCTCAGGAATCCGAAATAACAGGACACAATTTTGCAAATACGGTAGATTCAGGTTTTGCGTCCTCACCGTTTTCTCAAATGAGTCAAGACACATTTTCCGCTTGTCAAAATGTGAATGTTGCCGGTGCAAATTCACTGCCGAAAAGCACTGAGGAACATGTTTCAGACACCAGTGCATTGTTATTACAATTAATGCAACAAATGGGACAAAAGCTTGAAAAGTTAGACACAATGGAACAACACCAGAGACAAACACATCAACAGTTAGACACAATGGAACAACACCAGAGACAAACACAGCAACAGTTAGACGCAATGGGACAAATTCTTCAAAAGTTAGACACCACACTTGAACAAACACGTGAAGATTTAACTAGTGAGTTACATAACATTGAATCGAAATGTCAAAAAGTCTGTAATGACGTAAAAACACAAATTTGTGAGCATTTTCAACCCATTTTTTCGCGGCATGAAAATGTATTACAGAATCACGAAGCAGCCATAAAAGAACTGCAAACCATGGTTCATGAAAATCACGACATCTTGCAAGCTAAAATTGACTCAGTTGCATCTACCGATTCGGTTACGCAACTTGCAAGAACTCAGGAAAACTTAAAGGACACAATAGATTCGATTTCAACACAAATGGACGCTCTGAAACTTGGTTCAGAAAAACACACTGAGGAAATGTGTTCACTATCGGAGAAAGTAGCCAAACTTTCGGATCAGTTCAATAATTTATCTACGAAGGTAGATGATAATCTGAATGACACAGAAGAGTGCAAACAAATTAATACGCAATACAAAAGAGAAATCCGGGAAGTACAAGATCAGTTGGCACAAGTAATACAAAAATTTCATATTTCAGAGGACACTCGCGCTCCAACACGGGAAGAGGAACTTAGAAATACGGAAAAGCCACAAAATAATAACACAGGGCGTTTCGGTAATTATGAAAGAAATTGGCAATGTGCACCGAATTTTGAAATGGAACCGCAGAAACGTCGTAACAATGACCGATATGCGACTCGCCGACATGATGACTTTGACTATAAGCTGTTCATTACTACACGTAAATTCAAAACATTTAAGAATTCTGGCAACGACATTCATCCACAAGCATGGCTCCATCAATTCTCTCATTGTTTTCCTCCCAACTGGTCATTAGAGCACAGATTAGAATTTATGTGTGGCTACTTAGAGAATGAACCAGCTGTAAGAATGCGGTCGGTCATTCACGATTGCCACAGTGAAGGAGAGTTTTACCATGCCTTCCTCTCAGCATATTGGTCTCAGGCCACACAAGACCGAGTAAAACAAAGCATCATAATGATGAAACGTTTCGAACAATCTGAATTTTCCAGTCTTATGAAATATTTTGAAGACATGTTGCACAAGAATCAGTACCTGTCAAACCCATACAGCCCCTCAGAACTTATCCGCATTTGCTTAATCAAATTGCCTGAACATTTACGACACATTATTTTGGCAGGACGTTGCAAAGACGACATTGAAAATCACTGGCTGTGCTGTGTGCAGTCTGTGGCTGCTTTGCATTGTTGTAATACTCGCCATTGTAGTGTTACGCAGCTGGCTGTGAACAGCGCGTAGCGTTGCGCAGTTGGAGGTGAGCCGCCAGCAGTGGTGGATGTGGGGAGAGAGATGGCGGAGGTTTGTAATTTGTCATGAACTGCTATATTTATATATGATGATATCAAGGTAAATACATTGTTCGTTCTCTATTAATATCTTTCATTTGCTAACTATCCCTATCAGTAGTTAGTGCCTTCCATAGTTTGAATCTTTTATTTAGCTGGAAGTAGTGGCGCTCGCTGTATTGCAGTAGCTTGAGCAGCGAAGATTTTTGTGAGGTAAGTGATTTGTGAAAGGTATAGTTTAATGTTAGTCAGGGCCATTCTTTTGTAGGGAATTTTGAAAGTCAGATTGCGTTGCGCTAACAAAATATTGTGTGTCAGTTTAAGCACAGTCATGTATAATTGTTCAAAGGGGACGTTTCACAGTGGATCTCCAAGATATATGTTTTGTATCGACGAAATCGTCTAAACGTTGCCATTAAATGAGTCATTGCTAGTTGTTGTAAGTTACAGTGTGTAGGTACATCCTCATGGCTCCAATAACTTCTATAACGCGTCATTCACCAACACTGATTGGTTGCGTTATATCAGTTTTGAAACTTATGAGTTTGATTGATTTTGATTTAATTTGTGTTAAATGGCCCTTTAATTAAAGTTGGTTCACGATAGCATATTCATTAAAAGTGTTAAGATCACTCCCATTGTTCGTTTGCGGATCGGTTTTCATATAAAGAGAAATGTTTCCAGGCATTAAAACCGAGATCGTAGTGTGTTATGTACTCATAGGTAGTAGTGAACACTTTCAAAAATATATAATTACGAAAATATGGTTCTCTCTTGAGCAAACACAACTTCTTTGACTTTTTTTACATGCAATTTACTCGAAAAAATTATTTTTGCTGTATCTTACTTGATTTGGTTTTCATTTATTTCTAAAATCGGGGATTTCAGTCTCCTCGAACCTGTGCAATTCAGTTCATTAACTTAGAGGCTATTATATCGTACACGATGAAATTACAGGGGAGCGAGACAGATGATATTTAGGCATTTGGTTTAATGCATAAAACAGCAGAAAACCTCACAGAAAAAAGTTTATATTCTTTTTCCCGTCGTGTTTGTCATGCTCCATGAAAGCCGGTCAAGGAGTGGAGTGTGTGTATACTTGTCCTGGTTTTGTAATGAGTAGGCTGGACAGTGCACTGAAAAGCGTGGGAGATACACGTACGATAAATCAGGACCTCCCACTGCGCTGTGTTTTGATTCAGCCGAGTGAGTGACGGGTAAAAACGTAAATCTCTCGAGATCGTCGGCGGACGGGCGTGTGGTGTTTCATATCTGACAGAAAGCAGACGCTCTACCGCTGCCGAAGAGGAACCGCCAGTGTGCTGGGCGTAATGTTTACTGTCTGAAATAACTGAATGGCCCCGGTAGCCGTGTTTAGTGTCTCGACAATGTACGAGCCACTTACAGTACAGGCAGCTGTAGCGTAATATTTCAAATAGTGAACAGATAAGAAACATATTTCTTTTTAGGGTCTGTACGCTGGTATTGGAGGAATGATGCATGATGATAATAATTCTTAATTGGCGTTGCTGCAAGTACGTCATGCTAATGGAAGCGATGAAACACAGTACTCCATACAACAGAAGTTTATTTATTTATTTCTCTTTGTTGATGTTTCATCACTTGGCTATCTAAATGAAGTGTTTTTTCCAGTACATTAAAAAAAAAGGTCAAAAAAACATTCATTGTTACTGTTATTTCTTACAGCATGTGGCACAGACATCGCTTCCTGCCGGCGGATGACCATTGCGGAAGTTTGGGCGGCCGTCCAGTCATTTCTGCAAAGAACTTCCTACGTGTTTACTATAAGGAATATTTATGTATCCCATTTGTCTGCGTCTAGTGTTAGCCTACGTGAAAATACGAAAACGTTTCCGAAATGTTTGCCAAACGTGTAACTGAGGCAGGACGTGGGTAACACGTCAATATTCACCTCTTCGGAGATTGGAAACTACCTAAATACCACATCTAGGATGGCCAGCACATCTGGTCTCGTCATTGACCGTTGGGCGGATTCCATCCGATGTCGGCACGTCTCCCCGAACCTCAAAAGCTGCAAGATAACGCGAGCGACTACCTGCACGTTTACTGGAGATCGAAAATTTCATCTGGACGACCCAACGTGGCTTCCGAAAACAAGGCTCGTGTGAAACTCGGCTCGCTCAGTTCGTCCACGAGACCTAGAAGGCAGTAAATACAGGCGCCCAGGTAGATGCCGTGTTCCTTGACTGCCGGATGGCATTCAATACAGTTCTGCTCTGCTGCCTAATGACCAAAATACGAGCGTACGGAAGACCTGACCAAACGTGTGAATGAAGAGTACGTAGATAACAGGATACAGCACGTCGTTCAGAACGAAGAGAAGTCTTCAGACGTAAAAGTAACTTCGGGGGTGCTCCAGGGGAGTGCTATGGGACCATTACTTTTCATAATACATACAAACGACCTAGTAGATAAAGTTGGAATTTCCTTGCAGTTTTTCGCTGATGATGCTGTTGTATGCAGAGAAGTCACAACGGTAGAAAATTGTAGCAAAATGCCGGAACAACTGCAGACGATCGACGCATGGTGCACGGAGTGGCAGTTGACCCCCAAAATAAACAAATCTAGCGTATTGCGAATATACAGACAGAAAGATCCTTTATTGTATGCTCACACAATTGCAGAACAATAAATGGAACCAGTTACTTCCACTAAATATCTATGACCAGCCGTACTGAGCGGTTTAAAGCACAACGTCCACATAAATTTAATTGCGAGTCAGGCAGATGCCATGGTGAAAGTCGTTGAAATAATACTCAAGACATGTAGTCCAGGAGCGAAGGAAGTAGCATTCGACCAAATCTTGAATACTGTTCGTCGGTGAGGAATCCGTACGAGATAGGACTGATAAAAGGAACTAGAGAACATTCAAAGAAGAGCGGCGCGTTTCGTTTCAGGTTCATTTCGTAAGCACCGAAGCATCGCAGTGTTGATCACTCAGTTACAATGGCAGACGCTGCAAGAGAGGCGTTCTGTATCACGTTATGGTTTACTGCTAAAGATCCGAGAGCGTACGTTCCCAGAAGAGTCAACAAATGTATCGCTTCCCCCTATGTATACGTCACGAAAAGACCATGAAAATAAAATTTGTGAGCACGGAGGCTTACAGGCATTCTTTCTTTCTGCGAACTATTCACGACTGGAAGAGGAAAGGCAGAAAGTCAAAGCGGCACACGAAGTACCGCCACCACACACCGCAAGGTGGCTTGCGGAGAACAGACGTAGATGTAGAGTAGCTGTAGAAAAGTAACCTTCACCAAATACTGCAAAAGAAAAGTCTAATGATGTTGTTGTTGTTGTTGTGGTCTTCAGTCCTGAGACTGGTTTGATGCAGCTCTCCATGCTACTCTATCCTGTGCAAGCTTTTTCATCTCCCAGTACCTACTGCAACCTACATCCTTCTGAATCTGCTTAGTGTATTCATCTCTTGGTCTCCCTCTACGATTTTTACCCTCCACGCTGCCCTCCAATACTAAATTGGTGATCCCTTGATGCCTCAGAACATGTCCTACCAACCGATCCCTTCTTCTGGTCAAGTTGTGCCACAAACTTCTCTTCTCCCCAATCCTATTCAGTACTTCCTCATTAGTTATGTGATCTACCCATCTAATCTTCAGCATTCTTCTGTAGCACCACATTTCGAAAGCTTCTATTCTCTTCTTGTCTAAACTGTTTATCGTCCACGTTTCACTTCCATACATGGCTACACTCCATACGAATACATTCAGAAATGACTTCCTGACACTTAAATCAATACTGGATGTAACCCTGTAGTCACCTGACCAGAAGTCTTGTTCCTCCTGCCACCGAACTTCACTAATTCCCACTATATCTAACTTTAACCTATCCATTTCTCTTTTTAAATTTTCTAACCTACCTGCCCGATTAAGGGATCTGACATTCCACGCTCCGATCCGTAGAAGGCCAGTTTTCTTTCTCCTGATAACGACATCCTCTTGAGTAGTCCCCGCCCGGAGATCCGAATGGGGGACTATTTTACCTCCAAAACAAAATTAATGATAATAAAAGGTGAGAGAGACAAAATGCAAACAAAAAAAGGTACTACAAAATTAGAATGAAATTTGTCATTACTGCAAAAATATGTGATGGATACGGCTTAAGAGATGTAATCTCAGTGACACTGTACGCCGAGCTTTGCTTTCACTGTGGTTTCTAGAACTTAAATGGTCCATAATGCAAGCCGACGGTGTACTGGAGTATGTCTGTGGTGTCACCGCCAGACACCACACTTGCTAGGTGGTAGCCTTTAAATCGGCCGTGGTCCGGTAGTATACGTCGGACCCGCGTGTCGCCACTGTCAGTGATTGCAGACTGAGCGCCGCCACACGGCAGGTCTAGAGAGACTTCCTAGCACTCGCCCCAGTTGTACCGCCGACTTTGCTAGCGATGGTTCACTGACAAATTACGCTCTCATTTGTCGAGACGATAGTTAGCATAGCCTTCAGCTACGTCATTTGCTACGACCTAGCAAGGCGCCATTATCAATTGCTATTTATCTTGTGATGCATGTACCGTCAGACCGATGTTCACCAATTGTGGATTAAAGTTAAGTATTCCAGCAGCTACGTACTTTTCTTGCTAGTACAACTCCTTTAACTGTTCCAGACCTCACGCCAGCCTGCGTGAGCTTAAACGCGTGCCTTTCGGCTTCACCTCGTAGTGGCTTGGCTGTCTTGCCAAGTCACAACAATGTCCATTTTCACCACCTGTTTGGTAAATCAGCTATTAAGCATCTGGTCTCCCTTTCTTAACCGGTTTTGGATATGTAGACAACTCGGCTTTGGAAACGAAGACAGGCTGACAGTTTACTAGATCTGTTTCCATTCTTCCACGCCAAGTGACATCCTTCTGTCTTGGCTGCCATCAAATGGACGGGATGCTCTCTTTTCGCTGTCTGTGAGAAGAGAGATGCTCTTTCGTTCAAGAAGTCAAACTGTTCATTAGCTCTCAATGCCTCGTGGACAGCTGTCTTCCTTCTCACATCACGGACGTGTGACATTGACATTAAAATATGACGTGGTCAGGTATACCAGCGGCTCTGTGATCATAGCTAGATTGCTCTTTCTTCCGGATTCTATAAAAATAATCCACGTATGGACCATCTACCTCCGCATAGTGCTCATAACCAGCGGAGTCTCTTCCTAATGTATGGGAAGGAGCAATACAATAAGGTGGCAAAAGTCATGCAAAAGCGATGCACACATTTGCAGATGACGGCAGTCTCGCGTACACAAGGTCTAAGAGGGCTGTGCATTGGTGGAGTTGTCATTTGCACTCAGGTGACTCACGTGAAAAGGCTTACGACCGCAAGATGTGAATTGACATTTAACGCGCAATGGTAGTTGGAGCTAGATGCAAGGGATTTTCCATTTCGGAAATCGTTAGGGAATTCAGTATTCCGAGATACACAGAATCAAGAGTTTGTGGAGAACATCAAATTTTAGGGATAACCTCTCACAACGGACAACGCAGTGGCCGACGGCCTTTACTTAAAGACCGAGAGCTGCTCGCCTTGTGTAGAGTTGTCAGTGCTAACAGACAGGCAACACTGCATGAAATAATAGCAGAAATCAATAAGAGGCGTACGACGAAGGTACCCTTTAGGACAGTGCAGTGAAATTTGGCGTTAATGGGATTTGATGGCACGGACGACCGACTCAAGTGGTTTGCAGTTACGGACGGCTACAGAGGCTGTGTGGCTCAGTGTTTCTGCAGGGGACTTCCAACGACTTCTTGAGTTCATGCCAGGTCGAGGTGCTGGACTACGCTGAGTTTATAAATTCAAATACCTGGGGGAGTGGATCCAAGCCAATGGACTGGACAACACAACAAATAAAGAAAGAATAAAAAAGTTAGAAGTTGCATATAAATTAACACAAAACTACTGCAATAAGAAATCAGTGTCCATATAAGCGAAAATTAGACACTATAATTCAGTTATTAGGACACAAGCAACAAATGCATCAGAGTGCCTAACATTGAATGAGGAAGACGAATTAATCGAACTAGGAAAAAGAGAGAGAAAAATACTAAGAAAAATTCTAGGTCCTGAGAAAAACAATGAAAATAGGTGCATTGAAAGGAGAAATGAAGATTTATGCAAAAATACAGAAAAGATCACAGATACAATGAGGAAGAGACGGCTAAAATTTTATGGATATTTAAAAAGAATGGAAGAAACACGGATTACAAAGAAAATTTTTACTTACGTTAGTAAGCTGAAAAAAACTGTAGGATGTATAGAAGCAGTAAAGAAAGAAGCCAACAAAATAGGTGTTACGGAAGAAATAATACATGACAGGAATCACTTCAGGCTACTGATAGAAAAGGCAAACTATGAAGAAGATGAGCCAAAACCTGGACCAAAGACAGTGTGGACAAATGAGCAGAGACGAGCAGTTGGAGAGAAAATGAAGAAGTACTCGGGAGAAAGGAAGAAAAAGAAACACCATAAGTCTTGTATGATGTCCACAGCCTGCCAAATTCATAAATAAAAATAAAAAAAGAAAAAAGAAAGAGGAGCAGAGATGCATGGGTAGCTATTCTACGGGGATACCGGCTACTAATGGAGAAATCTACTGACACAATCTGCTTCAACAAATGACAGATTGCTATTGCCTCAAGCCTGGGAACTAGAGCATTTCGAAACGCAAAGCTGCTCGGCTGTCCGCATGTTAATGTTGTGTGCATGCTATAGTCGTGTGCATCTTGGGAAAATGGTTAGAGGACGATGAAAACACGAATAGACTAAGACGGTCGATATTCACGTCTCATCATAGATCGTGCGGGTTGGCGGGGTTGGCAGCTCTGTAAAGCAGTGTAAGCAGCGATCTGTGTCCAACTTCACGACAGAGTGTAATGCTAGTGCAGGCACAAGGGATTGGAAGCACACTGTCCACCGTACAATGTTAAACATGGGTCTCCTCATCAAGCGATCTCTTCCTGTTCTGATGCTTACTGAATGACATCGTTAGTTACGACGGCAGCGGCAGGAGATTGTGGAGACAGGACCGTGGAACAATGTAAACGTTGCGCTGGGTCAGATGTATTACATTTCTTCTTTCACCAGCTTGATGGCCGTGGAACAATGTAACATTGCGCTTGGTCAGATGTATTACATTTCTTCTTCCACCAGTTTGATGGCCGTGTCTGGATCAGTCTGTCATCCAGACGAATGGCTTCTCGAAACAAGCACGGTGTCACAGACGCAAACCGTAGGATGCAGTGTTTGCTATTGGCTATTTTGACCTGCCATTACTGCGGACCATCTGCGTCCCTTGATGGTTTATGTCTGCCGCGACAGCGATGGCATCTACCAGCAGGTTAATTATCCGCTGCAGACGTTTAAGGAGCACGACGGTGAACTCACATTGATATCTTGGCCACCAAATTCGCCTGTTATGAACCCAACGGAACACTCCTGCGGCGCAATGGGAAGCTAGCTCCGCGTCCACAAACCACAGCCCTGTAATTTACGAAAGTTTTGTGACCTGTGTACAGACATCTGGTGTCACGTACCACCGGCAACCTACCAAGGACTTGTCTAATCTTTGCCATGCACAACCGTTGCCGTATTGTGTTCCAAAGGTGGACCAAAACAATATTAATCAGATGGTCAAAATATTTTGGCTCTTCAGTGATTTTTTTTTTCTTTTTTGTCCACCGCTTTTGAGCATAGAAGTTTTAATGTCATCATCATCATCATCATCATCATGATTTAAGACTGATTATGCCTTTCAGCGTTCAGTCTGGAGCATAGCCCCCCACATAAAATTCCTCCATGATCCCCTATTCAGTGCTAACATTGGTGCCTCTTCTGATGTTAAACCTATTACTTCAAAATCATTCTTAACCGAATCCAGGTACCTCCTCCTTGGTCTGCCACGACTCCTCCTACCCTCTGCTGCTCAACCCATGAGTCTCTTGGGTAACCTTGCTTCTCCCATGCGTGTAACATGACCCCACCATCTAAGCCTGTTCGCCCTGACTGCTACATCTATAGAGTTCATTCCCAGTTTCTCTTTGATTTCCTCATTGTGGACACCCTCCTGCCATTGTTCCCATCTACTAGTACCTGCAATCATCCTAGCTACTTTCATATCCGTAACCTCAACCTTGTTGATAAGGTAACCTGAATCCACCCAGCTTTCGCTCCCATACAACAAAGTTGGTCGAAATATTGAACGGTGCACAGATAACTTAGTCTTGGTACTGACTTCCTTCTTGCAGAAGAGAGTAGATCGTAGCTGAGCGCTCACTGCATTAGCCTTACTACACCTCGCTTCCAGTTCTTTCACTATGTTGCCATCCTGTGAGAATATGCATCCTAAGTACTTGAAACCGTCCACCTGTTCTAACTTTGTTCCTCCTATTTGGCACTCAATCCGTTTATATTTCTTTCCCACTGACATTACTTTCGTTTTGGAGATGCTAATCTTCATACCATAGTCCTTACATTTCTGATCTAGCTCTGAAATATTACTCTGCAAACTTTCAATCGAATCTGCCATCACAACTAAGTCATCCGCATATGCAAGACTGCTTATTTTGTGTTCACATATCTTAATCTCACCCAGCCAGTCTATTGTTTTCAACATATGATCCATAAATCCATTAATGTCATGCTACATAAAATGTAAATGTGAAGATAACGTCACAGAGTTAACAGTACTGCTTCAGTAACATAGCTTTTGAGGTGTGTGGGCCACTGACATAGGCACATTTTACTGTCGGCATTCTCCCCTGCTGTAGAATTTTTAATCGAGTGTTACATGCCGTTGTCCAGCTCGTAGCCAAGAGGTAACGGGGCCATTTTCTCTCTAAATGTGCACTAACATATTTCAGAGGATAATATGCAGATTACCTATATCAAGTAGTTGTTCATTATACTGCTCTGTAATTGCAGATCTGGATCAGCATTGCCTGTGTCCGTTTTCACTTCGGTGTGTTTTTATGTAGTTGATGGAGGATTCGTAGACCTGAAGCCTCACAAGCTGGACACGCGAAATGAGAGTGCTTTTAAGAGGAATTTGCCGCTGTAAAACTGCAGTGTTTTGGTCACATGCCCTTCCGCAGGTAGCGGAGTTCAGTTCTTGCACGACTGTCACTTTCTGTGGGAAAAGTTCTAATCGTTTCCTCACAGCTGTGTGGGCCGTTCCGACACTAACATCGATTTCCTAGTCGAGATTTCTTACTGACTTGTTCGGACTCACGGACATTTTATCTGAAATATTGAGTAGTTTATCCTCAGACAAAACGCTAGAACGACCACTACTCGGTGTATCTTTCACTGAACCAGTACTTTAAAATTCGTTAGTTAAACCCGGCACAGTATCGCGATGTGGGAGTGTTGTCTCCGGGAAAACAAAATTAAATGTTTGACGAACTGAAACTGTGTATTTACCACTAGCTTTGAACATTTGTTCGACAAAAAACACACGTTCTTTAATGGTTAGCATTTTAACAGTGACAAAAACGAAACAAACAAACAAAGGAACTAACGTTAAACCAACACGTCAACACGTGACGACACACACCAACGATACTACTGACTGGCTGAGATAAACGAAACAGTGAGGTGTTGGGAGAGTCCATTTGAAATAACCCACGCAGGCGAACGAGCATACAGCATGCGTGTCTAACGATCATAGCGCACTGCGAAGAGACGTTTTGAACACCCCGTACTTCAGTTTTATTCCCTTGCCTGATTATTAATGTTTCTTTTTAAGATGTCAGTATCGTTTATCGTATGGGTTTACAAGTACACACAACCAACCAAAAGCACTCTGAGTCACTTGATGTAAAGTCTTCAAATCACCATCAAACGGTCGAATTGGGCAGTCCTTAACAACGTGATCTATTGTTTGGTCCTCCGCTCCGCAGTCAGAGGCAGAAGATGCACGGAAACCCTCCATTTTCATGGTGTAAACACATCTTCCTTGGCCAGTCCTGGTGCGGTTCAGTCTCGACCAAATTTGGTATGATACTTCGAATCATTCGACTTTTTTTGTTGTATTTTGAACCAGGTGAGCTTTGTTGGGTGGATATTCGTTCCAGCGTTGTCACCATTTGGTGGTCACGTCAAAATAATCGATACTTTTTGAGTCAACCCAGGTTGGTTTGCTCCCTCTCAGACGAGTTGTTGATGGATCTTGTAGGATATCATACAAAGGAAAATTCTTATGCGAAGTATGCTTTTTGAACGAGTTTATCTTAGCTGCTTTCCTCCCTATATCTTGCGAAGCAATGTTGGCTGAGAGAGGCAGCCACCGACTGGGAATAGATCTGAAAGCACCAGCGATAACTGTCATGACTTCATTAAGCTGCACATCAACCTTGTGGGCACTGTTTTCCCACACGACAGCCAATATTCTCCAGCAGAATACGCAAGACCGTGTGCATCAGAGCTTAGAGTACTGGCCACACCCCATCCACTTCCGTCAACTTTGTGAAGTCAACTTACTCTTGAGCTAGATTTCTTAGATGACTTTATCCACTGTCATTCGAATGTCAAGTACCGGTCCACAGTGATTCCTATATATATTGGATTGTAGATACGTGTTACTTCGATTCCATCGAACGTCACGTGTAACATCCTTTGGGCTTCTTTACTACTGAGGTGAAATGTGGCAATCTCAGTTTTATTGGGGTTGTGATGAAGTCTCGATTTATGGAAGTAATCGTGCACGTTCATCAGATCACTTGTCGGCACGATATCACAGCTCCTCAGGTCTTTACCCGGGAAGACTAATGATGCATCATGTGCATGCTGGATTTTCAAGGAGTCTGTGTATATCATGGACATACAGCATGGGGACGAGAACTGAACCCTGAGGAGGGATGATATTTACACTTCTCCATCTTCTGCCTTGTCCTAGATTAAAGCGACTGTCAGAGACCATGTTACTAACCATAAAGCCAGCTTTTGCCATGAGACGAATTCAATAAGTTTCAACACCATTCCTTACCTCCACGTAGTGTCCTAAGCTAAGATCCACGAAAATTGCAGCTGATTTGAGACCTCACTGAAATCCAGCTTCTACTAGAGTCCTCAATGTTAAGGTCTTGTCACAGCAGCTCCAGTCTTTCATAAGGCCACCTTCATGGACAGGGGTGATTTGATCAATGGCCTCTTGAATACGTTTTAGACTAAGCCTTTCTAGTAGTTTATAGGTCGTGCTGAGCAGTGATACTGGTCGGTAGTGAGAAGCATCAGTTTCGTCTTATCCTGGTTTTAGAATGGCAACACCTACAGACTGTTTGAAAGGCACCACTGAAAGGGCGGACATACTGGTCCCGATACACCTGACCTGTTACACTTCCTGGGTCAAAGACATGCAGTGGTGTATGTGCACCAATCATAATCCCACCCCACACCATCAAACCATGACCTCCATACAGGTCTGTTTCAAGGACATTAATGGGTTAGTATCTGGTTCCTGGTTCACGCCAGATGAAAACCCGGCGAGAATCACTCTTCACACTACACCTGGACTCGGCCGTGAACGTAACCTGGGACCACTGTTCCAATGACCATGTACTGAGTTCTTGACTCCAGGCTTTATGGACTCTCTTGTGACTCTTGTGACCAGGGGTCAGTGGAATGCACCTTGCAGGTCTCCGGGCGAATAAACCATGTCTGTTCAGTCGTCTATAGACTATGCGTCTGGAGACAACTGTTCCAGTGGCTGCGGTAAAGTCCCGAGCAAGGCAACCTGCAGTACTCCGTGGCCATCTGCGGACACTGATGGTAAGTGTTGTACACTGAGGACGTCCCATACTGTAGCGCCTGGGCACGTTTCCTGTCTGCTGGAATGGTTGCCATAATCTTGAGATCACACTTTGTGGCACACGGAGGGCCCGTGCTACGACCTGCTGTGTTTGACCAGCCTCCAGTCGCCCCAGTATTCTACCCCTCATAACGTCATCAATATTTGTTCTTTGAGCTATTTTCAACACACAGTCACCATTAGTACGTCTCAAAACGTCTGTACACTTGCTCGCTGAACCGTACATGCACCAACACACCTCTGCGGATGTGGACTGCTGCCAGCGCCACCGAGCGACGACCGTAGGTCAAATGCACCGCACGGTCATACCCCGAGGTGATTTCAACCCGCAAACCGCCCACCAAAGCGTTGTTTCACAATGTATCAGCATTATCCTTAATTTATGAGCATGAGTGTATTTCCAGAATGAGAGTTTCACTCTGCAGCGGAGTGTGCGCTGATATGAAACTTCCTGGGAGATTAAAACTGTGTGCCGGAGCGAGACTCGAACTCGGGACCTTTGCCTTTCGCGGGCAAGTGCTCTACCAACTGAGCTACCGAAGCACGACTCACGCCCGGTACTTACAGCTTTACTTCTGCCAGTATCTCGTCTCCTACCTTCCAAACTTTACAGAAGATCTCCTGCGAACCTTGCAGAACTAGCACTCCTCAAAGAAAGGATACTGCGGAGACATGGCTTAGCCACAGCCTGGGGGATGTTTCCAGAATGAGATTTTCACTCTGCAGCGG
This sequence comes from Schistocerca serialis cubense, assembly GCF_023864345.2. Classification (NCBI taxonomy): domain Eukaryota; kingdom Metazoa; phylum Arthropoda; class Insecta; order Orthoptera; family Acrididae; genus Schistocerca; species Schistocerca serialis. The sequence continues at coordinate 109,055,974 of NC_064639.1, read as the reverse complement.
AGTGTGCGCTGATATGAAACTTCCTGGCAGATTAAAACTGTGTGCCCGAGCGAGACTCGAACCCGGGACCTTTGCCTTTCGCGGGCAAGTGCTCTACCATCTGAGCTGAGCATATCAGCGCACACTCCGCAACAGAGTGAAAATCTCATTCTGGAAACAATCCCCAGGCTGTGGCTAAGCCATGTCTCCGCAGTATCCTTTCTTTCAGGAGTGCTAGTTCTGCAAGGTTCGCAGGAGAGCTCCTGTAAAGTTTGGAAGGTAGGAGACGAGATACTGGCAGAAGTAAAGCTACCTTCTGAACAAGTTGAGGTCGGAACGGCGACAACGGCCTGGAGTGTGGTGTGTCGACCCCATATCCGTCCACATCACATGTAATGATAAATGACCGAAGATGACACGACGATCGGTAGACTATTGCATGATCTTCTGGACCTGATCGCGGGTTTTCTTCGGTTATGTCCCACCTTTTACGACGTTGAGGCAGCAGTAAGTGAGGCAGGTACTTCGTAAAATGTCTTTGGAGCAATTACTCTACGATCGCTGATATTTTTAAAAATATAGGGAATCCGATATATCGATATTTAAGGAGACTTCATAATCGATTCGCCAGACATAGAAAAATGTAACGATATATCAATGTCTCGAGTGAAAATACATCGACGTGCCTGTTTATAAAAATATCGGCTGCACAATGTAAATACATTTCCGGTTATAGAGCTGCATATTTAAGTACTGATTTGTTATTAGATATTCTGTACATCAACAAGCTAGCTGCCTGCCTATCCCCGTTATAGCAATAATTGAAAGGTAAACGATGCACGGTCACTCTTGGCGATAAACGCTTTGCCAACAATGGTAACCGCATGTAAGTGGCACAATAAAAGATGTCCGATGTTTCCATCGTTCGGCTTCGTCACGTATCTGATTTGTCCGGAACACTTCATGTCGACTTCCCTGTTCTTTCATTTCTAACAATGCCAGCGACCTATCAGTGTAGTTTGGTGAAGCTAGATGTTGCAGTTTCTGTTGGTAGCGTCGAGCGCCGATTACGTCAGCAATTCCTCTCACACGTCTCCGCCCACCATAAAGACCAATCTTGTCATTAAGATTTTTGTTCATAATTTTTAGCAACTGTTTCTGAAGAACGCCGATGTGAACAAATAGCACACTAGTTCCGTTAAACATTGTTTTTCAACGCAACTGGTGTGCCATTTCTTCACATCGGACTTGTCTTGTGACAGCCAGAGCGACAGCACCAGCATCAGCGAGTACTGTTTGTATAAAGCGTTTATTTTGCATTTTGTTTACGACCTTCCACTAAGGAAGGGATTCTATTTGTGTTTATCTGCTCTGCATAGTAACTAACAGTTCTTGATAAAACTTTACGTAGTTTTCGTGTTAGATTTCTTAGTGTTTTCTTGATCGTTTAGAACAGAAAGCGCCCTAAAACCGTCTTTTGTTTGTTTCGCGGCCGTTAGCCACTAGTCACCTAAATCAGCAGTTGTCTTGTGACAGCCAGAGCGACAGCACCAGCAGCAGCGAGTACTGTTTGTATAAAGCGTTTATTTTGCATTTTGTTTACGACCTTCCACTAAGGAAGGGATTCTATTTGTGTTTATCTGCTCTGCATAGTAACTAACAGTTCTTGATAAAACTTTACGTAGTTTTCGTGTTAGATTTCTTAGTGTTTTCTTGATCGTTTAGAACAGAAAGCGCCCTAAAACCGTCTTTTGTTTGTTTCGCGGCCGTTAGCCACTAGTCACCTGAATCAGCAGTTGTCTTGTGACAGCCAGAGCGACAGCACCAGCAGCAGCGAGTACTGTTTGTATAAAGCGTTTATTTTGCATTTTGTTTACGACCTTCCACTAAGGAAGGGATTCTATTTGTGTTTATCTGCTCTGCATAGTAACTAACAGTTCTTGATAAAACTTTACGTAGTTTTCGTGTTAGATTTCTTAGTGTTTTCTTGATCGTTTAGAACAGAAAGCGCCCTAAAACCGTCTTTTGTTTGTTTCGCGGCCGTTAGCCACTAGTCACCTGAATCAGCAGTTGTCTTGTGACAGCCAGAGCGACAGCACCAGCAGCAGCGAGTACTGTTTGTATAAAGCGTTTATTTTGCATTTTGTTTACGACCTTCCACTAAGGAAGGGATTCTATTTGTGTTTATCTGCTCTGCATAGTAACTAACAGTTCTTGATAAAACTTTACGTAGTTTTCGTGTTAGATTTCTTAGTGTTTTCTTGATCGTTTAGAACAGAAAGCGCCCTAAAACCGTCTTTTGTTTGTTTCGCGGCCGTTAGCCACTAGTCACCTGAATCAGCAGTTGTCTTGTGACAGCCAGAGCGACAGCACCAGCAGCAGCGAGTACTGTTTGTATAAAGCGTTTTTGTACTTATTTGCTGCGCTTAGCTTTTAAATAGTTTTTCTGGGAAAACCTAGCGTAGTTTTCGCGTCTCGTATTTCAGTGAGTGTTTCTTGATTATCAGAGTAGCTCATCAGAAGATTATCTTGGGAATTTGTCACCTTATAGAGTAGGGTAAACATAGTCATGTGTAGGGACTGTGGTTGTTGTGAGCGGACGCAAGGAGAATTGGCCACTCTTCGGGGGCAGGTGGAGGCTTTGTCTGTTAGGCTCATCGAGCTCGAGGCGCAGGCGTCGGCTCGTAGTGGCGTTGGGGCAACTGTGGTGAGACCTATGCCTACTTCGGTGGCCTTGGAATCACATGGAACCCCTGATGTCGCTGCGTCTTCCGGCAGTGAGCATATTACCGGTCAGCCATCACTCCAGGGTGAATGGCGGACAGTGGTGGGCTCGCGCGTGCCTGGCCGAAAGGCGAAGGTGGGATCTGGCCGCGTGGCAGCTGCCTTACCCCTTTCCAACAGGTACGGGGTGCTTCCTAGTGGTGATGACATCGTTTCCGAGCCACCACAGGGTGCCTCGCCTGTTGGGCCAGTGGCCGATTCTCCGGCAAGGTCCCGACAGTCACAGAGGGCGGGCCTATTAGTTATAGGGAGCTCCAACGTTAGGCGGGTTATGGAGCCCCTCAGGAAAATAGCGGGTAGGTCGGGGAAGAATGCCAGTGTGCACTCGGTGTGCTTGCCGGGGGGTCTCGTCCGTAATGTGGAGGAGGCCCTTCCGGCAGCTATTGAACGCACTGGGTGTGACCGGCTGCAGATAGTAGCACATGTCGGAACGAATGACGCCTGCCGCTTGGGTTCTGAGGCCATCCTTGGTTCCTTCCGGCGGCTGGCTGATTTGGTGAAGACAACCAGCATCGCACGCGGAGTGCAAGCTGAGCTTAATATCTGCAGCATAGTGCCCAGAGTCGATCGCGGTCCTCTGGTTTGGAGCCGTGTGGAGGGTCTAAACCAGAGGCTCAGACGACTCTGCGACTATAATGGTTGCAAATTCATCGACCTCCGTTATTGGGTGGAGAGCTGTAGGGCCCCCCTAGACAGGTCAGGCGTGCACTACACACCGGAAGCAGCTACTAGGGTAGCAGAGTACGTGTGGCGTGCACACGGGGGTTTTTTAGGTTAGAGGGACCCCCCCTTGGGCGAAACGATAAAATACCTGACGGCTTACCAGAGAGGACATTATCATCGTTTATAAAGAATGTCCGTCCTCGGAGACCAAAAACAGGAAAAGTTAACGTAATATTGGTAAACTGCAGGAGTATCCAGGGCAAGGTTCCTGAATTAGTATCTCTTATTGAAGGAAATAGTGCGCATATAGTATTAGGAACGGAAAGTTGGTTAAAACCGGAAGTGAACAGTAACGAAATCCTAGACACAGAATGGAATATATACCGCAAGGATAGGATAAACGCCAATGGTGGAGGAGTATTTATAGCAGTAAAGAATTCAATAATATCCAGTGAAGTTATTAGCGAATGCGAATGTGAAATAATCTGGGTTAAGTTAAGTATCAAAGGTGGGTCAGATATGATAGTCGGATGCTTCTATAGACCACCTGCATCAGCAACCGTAGTAGTTGAGCGCCTCAGAGAGAACCTGCAGAACGTCGTGAAGAAGTTTCGTGATCATACTATTGTAATAGGGGGAGACTTCAATCTACCAGGTATAGAATGGGATAGTCACACAATCAGAACTGGAGCCAGGGACAGAGACTCTTGTGACATTATCCTGACTGCCTTGTCCGAGAATTACTTCGAGCAGATAGTTAGAGAACCAACTCGTGAAGCTAACGTTTTAGACCTCATAGCAACAAATAGACCGGAACTTTTCGACTCCGTGAATGTAGAAGAGGGTATCAGTGATCATAAGTCAGTGGTTGCATCAATGACTACAAGTGTAATAAGAAATGCCAAGAAAGGAAGGAAAATATATTTGCTTAACAAGAGTGATAGGGCACAAATCGCAGAATATCTGAGTGACCACCATCAAACGTTCATTTCTGAGGAAGAGGATGTGGAACATAAATGGAAAAAATTCAGAAACATCGTCCACTACGCCTTAGATAAGTTCGTACCGACTAAGGTCCAAAGCGAGGGGAAAGATCCACCGTGGTATAACAATCATGTACGAAAGGTACTACGGAAACAAAGAAAGCTTCATCATAGGTTTAAGAGTAGTCGAATCATAGCTGATAAGGAAAAGCTGAACGAAGCGAAAAAGAGCGTAAAGAGAGCAATGAGAGAAGCATTCAACGAATTCGAACATAAAACATTGGCAAACAATCTAAACAAGAACCCTAAAAAGTTTTGGTCATATGTAAAATCGGTAAGCGGATCTACATCCCCTATTCAGTCACTCGTTGACCACGATGGCACCGAAACAGAGGACGACCGAAGAAAGGCAGAAATACTGAATTCAGTGTTCCGAAACTGTTTCACTGCGGAAAATCGTAACACGGTCCCTGACTTCAGCCGTCGCACGGACGCCAAAATGGAAAATATTGAAATAAACGATATCGGAATTGAAAAACAACTGCTATCACTTAGTAGCGGAAAAGCATCCGGACCAGACGAGATACCCTTAAGATTCTACAGTGATTATGCTAAAGAACTTGCCCCCTTTCTATCAGCAATTTATCGTAGATCGCTGGAAGAACGTAAAGTACCTAGCGACTGGAAGAAAGCGCAGGTCGTTCCCATTTTCAAGAAGGGTCATAAATCAGATGCGAATAATTATAGGCCTATTTCGCTTACGTCAATCTGTTGTAGAATAATGGAACATGTTTTGTGTTCTCGTATTATGACGTTCTTAGATAATACAAATCTCCTTCATCATAACCAACATGGATTCCGCAAACAGAGATCATGTGAAACTCAGCTCGCCCTATTTGCCCAAGAAATTCACAGTGCCGTAGACACTGGCGAGCAGATTGATGCCGTATTCCTGGACTTCAGGAAGGCATTTGATACGGTTCCGCACTTACGTTTAGTGAAAAAAATACGAGCTTACGGAATATCGGACCAGGTTTGTGACTGGATTCAGGATTTCCTAGAAGAAAGAACACAACATGTCATTCTTAACGGTTCAAAATCTGCAGATGTAGAGGTAATTTCGGGAGTACCGCAGGGAAGCGTGATAGGACCTTTATTGTTTACAATATACATAAATGACTTAGTTGACAACATCGGTAGCTCCGTGAGGCTATTTGCAGATGACACGGTTGTCTACAAGAAAGTAGCAACATCAGAAGACTCGTACGTACTCCAGGAGGACCTGCAGAGGATTAATGCATGGTGCGACAGCTGGCAGCTTTCCCTAAACGTAGATAAATGTAATATAATGCGCATACATAGGGGCAGAAATCCATTCCAGTACGATTATGCCATAGGTGGTAAATCATTGGAAGCGGTAACGACCGTAAAATACTTAGGAGTTACTATCCGGAGCGATCTGAAGTGGAATGATCACATAAAACAAATAGTGGGAAAAGCAGGCGCCAGGTTGAGATTCATAGGAAGAATTCTAAGAAAATGTGACTCATCGACGAAAGAAGTAGCTTACAAAACGCTTGTTCGTCCGATTCTTGAGTATTGCTCATCAGTATGGGACCCTTACCAGGTTGGATTAATAGAAGAGATAGACATGATCCAGCGAAAAGCAGCGCGATTCGTCATGGGGACATTTAGTCAGCGCGAGAGCGTTACGGAGATGCTGAACAAGCTCCAGTGGCGGACACTTCAAGAAAGGCGTTACGCAATACGGAGAGGTTTATTATCGAAATTACGAGAGAGCACATTCCGGGAAGAGATGGGCAACATATTACTACCGCCCACATATATCTCGCGTAATGATCACAACGAAAAGATCCGAGAAATTAGAGCAAATACGGAGACTTACAAGCAGTTGTTCTTTCCACGCACAATTCGTGAATGGAACAGGGAAGGGGGGATCAGATAGTGGTACAATAAGTACCCTCCGCCACACACCGTAAGGTGGCTCGCGGAGTATAGATGTAGATGTAGATGTAGAAATCGTGTTATTCCATCACACTGCAATTGGACTTATTCTTTTGTGCCATATATACTTGCTTTACACAGTCAAAGGGAAAGATTGGACGTTATGAAAGCTCAAAAAGTAGTAAGTCTCCTTCACACAATGAAAGTAAAATTACGTTCTACTACAATTTCAAAAGAACAACTTCAAATAATTGTCGAAAATTGCGAAAAAAATTAAATATAGAATAAAAATATCGGCACACGATAATGCAGTTATGATATCGATATACCGATCTAAACGGGAAGAATGTCGCCCAAATATATCGATATTTATCAAATATCGATATTTTACCAACAATCCTAATTTGCTCTTCGCGGAGGCGTATTTACACCCGTGCGCCTTACGATTAATCGCCGTGCTCCTGTGCTTGCCCCATAGACAAGTAGGGACACGTTTGTAGGTACGTGTCTAGTTCTCAGCATGGGCGTACGAATGATTCCATTCACTCCTGTGTTCACGCTGGCCGCCTCCGCTTACGTGTAGTGCAAGCTACAACTTCACAGTGACTAGCCTGAAGACGTACAGGTAAATGCAAATATCGTGTGACTAGGGTATACCGTTCACCGGGTACAAGTCTTTCGATATGACGCTACTTCGGCGACTTACGAGTCGGTGGGGATGAAATGATGATGATTAAGACAATACAACACCCAGTCCCTGAGCGGAGAAGATCTCCGACCCAGCCGAGAATCGATCCCGGACCCTTAGGATTGACATTCTGTCGCGCTGATCACTCAGGTACCGGGGGCGGACGACACACAGGTGTGTGCCACAATCTCTAGCAGTCAGTAAGGAGTAACGGTCTGAAGATGATCAAACACTGATCGAAACCGGTCACCACTTCTAAAACACAATTATTTCACTTGAGCTAGTAGATTGAGAAAGCAGTAAATGAAGCGAAAGATAAATTTGCAGTAGGAATTAAAATTCAAGGAAAAGAGACAAAAGGTTTGTGATTTGCCGATAACATTGTAATTTTGTCAGAGATAGCAAAGGGCTTGAAAGAGCAGTTGAACGGAATGGACAGTGTCTTGAAAGGAGGATATAAGATGAAAAACAACAAAAGCAAGAGTAATATAATGTAGTCCATTTAAATCAAATGATGCTGAGAGACTTAGGTTAATATTTAAAGTAGTAAATGAGTTTTTTTGTTTGGCCAGCAAAATAACTCATGACAGCTAAAGTAAAGAAGATATAAAAAGTAGACTGGCAATGTCAAAAAAAGCGTTTCTAAGGAAGAGAAATTTGTTACCATCCGTTACTGACTTAAGTATTAGAAAGTCTTTTGTGAAGGTATTTGTGTGGAGTGTAGCGTTGTATAGAAGTGAAACGTGGACTATAAACAATTTAGACAACAAGAGAATAGAAGATTTTGAAATGTGGTGCTACAGAAGAATGCTAAAGATTAGACGAGTATATCACGTAACTAATTAGGAGTTACTGAATAGAATTGGAGAGAAAAGAAATTTGTCTCACAATCTGAGTAGGAGAAGGAATCGATTGAGAAGATACCTTCTGAGACGCCAAGAGATCACAAATTTAGTACTAGAGGGAAGTACGGGGAGTAAAAATCTTAGAGAGAGACCAAGAGATGAATACAGTAAGCAGATTCAGAAGAATGTAGGTTGCAGTAGTTATTTGGAGATGAAGAGGCTTGCAGAGGATAGAGCAGCGTGGAGAGATACATCAAACCAGTCTTCAGAATGACCGTAACAACAGGCTATTTTTGTTATATTTTAACAGTCTTTCATATCTTTACGAGAAGTGACGCGCTACCTGCACAAAATCGGCGCTCAATTTTGAAATGTTATACTTGTAGGATTGCAGTCATTAAGAGAAAAAAAGGGAACGATAGCTGTCGCCGTAAGCTCCCCAGTTTTTATGTGTGGCACACCTGGGGGATGGCGCCCCCACAGAATCCTCCCCGTAAATCAAGGCCCGAGCTGTGCGCAGTAGCGATTAGGGTACCCACGTCGACGCCGCAACAGCGCCTCGCAGGCGATTGGTGCACGCCTAATCACTTTAAGGACGCGACCGTAGCTCTCCAAGGCCCCGGTAATTTATGTGTTACACGGCGCGCCTCCTCCCGGGGACCCGAAGCAACAGGCTTCCGATGAAAAGATTGGGCATAAGAAGGCGGGAGGATGGACGAGCAAAAAGAGAGCCACAAAAGCAGACGCGGAGTGCGGCGCGGCAGCGGCTGCAGCTATCGGTCCATCACTAGGCGCTCTCTCTCCCTCCCTCTCCCCCACCATCGCCTTCGCCTTGGCCTCCAAGCGAGGGCCTCCCCCACCCCACCCTGCGGACAAGGGTCCGGAGTAGATGGTGGTTTAATTGCCTTCGGCAGGAGCTACTGCGGTTGCGGCACCCTTCTTTACTCGTTGTTATTGTTGTTCCTCGCAATCAGATCCGCGGCCAACGATGAACTACCTGTACGGATCGAGTTACAGTTCCGCGCCTTCTTTCTTTTGCCCTCACTCGGCAGGGACGGGAGCGACTGGTCTCCTTTTATCTAGCATCTCCCATAGATCACCTGACTGCACAGCTACGGCGTGGCGGGTAATAACGTCGCAGGTTGCGCACACTGCTCCGTTCGCCGACGTGACCTGCAGATCTATCGGCAACTACTGTGTTCGTCTCACTACTACTACAGTCGTACGGCTCTCTCTGAAGATGGCTGAAAGATATACAGCCGAAATATTAGAAGAAGAAGCAGAATTTATGCGGCTGCATTCCCGAAATTTAATGGAGCAGTCTTTGCGCCGCGAAAACCTGAAGATTCACATCAAGTACCTCTTCGGGGAGGAGATGATTTTATGTTTTCGACGACTGGACAAGCTACGACATTTGAGAGCGAGATTATTGAGCTCTTTAAGTTTTTTACTGAGGTGCCGTGACCATGGCATAATTCCGAGGTTTGCCAGGTTAGTACATTTTATAAAATCAACTTCCATGAATAAGATTTTATTTAAAGCTGGTTCTGCTATCGTTAAGGAGAGGATCCGATTTACACGAAGGAAGCTGGATCTTGTTTCTCAAGAACTTTATCGTCTGCACCTGAAGATGTCTGTGGAGTTACCCAGGGACTCTTGGAACTGGATAGAGGGTACAACATGGGCCAAATCAGACTGGGTTCGTGAGGTAGCGACATCAAGACAGACTGCAAAGTTCAGCCGACTTGAGCCATCTCCACAGCAAGAAAGTATCATTCGACGCTCCGTCATTAATATGACGGATAGAGATTTGGACGACGCTACGATGATGGTCTTAAGCAAAGGACTGAATTTTGCACCCACGCCAAAGGTTTTGCCTATACCTGCATTCATCAGTGCCGTTGAAGAAGCTGTTCGACCACTCTCTACGGATTCTGCAGATGAAATAAGACGCGAAACTTGTCGAGCTGTTATGAAGGCTCGCCCCCAAAGAAGCAATATATCAGTGGCAGAGAGGACTGCACTACGTATGCTCCGCCAAGATACCGAAACGGTGGTTCTCCCTGCTGATAAAGGTAATGTCACTGTTTTAATGTCCCGTGACGACTACCATGATAAGATATACAGCTTACTGAATGATAGTATGTACCGGGAGTCATACGAAGACTGAAACCAAGTGGTGCAGTGCCTCCAAGGCTTTATGGTCTCCCAAAGATCCATAAGAAAGACGTTCCTCTACGTCCTATCGTGAGCAATATTGGTTCTCCCAACTATGATTGTGCCAAGCACCTGGCGTCACTATTGAGGCCGCTTGTGGGAAAATGTGATCATCATATAAGGAACTCTGCAGATTTCATTGGCAAATTAAAATCTTTGAAACTGAACACCTCTGATCTATTAGTCAGCTTTGATGTAGTGTCGCTATTTACTAAAGTACCTCTCTCTGAATCTTTAGATCTCATTGGAAAAAGTTTTGATAAGGAGATTTTAGCTTTGTTTCACCATGTGATGACCTCCACATACTTTTTATTCAATAACGACTTTTTTTAACAGACTGACGGTGTTGCCATGGGTAGTCCTTTGTCACCCTTGGTGGCCAATTTATTTATGGAGGATTTCGAGGAGAAGGCCCTGGAGTCTGCTAGTTTGAAGCCTAAAGTTTTTTGGAGGTACGTTGACGACACCTTTGTAGTGTGGCCCCATGGCGAGGACAAATTGCAGGACTTCTTAAACCATCTGAATTCCATCCATGGACAAATTCAGTTTACAATGGAAGTGGAAAACGAGGGATGTCTTCCATTTTTGGATGTCTTGGTTCGGCGTAAAGAAGATGGCACTCTGGGTCATGCAGTATATCGGAAACCGACCCATGCGGACTTATATTTACATGCAAATAGCTGTCACCATCCTTCGCAGACGAGTAGTGTTCTAAGAACTTTGGTACACCGAGCACACGTCATATCTGATGAAAGTAGTTTAAAAGACGAACTTTTACATTTGAAGAGAGTTTTTGAGGACAACGGGTATTCTCCACAACAGATACGTAAGGCACTACAAATAAAACCTAAGGTGTCCGTAAGGAATGCAGAAGATGACGAGGAAACATTTAAATCCATGGCTGTCCTGCCGTATGTGGGAAGCCTTTCATCCAAAATAGGACGGATCCTCACTAAACATAAAGTAAAAGTGATTTTTCGTCCACCGGCGAAGACGACTGCACTCCTGGGTTCCGTTAAAGATGACTTACTACTCCGCAAACCTGGAGTTTACAAAATACCATGTGAATGTGGCCTTTCATATATCGGACAAACGAATCGTACAGTCCAAGAGAGGTGTACGGAACATCGCAGGTACACTCGGCTCTTACAACCCAGTAAATCGGCCGTGGCAGAGCATTGTATTGATTCAGGTCACTCTATGGTATATGAAAATGTCGAAATTCTGACTTCTGTTTCATCTTTCTGGGACTCCGTAGTAAAAGAGGCCATTGAAATCCGCTTGGCGAAGAATTTAATTAATTGAGACAGCGGTTTCACATTAGATAGATCATGGAATCCGGCACTTTCAATATTGAACTTACAAAGACGTCGCTACAGTTCAGCTCCCGGTAATACATCGATCTCCCAGCATGGATCGAATGCGCAGCCACAGACGTAACTCATGCATATGTTACGTCTTTGCCGCCGATCAACATCACTGGCGCCTTGTTCATCTGTGGCCGCATGCGCAGTGGCGCGGTCCGCGAGTTTAAAAGGATGGAGCGAGTGCTGGAGCGTCAGTCGTACGGCTCTCTCTGAAGATGGCTGAAAGATATACAGCCGAAATATTAGAAGAAGAAGCAGAATTTATGCGGCTGCATTCCCGAAATTTAATGGAACTACTAGTTTCCTTCAAGAAACGTGTCTCTAGCTGCAAGTTCCAAAATGTTGGCTACAACTAGATGGACAAAAATTTCCGTTTGCTACTTCACCTACGCAAATTTCACTACTAACAAGGGGAGGCCGCCAATTGTGAAATTCAGATTCGGTTCATACTGCGCATAATAAAAGCTCATGGCCAGAGGTGTAATGTGGCAAAGCACCAAGATGCACTTCTCAGCCGTTGTCGAGAAAATCGACAGTTGAAAGAAACCGTTGCTGTGAAATACTCTATACGGTTAACAATTTTCCACAGCGTCGTGGCGCAGCGGTAAGCGCTAGGGTTTGAAATCAGAAGGTCGCCGGATCGAATCTCGCACCATGCAACTTTTTTTTTTTTAGTATTTGTTTTTTGTAATTCAGATATATATATATATATATATATATATATATATATATATATATATATATATATATATATATATTTCCCGGCAATCAGTTGCAACAATTGTGCATATAATAAGTTGTTGAAAGTCGTTTGCCGTGGAAAAACTGGCGACTTCGAACATCATTATGTTTTCCGCAAAGAAAGTTGTATTTCACAAATGTTATTAATTGTCTTCATAATGTTAACCACGTATAGTTAACGGAAGACGTAGAAACGATATTCCGAAACGAATACGTATAACGTAAGTCAAACGTTCGAATTAGAAATGAGACCCCACGAACACAAATTCGCTGTGGCAGGTATGAAATATAAACTCCGTTACTCGCTCGTTACACTTGAAGGACAGATGTTGAATGGGCCGAAACGAGCCGCCGCATAACAGCGTAGTTGCCTGCTAACTTCGAAAGAAGGTAGATGCGGTCCCTAGCGCAACTTATAACATCGTCGAAAATCAGTGCGGACGGGAGAGTTTTGGTACACCCTGTTAAAAAAACGGAAAAATGGAGGCGGCACAATTGGAGAGCGATCCGCCTTCACCAACATGCATAAGCAATTCATTAATAGTATATATATATATATATATATATATATATATATATATATATATATTACAAAAAACTAATAATAAAAAAATCGCATGGCGCGAGATTCGATCCGGCGACTTTCCGATTACGAACCCGAGCGCTTACCGCTGCGCCACGACGCTGTAGAAAACTACTAATCGTACTGTCGATTTTCTCGACAACGGCTGAGAAGTGCATCTTGGCGCTTCGCCACATTACATTTCTGGCCATGAGCTTTTATTATGCGCAGTATGAATCGAATCTGAATTTCACAATTGGCGGCCTCCCCTTGTAAGCAATTTTTGTAGGTTGCAATCTCCAAGGTTGTATAATAGCTGAGCTATTAACAACAGGAGCAGAAATATAAGGTGCAGTGAGATGAAATCAACAAATGTAAGCAAAAGAAGCAAACTCTTTATTATTTCAGTACTTAACGCCGTAACTGATAACACATTTAGTCCACTGTGAGACAAGACAGTCGACGCCTTTATGGAAAAATGATTGCGGGTGTCTATGGAACAATGATTAAACCCCTGACAGCCACAAATGTCCTTCCTCTGGGCTCCAAGAATATTTAAATCACATAGGGAGGCATTGGTACTGTATGAAGGATGTGTAAGGGCTCTCCAGCGAAACGCCTGCAGAGTAATCTAAACATCCTCGGCAACATGTGGGGCCGACACTAACCTGCAACAGAACGATGCTGTCCATCAACTCTCTGCTCACTCACTTTCTGCAACACGGAGCCATAATTAATACACACCAGTATGTGGAGACTTTGGAAAAATTGAAGTGCACAATCAAGTCTGTTCCGGCGTATCGGCAAGCGCCGCCACGAAGATGAAGAATACAAGAGCAGATAAAGCTGTGAGACGGCGTCAGCCCATAGCCCGTTGACTAGGACCGCACCAGGACAGGAATGGCCTCTACAAGAAGAGAACATAAGGTCCGCTCCTGCCAGCCTCGGCCACACGGTACTAGACCGGCACTAGGAAAGCACTAAGATAACAGTTACTAGCGATCCATATCCATTGCTTGTATGGACATACACTCATGCACATTAATTAAGGATAATTGCAGAATGTGGTGCCACACAACGTGGCACTACACAAAACTGGCGCTGATAGCATAGGCACATAGGGAACACACAAGACACAGATCTCTAAGTCCGCGGTAGTGGTGATAAGTTGGGAAAACCGTCCCGAAACACATGTGATACAAAACACCACTGTTTCCTGCGCATGTACCCCGACATAAATATGGGATAAGATCAGCATGCACACGTACACAGGCCACACAACGGGTTGGCATACTCTGGATCAGGTGGCCGAGCAGCTACTGGGGTATAGCCTCCCATTCTTGCACCAGTGCCTGTCGGAGGTCCTGAAGTGTCGTAGGGGTTTGAGGACGTGCAGTGATGCGTCGACGGAGAGCATCCCAGAAGTGCTCGATGGGGTTTAGGTGTGGAGAACAGGCAGGCCACTCCATTCGCCTGATACCTTCTGTTTCAAGGTACTCCTCCACGATGGCAGCTCGGTGGGGCCGTGTGCTGTCTTCCATTAAGAGGAAGGTGGGACCCTCTGCACCCCTGAAAAGGCCGACGTAGTGGTGCAAAATGACGTCCCGATACACCTGACCTGTTACAGTTCCTCTGTCAAATGACACGGAGGGGTGTACGAGCACCAATCATAATCGCACCCCACACCATCAAACCACGAATTTGCTACAGGTCCCTTTCAAAGGCATTAAGGTGTTGGTATCTCGTTCCTGGTTCACGCCAGATGAAAACCCGGCGCCAGTCACTGTTCAGACTATACCTGAACTCGTCCGTGAACATAGCCTGGGACCACTGTTCCAATGACCGTGTACTATAATCTTGACACCATGCTTTACGGGCTCTCCTGTGATCAGGTGTCAGTGGAATGCACCTTGCAGGTCTCCAGGCTAATAAACCACGTCTGTTCAGTCATCTGCAGACTGTGTGTCTCGAGACAACTGTTCCAGTGGCTGCGGTAAAGTCCCGAGCAAGGCTACCTGCAGTACTCCGTGGCCGTCTGTGGGCACTGATGGTGAGATATCGGTCTTCTTGTGGTGTTGTAGACTGTGGATGTCCCGTACTGTAGCGCCTGGACACATTTCCTGTCTGCTGGAATTGTTGTCATAATCTTGAGGTCACACTTTGTGGCATACGGAGGGCCTGTGCTAAGACCTGCTGTGTTTGACTAGCCTCCAGTCGCTCTAGTATTCTACCCCTCATAACGTCATCAATATGTGCTCTTTGAGCCATTTTCAACACACAGTCACCATTAGCACGTATGAAGACGTCTGCACACTTACTCGGTACACCATTCTCTGACATGAACCAACACACCTCTGCGTATGTGGACTGCTGCCAGCACCACCGTGCAACGACCGCAGATCAGATGCACCGCATGGTCATACCCCGAGGTGATTTAAACCCGCAAACCGTAGGTCAAATGCACCACACGGTCATACCCCGAGGTGATTTCAACCCGCAAACCGCCCACCAGAGCGTTGTTTCACCATGTGTCAGCATTATCCTTAATTTATGAGCATAAGAGTAGCATATAGAGAAATACACTGACTGCTTGTCGCCCATGACACGTTCTTGTCATACAAAGTTAAGTATTGTCTACCTTCTTTATTGTAATAAAAACTATTAATGTGATTTGCTTCAAGTGTTGTATAGCATTTTGAGTATGCAGCATCTTTTAGTCAGCCTATACAAGACGATTCGGCAAGACCCCACATTGGGGACGAGGACTTACAAACACTGCGCCTGAAGGCCACGGTATTTTCTGTTTGCTGGCACCTTAATTCTCTCTTGTGTTTCTTTGCAGGGTCCCTTATTTGCTTTAACAGTTTCTTGTCGTTTCTGCTGATCAATGTTTTCAGGTGGGCATGCAGGACACTTCTTTGTTTTTGTACATATTTTGCTGGCTTGCCTTGTCTGTTTGTTGCATCTGTGTCTTCCAAAATGCCCACCCCGCCCGTCCCTCCCCCTGCTCAGACGCCGCAGCCGCAAGCATCGGATGCCACACAACTAATGCAGGTGTTTCAGTTCCAGACGCAGCAGGCATCTCCACTACTTAACACGGTGGGGCAGTTAGAGGCCAACTCTGCGTGCCTCACAGAACAAGCACCACCTACCGCTATAACACCTTTTCGACAGTTTTGTGTACAAGAAGACGAATGGCTCGAGTGGTTGTCCCAGTTCGAGGCACACACACTAACTCACAATGTACCAGGTACTGTGAAACTTCCATATCTGTTATCCACTAAAGGAAGTGCAGTTTCCCCCCTCATAAACAAGTTTCAGCTAGTAATAGCGAATACCCTGTTGAAGAATCACAAGAGGAGGAGGTATACTTGGAAAACGCCGGGAGATACGGGAAGATTTCAATTAGATTACATCAAGGTCAGACAGATTCCGAAATCAGATACTGGATTGTAAGGCGTACCCAGGAGCAGATATAGACTCAGATCACAATATAGTAGTGTTGAAGAGTAGGCTGAAGTTCAAGACATTAGTCAGGAAGAATAAATACGCAAAGAAGTGGGATTCGGAAGTACTTAAGGAATGACGAGATAAGTATGAAGTTCCCTAACGCTGTAGATACAGCAATAAGGAATAGCGCAGTAGGCAGTACAGTTGAAGAGGAATCGACATCTCTAAAAAGGGCCATCACAGAAGTTGGGAAGGAAAACATAGGTACAAAGAAGGTAGCTGCGAAGAAACCATGGGTAACAGAAGAAATACTTCAGTTGATTGATGAAAGGAGGAAGTACATACATGTTCCGGGAAAATTAGGAATACAGAAGTACAAGTCGCTGAGGAATGAAATAAATAGGAAGTGCAGGGAAGCTAAGACGAAATGGCTGCAGGAAAAATGTGAAGACATCGAAAAAGATATGAGTGTCGGAAGGACAGACTCAGCATACAGGAAAGTCTAAACAACCTTTGGTGACATTAAAAGCAACGGTGGTAACATTAAGAGTGCAACGGGAATTCCACTGTTAAATGCAGAGGAGAGAGCAGATAGCTGGAAAGAATACATTGAAAACCTCTATGAGGGTGAAGATTTGTCTGATGTGATAGAAGAAGAAACAGGAGTCGATTTAGAAGAGATAGGGGATCCAGTATTAGAATCGGAATGTAAAAGAGCTTTGGAGGACTTACGGTCAAATAAGGCAGAAGGGATAGATAACATTCCATCAGAATTTCTAAAATCATTGGGGGAAGTGGCAACAAAACGACTATTCACGTTGGTGTGTAGAATATATGACTCTGGCGATATACCATCTGACTTTCGGAAAAGCATCATCCACACAATTCCGAAGACGGCAAGAGCTGACAAGTGCGAGAATTATCGCACAATCAGCTTAACAGCTCATGCATCGAAGCTGCTTACAAGAATAATATACAGAAGAATGGAAAAGAAAATTGAGAATGCGCTAGGTAACGACCAGTTTGGCTTTAGGGAAAGTAAAGGGACGAGAGAGGCAATTCTGACGTTACGGCTAATAATGGAAGCAAGGCTAAAGAAAAATCGAGACACTTTCATAGGATTTGTCGACCTGGAAAAAGCGTTCGACAATATAAAATGGTGCAAGCTGTTCGAGATTCTGAAAAAAGTAGGGGTAAGCTATAGGGAGAGACGGGTCATATACAATATGTACAACAACCAAGAGGGAATAATAAGAGTGGACGATCAAGAACGAAGTGCTCGTATTAAGAAGGGTGTAAGACAAGGCTGTAGCCTTTCGCCCCTACTCTTCAGTCTGTACATCGAGGAAGCAATGATGGAAATAAAAGAAAGGTTCAGTAGTGGAATTAAAATACAAGGTGAAAGGATATCAATGATACGATTCGCTGATGACATTGCTATCCTGAGTGAAAGTGAAGAAGAATTAAACGATCTGCTGAACGGAATGAACAGTCTAATGAGTACACAGTATGGTTTGAGAGTAAATAGGAGAAAGACGAAGGTAATGAGAAGTAGTAGAAATGAAAACAGCGAGAAACTTAACATCAGGATTGATGGTCACGAAGCCAATGAAGTTAAGGCATTCTGCTGCCTAGGCAGTAAAATAACCAATGACGGACGGAGCAAGGAGGACATCAAAAGCAGACTCGTTATGGCAAAAAAGGCACTTCTGGCCAAGAGGAGTCTACTAATATCAAATACCGGCCTTAATTTGAGGAAGAAATTTCTGAGGATGTACGTCTGGAGTACAGCATTGTATGGTAGTGAAACATTGACTGTGGGAAAACCGGAACAGAAGAGAATCGAAGCATTTGAGATGTGGTGCTATAGACGAATGTTGAAAATTAGGTGGACTGATAAGGTAAGGAATGAGGAGGTTGTACGCAGAATCGGAGAGGAAAGGAATATGTGGAAGGGATAAGGGACAGGATGATAGGACATCTGCTAAGATATGAGGGAATGACTTCCATGGTACTAGAGGGAGCTGTAGAGGGCAAAAACTGTAGAGGAAGACAGAGATTGGAATACGTCAAGCAAATAATTGAGGACGTAGGTTGCAAGTGCTACTCTGAGATGAAGAGGTTAGCACAGAAAAGGAATTCGTGGCGGGCCGCATCAAACCAGTCAGTAGACTGATGCCCCCCCCCCCCCCCAAAAAAAAAAAAAAAAAACGAATTATATCCTAACGGCACTCCAAGTGAACTGTCTTATGACCAACTGGTAGATTCGCTAACTACGAGGGTTGTCCAGAAAGTAAGTTCCGATCGGTCGCAAAATGGAAACCACTGGGAAAATCGGGTAAAGTTTTGCACAGATGTGTCGAGCAGTGTCTCTAGAATGCCCGTCGATCGTGTCGCGTCGCTCTTTTCAGTTTTGAGTGAACAGTGGGCACCTAGAGATCCGTAGGGAATAGCGTCTCCCGCCAAGTATGAGGGCCTGGTTAGAGATTTCGCCTGTGTCATGCGGCCCACATAACACAACTGTCGAGCAGTTCCTTCTCCGTGCCAATTCTCGGCCGCACACTACAGGGGCAATGAAGACGCTCCTGATGCGTTTCCGATGAGAAGCTTTTGATCACCCACAATACAGTCCGTTATTGGCTCCCCATGAGTCTCATCTCAGCTCACAAGAACCGCTGGCAATTTTCCACAGACAACGAGCTGCAGACCAGTGCAGATAACTGGCCAAAAGCACAGGCGGCGTCTTTCTATGACGAGGATATTGGATAGCTGATACAACACTACGACAAAACTCGAAGTTGGAGCGGCGACTGTGTAGCGATGTAGGTGGAAGGTGTACTTAACTGTTGCAAATGAAACGTTTCTGGTTTTCACTGTGGTTTCCATTTTGCGACCGATCGGAACTTACTTTCTGGACAGCCCTCGTATTATGACCAACAAGTGCATGTGGTAGCAGCTAACTATTAATTCTTTAACTGAAAAAAACGGTCAGAACAAACTATCGATAGTGGGTACCAAAATTGCAGGGAACGACAAGGAAATGCAAATTCAAATGCGCTTCCGCTGCTTTCTATTCAGGTGTTATGTTGCTTGACGCGATCGTGAACAATGTACCTGATGTCAAACTCTATATTTAGTTCACTTTAATCTTGATAAACCAGTTGTATTGCAAGTTGACGCTTCCTCTTCCGGAATCGGTGCAGTGCTTTCACACAGAATTGGTGATAAAGACATGCCTATTGCTTTCACATCAAAAGTGTTGTCCAATCTCAGCGTAACTATTCACAAATCTGAGAAACAGGCATTGGCTATTGTGCATGGTGTCACCAAATTCCACCACTATGTGTATGACAGAAAAATCTTCTTAGTAACCGATTGTAAATTTATGATAAGATCTTCTTAGGTCATCGGTCCCTAAGCTTACACACTACTTAATCTAACTTTAACTTACTCTATCGACAATACACACACCCATGCCCGAGGGAGGACTCGAACCTCCGAGGGGGAGAGGGAAGGACCGTAACAAGCCGACCGCGCGGCTACCCCACGCGGCACTTAGTAACGGATCACAAGCCTTTGCAATCCTTGTTTCATCCGACAAAAACCGGTTACTGTACGAACTACCCAAAAATTGCAAAGATGGCCTTTGTTGTTATCTCAGTACTCAATACTAGTACTAGATTCTGTATCGTCCGACGGCTCAACGTGGTAATGCGGACGCGCTTTCAGATCTTCCGATTGGCCCTGATACATACTTTGAAACTTCTCCTGCGTCTTGTTGTCACATTGATGATCAGGATTCTTAATTGCGTTAGTCTTTTCCGCTGAACTATAGGAAAATTGCACAGGCCACGGAAGCTGATTCAGATCTGAACATTTTGCTAACATACATTCGCACATTTTGGCCTCGTTTCTTTCATAGCATAAAGGACTCTTTAGAGCGCCAATAGTTTCCCCTTCGGCATAGCCTCGCTGTACAGAAAGGTGTAATTCTTGTTCAAAATGACAGTGGACAGTCACATGTGTTGATCCCTAAAGCTTTGCAAAAAGAAGTGTTGCAGTTACTTCACTAAGGACACAGGGGGATTGTTCGTACGAAACAGTCAGCGCGTCGACGCTGTACTTGGCAGGGTATGGGCGCCCAAATAGAACAGATGACGTCACAGTGTTACGCATGTGCAGAAAATCAGTCTGCTCCACCACAAAAATTCTCTCCTTGACCTATGTCGCAATCACCATGGCAACCCGTGCACACAGACTTTGCGGGAACTTTTTGGAACACTCCCTGGTTGATTGTGGCTGACTCGTATAGCAAGTTTCCTTTTTCTGCAGCCGGCCGTTGTGACTGAGCGGTTCTAGGCGCTTCAGTCCGCTATGGTCGCAGGCTCGAATCCTGCCTCAGGCATGGATGTGTGTGATGTCCTTAGGTTAGCTAGGTTTAAGTAGTTCTAAGTCTAGGGGACTGATGACCTCAGATGTTAAGTCCCATAGTGCTCAGAACCATTTGAGCCATTTGAACCTTTTGCTGTGCCAATGAACTGGACAACGTCACCTAGCACAGTTCAGGTGTTGTCCTCTGTTTTTTGCCCAGAAGGTTTACCTGAAGTAATAGTATCAAACAACGGACCTCAGTTCATGTCAAATGAATTAGAATCATTCTGTGGACACAATGGCATACAGCATCTAACTAGTGCACCGTTCTATCCATAGACAAATGGCGAAGCGGAACGTTTTGTCAGAACCTTCAAGCAGCAGATGTCCAAATTTCGCTCCGCATACACCAGGGATCAAGCTTTGCAAACTGTTTCTCGCCTTATATCGTTCGCACCCACCAGAAGGACCATCGCCGGCGGAATTGCTTCACGGCCGCCACCATGGGACACTGCTCCACCTGCTCCAACCTCCTCAGCATCCGGCGCCGAGGGAAGGCCACAAGCGTCACTTCGCGCTGCAAGATGTTGTCTTTTGCAGGGTTTTTAGCGGCAGTAGACGGCGGGCGCGAGGCGAGATCGTCCATCGACTTGGCTTTTGCATGTATCATTTCAGGTCTGGATTACTTGCAGCGCCGCCATCAAAATCAACTTCGCCTCTGTCATGTGGACGACGATCTTGCAGTGTCTCTTCCCCCAGATTCACGGATCCCGAGGACAGTGCGGCCACAGCAGCCCCGCCAGAGGGTGTCCTCACGACACCGCGGGACGACCCCACGGAGCCTTCGCCTCCTCCTCCTCCTCCTCTCGTCCTACCGATGGAGCTGGACCCGCCCACGGTGCAGCAGTCGCCGCCTTCATCTGGTTCAAGGCATCCGGAGGTTGACGCGTACCGTTCTGGTCGTTTCCGCCAGAGTGCAGGCCGGATGGCAGGGTACGAATGGAAGCTTGACGTCCCATGCAGCCACAGCTTCCGGTCCCGCGAGGCGCCCACACTCCTGCCTCCTCCGCCGTGGCACTCCCAAGACGACGACGGTCCGTAGCTTTGTGTGGGAGGGGGGGGGGGGAGGGGAGGTATGTTCTGGCGTATCAACAAGAACCGGCACGAAGGTGAAGAACATAGGAGCAGAGAAGGCTGGGATACCACGTCAGCCAATTGATTAGGATCGCGCCACAACAGGAGCGACCTCTACAAGAAGAGAATACGATCCATATACAATGCTTGTATGGACACAGTATATAGACTGTTTACCTGTCGTCCATCGCTTGCGACACGTTCTTGTAATACAAAGTTAAGTATTGTCTATCTTGAAATTCAAATCTTCTGCGTTATTAGTATTCTAGCAGTAGTGGACACCAGAAGATTCTGTGGAAGATCCCAGCAGAGGGGTCAAAACGTCGATCATTTTAGAAGAAACATGACGCGGCCTAATAACCCAGAAGACTTTAACTTCAGTGACAACGGCCACGAAAGCGTGCATACTTACATCTTGTCTATCTTCTTGATTGTAATAAAACTATTACAGTGATTTGCTTGAATTGTTGTATAGCATTCCGAGGACGCAGCATCCTTTAGGCATCCTATGCGATACCAATGGGCAGGAGCCCATAAAGTCTAAACCCCCAGGAAAATACCTGCACACATGTTGCCATGGTTGCTTTAACAACGCGGCAGATGCTTCGCTGGGAAGCCCTTCCACATCGTCTATACAATCACGATTTCGCCCCACGCGATTTCCTTTATTTTTGGACCCCTGAACAGACGTTTATGGCTGCCGATTTGCTTCAGACAAAGAGGTCTAAGGCAGGATACAGTCGTGGTCCCTGGGCAACAGCAACCGTTTTTCCATGAAGACACTATCTCGTCTCGTAGTGTGGTAAATGGATTAACAGTAACATCGATTATTTTTGAAATAATGCACAGTTTACTTCTTTTTTCCATCAGTCTCATTTTCATTGGACTGCCACTTATACTTACAGAAAAAGGGACCTTGATATTATTTGAAAAGATATAGAAATAGTGTGTACTAACGTTTATCTCGTAGTTTTCATGATTTGGCAAATTTATTTTTGTTAAACTTTGTGGCCAGATGCAGTTTCCATCGCCACAGACGTCACTTCGGGGAGGAAATCGTGTCCACCATTCGTGTGTAAACCCTCTTCTGTGTGTTATCATATTTAATTATTTGTGTATCGTATTTTCTGCAACGGCCGTTGTGGTGATGTGATGGCTATGGACGCGTGGAGAGCTGTTCTTCCCGTTGGTATGATGGCGTGGTCGAGGGGGGACGTCTTTGACTAGCAATCCAATCGTTTGTCATCCCGTGTTCGAACCCAGTCACCACTTGAATTTTGAATAATAGTCAGAATTGGGGGCCGAAGTCTTCCGACAGCAGAAGTATCCTTGATTCTGCCAATCGCCTTGTCAAAGAGGGTGGAGGAGCGGCAGAGGTTCAGGGCACTCTCTTGCCCTTGGGGTTGGAAACTGCGCCTAAAGGCGGAAGAATCGGCAATGATCAACATCATGAGAATGCAGAAGGCAATGGAAACCACTGCAATAAAGACACCTAATGTGTATCCGCAAGGCATGTGGCTTGTAGCTGAAAAAGTGTTGTGATGATCACAACATTGGCAAATCTTCTCGACTTCTCTCCCATTCAGATCTCTGGGAGGGGACCATGAGAAGAAGATTGAATAACCAACAAAAAAATAACGTTCTATGAGTCGGGGCGAGGAATGTCAGAAGCGTGAATGTGGGAAGGAAGCTAGAAAATTTGAAAAGGGAAATGCAAAGGCTCAATCTCCATATATTGAAGGATCAATGAAGGAAATGGAAAGAAGGATTTCTGGTCGATGAGCATAGGGAAATATCAACACCAGCAGAAAATGGTATAACCAGAGTAGGATTCATTATGAATAGGAAGGTAGTGCAGTTCATCAGAATCAACGGCAATCCAACACCGGCAACAACAACTCAGGCATAAATGCCAATGTTGCAGCCTGAGAATGAAGATACAGTATATGGGGGTATTGAATGGATAATTCAATACGTAGAAGGAGATAAAAATCTAATAGTCATGGGGAACTAGAAGGAGTAGAAAAAAGAGTTAAGGGAGAATATGCGCTTAATACGAGGAATGAGAAAGGAGAAAAACTGATTGAGTTCTGTAATAATTTTCAGCTGGTAATAGCGAATACTCTTGGCAAGAATCACAAGAGGACCAGGTGTACTCTTAAAAGCCCAGAAGATACAGGAAAATTTCTGAGCCGTGCGCGGCTCATGTTCATGGCTTTTATTGTTCGTCATCTTCTATTTCGGTACTGTCCCATCGTTTTCTTATTCCATTTACTGGCGTCATTAACTTCCTGCCTTAGTAGCCCGTGAGCAGCAACATCAGCGCGTATCGATAAGTGTACTGTCATACCATCTCTGGAGCGACCGATAGTATTTCCGGCTCGTCGTGTGTCTGGCAGTCGGTTGGAGGCGAGCCAGCAGTGCAGTCGGGACGCATCAGCAGTGAAGTCGGGGACGGAGCCCCAGTATTGTCCGCACAGCCAGTACCAGTGGGGACGACCGTTGGTTTGTCGTTTGGTCGGTCGTCTCCCTGACGACTTGTATTTGGGTCAGTTCCTTCCAGTGCAGAAAAATGGTCCAAATGGCTCTGAGCACTATGGAACTTAACATCTATGGTCATCAGTCCCCTAGAACTTAGAACTACTTAAACCTAACTAACCTAAGGACAGCACACAACACCCTGTCATCACGAGGCAGAGAAAATCCCTGACCCCGCCGGGAATCGAACCCGGGAACCCGGGCGTGGGAAGCGAGAACGCTACCGCGCGACCACGAGCTGCGGACTCCTGTGCAGAGATGCCGGTTGTGTTCCCTCTGCATGGTTGGGTCCGAGCCTGTGTCTCCGGCACGTCGTTTGTCCAAAGGAAGTCAGTTCAGTTGGAGATGGATCAGGACGGCGGGCAGGATGCAGCAGCAGTACAGTCGGGGACGGAGCCCCAGTGAGGTCCGCACAGCCAGTATCAGCGAGGACAACCGTTGGTTTGCCGTTTGGTCGGTCGTCTCCCTGACCACTTGTATTTGGGTCAGTTCCTTCCTGTGCAGAGATGCCATTTGTGTTCCCTCTGCGTGGTTGGGTTCGAGACTGTGTCTGGTACGTTGTCCATCCGAAGGAAGTCAGTTCAGTTGGAGATGGATCAGGAGGGCGGTCGGGAGGCAGCACCAGTGCAGTCGGGGACGGAGCCCCAGTGAGGTCCGCACAGCCAGTATCAGCGAGGACAACCGTTGGTTTGCCGTTTGGTCGGTCGTCTCCCTGACCACTTGTATTTGGGTCAGTTCCTTCCTGTGCAGAGATGCCATTTGTGTTCCCTCTGCGTGGTTGGGTTCGAGACTGTGTCTGGTACGTTGTCCATCCGAAGGAAGTCAGTTCAGTTGGAGATGGATCAGGAGGGCGGTCGGGAGGCAGCACCAGTGCAGTCGGGGACGGAGCCCCAGTGAGGTCCGCACAGCCAGTATCAGCGAGGACAACCGTTGGTTTGCCGTTTGGTCGGTCGTCTCCCTGACGACTTGTATTTGGGTCAGTTCCTTCCTGTGCAGAGATGCCATTTGTGTTCCCTCTGCGTGGTTGGGTTCGAGACTGTGTCTGGTACGTTGTCCATCCGAAGGAAGTCAGTTCAGTTGGAGATGGATCAGGAGGGCGGTCGGGAGGCAGCACCAGTGCAGTCGGGGACGGAGCCCCAGTGAGGTCCGCACAGCCAGTATCAGCGAGGACAACCGTTGGTTTGCCGTTTGGTCGGTCGTCTCCCTGACGACTTGTATTTGGGTCAGTTCCTTCCTGTGCAGAGATGCCATTTGTGTTCCCTCTGCGTGGTTGGGTTCGAGACTGTGTCTGGTACGTTGTCCATCCGAAGGAAGTCAGTTCAGTTGGAGATGGATCAGGAGGGCGGTCGGGAGGCAGCACCAGTGCAGTCGGGGACGGAGCCCCAGTAAGGTCCGCGCAGCCAGTACTAGCGGGGACGACCGTTGGTTGGTCGTTCGGTCGGTCGTCTCATCGACGACGTGTATTTGTATCGGTTCCTTCCTGTGCAGAGATGTCGGTTGTTTTTCCTCTGCATGGGTGGGTCCGAGCCAGTGTCTCTGGGACGTCATCCGTCCGAAGAAAGTCAGTTCAGTTGGGAGCAGCAGTCGGGCAACGCGTCAGGCCGGTCCGCAAGGGGCAAGTACGCGCCGGGACCGTGGCCGACGCAGACGGAAGGCCGTTGGTCGGTCGGTTGCCTGGTCGTCGGATGGCGACATGTGAACTGCTGAGCACTGACACCTGTGTCAAAAATGGTTCAAATGGCTCTGAGCACTATGGGACTCAACATCTTAGGACATAAGTCCCCTAGAACTTAGAACTACTTAAACCTAACTAACCTAAAGACATCACACACACCCATGCCCGAGGCAGGATTCGAACCTGCGACCGTAGCAGTCCCGCGGTTCCGGACTGCAGTGCCAGAACCGCACGGCCACCGCGGCCGGCACACCTGTATCAGTTGGGGAAGAGTTCTCAGTTGGCAGCCAGCATCAGTCGGGCTCCTATGGTGTTCGTATTCGCCGGGACCGCTGTCGGCGAAGGTGGGCTGCCGTCGGTCGTTTGCTCGGCTCGTCGTCTCAGCCGACGACGTCTTGGATCCTCAGTCCGAATACCGTTTTCCGAGTTGGGATGTGGTTGGGTCTTGTTGGTTCGTTGGAACTGAGTAGCGACGGAGTATCCTCAGCGCGAAGCCAGGCCGGGGCTTTTGGCGGCGGGCACGCGCTGTTGCATTTGGAGACGCTAACTGTGCGAGCGACTTTACGCCTTCCTCCGAACCAGGAATCTCAAGTTGAGTAATTAGTTACCTGTTCTTAAAACTCGACTGTTACGATTTGTTCGTTATTTGTGGATTGTTGTTTTCTCTTCCCATGAGGCGTGTGATTACAAGTCGTCTGTTTTCTAGCCTAGAATCTGCAGCCTCCGGTAGTGACTTCACAGCTGTGACAGTTGTGACCTGTGTTTTCGGATTCTTTTAAACTCGTCTTGACTGACGTCTGATGCCTTGATCTTGGTGAGGCCCAGTTAGAAGTTATTGGTAACTCGGTTACTCTTCCCTGGCCGATATTTTCCATTGTCTGTGCAGTTGGATCTGACTGTTGGAAATCAGTCAGATCGTCGCTCGGTCGTGAACCGTCCCTTGGTTGTCGGTCTGGCTGCCTGTCTCATCTAAGCGTGCGTTCGTGTTACTTCCCAGGCCGACACTTGGAACCTTCTGAGCGCCGCTCCTTGTGTTTTACATAGTCATTTCCTCTATTTTTAATTACTGTGTGTGGCCTTCAGCCGATTTTCAGCTTATTTAAATTGCAAGGCTGTTCTTTTAGGCCTTAAGCCGTTAAATTGTTTTCTGCATGGGGTGAGTGGCCTTCAGCCGAGTTTTATGGGAGAGATTTAAGCTATGGCCTTCAGCCTATTTTTTATTGAAGAAAAAAAAATTTAAAAGAAGCGAAGTCCCATAGTGCTCAGAGCCATTTGAACCAGTAGCAGCACAGTGGGAATCGCAGTAGCACTTGGCTCCGCCGCTAACTCAGAGACAGGCAGCATATAGCAACCACAACTGCGAACATATCGGACTTTGTACTTCACCTGTGGTGAGGCTAACGTGGATTATACAGAAGAGCTTCTACCGTGACGACGATCTTGAGATAAGTCACTCTGCGACGATTGTCTGAAGGCTTATATAACACCAAAAAAAGTTTTGCATCGCCTTGGTTCTGAGAGTTCCGGAACCTGTACAGAAAACAACCAGAGATGAACATAAACATCATTTCCGCCCTTTTTATTGTTCATGAAAACCACACATTGCATGTTGTACTACCATACAGCGAGACCTTCAGAGGTGATGGTTCAGAATTCTGTACACACCGGAACCTCTAATGCACATCTTCTTGCGTTGATACATGACTGTACTCGTCGTGGCATACTATCCACAAGTTCATTAAGGCACTGTTGGTCCGGATCGTCGCACTGCTCAACGGCGAATCGGCGTAGATCCCTCAGAGTAGTTGGTTGGTCGCGTCGTCCATAAACAGCCCTTTTCAATCTATCCCCAGCATATCCGATAGGGTTCATGTCTGGAAAACATGCCAACCACTCTTGTCGAGCGAAGTCGTTATCCTGAAGGAAGTCATTCACAAGACGTGTACGATAGGGGCGTGAATTGTCGTCCACGAAGACGAATGCTTCGCCAATATGCTGCCGATATGATTGCTCTATCGGTCTGGGGAAGGGATTCACGTATCGTACAGCCGTTACGGCGCCTTCCATGATCATCAGCAGCGTACGTTGACCCCAAATAATGCCACCCCAAAACAGCAGGGAACCTCCACCTTGCTGCATTCGCCAAACACTGTGTGGAATGCGTTCAGCCTGACCGGGTTGCCTCCAAACACGTCTCCGACGATTGTCTGTCTGAAGGCTTATGTAACTCTCATCGGTGAAGAGAACGTGACACCAATCCTGAGTGGTAAATTCGGCATGTTGTTGGGCCCATCTGTACCGCGCTTCATGGTGTCGTGGTTGCAAAGATGGCTCTCGCCACGGACGCCGCGGGTGAAGTTGCGCATCATGGAGCCTATTGCGCACAGTCTGAGTCGTTACACGACGTCCTGTGGCTCCACGGAAAGCATTATTCAACATGGAGACGTTGCTGTCAGGGCTCCTCCGAGCCATAATCCGTAGGTAGCGGTCATCCACTGCAGTAGTAGGCCTTGGGCGGCCTGAGCGAGGGGTGTCCTCGACAGTTCCTGTCTCTCTGTATCTCCTCCATGTCCGAACAACATCGCTTTGGTTGACTCAAAGACACCTGGACACTACCCTTGTTGAGAGTCCTTCCTGCACAAAGTAACAATGCGAACACGATAGAACCGCGATTTTGACCGTCTAGGCATGGTTGAGCTACAGACAACACGACCTGTGTACCTCTTTCCTGGTGGAATGACTGGAACTGATCAGCTGTCGGACCCCTCCGTCTAGGAGTCACTGCTCATGCATGGTTGTTTACATCTTTGTGCGGGTTTAGTGACATCTCTGAAGAATCGAAGGGACTATGTCAGTGATATAATATCCACAGTCAACGTCTATCTTCAAGAGTTCTGGGAACTGGCGTCATGCAAAACTTTAAACAAGAATGAAAAAGAAAATTAGGGATGTGTTAGATGGCGACTAAGTCGGCTTTAGGAAAGAGAAAGGCATCAGTGAGATAGCTCTGACATTACGGATGATAATGGAAGCAAGACTAAAGACAAATCAGTCCACGTTCATAGGAATTGTCGACCTGGAAAAAGCGTTCGCCAGTGTCAAATGCTGCAATATTTTCAAAATTCTGAGGAAAGTGGGGTAAGCAAAAAGGAGAGACGGATAATATGCAACATGTACACCAGCCAAGAGGGAATAATAATAGTGGAAGATCGAGATGGAAGTGATGGAATTAAGGATAGTGTAAGACGTAGACTTTCGCCCTATTGTTCAATCTATACGTCGAAGAAGCAATGACGTAAATAAACGAAAGGTTCAAGAGTGGAATTAAAATTCAAGGTGAAAGAATATCAATGATAAGATTCGCTAGTGACATCGCTGTCGTCAGTGAAAGTGAAGAAGAATTATATATGCTGAATGGAATCAACAGTCTACTGAGCACAGAATATGGACTGAGAGTAAATCGAAGGAAGACGAAAGTAATGAGAGAGCAGAAAATAGAACAGCGAGCAACTTAACATCAGGACTGATAGTCACGAAGCAGGTGTAGTTAAGGAATTCTGTTACTTGGGCAGCAAGATAACCAATGACGCACAGCGAAAGGGGGAAGTCAAAAGTGGACTAACACTGGCAAAAATGGTATTCCTGGCCAAGAGAAATCTACTAATATCAAACATAGGTCTTAATTTGAAAAAGAAATTTCTGAGTATGTACATTTAGAACACAGCATTGTATGGTAGTGAATCATGGACTGTGGAAAAACCGGAGCAGAAGAGAATTGAAGCTCTTTTGATGTGATGCGACAGACGAATGTTGAAAATTGGTTGGACTAATAAGGTAAGGAATGAGAAGGTTTTTGCACTGAATGGGTGGGGAGAAGTATGTGTGGGAAACGCTGACAAGAGGAAATACAGGATGATAGAACATCTGTTAAGACATCAGAGAATAACTTTCGTGGTACTAGTGGCAGCTGTAGACAGTAGAATTTGTAGAGGAAGACAGAGATTGGAAAATATCCAGCAAAACATTGAGGACACAAGTGACAATTGCTGATGAAGACGTTAGCACAGGGTAGGAAATCATGGGGGGCCACATCAAACCAATAAGAAGGCTGACGGACAAAAATAGACCACGACGGTGTTGTTGGCGTTTGGGTTCGATGGGGTGGCGACGGGGACAGGAGTGCGTCGGAGGTGAGGATGGCTGCTCGAAGGAAGCCCGAGTTGATGACAACACTCTACTTTGCACTACAGTGTGGAGCCGAGGAAAAGTACGCGGCCTTTTCTGATGGACAAACCCCTAAGTCGTTCTACGGTGTCTTTTACCCGTGGAGTAAAGCCGGTTGTTCCTGAGGTGAGTATAAATGCAGTGCCCTTCGCAGAGCGGGGTGCCAAAGCAACGTCGGCACTTCGCACCGAAACCGCAGAAGAGTATAGTTGCTGGCCACTGTACCGACGAATGAAAAACGCCGCAATCGATGATAAGTTAATGCGGTGAATAGGAAGAACAATCCTATAATGTCTGAATACAGTATCTGAATACAGCTTCAGTTGTGTGATACTTGACACATCACTTCGATTGAATTGGTGGGCGTGAAATTGCAAGGAGATATCGAACGAGCACGTAAGAACGTTAATAGGGATGACGAACGGTCAACTTAGGTTTATTGGGAGGATTTTAGGAAATTATGACTATTCATGGAGACCGCCTATAGGACCCTAGTGCGACCCTTTCCTGAATACTGCTCGAGTGTTTGGGACCCCTTCCAGGTCGTATTAAAGGAAACAATTCAGAGGTGTGATGCCAGATTTGTAACCGGTACGTTCGATAAACTCGCAAGTATAACGGAGATACTTCGTGAGCTCAAATGGGAATCCGTGGAGGGGAAGGTACTTCTTTTAGTAGATCACT
The DNA here is from genome assembly GCF_023864345.2 of Schistocerca serialis cubense. Classification (NCBI taxonomy): domain Eukaryota; kingdom Metazoa; phylum Arthropoda; class Insecta; order Orthoptera; family Acrididae; genus Schistocerca; species Schistocerca serialis. Next base: position 109,025,104 of record NC_064639.1, on the reverse strand, counting down.
ATTCCTAAAATTTAGAGAACCGGTTTTTGGGACTGACTGCAAAACTTTTATACTGCTGCCAAAGCACTTTTGCCTAAGGACCACGAATATAGGAGAAAATAGTGTTGGCATGGAGGCATATAGACAGTCGCTTTTCCGTCGCTTCATTTGCGTGTGGAAGAGGAAACGAAATGACTATTAATGGTACAAGGTACCTGTACAATCGAGCATACACCTTACGGTCGTCTGTGGTGTATGTATGTAAATGTTGACGAAGATGTACCACACCTGAATGTAGCGCAACTTAACGCCAACACAGGAAAGGTTCAGTTAATGAAAGGACTAGGCCACAATTCTCAATCATGATTGACTTTATTACAGTATAACACTCTGAGCAAGTTACATTCTTTGGTTGCGCTTCCAGACTTGATCTTAAGCAAGGGTAGACAATCATCAGCTCACTTAGCATTAAACTTTTAGGCAAGCTATTAAAATAATCAAAGACTAAAATATATTTCACCAAGCAGTAATATTTAAACAACCACTACCAAAGCAATCAGAATTCAATAAGCCTGGTACTTCAAGTAGAAAAATAACTAGGCCAGAGCATAAAATTTTAAGACAAAGTTACTCATAAAAACATTACTCTAATTAAATCCAGAAATCTCTAAAACAAATTCAAGCTGACAAGTAAATGACTTTAGAGTTAACTTCTGCAATAGTTCAACACAGGAGCATTAAACAACATTAAATAAACTCGTAGTTTTAAAATTGAGCCACCACTTACACAACTACAAATGCATCAAGAGATAATGATTATAATTGGAGTCGTATACTCAAAGCAGGATTACACAGTTTTCCCTTCGTTACACATGAACTGCCGCTCTTGGTACGAGCCCTTTTACTCTCCAACAATCAACAGGCTCAGCTCGCCCGTCTCCTCAGGCAGGTCGTTGAATACACGGGACAGAACACAAAGTAACAAGACAAACTTCTAAAACACAAAAACAGATGGTGTTGGTTCAGTAAATAAAATGAAATAATTTTAGCCACACTTGACACACCATCAAAACAGGGGCATTTCACTACTAAGGAAATCGTTTAGGACTGGTAGTTGGCAATACCCATAGCACAGATTGAAGTAGCTGACGAGAATTTCGAATGAGGCAACAAGAGGCAGCAATACATTAAATCATGTTGTTACCACAGTTCATGGGCTGAAATTTTGCTCACCCCCCCATGGATTCAATGCCGCCGTGAACAGAAACAAGGCTGTCCACTCAGTGTCCCGTCAACCAATGAACGTCAGAATCACCAACGCCAGTACCAACAGTCTCAGTTCTACGCGTTGCCAGCTTACACTGCCGCCCAGGGTACTTCCAAACACAGTGCATGCGCGACTCACGCCTCCTAGCGGCTCCGTGTTCACTCTCTCTTCTGAGACTCCTCACAGGCGCGCGCTGTATAGGCAAACTTTACGCCAGACGGGATCGATTAACCGCTAGGTCGATGGACACACATAACTCAAGAAGACGCCCATTATAATGGAGGTAACAGCTTTCGAGACTGATGTTTTTTTCATGACGGTGGAAAATGTGCATCAGCTTCGTTGTCGGACAGAAATTCGAGCGCCAAGACTGGCCTTTCTCCGACAATGATCGTACTGATAGATGGTCCGGCACGACAAACGGCCCGCTGCCCCTCCTTCCCCTCGCCCTCCCTCAGTCTCGATCTCCCCTGACAGCCTTATTTGCTTATCATCATGGCTTCCGCCGTCGGAGGTTCGAGTCCTCCCTCGGGCATGGGTGTGTGTGTTGATTTTTGGAACACAACCTAAGACCAGCTTAGAGACAGAGGTGATGATACTTCCTGCAGGACGTGACCATCATTTTGCAGGACAATGCTCAAGCACGTACAGTGCAAGCTGTTACTGATTTGTTTGACTGATGGGGCTCCTAAGTGCTATACCACCTACTTCACTCCCCTGACTTAAGCCCTCGTGAGCTCAACTCGATTTCTAAACAGAAGGAAACACTTCACGGCATTCGCTTCAGAGCTGCTACAAATTCGTCGGGCAATGGACCGCGCCGCCCGAACTGTCAACACAGCTGGCACTGCTAACAATATCCTACGACTTCCACATCGCTGGCAACGGGTTATACACAATGCTGGTGATTATTTTGAAGGTCAGTAAAACTTTGAAACACGTATTTATTTTGGATTGGGGCTAAGAAATGAAAGAGGAAGCCGTCTCGTAGAATTTTGTACAGAGCATAAGTTAATCATAGCTAACACTTGGTTCAAGAATCATAAAAGAAGGTTGTATACATGGAAGAATCCTGGAGATACTAAAAGGTATCAGGTAGATTATATAATGGTAAGACAGAGATTTAGGAACCAGGTTTTAAATTGTAGGACATTTCCAGGGGCAGATGTGGACACTGACCACAATCTATTGGTTATGAACTGTAGATTAAAACTGAAGAAATTGCAAAAAGGTGGGAATTTAAGGAGATGGGACCTGGATAAACTGAATAAACCAGAGGTTGTACAGAGTTTCAGGGACAGCATAAGGGAACAATTGACAGGAATGGGGGAAAGAAATACAGTAGAAGACGAATGGGTAGCTCTGAGGGATGAAGTAGTAAAGGCAGCAGAGGATCAAGTAGGTGAAAAGACGAGGGCTAGTAAAAATCCTTCGGTAACAGAAGAAATATTGAGTTTGATTGATGAAAGGAGAAAATATAAAAATGCAGTAAATAAAGCAGGCAAAAAGGAATACAAACGTCTCAAAAATGAGATCGACAGGAAGTGCAAAATGGCTAAGCAGGCATGGCTAGAGGACAAATGTAAGGATGTAGAGGCTTATCTCACTAGGGGTAAGATAGATACAGCCTACAGGAAAATTAAAGAGACCTTTGGAGAAAAGAGAGGCACTTGTATGAATATCAAGAGCTCAGATGGAAACCCAGTTCTAAGCAAAGAGGGGAAAGCAGAAAGGTGGAAGGAGTATATAGAGGGTCTATACAAGGGCGATGTACTTGAGGACAATATTATGGAAATGGAAGATGAAGATGAAGATGAAATGGGAGATACGATACTGCGTGAAGAGTTTGACAGAGCACTGAAAGACCTGAGTCGAAACAAGGCCCCGGGAGTAGACAACATTCCATTAGAAATGGCTCTGAGCACTATGGGAATTAACTTCTAAGGTCATCAGTCCCCTAGAACTTAGAACTACTTAAACCTAACTAACCTAATGACATCACACACATCCATGCCCGAGGCAGGATTCGAACCTGCGACCGTAGCGGTCGCGCGGTTCCAGACTGTAGCGCCTAGAACCGCACGGCCACCCCGGCCGGCCATTCCATTAGAACTACTGGCGGCCTTGGTAGAGCCAGTCCTGACAAAACTCTACCATCTGGTGAGCAAGATGTATGAGACAGGCGAAATACCGTCAGACTTCAAGAAGAATATAATAATTCCAATCCCAAAGAAAGCAGGTGTTGACAGATGTGAAAATTACCGAACTATCAGTTTAATAAGTCACAGCTGCAAAATACTAACACGAATTCTTTACAGACGAATGGAAAAACTGGTAGAAGTGGACCTCGGGGAAGATCAGTTTGGATTCCGTAGAAATGTTGGAACACGTGAGGCAATACTAACCTTACGACTTATCTTAGAAGAAAGATTAAGAAAAGGCAAACCTACGTTTCTAGCATTAGTAGACTTAGAGAAAGGTTTTCAAATTCTAAAGGTGGCAGGGGTAAAATACAGGGAGCGAAAGGCTATTTACAATTTGTAAAGAAACTAGATGGCAGTTATAAGAGTCGAGGGTCATGAAAGGGAAGCAGTGGTTGGGAAGGGAGTGAGACAGGGTTGTAGCCTCTCCCCGATGTTATTCAATCTGTATATTGAGCAAGCAGTAAAGGAAACAAAAAAAAAAAATTCGGAGTAGTTATTAAAATCCAGGGAGAAGAACTAAAAACTTTGAGGTTCGCCGATGACATTGTAATTCTGTCAGAGACAGCAAAGGACTTGGAAGAGCAGTTGAACGGAATGGACAGTGTCTTGAAAGGAGGATATAAGATGAACATCAACAAAAGCAAAACGAGGACAATGGAATGTAGTCGAATTAAGTCGGGTGATGCTGAGGGAATTAGATTAGGAAATGAGACACTTAAAGTAGTAAAGGAGTTTTGCTATTTGGTGAGCAAAATAACTGATGATGGTCGAAGTAGAGAGGATATAAAATGTAGACTGGCAATGGCAAGGAAAGCGTTTCTGAAGAAGAGAAATTTGTTAACATCGAGTATTGATTTAAGGGTCAGGAAGCCGTTTCTGAAAGTATTTGTATGGAGTGTAGCCATGTATGGAAGTGAAACATGGACAATAAATAGTTTGGACAAGAAGAGAATAGAAGCTTTCGAAATGTGGTGCTACAGAAGAATGTTGAAGATTAGGTGGGTAGATCATGTAACTAATGAGGACGTATTGAAAAGGATTGGGAAGAAGAGAAGTTTGTGGGACAACTCGACTAGAAGAAGGGATCGATTGGTAGGTCATGTCCTGAGGCATCAAGGGATCACAGATTTAGCATTGGAGGGCAGCGTGGAGGGTAAAAATCGTAGAGGGAGACCAAGAGATGAATACACTAAGCAGATTCAGAAGGATGTAGGTTGTAGTAGGTACTGGGAGATGAAGGAGCTTGCACAGGATAGATTAGCATGGAGAGCTGCATCAAACCAGTCTGAGGACTGAAGACCACAACAACAACAACAACATCTATTTTGTACGAGCTGTAAATAAATAGCTGCCACTATTGAAGTTCGAAACCTCGTACATACAGTTTTTGTACAACGTTCGATGTTCGCTACTACCTTTGTCCATGTTACACACAAGAGCTCTGTGTATGCTTGCCACATGAGTACGTTATTTCCTACACAGAGCACAGCCAGAACTAAAAACTAATATCGGAAACAATGGAACTAATCAAAGTATCTGAATGCATGTTCGTCCGTTGAATGAAAACATTGGGTCACGCGAATGAAATGTATACTGTTATTAACGGCACCATATATGACGCACAAAGCAAAAAGCCATCTACGATAGCTACTTGTTCGTAGTGTCTACACTTCCCCGACCAGTGTAATATTCGCCCAGTGCAAACGGGAATTCACATCCTAGAATACTTCTCTTTCGTTTTTTATTTATTGCAGACGTCCACATTCATTATTGGACTGGCTGACACAGCGCCATTAATCTGAGGAGTGAGAGGTAAAGAGGGGTGTGGTGAACGAGAGAGAGAGAGAGAGAGAGAACGAGGGAGAGTGGGGAAGGCTACATGGCGAGAGATAAAAAGAGATACCGTGGGATGGAAAGCACGTAAATTAAAAATTACTTTGATGCATCAAGCAGCAACAAAACAGACGAGAATGGAGCGTTTTATTCTCTTGGCAGAGATGGATAATGGGCGGAGAAAGAGAGAGGAGGAGAGAGAGAGAGGCAGAAGAAGCGGGCTGTATGGTGAAGCCTGCGAGCGTTGCAGGCGGAGGCGATGGAGGTGGCGGTGAGGTAAGTATTACGTCACACAGTAGCTGCGCTGCCTGTGATGAGCGCGGCACGGCCGGGGTAGCAACAGGGCTGAGAGGTAGCACGCCGAGCATCGATCCGACAGATGGTGTCCTTGTCTGACGCCACGCCAGATGAATAACGGCTGTTTGTGCGGTACGCGAGATAGCGTGTCGTCTGAAAATGCAAGTCAGTCCTCATCACGAGATGAAAAGTGGCGCCCCGACGGCAGTGCGTGGCAGGTCCTTTAGTAAACTGCTCTTTGCGAAGAGTGGACGAATCCTTTGGGGGAAAAAAAGTTGCAGCGCACTTTTGGAGATGAACAGGAGGGCTTCATCTACGTACGTGCTTTCAGCAGAACGACTGTCATTTACAAGAAGAGTCAGCCGCCTTCCAGTCTTTTTATCTACAGCCTCACATATGCGTGATCCACAAGTCACTGTACAGTGCGTGACTGAATGTATATCGCACGAAGATCGATTTTCTTCCTATTCCTTTCGAGTACTGAGCGAGGGAAAAATTATTGTATGCCTAACCTCTGTTGTCTTTGGCGTTTTATGTATGTATAATACGCAGCCAGTTCCTGTTTGAATTCGGTAAGATTTAGCATCAAGTTGCGCAGAGTGTAGGAACTAATGACCCTGTAAAACCAGCACCTGATGGATGGCCTGCAGTGCCTCGAAAACTTTTAACGGTACAGTAAATCGTATCAAATTGAAAATTAGACTGGCTGCATGTTGTACCTACATAAACAGTCAGTTTAAATCACATAATTCATGGATATAATGAATCTATTTTGTCTTTCCCACGATAACTACGCAAGGTAACAGTGGGACGGTCTTCATCCAATACAATATCTCCATTTTTTTCGTTAGTCTTCCGACTGGTTTGATTTGGTCCGCCACGAATTACTCCCTTGGTCAGCCTCTTCATCTCACAGCAGCATTTGCACTCTACTTCCTCAGTTATTATATTCCAGTGTCTCTCGTACACCACAGATTTTACCTTCTGCAGCCAGCTCTAGTAACGTGGAAGTTATTCTCTGATGGATTAACACATGTCTTGTCATCCTCCTAGTCAGCGTTTTTCGTATGTTCCTCTTTTTCGCCGATTTTGCGGAGAACTATCCTTTTCTTTCCAATCAACCTAATTTTTAATATGCTTCTATAGCACACACCTCAAACGCTTCAACTCTCCTCTTTCGCGTCTTTCCAAAAGTCCATCACTACCGTCGAATGCAGTTCTACAGACGTACATTCTCAGAAATTTCTTCTTCTGATTGACGCCGATGTTTGATAGCATCAGACTTCTACCGGCGAAGAAAGCCGTCTTTTTCTCCCAAAGTAGCAGAATTCCTTAATTTCGTGAGTTTTGTGGCCCCCGCTCTTGAGATTAAGTTGATCTCTAATTTGATTTCTGCTGCTCTTCATCACTGCTGTCTTTCTTTCGATCAAAAATGGTTCAAATGGCTCTGAGCACTATGGGACTTAACATCTGAGGTCATCAGTCCCCTACAACTTAGAACTACTTAAACCTAACTAACCTAAGGACATCACACACATCAATGCCCGAGGCAGGATTCGAACCTGCGACCGTAGCAGTCGCGCGGTACCAGACTGAAGCGTCTAGAACCGCTAGACCACCGCGGCCGGCTTTCTTTCGTCCAGTGTCAATCCGTATTCTTTACTTATTACATTCATGCCATTCAACAGGTCCTGCAGTTCTTCTTCACTTTCACTGATGATAGCAGTCTCATCAGCGAATCTCATGACTGATAGTCTTTCACTCCTAATTTTAACCCCACATTGAACCCTTCTTTTACTTACGTCATTGCTTCCTCGACGAATAGACTGGAGGTGGGGGTGGAAGACTGCAGCCCTGTCCTGCACCCTTTTAATCCGTTCTTGGTCTTCCATTACAGTTTAAAGGATCTCCGTGACGCTCGCTCCCGTCACGAACCCGTTGCGAACCGCGCCGCTCTTCAAGGGAGGGTCTCTATTTTCTCTACTAAGCTAATGTGGTGCAACACCCAGACGGACGAGTTGTCCAATTTAACTAGTGTTTTGTAAGACACCGATTTTTTACGAGAATTTTTTCCTTAGTACTTATCAATTCGTATAATGTACGTTTTATGTGGTTGGGACACAAACAAAAGCCACCTGTGAAAAAGCTAACAGCAAGAAAGTGACCTATGCCCTCGGATTTTAATGTGCTGTATTCTATTAAGATGCACGTATTACCCACTATTTTTTACAATAAGCACTTGATACTTAAAAAAAACCGTTTAAGCAAATTTAGTGATACACAGCTGGTTTTCAATGTGTGACTAGATAGCATATTGCTTCCTCATTCATAAACGTCAGTATGTGCCTTCTCATTGGTATGACAACGTATATCGTTATCAGTTTCCATAAACGCACCAGGAACTAAAAGGTGACGTGTTCAGTTGGATTAGGAATGTGTGTCTTCAAGTCCTGCAAACCACCTGATCCCTAACAAAACCGCATCACAAGAAATCTAACGGTGTGAGGACAAGTGATTTTGGCTGCCACCGATCGCGTGGAGCTGTTCCAGGGTCAGACGCCTCCAAGTAGTATCGTAGGCCTTCTCGATGTCAAAACATACACCTAGAAGGCGATGACGGTGTAGGAAAGCTTGTTGTATAGCCGCTTCCAGGACGCCAAAGTTCTCGCAGGTGGAACGAAACCTCCTGAACCCACACTGAAAGCGATTAAGGAGTTTACGGGATTCTAACATCCAGACATGGCGGCGGCTGACGATCCGCTCCAAGGCCTTTCCCATGCAACTAGTGAGGGTAACATTACGGTAGCTACTTGGGCATGTGCAGTCTTTCCCAGGTGTTCAAAAGGGAATTAAAACTGCCTCACGCGACGAGTCAGGAAAGTGACCTGACGCCCAAATGGCATTAAAAAGTGTGAGCAGGATTTCTTTGTTGCGCCTTGTGAGGTGCCGTAGCATACTGTAATTGAGCCTGTCGTGACCAGGGGATGTGTCACGAGCTGCAGACAATGCAGAATCCAGCTCCCACATGGAAAATGGGCAGTTGTACACTTCATTAGAGGTGGACTGGAAGTCCAGACCACATCTCTCAGCAACCGCTCTTTGGCGGTGGAAACCCGGATCCTGACTGGCTGTTGCAGTAAAGGAGTCGGATTTTGTAAGATTGCAATCAACCCTCTTCACGATATGTTGTATGTCAACTATACCTTCCAGAGCCCACTCACGTTGCAGTTCTTCCCTGGGAATGTCGACTAGATTCCAGCATGTCACAACACCTTCAAGGTGCTGTGCAGTTCAGTGTCTATGTCATATTCTCCAAGGCATTTAGCAGATTGGAGATTAGTTGCTTGCTGGGAACTGGAAGTTTCCACTAGCAGGGTCCCATTGTGCAAGCGCTTCACCGATTTTAAGGAGCCACAGATATCCTCCAAACCCTTTTGTATATAGAAAGGCGAAAGCTTCTCGAAACTACCCGCCTACCGTTTCACAATGAGAAACACGTTCTGATTACCAGAATGCATTCTGTTACTAAAGACTGGGCTTGTCAAAGAAGCGCTGGAGTCAGGGGGACTGACTACACGAGCCCTCTTGAGAGACTTATTCTTGTTATAGTGTATGTTGTGTTTAATTAAATCCAAATTTTATATCTTTGGTTAAGTGGCCATTGTGGCTAACAATTAAATGCCTTTTGAAGTCTTTTGATAAGGTGGCCCCTATGCCTAACTTCTGTAAAGACCCGGCCTACTCCGGGCAGTTACTCTTCAGTATGGTTGAGATAAATGATCAGAGAAAGGGCAGATTTACGTCGGGGCATACAGTCAAGCAGTGGCAGTATTGACAGGTGTTTATTCAAGCAGTCTTATGCAGCACTATGGCCATCTCCATGGCCACACTGTGTGCTTGTAATGCAGCTGATCACACAATGTGCTGACACCCCGATCCGCCGATGACGTCCGCTGTCATATCCTATCTAGCAAGCGTTTACAATGCCTGTCTGAAACTCACAATATTCCCCTCGGCGTGGAAAACTGCGAAAGTCTTCACTCTACCTGAGTCGTGGCTGGCTCCTGTCATGGCTTTTTTTAATCATTGGTTGCAGTCCAATGGTGTCTTATTTCTTCTTCGGTTACCGCCATAATGTTACTGTTTTTTCTCCATGAGTGGCAGCAGCAGCATGTATCTACATCTACATCTACATGACTACTCTGCAATTCACTTTTAAGTGCTTGGCAGAGGGTTCATCGAACCACAATGATACTATCTCTCTGCCATTCCACTCCCGAACAGCGCGCGGGAAAAACGAAGACCGAAACGTTTCTGTTCGAGCTCTGATTTCTCTTATTTTATTTTGATGATCATTCCTACCTATGTAGGTTGGGCTCAAAAAATATTTTCGCATTCGGAAGAGAAAGCTGGTGACTGAAATTTCGTAAATAGATCTCGTCGCGACGAAAAACGTCTTTGCTTTAATGACTTCCATCCCAACTCGCGTATCCTATCTGCCACACTCTCTCCGCTATTACGTGATAATACAAAACGAGCTTCCCTTTTTTGGACCCTTTGGATGTCCTCCGTCAATCCCACCTGGTAAGGATCCCACACCGCGCAGCAATATTCTAACAGAGGACGAACGACTGTAGTGTAAGCTGTCTCTTTAGTGGACTTGTTGCAGCTTCTAAGTGTCCTGCCAATGAAACGCAACCTTTCGCTCGCCTTCCCCACTATATTATCTATGTGGTCTTTCCAACTGAAGTTGTTCGTAATTTTAACACCCAGGTACTTAGTTGAATTGACAGCCTTGAGAATTGTACTATGTATCAAGTAATCGATTTCCAACGGATTTCTTTCGGAACTCATGTGGATCACCTCACACTTTTCGTTATTTAGCGTCAGTTGCCACCTGCCACACCATACAGCAATCTTTTCTAAATCGCTTTGCAACTGATACTGGTCTTAGGTTGACCTTACTAGACGGTAAATTACAGCATCATCTGCGAACAACCTAAGAGAACTGCTCAGATTGTCACCCAGGTCATTTATATAGATCAGGAACAGCAGAGGTCCCAGGACGCTTCCCTGGGGAACACCTGATATCACTTCAGTTTTACTCGATATTTTGCCGTCTATTACTACGAACTGCGACCTTCCTGACAGGAAATCATGAATCCAGTCGCACAACTGAGACGATACCCCATAGGCCGGCAGGTTGATTAGAAGTCGCTTGTGAGGAACGGCGTCAAAAGCTTTCCGGAAATCCAGAAATACGGAATCAACCTGAGATCCCCTGTCGATAGCGGCCATTACTTCGTGCGAACAAAGAGCTAGCTGCGTTGCACAAGAACGACGTTTTCTGAAACCACGCTGATTACGTATCAATAGATCGTTGCCTTCGAGGTGATTCATAATGTTTGAATACAGTATATGCTCCAAAACCCTACTGCAAACCGACGTCAATGATATAGGTCTGTAGTTCGATGGATTACTCCTACTACCCTTCTTAAACACTGGTGCGACCTGCGCACTAGTACTGCTATACTATCTTTATTGTGGTGGGCTGTGTGTGGCAGTCGATCGGTTGGGGCAGAGCAGCGAGGAAGTCTCCACGGTGCACAGTCAGACCAGAGCTGCTGGTGGCGCGCACCCACAGATGGAGTTGTGAGGCGCTTCTTGTGAGGGTTACGAAGTTCGTCACCCACCGATCCTGGGCACTAAGGTTGAGTGCTCACTTAACCTACTATCAAGCTTCAACTGCTATCACATCTCTTCGTTTGATGCTGGTTGTCACTTTCTGGGAGATTACCGCGAGCAACAACATGTGTGCATTGAAGTCTGCTAGAATTACAGCCGTCTTCCTGTGTCGTGTTTAACTTACTTTAATTCATTCCTTCATTAATGAAGTGTACTAGCGGTATCTTCTGCCTTGTGGCCATTGACGTTCCAGTGACCTGCCCTGGTTGTTGACGTAGTTTTTGGCAGTCCTTGATTAATGTGAGGCCTTCAGGCGAGTTCTATAGGAAAAATTCAAAGTAAGGCTTTCGGCGTATTTATATTGAAGATAAAAGTATTGAAGCAAAAGACCCTGGTCCAGAAACGACCGACTCAGAAGTAAGCGAAAACCGTTCTGATACCTCTGACAGTGGACTACTTGTACCAGTACTGCTATTGCTAAGAATGGAGGGTAGCCAACTTTCATAGGTGGTAGTATGGACCAAAACAAGAATAAAATCTCAGGTAAACACGGACTTCATAGCGCATACTTGAGAGCACTTGTTCGTCTTCGATACTGTGAAATACTGCAAGCTCTTTGGTTTCTGTGTTTCTATAGGAGATAGAGAGGACGACAAGGGCAAATGACCAATAAATATGGGCTCTAAAAGGTATACCTTAAGTGCTATGAGTACTTGTTCACTATAAGAGATGTGTGTCACAGTAGCACAGATCAACAACTACTCACAGAGCTTCAGGTATGCGTTATAGATCCCATGGTTACTTGACTTTTTTCTTGCTTTGGTCTATACTATCACCTCTGAAAGTTACCTTCTCTATAACCAAATCAACAACAGTAACGGTACATGTATTCCAATTTCAGAGCTATCAGAACGATTATCACTATTAACTTTCGACTCGATCGTTTCAGGATCAGGGTGTGTTAACTGTAGTCGATACATCGTCCCTGAAAGCCTCTAACACCATCATGGAATCACCATCTGTATCAAAGCATGCAGTACAGTTACCTCCAATGTGACATTTGTTGCCTGCCGTCCTCATAGTGTTGCAACTTTGGTAACCTATAATGTATTTCCCCATTTCTTGTACGCTTTCCCAATGCCACAGAAGAAAGAAGTTTGTCAGAAGCTCTCTGTACACGCTCAAATTTCTACAGCTCTTGACAAAGTCTCCTCGAGTTTCCAGCCGGATTCTAGAATCAACATCAGGCAATATTTCGGCGATCCATCTGTCCGCCATTTCAGGAAAAGTCGAAATATCGAATAATTTTGATTTAACGATCCAGCAATAAGCCTGAGGAGACTTCCAAGAATCATTACGCCGCGAAAGCCTACAAAGTCACTTCTACGATTGTTCTTCCGTTGGTCACTAAAGAGAGTAATTTTCACTACAAGGTTCCCCGAGATGCATTGCGCTTTTGTGTTAACGTCTTTCACTTGAGTTTGTTGAACATTTCTGTTCGGTCTCATACCTTCTGAACAACCTCGTGACATAGCACTCAGGTGCCTTTGAAACTTCACCTATACCCGTTAATTTGACTCGGTAGTTCATGACATATGACTATCTCCTAAGGATTCAATATCGCGTCTTTGAGATGCTTCCGATTAATTTGAATGGTAACTGCCGTCTACTCAGTTTGAGTTATGTGGTCGTCCTGCTATTTCCTTCCTGATTGCAAATAAATCGTTACTCCTCTTCTCTGTTTTTCAATATCTTAATTCGCCAATGAGTATGGGTTAGGTTTTCGACCGACAAAACTTTTCTTTTCGTAACAACATTAAGATATTAATATTGGATGTAGTACAGCGGTCCATTTTAGCATTTGATTCTCAGGAATGAAACCTCTGCTCCAAAATTTGGTGACTGTTCCTCAAATGATGGCCCGCCATGCATCTATGATTTGTAAATTAGATTTATATTAATTCCTCATCGGGATACGCCTTTAGTCTGACAATGCAACCTACAGTCACACACAGAGAAAGAAGAGGGAAGGCAAACCGACGAAACAGTAGCACCACTGTCGTCTTCCCATGGACCACTGCAAACACTAAGCAGAGGAAGTCGATGTTGCTCTGTTTGTAGGAGGAAACAGCACATTGTAACTTTCAGAGGAATCTTACAAACTGACATCACAGCAGGACACAGAGTTTTGCAGATACCAGTCAAACTAAATATTACTCAAGGTATGCATTTACAGGGATATTTTTGATGAGAGCGTGTTTCTTTTCTTGTGGGAAAAAAGAGTATCACGCAATGCCAATGAAAACTGCTTTAAAATAATTGAACTGGCAAGCCAAAGAATCCGTCCTACTCAATCAGATATTTGGATATAGCTGTAGGAAATTTGTCAGAATGTTAGGGGTGGGATCCTCCTAGTGCTAGGACACTTCACTGGTTGATCTGATGCAGGCAACTGCAGCTAGCGCTCTGATGGTGTTCTGTGACTTGGAGCACACTGGCCAAAAGTGAGGACCATTTATGGCAGACCCCTGCGTCCATATCCTGCTCAGGCTGCTGGTACCGCACACAGTAGTTGCCACCTTCACGTGCAGAGCGACCTGCAGCCCAGATGGTACCTGCTTATCCATGAGCTCATCCACTCAGTGCCAAGACACTGCCAGCACCCTGAGATGCATCGTCTGCGTGTGTTCCTTTCGTCTCAATATAATGAATGAAACCAGCAGACCTGCCCTTGAGATTATTACGGGTATTTTTAATGCAATGGACATATAGAAAGAAGATCTACAGGAGGTCCTCAGCACAATGGAAAGGTTTTTTTTATAACCAGTATAGTACGATATTAAACAAGAGAAAGACTAAAATGATAATACGTGGATTTGAATAAGAATACGAATCTTTAAGAATGAGATTTGGGAGAGGGAAGTTAGAAGTGATAGTGGAGTTTACCTGTTTCGCAAGCAGAAACACAAGGGATTGCAGAGGCCGGAAATAAATTTTTGAGTAGAAGGCAACAGCCCAAAACTTCATTTAATTTGAGAAAAAACTTCTTCGTCAGTAAGAATATAAGTTTTGAAATAAAGAAACGGATCTGACAGCGTTTGTTAGGAATGAAGCTCTGTATGGCTGTGAACCTGGATCGGTAGAAAAACAAGAGAAAACACAGCTAGCTGCCCTAGAGATCTGTTGCTACAACAGGGTGCTAAGAGGTAGCATTACCGATGGACAGAAGCTGAGGTGACAGTGGAAAACAGATCTCTCTGAATACACATCCCAAAACGAGGCGCCGGCCGCTGTGGTCGTGCGGTTCTGGGCGCTCCAGTCCGGAGCCGCGCTGCTGCTACGGTCGCAGGTTCGAATCCTGCCTCGGGCATGGATGTGTGTGTTGCCCTTAAGTTAGTTAGGTTTAATTAGTTCTGAGTTCTAGGGGACTGATGACCACAGCAGTTGAGTCCCATAGTGCTCAGAGCCATTTGAACCATTTGAACCATTTGAACCAAAACGAGGAAACACACTCTTATGACACATTTTAAACAACAGTAACATCACTGGAACGATAGAAGAAGAAAAGATTGATTCACCAGGGAAGACTAACGATGTCATTCACGCAGGAGATTATTCGTGATGGGGGATATGTCACGTATGTGAAATAAAGACAAAGGCAGACAAAATAGGGGATTGGGGTGCTACAAAGCAGCCTCAGGGTTGAACAATATAGAAGACGAATGTTTTTTTTTTCATTTCTTTTTCATTAGGTGGTGTGGGAACATGCGCACTGTACCTGGAGTAAGTTTCATGAAGGGCTACCTCAATGAATCTAGCTCTAGCCCAAAATATTTTTGAAGTAAAGCAATTGGCTCTGAGCACTATGGGACTAAACTTCTGAGGTCATCAGTCCCCTAGAACTTAGAACCACTTAAACCTAACTAACCTAAGGACATCACAAACATCCATGCCAGAGGCAGGATTCGAACCTGCGACCGTAGCGGTTGCGCGGTTCCAGACTGTAGCGCCTAGAACCGCCCGGCCACTCCGGCGTAAATAAGTTATTGTAGTGTACTCTATTTGGCCAACTTCAATGAGTCTAGTTTTGGACCAACAAATTGCGTAAAAATAAAAGCCATTGTAATGTATTGTATTTATATTCCTGGAGCAGGTCCTCACAATCATCCTGTTTGCTACTCAAGCGCAGTTATTTTACAGACAGGAATATTGAAAAAAATGAACAGATCATTCAACCAGATATTCGAGTTTCTCTGGAAGAAGCAGAAAAACTAGAAAAAAATGAACAGATCATTCAACCAGATATTCGAGTTTCTCTGGAAGAAGCAGAAAAACTACCTCCTCGAATAAATAAGCCAGAAAAAACCGAGGAAAGATCTGAATGAAAGAACAAAAGAAGCAGTCCAGAAAACCTATGAAGGAGTATTGGATACAGAAGAATCTCCATAGCAAAAGAAAAAGAAACAGTGATATACCGTGATCCCAAGTGACAGTTAGCTTGTAATAATAATGAAGAAACGTAGTAAACACAAAGGGCGTTTTAAAATCCATCACCACATTGGTGGCACGCAGCATGGAACCCTCTAAAAGTGCAAAATTCAATCTTGAAGATAGAAAGCTTTGTGTGCATTCGCCTGTGAAAGGTGCAAAAGTCTGTTCCATAGGTATCAGGATATTAACTGTTTGTATGTCGTGGTTACTGTTGCGCAGACAGGAAAACAGGTACAGCTTTTGCCTCGATGGGTGTCGAAAACCAGTTAAAAGTTGTACTCTAGCTGGTTAGCGTGTCATAGCAACAGGCATTGGTTCCGTTCGCGTTTCTTATCCTTCTTCACTGAACTCTCTGACTCGCAGATTAGCTGTCTGTGAATTACGTCACACAGCAAGGTCATCCGTAGCATTTACAGGTAACAAATACAGAACTTCTTGTGGGCTTAATTCTTGGCAGCTATCGCTAGTCAGGAATTGTCTGAAACGCTTGTAGGGATGTCGAAGGGCAAGTTGTACTGAGACATAAGTGTTAAGAAAAAAATTCGATGCGTCGTGCCGTTTCCTACTTATTAGCCAAGCAGATCGTCACGCGCTCAAATTCAAGCTTCAGCTAATCAAAGCACGCGCTGGATAACACCGACCCTGGTAGGCCGCTTGAATGTAAGCGCCCGACGCACCGACTGGCTATCTTCAATGCTAAATAACTAGGAAACAACGTGACATATCGATTTTTTTTCTTAACAGTTATGCCTCCGTTGTCTCAGTACATCCTGCCATGCAATATCCCTGTAAGTGTTTCAAACAGTTTCTGACAATCCTATTTATACAGAGAAATACACGCATAGTATTTGCGCCCAACAAAATTTTCAGACGTTTGATCAGTCATTTATTGGTGTGGTATATCTTGTAGATCTGACACTCAAAAACTAACACATATTGAGATAAAAACATCTTGAAACTTCCTAGCAGATTAATATTGTCGGCCCCACCGAGATTCGAACTTGAGACCTTTGCACACACTGCAGTGTAGAGGGAAAATTCGTTCTCTAACGAAAATCTTGATTAGTGATGAGAGCATTTTGGACACGTGCAATAGGTGGTATCCTACTTGCTATCCACTGTAAGCCCTGCGAAGATTTCCCATGTAAAGGGTGTAGCTAAAAATATGTTTATTTACTTATTGTTTGCTTAAACATACCAGACTGGGACCATAAGATCATATCTTACATCGATCATCCATTAAATATTACGTAACATTCACAACAATAATAACTTTTCATTAGTAGTAATAATAATTCGAAATAATAATAATAATAAAATAAAAGAGCATTAAGAATTATACCAGAATGAGATTTTCACTCCGCTGCAGAGTGAAAATCTCATTCTGGAAACATCCCCCAGGCTGTGGCTAAGCCGTGTATCCGCAATATTCTTTCTTTCAGGAGTGCTAGTGCTGCAAGGTTCGCAGGAGAGCTTCTGTAAAGTTTGGAAGGTAGGAGACGAGGTACTGCCAGAAGTAAAGCTGTGAGTACCGGGCGTGAGTCGTGATTCGGTAGCTCAGTTGGTAGAGCACTTGCCCGCGAAAGGCAAGGATCCCGAGTTCGAGTCTCGGTCGGGCACACGGTTTTAATCTGCCAGGAAGTTTCATTAAGAATTATATTTATGAATTTAGCACACTTGGAGCTGTGTTTAGTACTATCATAAGCGGAACGGAGAATTAAAGAGGAGCATGTTGAAATTACAGTGACAATGGATATTAAGAAAGAACAGATTTTCAATAGAGAACATTGTAGACATGGGAGAGGGAAACGAGAGACAGTGAAGGCAAATATACGATAGGAGGTGAAGCGTCAGCTGTGTCATGAAGTTTGAAAGGAATTTAATTTCCTTGATGTTTTGAGGAAGGTTGTTCCAAAATCAGGTTCCCTATACAAAAAATGAGTTTGGGAAGATACCAGTGTTACATAATTGTACAGAAACGATTTTATTTTGTTGTGAACGAGTATTTATCTTATGATGATCATATAATAGCGTAAGAATTGAAGGAAAATAAGACAGAGGGCGGCAATTCACTAGACAGTAGATGTGTAAACACATATACTGAAGATGTACAAAATGATATGCTGCAAAGATTGAGTGAGTCCAAAAGTAGTTGGGCAACAATAAAAGAACATGATCGGCAGGTTTGGTTGGTCCTGTTAAGACGTCCTTTTCTTTACGTTACTTCATAAGGGATACATTATAATGGTACTGCTGGTAGAATTTCGAGTTAATGCGGTTAAGTACTTTTCTGTTAGTGACCTGGCTACTCAAGTTTCCATATCTGTCACTCTAACTTTGGGCTTCGGTGGTACTGTTGGGGGTGATAGTCGCGCAAACCAAGGAGTTCGCAGGACAGGTGTGCGATGACCGAAGCGCTCGCACAAGGGACTCCCAGTAGCCGGCAAACCTGTTCTGCCGCCGCCGTCGCTGCAGCTACTGCTCAGCATCGGCTCATATGGGTCAAAGCCGCAGGCGGCGCACCAGTGAACTGAGCCTTAAGCCCACAAAGTTCACACCACAGCTACTCAATGAAATGCAGACTGACGGGGGTTGCCTAAATAAAAGACACTAGCCAGAATTATTTATCGAGATGTGCAAAACGACAGAGGGGGTGCCAACAAGGTAAGGACAAAATTACGTGACATATCTCAGACATAAAACAAGAATATATATGGTGAAAAGCTCTCTGGTTTCTAACCAGGTGGCAGTGTTAAATGCCGCAGCGTTTCGACGAGCGTCATATTCATAATAATCTGGCAAGAAATCCCGAGAGCCTTTCACCGACAGTATACGCTGGGTGAGCCTACATTCATATACGTGCATATGAAGACGATAGCTGACAGAAGAGTGAAATGGGGTTCTGCAACAATAAAGAAGACGAATGGATTATTAAAAAATTCTCTCTTCATAAAGTGTCATGGAAAGATATGCACTGGACCTGGAAGAAGTTTCGCGAAGGAAAACTTCAATGAATCTAGATTTTGACCAATGTATTTTTTGAAGTAAATGCAGTTGCAATGTATTGCATTGGGGCAACTTCAATCAGTCAATGAAGACCAAAAATCGTCGAATATGGGAAACAAATCGGGTAGTCTCTAGTTTTGGTACAGTGGTTCGTGGGACTTCCACGAGTAACATACTAAAATTCCAGCATGTTGGGGAATTAGTGTGGTGTGGGGGTTCCTTTAAAGGTCTCTTTTGCACGATTTTATTGAATAACTCGAGAACTGGGATATCTTGCGAAAACTTACACTATGTGATCAAAAGTATACGGACACCTCCAAAAAACATATGTTTTTCATATTAGGTGCATTGTGCTGCCAGGTATTACATATCAGTAGTCATTAGACCTCGGGAGAGAGCAGAATGGGGCGTTCCGTGGAAGTCACAGATTACGAACGCGGTCAGGTGATTGGGTGTCACTTGTGTCATACGTTTGTACGCGAGCTCTCCACACTGCTAAACATCCCTAAGTCCATCGTTTCCGATGTGGTAGTGAAGTGGAAATGTGAAGGGACACGTACAGCATGAAAGCCTACAGGCCGACCTCGTCTGTTGCCCGTCAGAGACCGCCGACAGTTGAAGAGGGTTGTAATGTGTAATTGGCAGACATCTATCCACACAGGAATTCCAAACTGCATCAGTATCCACTGCAAGTACTATGACAGGTGCGAGGTGAGAAAATTAGAATTTCGTGGTCGAGAGGCTGCTCATAAGCCACACACCACGCCGGTAAAAGCCAAAGGACGCCTCGCTTGGTGTAAGGACAGTAAATGTTGGACGATTGAACAGTGGAAAAACGTTGTGTGGAGTGACGAATCACGGAACACTATGTGGCGGCCACATGGCAGGGCGTGGGTATGGCGAATGCACGGTGAACGTCATCTGTCGGCGTGTGTAGCCCCAACAGTAAAATTTGGAGGCTTGGTGTTATTTTATAATCGTGTTTTCTTATGGAGGGAGCTGGCACCCCTTGTTGTTTTGCATGATACTATCACAGTATAGGCCTACATTGATGTTTTTAGCACCTTCTTGGTTCCCACTATTGAAGAGCGATTCGGGGATGGCGATTGCATCATTCGACACGATCGAGCATCTGTTCGTAATGCACGGCCTGTGAGCTAGTGGTTACACGACAGTAATGTCCATGTAATGGACTGGGCTGCGCTGAGTCTTGACCTGAATCCTATAGAACACCTTTGGGATGGTTTGGAACGCCGACTTCGTGCCAGGCCTCACCGACCGACATCGACACCTCTCCTCAGTGCAGCAGTCCGTGAAGAATGGGCTGTCATTCCCCAAGAAACCTTCCAGCACCTGAGTGAACGTATGCCTGCGAGAGTGGAGGGTGGGCCAACAGCGTATTGAATTCCAGCATTACCAATGGAGTGCGCCACGAAGTTGTAAGTCATTTTCAGCCAAGAGTCCGTATACTTTTGATCACATAGTTTGAACGAAGAGAGCAAGAGGACACTGAAAAGGATGTAGTTTAGGTGGTGTTTATGGGTTAACTTGTGGTAGTTTCCCGACGTGACAGATCACAAGCGTCCTTTCATCAAGCTGTTCGTCTCTACTTCCTGTTTATCACTGAGGTACATTGTAAACAATTATAGGTTACACCCTTATACATAGTAAAACCTAAAAGCTCTTTTTTGTATTCCCAGATTTTACGTTTTCCCGCCATTTACGTCATTTTCTGTTGGTCCCATAGTCTACATCCACATCTACAGCCATACTCTGCAAACCACTGTGAAGTGAATGGTGGAGGGTACGTTCACTCGTACCAGTGGTGAGGGCTGTTTCCAGTTCCACTCACGTATGGAGTGTGGGAGGAATGAGTGTTTAAATCTCTCTGTACGTTCTGTGATTAATCTAAGCTTGTCCTCAAAGTCCCTACGGGAGCGATACGAAGGAGTTTGTAGTATATTCCTAGGGTTATCATGTAAAGCCAGTTATCGAAACTTTGTTAGCAGGCTTTCTCGGCATAGTTAGCACCTGTCTTCAACAGTCTGCCAGTTGAGCTTCTTCAGCATCCCTGTGACACTCTCCCGAGGTTGAAACAAATCTTTGGCCATTTGTGCTGCCCTTCCTGTATGTGTCGATATCAACTTTTGTCCTATTTGCTACCGGCCTCCCACACTTGAACAGTATTTTAGGCAATCATTTTTATAAACTGATTTTATTTGTCCAGTCTTCTACCAATAAACCGAAGTCTACCACCTGCTTTATCCATGACTGAGCCCATGCGATCATTCCACTTCATATACCTACGGAGTGTTACACCCTGTGTTTGTATGAATTAACCAATTCCAACTGTGACTCATTAATGCTATACTCAGAAGACACTAAGTTTTTTCGTTTTGTGAAGTGCACATTTTTATGAATATTTAAAGCAAACTGCCCTTTAAAATATTACCAGCATCTGATTGAATATTTATGCAGCTTCTTTCAGATAGTACTTCATTACAGATATCTGCATCGTCTGCAAAAGGTCTGAGGTTACTTTTGATATTGCCCAAAATGTCATTAATATGAAACATAAACAGCAAGGGTCCCAACAGATATTTCTGGGGCACACCCAGAGTTACTCCTACATCCGTTGATGAATCTTCATCCAAGATAACACGCTGGGTCTTCCCTACTAGATAAGCCTTGTACCCAGTCGAAAACTTCACTTAACATCCCATACGATCGTACTTTTGATTTTAAGTGTAGATATGGTACTGAGCGATCTGGGTTTCACATAATCGATGTTTTCGGAATCCATGTTGGCTTGCGTGGAGGAAGTCATTTTGAAAGTTTAGCCCTATTCCCACAATGCATTCGTTTCCTACAATTAAAACTTGTTTGAGAGCATAAAAACAAATCTGAATGTTTACTTTGCATAATATGTACCGCTCATGCAGTGAACGGAACTGGATTGAAATTAAAAATTCCGAAAGGAAACGAGTCATTACATTCAAATGTGCAGTGTTGGTCAAATCCACTTACAGTGCCGTGAAAGCTTCGTTGACCGCTCTTGTACAATTATTTATTTAATAACTGCGAATAATGTGGTGTCACCGCCAGACACCACACTTGCTAGGTGGTAGCCTTTAAATCGGCCGCGGTCCGCTAGTATACGACGGACCCGCGTGTCGCCACTGTCAGTGATTGCAGACCGAGGGCCGCCACACGGCAGGTCTAGAGAGACTTCCTAGCACTCGCCCCAGTTGTACAGCCGATGGTTCACTGACAAATTACGGTCTCATTTGCCGAGACGATAGTTAGCATAGCCTTCAGCTACGTCATTTGCTACGACCTAGCAAGGCGCCATTATCAATTGCTATTTATCTTGTGATGCCTGTACCGTCAGACCGATGTACACCAATTACGGATTAAAGTTAAGTATACCAAAAGCTACGTATTATTTTTACTAGACTCAACTCCTTTAACTGTTCCAGACCTCACGCCAGCCTGCGTGAGCTTAAACGCGTGCCTTTCGGCTACCATAGTGGCTTGGCTGTCTTGCCAAGTCACAACAAATAATATTCCAAGTGACATCCCCCATTATGGAGTAAGCGTATCAAAGGTGGGCCTACACTGCTTCAGACAAGATACAGAAGCTGCTAGGGCTACAGTACGTACCCTTGTGTCGAGCGTTACAAGTCCTAGATGGTATCTCATCCTTCCTCCGGTGATGCGAGATGCTGGCGACCAATCATTGCCTACCGTGTCGTACATCTTGAAATCGACACATTCGGAAACTAGGAACATATGAAAGGTACGAAGCCTGGGAACGCAGGAAGCCCTTGTGGCTGGAAGGGGACGGAGACAACTCACTTTCAAGTCATTATCATTTCAACCTGTTGAATCCAAGCCATCATTGTCTCGCTAATCATCAATCACTGACCAGTTATCGTCATGGCATATTACTGAGTGCCTGGATTGCTAATGTCATATTCTGTCATGCAATATTAAAGTACATGCCGACTAGCAATAGCCAATTGAGGTTTATGAAGGTGTGTGCAGCTAGTGACATGGGAACTGTGAGGGTGACATTTTTGTTCCCTGGGAAGGCAACATTTCCGAGACAGAACTTTCGTCATGGATATCCTACTTAATGGGACCGCCTAACAAGCAGTTCCGTCGATCGGCCATCGACAAATTCATTTCATTCTATTACAGGTTATTAGTAATGCCCAGAATTTGTTGTCATGTAATATTTTTCCCTTATGGGCTATGCATTGTTCAGAACTACTAAATACGGAATATTGTGTCCATATAACTGTAAATTTAATTTTGTGTTGTTTGTCCTGTCACTTTTATCTAGAACACTTTTGAGATTTTACATAATTTTTCACATCGTTGAGTTTAACGTCCATCTACCACAGGACCGTTTATTTTTTTAGAGTTTTCAGGAACGAATAAAGCACGTGTCTGTAGAAAAAATGCAACAATGTGTCTCCAATGTAACCGTACATATCGAAAATAATTTGACGGTTTATCTGCTTATTAACACTGCCGCGTCTCTTGATTTTGTTAGCTTGTACCTGGTGCTGTTGTTGTGGTCTTCAGCACGAAGACAGGTTTAACACGGCTCTCCATGCTACTCTATCCCGCGCAAGCCTATTCAAATAACTACTGAGACCAACATCATTCTGAATCTGCTTATTATATTCATCAATCACTTGCCCTCCCTCTATGAATTACAATCCCACCATCCCCCCCCCCCCCCCCCACCTGCGACACTTCCCTCTGGTACTAAACTGGTGATCCCTCGATTTTTCAGAATGTATCCTATCAACCGATCCCCACTTTAATCGAGTTGTGCCACAAATTTCCTGTCTCCCCAATTTTATTCAATACCTCCTCATTAGTTATGTGATCTAGCTATCTAACTTTCAGCATTTTTCTGTAGTACCATGTTTCAAACTTCTCTCTTCTCATCTTGTTTATCGTCCAGATTTCATTTCCATATATGGCTACACGCCATAGAAGAAATTTCAGAAACGTTTTCTTGTCCATTAAATCTATATTCAATGTTAACAAACTTCTCTCTTTCAGAAACGCTTTTCTGACCGTTGCGCCTACATTTTTTATGTTCTCCCTGCTTCGACCATCATCAGTTATTTTGCCGTCCAAATAGCGAAATACTACTTTAGGTGTTCGTTCTCTAATCAAATGCCCTCAGCATCACCTTATTTAATTCGACTACATTCCATTATCCTTCTCTGTTCTTGTTGATGTTCATCTTATATTCTCGACCATTGCAACTATGCGAGGTGCCGGGGTGGAGAAGAGTTTGGACCTCTTTAATTCAGACGAGTTTTGCATGAGAACTGGACATGCACTCGACCCCCTCCTTACATACCACCTAATTGGTTATGTTCGCAACGGTAACGGAAGAAAATGATGGTGGGCCCTGGTAGTTGGTAAAATAAGGAGTGAACACTCACAATAATTTAATAAAAATGGTAATCTACTCAGAAAAAAAGAGAAGTTTATCATAATAATTAAACATTAAATGGGATTCTGCATATATATACGAAATGATATGTGGATTAAATATGACAATGAGATTTATTATACATCAGAACATAAATGCACATGATTGTCGACACACATTAGGTTAAAGGATAGGGTATGGTTCAAATGGCTCTGAGCACTGTGGGACTAAACATCTGAGGTCATCAGTCCCCTAGAACTTAGAACTACTTAAACCTAACTAATCTAAGGACATCACACACATCCATGCCCGAGGCGGGATTCGAAACTGCGACCGTAGCGGTCACGCAGAAGGATAGGGTGTACTGAAATATTATGAGAATAAGAGTTGGCTCGAGAACAAGGGGCTCCTACTCTCTGCGATGCAACAGATTGACGATAATGACTGGCGGTCCTAATGAATCAAATATTAATCTCCCGACTATATAGCAGTATCGCAATTAGTAGTGAGAGTTCAAATGGGATCACATGGAGAAACAAGCAAGGTGGACTTGTAGGAAAGCGATCGCGCGTGCTGCTGAGGGATTCAGTATAAAATTGATAAGGTCCTACAATGCCGGAGCCCCAAAATACTGCACCAATACTGAAAACTGCAGCACGTCGTCGGTAGGCAGCGTCCTGATGACGTAGGCGCCGACTTCTGCCGTGCAGCAACACTGTGTCAACCCCTGGCAGCGAAGGCTGTCCGAGAATTCTAAGTTCTTCCGAAAACGAGCGACCAAGTCGCAAGCCCGTCCGACTCCGATGAAGATCAGATCCCAAATCCCCTTCTGTGATGCGATGCAAGCATTGCTCAACTCCCTACTGTCCTCGAAAACTGTGAATCAGCATTCAGTTCTGATTCCAGAATCCCCCCACACTGTCTCAGAACATCATTCGCGCCAATAGCGACCGTTCCCTCCAATTTTGAGCAGGGCTTTATGACGTCGACTAGCCTCAGTTTAAGTTGACCAGTCATGCCTCTGCTATTCATCTGAGGGCACTGAACTTGCCGTTTGACCGGCTATGAAAACAACCTGCCTAGACCACCGGCCATCGGGCGCCAGACAGTCGCACCCAGCAGGGCACAGACCTCAAGCATTCTCAGAATCAAGAGGACAATGCAGTCAGTAGGTGCGAGGAATCTTCGTTCCGGACGTGCCGGAACGGTAAAACAACCCCACAGAATTCAGGGAAGTGCAGCCCCCAACCGTAAACGAAGTGTGCCGCGTCCTCCGATGCTCGCCTTGCACAGGTCACCCATTGAACTAACACAACATGTATAGGAATAAAGTGAAAAGTATATTTTGAGCTCTCAGTACAAATACTCTCATTACAATAACCTTATTCGGTCTGTTACTACCGTGCAATGACATAGAACATTAATAAAATTGGTGAAAATGGGAGGAGATACGCAAAAGAGGGCACGGAACCTCTCAACTATGGAGAAAACCGTATCGAGAGAGCACAGATGTTTTTTTGGTCATCCAAATGTAATACACTGCAGGAAACCACACAATAAAATAAAAACAGAGAAACAAAATTATTAATAAAACTTGCGTATATGATTATTACTGAATTTATTATTGCGCTACCATTTCTTTAAGGGAGCGAAACAGAAAGTCATATAGAGACAGTTCAGACTTTTTTGTGCAACCAAATGAAACAAATTGCAGGAAAACACACAGTAAAGCAACAATACAGAAGCTTAAAATTTTCAACTCGCATAAAAAAAAAGTTAAAAGAAAGAGAGAATTACGTAAGTACCTTGGAAAGTAACAACTTATTGTCAGTACTTTACCAATAAATATCACTGAAAATAAAAATA
Source organism: Schistocerca serialis cubense (assembly GCF_023864345.2). NCBI lineage: Eukaryota > Metazoa > Arthropoda > Insecta > Orthoptera > Acrididae > Schistocerca > Schistocerca serialis. Next base: position 108,999,012 of record NC_064639.1, on the reverse strand, counting down.
GTTGAAACTTATGGAACAGGAATAGGGATGTAGAGCTGAATCCCTTGGAAAATAATGTAACAATTTCCTGAACAAAGTCACTGCAGCTTTTCCATAGCAGGCACTGTCGTCACTACAAAGCCATTTATTATGATTTACGCTTTTTTATGCATTTGTGTAGGTCAGATAAGATTGAGTCTATGAGGGCATCTCTTAAAACTAAAGAGACATTCTTTGTAGCGCTAGCCAGCGAGAAGTTAATGGGTTAACGAAACAGTATCTAACTAAACTCTGTTAACGGCGTACATCGTTAAACACTCTACTAACTCTTTAGAAATGAATGTGTGATTTTATTCTGTTGGTGTATTCCTCAAATATAATAATTCGGCAGTTTTGTTACCCTTTACGCTCTGTTCAAACATTGTGAGCAATTTTTGTCGCTCGTTAATTCTAAGAAAAATACGAGGGAGAGCGGCGTCTGTTTGGTCTACTGTTTAAAGCCGACAAGTGGCGTGCTAAAAATTTGTGGAGCACAGCTCAAACAGTATTTTTTTCTCTTCTCTCTCCCCTAACTGTCCAAGGCTGGCCAAACGGAGAGCCCAAAAGAGAGAGGCAGAAAAAAAGGGGCTCGGTAAATATTAGACTTGCTCGCCACCGGCCTTAAATTACTGTATTTCCCGAGCAAGTCTGTGGGCAAACATTACACAGATTTCCTCCTTCGTCTCTCTCTCTCTCTCTCTCTCTCTCTGTCTCATTCACTCACACACACCCACACACACACACACATAAAGAGAGAGACACAGAGAGTGAGTGAGAGAGAGAGAGAGAGAGAGAGAGAGAGAGAGAGGGAGGGAGGGAGGATAATCATAAGCAAAAGCACGATGAGGGCCAACATAGTATGGCATACGTGTTCAACAGCACGCTCAAAGAAAACAGAGAGCAATCGGTATGGAGTGTCGCTGTTCCCTTTGTTTTTTCCATTTTTCACTTAGTTTCTTCTCACGTGGAATATTTCATTTCTGAGCTAGAGAATAACTTCATTACAGTTTCATAGCCAATCTTTTCAGCAATTTCCGCTGCCGGTATTCCATTCTTCTGAATTGGAGTTCATTAGTTCGTAGAATCCATAGCCTATCTACAGCTATAATGGCGTGGAATAGACAGGGAACTTCATAAAGCGAAAGCGTAATGTCCAGTAAATGTAGAGGGAACACCTGTGTCTTGCCTGTATAATGAAAAACGTTTTATTGTCCTGTACTTCTCAGTTGCATGTGCTGCTACATTCATAATCATCATTTAGGTTCGTATAATTACAACTGGAGTGTCACTAATGTCAGAACGATCCTCCTCAAAACTAAAAAAAAAAAAAAACATTTTCTTGTCCCGCTCTGTCCAGCGGTCTTATCCTCATGCACGGTGCAAAATGTTTCTGGCTGCCTTTTCTACTGTTACCCTTCTTCTGAACTCAAACAGATGAATATGTCGAAATCTACCGATTTCTCCACTTGGCGCTCCATTTCCTTGCTTCCACAGCTCCATTCACTATCCCCATGTAATAAAACGACAATAAGTAAATTCAGACAGCAACAGGGAACTACAAATAAAACATGGCAGTCGATAAGTAAACCCATAGTAATCACAATACCAACATGCAAAACAAAAACGTTACACTTTTATGTACCAAGCTAATAAATTGTGCAGAATCTAAAATAAAATCGTGTAACAACAAATAAATTTATATTTCAGGCCACTGGTAATGCCTTTCAAATGATAGAGACGAAATGTGAATGACACGAAAAATTCGTTTCATTTAGTTGTGATTAGACGAACATAAAATGATAATTATAAATTAAGAGACATTTATTTCTGCTATATTTCAGGTGACTGATGTAGAATGTAACGGTATAACTGATGTAGCATATGGAGGCATCAGCACAAGAAAAAAACTGTATGTAATAAGTGATTGTATTGAATACATATAAGACAAACGATTAACACAGAGACATTTTAGAACAAAACAGGCAATCGATGACTGATTTACTCATCAGTACGAAACAATTTCATGACGACACAAATGGTGATTTTTCAACGTCATACTGGCAAGTCAAGAAGGTGTGATGAAGACAACGATCTTATGTAGAGTGACTTTCGTGAGTCCATCGCAGTATTCTGTTAGAAGTGCCTCATAACTAGTCGTTACTTGAGTATGCAAAAATTACGCAGGAAATGTTAAATGAACACTCTGAGAAAGGGATCTTGTTTTCTTCGGAATGGAAAGAGCCGTATTTCAAGGAACTTGTTTAAGAGTCCGTTAAGCATAGACTGGAATTACCTTCTAGGACTGCCTTCAGCTGTGCTGATGATTTAAACATCTAGGGATAATTGTAAGAGTGTGGCAGAATCTCGTATGCTCATTAACGGCTGGAGGTTGGTGGCCTTCACTTTCAGCAACTAGCCTGAGGTAAAGGCTACAACGTTGTGACCTCAGGAAGTGGAAATACTGAATAAATTTAACACACACAAATAGAGAGATATTCTAGAACATCGTAGACAAACGACTGTTTCAATCGTCAATACGAAACAACTTGATGGTGACGTCAATGTTGAATGTGTAACATCAATGATGTGATACCTGCTAGCAATTTAAACGTATTGATAGTCAAGTTTTGTGGTCTGCGTGTGAAGTGCGAGTGAAACCAGCAGCAATTAAATTAATTCATTAGTAAATTAATTCATAAGTATTTGACTGTTTTCTCCGAATATGTCACGAATTACGAGGTAGTGATTGGGTTGGACCTAATGGCGCAGCTTAAATTAATATACACTGTAAGTGACTGCGGTCACCTTTCCTGTGCTGTGACACCAGACAGAAGCAAACCAAGTAGCCGCCATTTTGATTTCAGTTTTTGTGGAGCTAACATGTATTTGATGTATTTCTTATTTATACTTCCATAGTACTAAAATATGTAGCTACAGCGATGTACGTCCTTAAAAGTCTCTCTAAAACATATGCTTTTTAGTAAAGTTCGCTATGCTAAAGTGGCATAGAATCTGACATCAGTCTGTGGTACCTATATCCATAGAGCTACATCAGCCATTCCACATGTATCGTTTTGTGATTGTACTGTTATCAGAATACGTGGACAGTGAAGAATGTAAATAGTGATATGGAATCCTATTATTCTACGAGGAGTAAGACCCCATGTAGAATTACACTCCTGGAAATGGAAAAAAGAACACATTGACACCGGTGTGTCAGACCCACCATACTTGCTCCGGACACTGCGAGAGGGCTGTACAAGCAATGATCACACGCACGGCACAGCGGACACACCAGGATCCGCGGTGTTGGCCGTCGAATGGCGCTAGCTGCGCAGCATTTGTGCACCGCCGCCGTCAGTGTCAGCCAGTTTGCCGTGGCATACGGAGCTTCATCGCAGTCTTTAACACTGGTAGCATGCCGCGACAGCGTGGACGTGAACCGTATGTGCAGTTGACGGACTTTGAGCGAGGGCGTATAGTGGGCATGCGGGAGGCCGGGTGGACGTACCGCCGAATTGCTCAACACGTGGGGCGTGAGGTCTCCACAGTACATCGATGTTGTCGCCAGTGGTCGGCGGAAGGTGCACGTGCCCGTCGACTTGGGACCGGACCGCAGCGACGCACGGATGCACGCCAAGACCGTAGGATCCTACGCAGTGCCGTAGGGGACCGCACCGCCACTTCCCAGCAAAATAGGGACACTGTTGCTCCTGAGGTATCGGCGAGGACCATTCGCAACCGTCTCCATGAAGCTGGGCTACGGTCCCGCACACCGTTAGGCCGTCTTCCGCTCACGCCCCAACATCGTGCAGCCCGCCTCCAGTGGCGTCGCGACAGGCGTGAATGGAGGGACGAATGGAGACGTGTCGTCTTCAGCGATGAGAGTCGCTTCTGCCTTGGTGCCAATGATGGTCGTATGCGTGTTTGGCGCCGTGCAGGTGAGCGCCACAATCAGGACTGCATACGACCGAGGCACAGGGCCAACACCCGGCATCCTGGTGTGGGGAGCGATCTCCTACACTGGCCGTACACCACTGGTGATCGTCGAGGGGACACTGAATAGTGCACGGTGCATCCAAACCGTCATCGAACCCATCGTTCTACCATTCCTAGACCGGCAAGGGAACTTGCTGTTCCAACAGGACAATGCACGTCCGCATGTATCCCGTGCCACCCAACGTTCTCTAGAAGGTGTAAGTCAACTACCCTGGCCAGCAAGATCTCCGGATCTGTCCTCCATTGAGCATGTTTGGGACTGGATGAAGCGCCGTCTCACGCCGTCTGCACGTCCAGCACGAACGCTGGTCCAACTGAGGCGCCAGGTGGAAATGGCATGGCAAGCCGTTCCACAGGACTACATCCAGCATCTCTACGATCGTCTCCATGGGAGAATAGCAGCCTGCATTGCTGCGAAAGGTGGATGTACACTGTACTAGTGCCGACATTGTGCATGCTCTGTTGCCTGTGTCTATGTGCCTGTGATTCTGTCAGTGTGATCATGTGATGTATCTGACCCCAGGAATGTGTCAATAAAGTTTTCCCTTCCTGGGACAATGAATTCACGGTGTTCTTATTTCAATTTCCAGGAGTGTATGTTGTGTATTACCCAACAGAGTTGTTCAACAGGCAGGAATCATGTATTGCGAACGACGCCCAAAACGGCAGCGTGATCTAACAAAAGAAGTTTAGCAGGTTGTTTCAACAACTTGCAGACACACAGTTCTTTCCAACGAGAAAAGGGCAGTGCGGTAGACATCTCTGTCAAAACTAATCGTGATATGCATGTACATCCCGAAAATTCAATGGTGGACTAGGTGTATGCAATGGAATTATCAACGCTGTGAAATATCATGGTCATTGCAGTGAATCTTAAATTGAGGAACACGCATTTTATCATTGAGATATATTAAATATGACCTGAGAGAAACTATCCACTTGTATCATAGACACAATTTAAGTGAACCCTTAAGTTTCTTACGAAAAGGTATGAGAACGAAGAGGCGTCTAAATATGTTGTGAAATGGTGAAAAACTAGAAACACGGAATATTAAATGTGATGAATAGGCAACTGAATTATCTGTTTGCAAAGTTACTTGATGATGGTCGGAATACGCTCATAATCATATAACTGAACTGGTGACATTTAACTCGACCTGCCTACACATCAATCACAGTGATTGTTTGCCTGACCAGAGAAACCAAAAAGCTAAGCAACTGAGAACGCGCTGGCAAACGTGGGCAAGTGAATCCGAACACGAGTCTGAACTGCTAGTTCGGTATGGTGCTAACATGCCGAAGCAAACAGTTATGCTCACTATTATCCTTGGTGTTATACCAGCCGCTCGGTGACGTCATGTCTGGCTGCCATTAAGTACATCACTAGAACATCTCTGCTCAGGACTCGAACATTGGGCCCCACTCTGCTAATGGAGTCTGGAGTTCCAGTTGAAAGCGAAGCCCCTGAAGTGCTGATACTTTCTGTGCCAACTCCACAGACGATGCTCTCAGTATCTAGTCAGGAAAGGGCAACGCATGGTGTAATTGTTTTCTTGTAACAAAAACCTCCTGCCACAAGAGGCGAAACGTTAAAAACCAGTAATTTCCATTTCCTCTGCGCTTCTGCTAGAAACTTCACACAACGTGTTGCTCTCTCCTGGTGTCACATGAATTTCACCAAATGGTGCCCTCTCAAGCAGCAGCTAGTCTCGCATCATAGGCCACGAGAAAAGCTAGAAAACTGTGCTCGAGGCTTTTCGTCAACTTTACGGTTTCTTACGAACCTGTAATACACTCAGCTGACAAACACATGACACAGTATATGCATATATGCAGATAGCGGTGGTATTGCGTACGTAAGGTTTATAAAGGCAGCGCACTGGTGGAGCTGTCATTTGTGTTCAGGCGATTCGTGTGAAACGACTTCCGATGTGATTAAGGCCGCACTACGAGAATTAACCCACTTTGAATGCAGATGGCGAAAGATGCATGGGACATTTCATTTAAGAAATCGTTAGGGAAATCAATATTCTGAGATCAACAGTATTGAAAGTGTGCCGAGAATACAAAATTTCAAGCACTACCTCTCAATACGGACAATGCAGGGAGCGACGGCCTTCACTTAACGATCGAGAGCAGCAGTGTTTGTGTAGTGTAGTCAGTGCTAACAGACAAGCAGCACTGTGTTAAATAACTGCAGAAATCACCGTCAGAAGTATGACGAACGTGTTCATTAGGAAAGTGTGGCGAAATTTGACTTCGCCAGCAGCTCCTCTCCTGGGCTCTGGACTATATTGGTTTCATCCTAGACGACTGAAGAACTGTGGCCTTGTCAGATGAGTCCCGATTCCAGTTGATAAGAGCCGATCGTAGGGTTCGAGTGTCGCAGAGCCCACCATGCACCTATGTTGTCATCGATTTTTTTTCTCCGGACTGGAAAGAGATAGAAACATGCGCATTGTTTTAAAATGAGGCCGTGTTCATTGTCAATACGTGCCAGAGATGGCAGCACCGTACGGCAGATGGAATTTTACCGCCAGCGGCGAGAATGAGAACTGTTTTAAATACTTAAAATGGCGACGTTTTCCTTACTTGAAAAGCGTGCAATCATTCGTTTTCTGAATTTGCGTGGTGTGAAACCAATTGAAATTCATCGACAGTTGAAAGAGACATGTGGTGATGGAATTATGGCTGTGTCGAAAGTGCGTTCGTGGGTGCGACAGTTTAATGAAGGCAGAACATCGTGTGACAACAAACCGAAACAACCTCGGGCTCGCACAAGCCGGTCTGACGACATGATCGAGAAAGTGGAGAGAATTGTTTTGGGTGATCGCCGAATGACTGCTGAACAAATCGCCTCCAGAGTTGGCATTTCTGTGGGTTCTGTGCACACAATCCTGCATGACGACCTGAAAATGCGAAAAGTGTCATCCAGGTGGGTGCCACAAATGCTGACGGACGACCACATGGCTGCCCGTGTGGCATGTTGGCAAGTAATGTTGACGCGCAATGACAGCATGAATGGGACTTTCTTTTCGTCGGTTGTGACAATGGATGAGACGTGGATGCCATTTTTCAATCCAGAAACAAAGCGCCAGTCAGCTCAATGGAAGCACACAGATTCACCGCCACCAAAAAAATTTCGGGTAACCGCAAGTGCTGAAAAAATGATGGTGTCCATGCTCTGGGACAGCGAGGGCGTAATCCTTACCCATTGCGTTCCAAACGGCACTACGGTAACAGGTGCATCCTACGAAAATGTTTTGAAGAACAAATTCCTTCCTGCACTGCAACGAAAACGTCCGGGAAGGGCTGTGCGTATGCTGTTTCACCAAGACAACGCACCCGCACATCGAGCTAACGTTACGCAACAGTTTCTTCGTGACAACAACTTTGAAGTGATTCCTCATGCTCCCTACTCACCTGACCTGGCTCCTAGTGACTTTTGGCTTTTTCCAACAATGAAAGAGACTCTCCGTGGCCGCACATTCACCAGCCGTGCTGCTATTGCCTCAGCGATTTTCCAGTGGTCAAAACAGACTCCTAAGGAAGCCTTCGCCACTGCCATGGAATCATGGCGTCAGCGTTGTGAAAAATGTGTACGTCTGCAGGGCGATTACGTCGAGAAGTAACGCCAGTTTCATCGATTTCGGGTGAGTAGTTAATTAGAAAAAAAAATCAGAGGCCGTTGAACTTGAATGCACTTTGTAGTGTGGGGTGTGTTCACATGGAATGGATTGATCCCCTGGCCCAGTCGAACTGCTCGTTGACTGGAAGTGGTTATTTCCAGCTATCTGGAGAACATTTTGAGCCATTCATGATTCGCGACTATTTTAAAGAACATTCTGGATTGTTTGAGCGAATGATTCGGCAACTCAGATCACCTGACATGCATCCGTCAAACATGGTTGAGAAGTCTGTTCGTGCACAAAAGCCAGCACCGGCAACACTTTTGCAGTTATGAGCGGCTATAGAGGCAGAATGGCTCAGTACTTCTGCAGGGGACTTCCAACGACTTGTTGAGTCCATGGCACGTCGATTTGCTGCCCTACACCAGATTAAAGAAGGTCCGACATAGTATTAGGATGTATCCCATGGCTTTTGTCACATCAGTGTATCTCAGACCCATGAGCCATGTTGTTTGAACGGCTGGGAGATGTTTCAATGTATTTTTCTTAGCGTGGCTCAGACGCTCACCTTCTTCCAGCCAGAGTTCTGCAGTCCGGTAAGAAAGCTTTCAGCTTGAGGCTCCAAAGTGAATATGAGCAACAAACTGTGCCATATGCTGGACGCCAGGATGATACTAGCTGAGGTGACTTTCCCCAAGAAAACGCGAAGTTAGCATCTATCTGTTGACCCCCCCTCTCCGCCACTACCAGTTATGGGAAGTATGGGCTCTCTCGGTTCTCAGGTGGTCGGTTTCGGCATGTTACTCTAACGACTCTCCTGTTTCATATCCTCAACACATCTCAATGCCAATGCTCAACCAGAACAGTAACTGAAATAGCCAGCATTAGATTAAATTGAAGAATGTTAAAAAGAGAAGGTAAAATCAATGCATAAAAACACAGCAATCACATTAATAGCTATCAAAATACCCTGTCTTTAATATGTGAGGAATTATGTAAAACGGTGTTTGTAATTAAGATGTTAAGTTTTGTGCAGGAGGTCGAACACGGGACACCAAGCACACTGAGGATCATGAAAGGTTACCATGGTGCAGCTGATGTCTGATGGGGAGCCTATTTCAGTATGACACCACAGAACAATAGAGGACAGACCCTCCAATGTCCTTGCACGCTCAGAGGGAGAGAAGGGCAGTCACACGATGGGTTCGACAGCTTGAAATCTCGCTTTCTTAAGGATCAGCAGCAGAGGCTCCATGATGCCTGAACAAGAGATCTTGAGGATAAGGCGCTCACCTACTGATGAACTCCTGGGGGGCAATAAACACGCCAGGTCGCTCACTTCTGACAGTAACACGGTGCCCTAACTGGAATTAGTAGTGACACAAGGTTTGGAAACGCACATCCATGGCTTCACCAGCTCTTAGCAACATACTACAGGACTTTTCACAATAACTCAAGGTCATTTGTGCTAAAGTTCCGTGATTGCAGAGAGCGTTAGAATACCTATGCAAGGGTATGCAAGGTGAAATTGCTATCTCGAGCGTCACTCTGGCTGCTTTGTTATCTGTAAAGGGAAGTTTTGATGGCCTACTGTGATCAGTAGCGCTGTACTCCAAATGACTTTCCTTTTTTTCTGTACGAGAACCATGAGGCTCTCATCAATAAAAAGCCAGCTGCTGAAGCACTCCTTATCCGTCTGTCTTGGACGGCCCGCCGAGTTTATTGAAGCACGTCCAAGTCCTCATTTTTATCTTCATGAGAATTACGAGATCTCTTTGTTTGGCTTCAGTCACAGCGGGAACCTCTCTATCTTATCATGCAAAGACAGTGACAGGACGCCTGGCCAGCCACCCTCAGATAGAGAGACTAGCCCGGAATACGAACCAGATGGAGCAAATCCAATGATACTATGGAAGTGGACTTCTAGCTACGTGTGTCAGTCCCTCTCAACTGACCTACGTCGCCTCCTCGTGTTGTGCGTCTGTGTTTGTCAACAATTTTCATGTACAAAGATGTTGTCGAGCTGCAATAGGTCGAGGGAGAGACAGATTTTTGTTCTGTTTTTCATTTCGGTTGGACTATAACAGAAATAAAGGTGGATAAAGCTGTAACTGAATTAGGTACGCCTGGTTCATCTCTTGGTGCTTTTGATTTAACTGGATTTAGATTTAGGCTGCATCGGTGTGAGATTTACACTCCATTAGTTATCACACCCCACCAAAACTTTTACAATGGTACACATAAGGAAATGTGGCAGCGTCTTATTCATTTTATCACACCACTGTGCGATAGTGAACCGCCCTTCCTGTAAGTAAAGTACTTTCAGAGAGCCAGTAATAGGACAAACCGGGCACCTCTGCATGCAGTTAATATGTTCTATACACTGTTTAGCAGTAGTAATTTTGATTTACGTTAGCTATGAACTATGCGTGGATAGACGTTTAGCTGCTTCTTCAGAGTTACCCATTGTATATGACATTTACTCTGCTTCTTGTTTGTATTTTAAATATCTGTGTTCAGAGTAGTGGTAATAATTTACTTTGTGCTAGGGGAAGAATGGTTCGTTTTACGTAAAGTGCGGTTGCGAGAGTGATTTTTTGATAACAAAGACCACATTATATAGCTAGCGGATGAATGTGATCCATTATGAGCTCTTAACAGAATGAACCGGGTAACCTAGAATTTAGTAGAGCCATCATCAGAACGATAGGGGGAGTGATTTTGGAACATGAGTACACGAAATTGTAAAGTATGAAAGCGTGAATGACGGTTAAACTAGTAACGTTGGTAAAGTTTACTTTAAAAGAATGAATGGGATATGTGCTGGATTTACTTGATGTTTTACGTTGTTTAAATTGAAATAAAGCCTTGAGCACATGTATCATCGTTAAGTATGAGTGAGCATTGATGGCTCTAGAGTTCAATGAATGTGAATTAAACGAAAAAAAGGTAGCCTTGGCAAAGACCCGTTTCTCTGCTTTCCAGCCAACATTTTCATTTGGAGCAAGAAGATCTTCAATATGAAAATATTCTTGATGATCTGAGTAAATATGACACCACCTGGACAAATTTTTGCCCAGTGTCTGATATGATGAACTACCACAGTTAAGTGGTGCATTGACAACATCTCATTTATCATTGCCATTGATTCAGTTTACTGTAATCCGTACCACGTTTCTACCGACTGATGAATTATGTGATGCTGATAACATGAGTTATATCGGTGACTACAAAGACTGAGCCGGTAGCAGATGTCATAATTTTCCTCTCCGTCTCTAACTAACAGCAAGTCCTGAATTTGTTGTGCTGTATGATTCTAGAAAGTGTCCTCGATGATCCTCGTTGTAGGAGGATAGGAGGCGAGGAGCGTAGCTGGTTTCTAAGGGCTACGACACTTGCAGCAAGGGCAGTGGACTAGACACTGACAGGTAGGCGTTTACAGGGCCCTTTATTGTCTGCTTCAGTGCTGACTTCATCCTGAATTGTGACCGACGAGGGAAAATACAGGGTGATTAAATTCGACCGTGTACAAACTCTAGGGATTTATCGATGAGAGGATACGGAACAAAGAAGGTCTAATGAAGTTACGGCCGGCAATGCATGGTTTCCATACTAGAGACCTTACATACAATGATACTTTGTTACAGAGATCGCGGCATAATATGTGCTGTACCATGCAACCCCAGTTACAGAGTGTATGGTTTCCTCCTAGAGGTCATGCTCTAGCGTCCTCTCCTGCCGTAGTAATTGGTAATGCTGTTTCCGATTCACTTCTCTTGCTGACTCACTTTGTAGTGGACGTGATACTACGTTGTACAAAATGTTTCCCTATTTGAGTCGAGAGCTTTCCGACATGGTATTTACTTACGGAAAGGCAAATGGCAACGGGCGGAGGGTAGCAAGGTTGTATCAGGAGACCTATCCCCGCCGAGAGTAACCACAGTTCAATGTTTGCAACAGTGTTCCACAGTTTATCTGAGACAGGGTGGTTTCAGGAAGCAGCAAATCATGAAGGACGTACTCGAAATGTTTGGACACCAGACTTAGAAGAAAATGTGGTTAACGCTGTGGAAGGCGACCGCCGTGTCAGCACCAGGCAGTAGGCCCGTCAGTACAGGGTAAGCCAGACGACCGTGCAAAACATCTTCCATGACAACAGTTACTACCCTTATCACTTACAATGTGTACAAGTCTTACTAGCAACAGACCTTCCACATCGGGAGCACTTTTGTCACTGGTTTCATCACCAGGCAACCATGATTCCGGGGTCTGTATCATCCATCCCATTCACAGATCAGGCAGAGTGGCATCTTCAGCTTTCATAACAGTCATCTATGGGATAGTGTGGGATGGTATGGTGACAGCGAGTCATCAGCATTGGTGCAGCCTGAATGTGTGGCCCGGATAATAGGCGACCACATTTTGGGAACAGCCCATGTTCCACATTGCCTAACAGGCCGGAACTGCCGGCGTTTCTTGTGGGTGACTTTGCCTCCCCTGCCGGAAGAAGTGCCACTGATGATGCGAAGGGTTGTGTGGCTGCTACATGATGGTGATCCAGCCCACTTCGCCGTTAACGTCCGGACGCATATCAGTCGTGTCTTCCGTGGAAGGTCCAGTTGCATGGCCTGCTCGTTCACCGGATCTCAACCCGTGCGGTTTCTGGTTATTGGACCATCTCAAAAGTATCGTGTATGCAGAGCCCACTCCAGATGTGGGGACACTGGAGCAGCGTATTCGTGTTGCCTTCGACACTGTTTGGATACAGTGTGTGAGACAGAACAGGCGACGGTGCGTACATGCATGCGTTGAGGCACATGGAAGCTATTTTCAACACATGCTGTAACTGTGGCCCCATGGTACAGTGCATAAAAGACCTTATTCTCTTTAACAATAAATGACTGAATAAATGGTCTCTAGCAAGGAAACCACGCATTTCCGGACATAAGTTCATTTGACCTTTTTTTTCTGTATCTTCTTATCGACCAGTCCCTACAGTTTGTACACGGTAGAAAAAATCACCCTGTATAATTAACCTTTTTATGTGCTCAGCCTTGAAGAGTAAATTATTTTTACACATCAGCCTTTCTGTTCAAAGAATAGCTTATTCGAATGTTGCTATTCGCTGGTAATGCTTTCCTAGAAGAGAGAGTGTCCAGCTGATTGGGAGATATTCATCTCTGTTTTCCTGCGGGAAGCTCAATGGCTGTTATTATTAAGAGTTTTTTCTTCTATCCTTCTGTAGAAGGAAGTGCAACAGCCAGGTACCAGTCCATTGGAGTCAGAATTTCTCTCGCTCGTAATGTGGGAAGGTAACTGCTTGGGTGGAAAAAAAAAAAAAAAAAAAAGGAAAATAATCTGAAATGTGGAAGTTTGGAACCCGGTTCTCTCAGAAGGCAGCTCAATGGATAACTTACAAAACATTCGCTAGTTTGGGTGTTGGAAAGCTGTTTCTAAACATATCTCACTGGCCAATGAATAATGAAGCCTCCTCATTGGAGGAATGTTCTTTTGTGCATATATTGTACAAAGCAGAAGAAAAGATAGAATTTATTGGACACTCTCGATAGATACACGGAGGTAGACGCTCGGGCTTTGGAGATGTGAAAATGTCGGTGTTCTGACCTCGTAGGCGTGGCCGAAACCGGAGTTGCATTAATGAGGGTTAGCCCATCACACAGCGGCAAATGACTAGCGGCTTCCAGCAGGCCCCACTGACTAGAGTGGATGGAGATTATCCTGCAAAGGAAAGCAGTTAGGCGTTCCTTCTTATGTTGCTTCTAAAGCGGATTAGGTCCCGTGATATTACACCTGGTCAGGGTTGCCAGGGCTCGTCCATGACCGAGCAGACTTCACGATTTCCATGCAGTATCCGTACGTACATTTTTCTGGCATGACTGGGCCAATCAACGCACACCGACCCATGGTTTCCAGAATAACCTGTTGAGATGTCGGTCACTCCCATCACTCTTGCTCCTGGCAGGCTTTTCCAAACCAACGTAGCTCTGATTTCTGATCATTCCTTTCACTTTGTAATATATTGCTTATGTCAATGTGTAATGATTTCTTTGTCTTTTTTGCATGTGCTTGCGAGGGGTACTTGCAATAATTTGGGGCTAAACTGGGCGAAGACTTTCACTCAGTAGATGCAGCCTCTCCTAATCAATTGCGATATTAATACTTTTTGTTAGGACCAATACTCAGAAGCCATTTACAGGGCTATTCTACTCATATCGTAAATCTATTGTATGAAAGAATTATTTCCGCATCTGAGTTGATGGGGAGCGATCGGTATCTCCGTCAGGCCAACGGATCCAGATCATTGCAGCAACGTCTTACAAACGTACGGAAAAACTACGATTTGGACTGTATATTGCTATAGTGTGTCCAGTTACTTAGCATTCCTATTGCTTAACGAACATAGGTTCGAATCCTAATTACAGTTTTTTTCTTTTTTTAGTGCAGCTTTACAGTCCGATTGCCTAAATCCCTTAGACGTACTTTAACGTTCACTGAAGCCTTCAAAAGGGATAGCAATTAAAAATATTCATTTAGCAAAACGGATGTTACAAGTTGACCGGCTCATAGCTCCCATCATTGCTACGAGATGCCACTCCAAACGCAAATTAAATGTGGAACATATGAAAGTAAATTTATTACTTTCTGATCATTACTACCGTTATTAATTATATATTTATTCTTACTCATCACTACTACCGATCTTAATTACAAAATCAAAAAATTTTGCATCAACTAGGTTGCGAGAATTTTGGGACCTGTACAGAAAATTGGAATAGAGATCAACATAAACATCATTTCCCGCTGTTTTATTGCTCATGCAATTGCATGTTGTAACATCATACAGTGAGACCTTCAGGGCTGGTGGTCCAGATTGTTGTACACACCGATACCTTTAATGCCCATAGCACGTCCTCTTGCATTGATGCATGCCTGTATTAGTCGTGGAATACTATACACAAGTTCATCAAGGCCCTGTTGATCGCAATTGTCCCACTCTTCAACGGCGATTCAACGTAGATCCCTTAGAGTGGTTGGTGGGTCACGTCGTCCATACATAGCCCTTTTCATTCTATCCCAGGCATGTTCGATAGGGTTCATGTGTGAAGAACTTGCTGACCTCTGAAGTCGAGAGATGTCGTTAAACCGAAGGATGTCATTCCCAAAATGTGCATGATGCGGGTGCGAATTGCCGTCCATAAAGACGAATGCCTCGGCAGTATACTGCCGATATGGTTGCACTATCGGCCGGAGGATGGCATTCACGTATCGTACAGCCGTTACAGAACCTTCCATGACCACCAGCGGCGTACGTCGGCCACACATAATGCCACTCCCAAAACAGCAGGGAACCTCCACCTTGCTGCACCCGCTGGACAGTGTGTCTAAGGCGTTCAGCCTGACCGGGTTGCCTCCAAACACGCCTCCGACTATTGTCTGGTTGAAGGCATATGCGACACTCATCGGTTAAGAGAACGTGATGCCAATCCTAAGCGGTACATTCGGCACGTTGTTGGGCCATCTGTACCACGCTGCATGGTGTAGTGGTTGCAAAGATGGACCTCGTCATGGACGTCGGGATTGACGTAGCGCATCATGCCGCCTTCTGCACACAGTCTGAGTCGTAACACGACGTCCTGGGCTGCACGAAAAGCCTTATTCATCATGGTGGCGCTGCTGTCAGGCTTCCTCCGAGCCATAATTCGTAGGTAGCTGTTATCCACTTCAGTAGTAGCTCTTGGGCCGCCTGATCGACGCATGCAATCGACAGTTCCTGTCTCTCTGTATCTCCTCCATGTCCGAACAACATCGCTTTGGTTCACTCCGAGACGCCTGGACACTTCCCTTGTTGACATCCCTTGCTGGAACAAAGTGGCAATGCGGACGCGATAGAACCGCGGCATTGGCCGTCTAGTCATGGTTGAACTACAGACAACTCGGGCTATGTATCTCATTCCTGGTGGAGTGAGCGGAACCGATCGGCTGTCGGACCCCCTCCGTCCAACAGGCATGGTTATTTACATCTTTGGGCGGGTTTAGTGACATCTCTGAACTGTTAACGGGATTGTGCCTGTGATACAATGCCCGAAAAATGGCTCTGAGCACTATGGGACTCAACTTCTGAGGTCATTAGTCCCCTAGAACTTAGAACTAGTTAAACCTAACTAACCTAAGGACATCACAAACATCCATGCCCGAGGCAGGATTCGAACCTGCGACTGGAGCAGTCTTGCGGTTCCAGACTGCAGCGCCTTTAACCGCACGGCCACTTCGGCCGATACAATACCCACAGTCAACGTCTATCTTCAGGAGTTCTGGAAACCGGGGTGATGCAAAACTTTTTTTGATGTATGTATATACAAAGATCTTCATCATCAATCAGTCTACCAGTTAGTGAAAACCGTATGAAAATCTCTACACTAGTTTTTGACATTAGCCTTCACATATAGACAGAAAAACGCGTAATGGGATGTTAACTATATATACTCATGTGTGCATAGCAGGTTCTTATGGGCCCGGGGGAAACAGGAGCCACTTGGTGTATTTCGGGATTGCCGCTAGACAGCTGTCACCGGCAGACATCAGTCCACCATTCATTAGTGCTAGAGTGATGAAGCTTTTGATTTCATGTCACAAATAAATTTAATTTAATTTTGAGTGTTGCAGCTGATGAATGGTGTAGTTTCCGACGTAGGTTTATTCTCTTGAAGGTTAGAGGATATCTCATCATACTTCTGTTAGTATTTAAGTACTCTAATCTACGCCGAACTGAAATAAGGACATCACGGTCACTCAACCGGTTTCCATTTTCAGCATTTTATAATGTGCAGTGTTAGACAGGTAGCCATCGGCCTAGCTGCAATGGTAATAGCTGTTCCCGTTAGATCACCGAAGTTAAGACACTGTCGGGCTTGGCCAGCACTTGGATGGGTCACCGTCTGGATCTGCCGAGCTCTGTTGGCAAGCGGGGTGCACTCAGCCCTAGTGAGGCCAGTTGAGGATCTACTTGTCTGAAAAGTTGCGACACTGATCGTGGAAACTGTCAACGGCCGGGAGAGCAGTGTGCTGACCTCATGCCCCTCCGCATCCAGGGCCGCCTATCGGGGATTACACGGCGGTCGGGCGGTACCGCTGTGTTTTCCAAGGGGTGTTAGGACGGTGAGAGTGAGAGGGGGGGGGGGGGGTGAGTAATGTTAGACAGGTAGTAAGGGCCATAGCAAAGTCGGATGATATGCGCCACATAACTAAATCCCCTTTTTTTGTTTTTTAGAGCATGATGCCAAGGTTCAACAAGAAACCTACTTGTGAGGGTTCAGGGGAGTGGTTTGAGGGTGCAGTGAAGCAAGCAGTTTCAAATGTTTTGGAAAGAGAAATGAAGAAACGGCTGCTGCCGATCATTTTATTGTAACTAGAACTACACTAGAAAGGGAGATCAAATTCAGTTGCACGGAACCAGCAGTCATCCGCGATACCTCAGATAGGAGTTTCCAAACCAACATTGTGGAGAATGTTTTGAAGAAAACTGGGTCCAGTGTGAAAGAAATGAGAGCTGGGCACACGAACTTTGTGTAGAAATCAAAGATTCATTACATTTCACTGAAAACAGTTCCTTCCTTTTTTTTTTTCGACTTGAAAATCAGAGAAGTACTGTTCAGCTAAACTGCATCGTGGGAAAGAGCCAAAATATTAGATCCCTCAATAAAATCTACCTTTCTGTGATTTCTACCCTAACTTTTTTACACTTCATTTATAAACAGCTTACTTTTGATTATGAAACACGAAGACACCTTATTTATTTAAAAACCTGTATTTTGTTGTATGACCCATACTAACAGATACTTTTATTATCGTCTCGTGTAGCGAACCAAAACAATGGTTCAAATAGGCTCAGTGTGCCGTTAGACACAGTAGCCACCAGTAGCAGGGGGTCCTGAGCAACTTGGCGCCAGAGGCGGAGCACGCCTCAGTGAACTCTCACGAACTCTTATTACATGTCCAAACTCGCACCACATCAGTTGAGGAACCATGTTGTCAGGGTGGAGCAGAAGTACAAGCTTTCAGATATGAGGACACTTGTCGACAGCAAGTAGGAGGCTAACACACGTCCACAGAACACGGAACATAGAAGACCGCAAACCTTCTTTCCTTCCCGTCTTGGCAAGCTGTGTAGTGACTAGAGTACATGTAAAGCTTACTGGGACAGGGTAAATGTTAGCTACAATGAAGTCGAAATTGTAATATTGGCATTTTAATTTGGTATCCTCCACAACTGACAAAATTTACAAAAAAAATAAAAAATAAAAAAAATGTGAATTTCTTTGTCCACCCACACGATCCTGACAACGGCACATTAACAATTTGCAATTACGCGCCCCTACTACCGGCAGCTGAGTCGATAAATACTCGGCACGTCGCAAGGATAACTACCAGATCAAGAATATTAGTTAAGTTGTTGGAAGTGGTTAAGCGCTGGTGGAAATCTTGCTTCTGAGCACACAAAGAGCTCTAACCGCAGAACTCTGCACGGAACAGGCGTTGGTGCAGTACTGCGATACAGAGCGTATATCTCCCTTCGAAGACGATGGCCAAGACGCCGTCTCCAAGTTCGTACCGCTCGATCGCTAAAGGCGAAGTCCTCTCTCTCCAGAATTCTTCCGTCTCCCACGCGTACGAAAACGCGGCGGAAGAATACTCTATTTCAGCCAATGTCGAACGCTCTATCATCGCCGAAATCCCTCCAACGGCATTTCTGAGATCTACCGAATGATCGAGTAGGTCACGACGCCCATAGGCAAACGAAATTCCCGTCTTCGCCACGTGTTGCCCAGCACAGGTGGCTCCGGATGCCGGGCTGTCCCCAAAACCGCCGTATTGTCCCGTGTTTCCGGTGATCGCTACCTGGCGCCCACGGCGGCCCGGCGAGCTACGGCCATCTGCAGACTTCACTGTTCTCACCTTCTGACGCTTTTCATCAACGCTTGAAGTTGGTGGCTCAATCATGCAGACATGCAGGGAATACTGTTCGAGAGTGCCTCATAATTCAATAGAGTCATGATCTGATGCCCTTGCCAGTCCCTTTATTTTTAACACTATTGTTGGTAAGCTAACGTGTAAGTGCCCATGTCCTGGCACCTTGCAAAGTGGTGCAGTGGTTAGCACACTGGACTCGCATTCGAGAGGACGACGGTTCAAAACCGCGTCCGGCCGCCCTGATTTAGGTTTCCTATGATTACCTTAAATCGTTTCAGGCAAACGCCTGGATGGTTCCTGTGAGAGGGCACGACCGGCTTCCTTCCCATCCTACCGTGATCCGATGTGACCGATGACGTCGATGTTCGGTGTCCTCCCCCCGAATCAACCAACCAAACATTAATATGCACTTTTTCAAATGAAGGAATGACTTTCAAGAATAAAATTTTTGGCGATTGTGTGTGGAGTGTCTACCGTAGAGACTGAGGACAGCACGTAATAGATACGAAAACTGTTTAAAAATAATTTTATTGGTGGGAGAAAGAGTGTGAGCTAGCTAGGAAGATGCATAGGCAGACCCAGACAGAAAACACTAGCGAGGGGGTTGACAGCGAGACTCGAGAATAGATACTTCGCTTGGAGACATCGGAGTCGTGGATGATGGCCTTGGAGAGACTTGGCTTCCGGGCGTCAGTGACACTAACGCTGGACCTCCATCTCTGGCCGCTGCCCAAACACACACACCGCCTTCCGCATCCACAACGCCGCCTAGAGATGCCGCCAGGTGCCTCGTACTCTGTAGTGCGCATTCAGTAGCCTGACCATCGCGTGATAAATGACATGCACTACAGCACCCACAACAAAACCAGTCTGCCAACGTTCTGCTTGTCTCTTAGTAACCACGATTAAAAAAGCCTGGCAACGAAGTTGAGAGGTTTTTTGTCGATAGTGGGCATACTACACTACTGGCCATTAAAACTGCTACACCAAGAAGAAATGCAGATGATAAACTGGTATTCATTGGACAAATATATTATACTAGATCTGATATGTGATTACTTTTTCACGCAATTTGGGTGCATAGATCCTGAGAAATCAGTACCCAGAACAACCACCTCTGGCCGTAGTAACAGCCTTCATACGCCTGGGCATTGCGTCAAACAGAGCTTGGATGGCGTGTACAGGTCCAGCTGCCCATGCAGCTTCAACACGATACCACAGTTAATCAAGAGTAGTGACTGGCGTATTGTGACGAGCCAGTTGCTCGGCCACCATTGACCAGACGTTTTCAGTTGGTGGGAGATCTGGAGAATGTGCTGGCCAGGGCAGCAGTCGAACATTTTCTGTATCCAGAAAAGCCCGTACAGGACCTGCAACATGCGCAACATGCGGTCGTGCACTATCCTGCTGAAATGTAGGGTTTCGCAGGGATCGAATGAAGGGTAGAGCCACGGGTCGTAACACATCTGAAATGTAACGTCCACTGTTCAAAGTGCCGTCAATGCGGACAAGAGGTGATGACGAATACACGCTTCCAATGTGCGTTCACAGCGATGTCGCCTAACACGGATTCGACAATCATGATGCTGTAAACAGAACCTGCAATCATCCGAAAAAATGACGTTTTGCCATTCGTGCACCCAGGTTCGTCGTTGAGTACACTATCGCAGGCGCTCCTGTCTGTGATGCAGCGTCAAGGGTAACCGCTGCCATGGTCTACGAGCTGATAGTACATGCTGCTACATACGTCGTCGAATTGTTCGTGCAGATAGTCGTCTTGCAAACGTCCCCATCTGTTGACTCAGGGATCGAGACGTGGCTGCACGATCCGTTACAGCCATGCGGATAAGATCCCTGTCATCTCGACTGCTAGTGATACGAGTTCGTTGGGATCCAGCGCGGCGTTCCGTGTTACCCTCTTGCCCCCACCGATTTCATATTCTGCTAACAGTCACTGGATCTCGATCAACGCGAGCAGCAATGTCGCGATACGATAAACCGCAATCGCGGCAGGCTACAATCCGACCTTTATCAAAGTCGGAAACGTGATGGTACGCATTTCTCCTCGTTACACGAGGCATCACAACAACGTTTCACCAGGCAACGCCGGTCAGCTGCTGTTTGTGTAAGAGAAATCTGTTGAAGACTTTCCTCATGTCAGCACGTTGTAGGTGTCGCCAGCCTTGTGTGAATGCTCTGAAAAGCTAATCATTTGCATATCACAGCATCTTCTTCCTGTCGGTTAAATTTCGCGTCTGTATCACGTCATCTTCGTGCTGTATTAATTTTAATGGCCAGTGGTGTATTTATTTCATCAGTAATTACGGAAAGAGGTCAAGTATTCTGTAATACTGATGTCTAAAGATTTTGTTGCGCCGGTCAAAAATATTTTTGTTTGTGAAAATAAATATTTGTGACAATTTGATTGCGCCGAATTAGTTATCATGCAAATGTCATACTCAGGTTTAAATTAAATTATAGTTAGTAAAAGTCACCAAAAAAGCAATCATTAACACCCAAACACCATAGCAAACAGAGTAACACATGCTGTCCATCATCAGTTTCTGCGTGACAGATTACCCGCGCTATTGGAGAACATTATCCTCGCAGAAAGACAATGTATGCAACAGGGCATTATCTCATTTTCTACTCCTCGTACAACAGCCAGCTCAGACTGTATTACTACCTTTCCTATACACACCATTATTTGGCGCTAAGCAAATCGACAGAGCAGTTAGTATCACAAACCATCGACGACGACACTTGCATTAGCCAAGAGGCTCCCACCCCCATAGTGTGCTATTCCGGCACATTACACTGTCATGTCATCAGTTGCGTCGCGTCCGCACCTCCAAAGAGAGTGATGACCTTCACTTGAAAGTGTCTCTTCTTTTATCTTTGTGGTCCCATAATGCGGTCTCTTATTCCCTCGAGCAGTGAGCTCGATTAATTACTGCTATTTGATTCACCACCTTCCCCCCTGAACGACCCCGAGGGACCAGCAACGTCATTTTTGTTCCTACACTCGTCTCACATGAGCGAAAGTATGATATTACCCGTGCCCTATCACAATGACACACCCATGTTGCACACATTTCTTAGGCACAGAGTGGTTCATTTTGTACATCATACGTGTCACATTATCTTTGCTATGTAAGACCATCTCGTAGAGCCCTAACATGAAGAGCTGCAGATTCGATCCACCCGTTTAGTGTTACCTGTATAGTGAATAAGCTGTTAGAGAGACGTATAACGGTGCGAGAATGTTTGTCGAGGACGGATTGGTCGAGGAAGCAGAACTAGCACGGCTTCACCATTCACATAACCTTGACCTCTAAGATTTCTGGGTATGACGTCATTAAAGGCATTAATGTGTTCCACACATACAACATTTAAATATCATCGAATGGTTTTGAAAGGTCCTTAGTCGTCCCACTCTGTATACCAGAGCACAAATTGCTGTCGCACTACACTCCAAAGGAGTCAGATCACATTAAGTGCGGTGCAGCCCCACGATGTCCTTAGAGAAGGGTTGAAGCGCGTAGGGGGTGGCAGCTGTGTCGAACGTTGTCAACACTTCCTCCTGCTTCTCATCGCACTGCGAAAAGTCGCTTCCGCCCGGGAAATGTCTGGGAATACGCGCCCAAAGGGAATGGGTGGTTACATTAACGCCATTTATGCTACCCCTTGAGGCCTTTACGTGTCAGCTGTGAGCGGCGGTGAATCAGATGTTAACCCCAGCCGCCCATAAGAAAACCGCGTGATTCCAACGCTTGCTATCCCGATTCTAACATTCACCGCAGAGCCGGCAAATGAAGGATGAAATATAGGTAAGAGGGGATATGACGACTTTGCCAACTTGTTACAAGCCCAAGGCAGCGTTAGACAGAATTGTTGTGAAATTTGATGCCAATGCGATTAACCCGCCTTACAGCTCACATGAATTGTTAAGACATAGCCTTTTTTTTTCGCATGTGTCGACACCTTGTTGTTTGAAGCGTCGCCAATCCTGAGGGTGACGTAGCAGTGCCAAGCTTTTGCGCCATTGCAGCGGAAGGTTGCAGGCAGCTTTGAGCCGAATTTCAAACCTATGCTTAGCAATGGGAGACAGTAACGGGGTTTCGAAAATATGATCCTGTATTTTTGTTGCGAATTGTAAGCAAACGAATCATTTTAGAATCATTCTCGTAGGCAAAATTACTTAAGGAGGTTTTATATTTATTTGGTTGAGGACGAATAGTGCGTAATGATGTACTTACTGTACACTTCATAAATAGTCTGTTGGGCATTTTGCGTTTAGAAATAACAGTGATTTGTTGAAGTGTTGAGTTTCAAAGAGCCTGTGTAAAGATTGGGCAGTGCACGAAAATTAGCGAAGCTGTTGTTTAAGAGACGACTATCCGTAGCATATCCAGACTGCTAATGCCGCTGTAGGTAACCGTACGTTAGTGATAAACAATTTATGTCCAGTAATAAAATCTTTTGTGACGAGTAACGTAGTTGTACCAGAGAGCATCTGTTCAAAAATTACCCAAATTATGCAAGTGTCCAATGTTGTATATGAACATGAAATTCGAATGTGCCTTGTGAGTGCAATTTTGTCACAGAAGTTAAATTAAACAGGTCGGTAAAAAGAAAAGCGACAGTGATGTAAGCACACTAGCAAATCCGACAATGCTTTTCAATTGCTATACAGGTACAGGAATTGGATGGACGCCCTAATCTCCTCCTCCTCTCTCGCTCTCTCTCTGTCCCTCTTCTTCTGTCCATCTCTTCCTCCTTCGCAACCTCTCTACCCACCACCTCCTCCTCTCTCCTCCTTCCCCCTTCCCCAATCTATCTATCCCCTATCTCCTTCTTCCTCCTTTCTGTGCTGATTTCCTACCCCTCTGTCAACCACCTCTTTCCTCGGACTTTGAGCCTTGTTTATTGGTCTTGCAAAGGAAACATTTATTGGGAACTTAAGTTTCTTGAAATAAACAGAGTTATCGGTGGGGAAAATTGGTATACGGGGGTATGAGAGAGACCTGTCCTAGTGCTGGATCTGTCAGAATAGTAGTTTCAAAGACAATACTCGTATCTCACATGGTTTTAATCTGCGAACGGGTAGGATTACAAATTTTCGGACTATCCACATTCCTTAGCAGTATTCTAATCATAAGCCGATAAGTCATAAATACAACTTCCATGTTTTCTGTTAAAATCGACTGCGAGGAATAGAACGGAATAGCACTTTGTTGTGTGATGCAAAAAGACATAGCCGGAGTTGAACCTAAAATGGTTGTTTACTTAGTCGGTGACCGTATTCAGTTTACGCACGTTTTGAACCCAACCAATGTTTTCCAAGTAAAATATACGTCCAAAATGGCAGTAAATAAAATTTGTAGATATTTGTATTGTCCCACCCAGTGTTCACTAGTAGGGACCATTCACGTACTGCTGCTATGGGCGGTCATTTTACTTGACAAACAAAGGTTGGGGTTGAGAGCGAACGTAGCCAGGAACTGGTCACCGAGTAAGTTGATATCCATTTTAGTTACAGCTCCGGCTGCCTCTTTTTGCATCACAATCTCAAATGAGTTGCTATCCCAGTATTCCCAGCACGCTGGAGTTAGGTAGCATTGTTGTGTATACGATTTAAAAAAAATTATATATAAGGAGAAAGCATTTATGTAAGAGAAACAATTTGTCTCATGGTTTAAGTGCCCTGATATTGTACTTAAAGCTGACTATGAGAAAGAAAGCTAAACTACATGTTTTTACAGCACAGAATTTTTCTTCTCGCAGTTGGTTTTTTGTTAAAACCTATATATTTTCTGGGCTTACCTCTGTCCATTGCCCCCACGAACTTACGCATGTCCCAGTCCGCACCAACCGCCAGCCAGACGCTCTGTATGTGGCGATCCTCAAAAACATCACTGCTCAGTTTTCGCTGGAAGTATCCACGAACTGGCCTCTGACCATGAGCCAGTACTCTTGCACCTCACCAATGCTGCCCTTTCATTTGATGCTCGTTCCACTGCGACCCTCACCAATTGGGACAAGTTTACCAGGGTACTTAATAACACCACTCGACACGACCTCGATTTGACAACACCGGCCAATATAGTCCGTGCTGTGGATTACCTTACCACCAAAATACAGAAAGCAGTGAAACTCTCCACTTCCACTGAACCTCGAAATTTAACACCCCTGGACGCCTTGCCCCCTCTGTTATGAGAGCTGAAGGTGCAAAAGAACCGCTACCGCCGGAGGTGGAAGCAGTTTCGTGACCCCCAGGACAAACGCCAAATGAGACGCCTCCAACGCGAATTCAGCCACCGGCTCGCCGGATGGAGGTCTGAATAGTGGGAGGACAGGATGTCCACTTTCCTACTCCACCAAAAATCTGACTGGGCTGTCATTCGCACCCTGCGGCGTTCTAAGCCAGCGACTGCCCATCCTATTCGCACAGCAGCGGGCTTGTCATACGATACCCTGCAAACTGTCGAAACGCTGGCAGATGCGTTCGAGGCCCAAAACCGCCCTCTGGTCCAGGACCTTTCTCCGAACGAACTACAGGAAGAACATGAAGTCCTGACAGCTGTTGCTGCTTTCTGCAACCGCCCACCCCAGTCTGCTCCCCTTCGTCCATGGCAGAACTTCAGCGCATCCTTCGACGGAAACGTGGCCGGTCGGCCCCTGGATTGGACGGAATTTTAAATGAACATCTTTGCCACCTTCCCCGCACACCACTCATCTTGTTCACCAAGATTTTAAACTGTTGTCTCACATCTGGCCTTTTCCCCCCCCAGTGGAAACAAGCCAAGCTGATTGCGATCCCCAAGAGGTTCAAGGACCCTACAGTCCCCACCAACAACAGGCCCATCAGCCTCCTAAACACTATGGCGAAGGTCCTTGAATCTGTGATCCTTCACCGACTTTCCCAACCTCTTGCAGCAGCTGGGACGATCCGTCCTGAACAGTTTGGATTCACTTGGCACCTCTCTGCTGAACTTCAGGTCCTACGGATCACTGAACACATCAGCAAAGGCTTCAACACTGCCAAGTCGACAGCTGCCGTTTTTCTGGACTTGCAAAACGCCTACGATAAGATCTGGCAAGACAACCTCGTACACAAGATGCTGACACAGACCCCTATACCGGATATTTATGTCAAGATCGTGGATGACTTCCTAGTGGCTCAACGGGGAATGCGTTCTGGCATTCGCCAGTTGTCGGCAGGCACTCCGCAAGGATTGGTGCTATCTCCCATCCTATTTAATATCTATGTCAGTGATATGCCGGTCATCCCCGAGTGCCACCTTGCACAATACGCTGACGACACAGCGCTATACACCACTGGCCGCATTACTGACGCCGTCGTCGCCCGCCTCCAGCGACAGGTGGACGCCACTATCACCTGGTGCCGGACAAACAAAATAGCTCTCAATGCCGCCAAAACTACGGCAGTTTACTTCACGAAACGGCGCCCAGTCCTCCGCCGCAATATCTCGATTTCAGGTGTGCAGGTGCCCTGGTCCCTGACAACCACCTATCTCGGGGTCCAGATGGACCACAAGTTGCTCTTCCACTGTCATGCGGAGTATGTCACCAACAAGGGGCAAAAGCTAACCAGGGCTTTGTACCCGCTCTTTCGCAGTAGGGAACTTAACCTGCATACCAAGCTCCGCATTTACCGAACAGTTATCCTGCCTGCCCTCACGTATGGATCTGCTGCATGGGCCACGATTAGTGTCACCAGGATGCGGACATTGCAGCGCCTGCAGAACAAGGTGCTCAGGTGGAGCCTGCACGCCCCGCCACTCACGAGAATTGTCACTCTCCACGAGGAAGCGGATATCGTCCCCCTAAAGACGACCATACGCAACAACGCGCGGCGGCTCTATGAGAAAGTGGATGCCTTGCGGGACACTGTCCATGGGTTACGCCACGTTGGGACCACACTTCCACACCGCTGGCATCGACATCCGGTTCCCCTAACCATCCTAGAGGAAACGGATTCCGACCATGGCTAACGATAGGTTTGGCACGCCCACCACGGACGCATCCTTTGGCGGGACTAGCCCCCATTCTACGTCCAATACTTTCCAATCATACCTGCCCATGTTAGGCTAAATTTTTCTGCCTGACTCATGTAGTATTGTCACCGTCAGAGGGTGGTACGGGACTACAAGTCCCACCGCCACACCTCCAAAGTGATTTGCAGTGACGCAGTCACTGCCCTGTGGAAATTTACTGCCTCACCAACACAGTTAGACCGCAATAGACCGGTGATGCTATATTGTAACATATCACAAAAAAAAATCATTGCAATCCGAGTATTTGCCACTGTTGCTGTTGCTACAATGGCAGATTTAAGTGAGTTTGAACGTGGTGTTGCAGCCGTCGCGCTTGCGGTGGGGTATAGTTTCTCCGAGGGACCGATGAAGTAGGGATTTTTCCGTACGACCATTTCACGAGTGCACCATGAATCCGGTAAAACATCAAATTTCTGACTTCGCTGTGGCCGGATAAAAATCCTGCAAGAACGGGGCAAATGACGACTGAAAAGAATCGTTCAGCTTGACAGAAGGGCAACCATTCCGCAAATTGCAACAGATTTCAGTGCTGAGCCATCAACAAATGTCAGCGTGCGAACCATTCAACGAAACCTCATCTGTATTGGCTTTCGGAGCCGAAGGCCCTCTAGTGTACCCTTGATGACTGCACGCCACAAAACTTTACGCCTCACCTGGGCCCGTTAGTACTTACATTGGAGTGTTGATGACTGGAAGCATGTTATCTGGGCGGACGAGTCTCGTTTCAAATTGTATTGAGCGTATGGACGTGTATTGGTATGGAGACAACCTCATGAATCCATGGATCCTGCATGCCAGTAGGGGACTGTTCAAGCTGGTGGAGACTCTGTAATGATGTGGGTCGTGTGCAGTTGGAGTGATACGACACTGAAGGGCGACACGTACGTAAACATCATCTCTGACCACCTACATCCATTCATGTCCATCGTGCATGCCGACGCACTTGGGCAATGCCAGCAGGACAATGCGACATCCCATACTTCCAGAATTGCTACAGAGTGCCTCCGGGAAAAGTCTTCTGAGTTGAAACATTTCCGCTGGCCACCAAACTCCCCAGACATGAACATTATTGAGCATATCTCAGATGAGATAGTCTGAAAGTTTTGCAGGAGAATCTCTGTGACGTTTGGAATGTAGGAGGCGAGGTACTGGCAGAAATAAAGCTGTGAGGACGGGGCGTGAGTCGTGCTTGGGTAGCGCAGATGGTAGAACCCTTTCCCGTGAAGCGAAGGTCCCGAGTTAGAGTCTCAGGCGGGCACACAGTTTTAATGTGCCAGGAAGTTTCATCTCTCAGATGCTTTCGTAAGTGCCACACATGGTCGCGAATTGAACAGTGATCCGAATATAGAATAAATTTCCTTAACTAGACGTCTACGTTCACAAAGTTTTTGCTACCAGACTACCGGTTTCGGCCTGTAACGACCATCTTTAGACCTGTTTTTATAAGACGGTTCTGAAGATGGTCATTATAGACCGAAACCGGTAGTCTGATGACAAAAAATTTGTGACCATAGACGCTTAGTAAAGGAAATTTACCTAAGATGCCTTGCAACGTGCTTTTCAGAAGAGATCTCCACCCTTTCGTACTCTTACGGATCTGTGGACAGCCCTGCAGGGTTCATGGTGTCACTATCCTGCATCACTACTTTAGACGTTAGTCGACTCCATGCCACGTCGAGTTGCGGCACTTCTGTGTCCTCGCGAGGGCCCTACACGATCTTAGGCAGGGTCTTTGTTTAATGATTGCAAAGGCAGCATCCTGTTATATGACGTTTAACTATCAAGCCACGAATATCGCCATAATACACTCCTGGAAATTGAAATAAGAACACCGTGAATTCATTGTCCCAGGAAGGGGAAACTTTATTGACACATTCCTGGGGTCAGATACATCACATGATCACACTGACAGAACCACAGGCACATAGACACAGGCAACAGGGCATGCACAATGTCGGCACTAGTACAGTGTATATCCACCTTTCGCAGCAATGCAGGCTGCTATTCTCCCATGGAGACGATCGTAGAGATGCTGGATGTAGTCCTGTGGAACGGCTTGCCATGCCATTTCCACCTGGCGCCTCAGTTGGACCAGCGTTCGTGCTGGACGTGCAGACCGCGTGAGACGACGCTTCATCCAGTCCCAAACATGCTCAATGGGGGACAGATCCGGAGATCTTGCTGGCCAGGGTAGTTGACTTACACCTTCTAGAGCACGTTGGGTGGCACGGGATACATGCGGACGTGCATTGTCCTGTTGGAACAGCAAGTTCCCTTGCCGGTCTAGGAATGGTAGAACGATGGGTTTGATGTCGGTTTGGATGTACCGTGCACTATTCAGTGTCCCCTCGACGATCACCAGTGGTGTACGGCCAGTGTAGGAGATCGCTCCCCACACCATGATGCCGGGTGTTGGCCCTGTGTGCCTCGGTCGTATGCAGTCCTGATTGTGGCGCTCACCTGCACGGCGCCAAACACGCATACGACCATCATTAGCACCAAGGCAGAAGCGACTCTCATCGCTGAAGACGACACGTCTCCATTCGTCCCTCCATTCACGCCTGTCGCGACACCACTGGAGGCGGGCTGCACGATGTCGGGGCGTGAGCGGAAGACGGCCTGATGGTGTGCGGGACCGTAGCCCAGCTTCATGTAGTCGGTTGCGAATGGTCCTCGCCGATACCCCAGGAGCAACAGTGTCCCTAATTTGCTGGGAAGTGGCGGTGCGGTCCCCTACGGCACTGCTTAGGATCCTACGGTCTTGGCGTGCATCCGTGCGTCGCTGCGGTCCGGTCCCAGGTCGACGGGCACGTGCACCTTCCGCCGACCACTGGCGACAACATCGATGTACTGTGGAGACCTCACGCCCCACGTGTTGAGCAATTCGGCGGTACGTCCACCCGGCCTCCCGCATGCCCACTATACGCCCTCGCTCAAAGTCCGTCAACTGCACATACGGTTCACGTCCACGCTGTCGCGGCATGCTACCAGTGTTAAAGACTGTGATGGAGCTCCGTATGCCACGGCAAACTGGCTGACACTGACGGCGGCGGTGCACAAATGCTGCGCAGCTAGCGCCATTCGACGGCCAACACCGCGGATCCTGGTGTGTCCGCTGTGCCGTGCGTGTGATCATTGCTTGTACAGCCCTCTCGCAGTGTCCGGAGCAAGTATGGTGGGTCTGACACACCGGTGTCAATGTGTTCTTTTTTCCATTTCCAGGAGTGTAGTTCTCCAGTATCTATCATCCGGCTGAAGTTCCACAGGCGATCTCCCGTCAGCCTTTTCCGTTGTTCTGGTATGACCGTGTCGGCAGTGTAGCGCCAAACCAGGAATCACACCATGCTGACATGCGACGATGGTTCTGCAGTGAGGGCTGCTAAGAACCGTGGTATCCTAACCGAAACCAGCTACCAAAAGTTAGTCTGAAACACTATGACGTAATGATGAACGAGAATAAGCTGATCAATTTTATTAAAGAAGGTACGAGTACCATTCGATTTTACATCGTTGACTTCGAATTATTTGACATACTTCGTAAGGCCCATTTGGATATTGGTCATGGAGGGCGGGACAGAATGTTGAAAGAACTCTCACCCAAGTATAACAACATTACCCGTCATGATACTGAGCAGTACATACACCTTTGTGAGGCTTGCCAGAAGAATGAAAACGTGTTAAAAAAGGTACTGTGGTCATGCCAGTGATTTTTTCGGAATTCATTTCCAGTTCTCAGGACGATCCCATCGGTTTTCAGTCCCATCTTGAGAGAGAGTACAAGTTTTTAATAGTCAGCCAATACCATCTCACTAAGTTTGTAGATCTTAGGCCTCAGAAATCAAAGAGAGCGGAAGAAGTAGGCTGCAACCTCATCGACATATTTACGTTTCTTGGTGCTCCAATGATTCTACAACCCGATAACAACGGGGAATTAGGAAACGATGTGGTAAGCAGCCTAAAGGAGTATTAGGCCACTTTGATGATGGGCCACGGTAGCCCGCGCCACTCATAATGTGACCGTATCGTTGAAAGAGCACATCAGGACGCTGATAACATGTCGTGTCCTTGGACGCAAGGGGAAAAAAAACCTAGCTGCTGGAGCGGCCTGCCCAAATTATGAGAAACAGAGCTTGGATTGACAGTTCACCGTTGGAAGCAGAGCTGGAATAGGTCATTCTAAGTCGTCCCTGCCTGACGACGTTTTGCAAGACATTTGAGATTGATGAAGAGCTGCAAAAAATAATAGAGAGTGTACAAACAACAGAAAAGTAGAAAGAAAGACGAGATGAATCAGTGCTAGAGGCACAGCTCCCTGCAGAAGACGTAGATGAGAATGCAATCCATGATGGCGGAAGCCAGTGATGGAACCATGGTTATCGAAGAGTCTTCCATTTTTGTGGTTACCGAAAATCCTCCTTTTTCTGATCAGCTTGTCTTCAGGAAAGGTAAAGGCACCAGAGAAGCAATTCTGACGTTGACGTTGATAATGGAAGCACGACTAAAGGCAAATCAAGACACGTTCGTAGAATTTGTCTACCGGGAAAAAGCGTTCGACAATGTAAAATGGTGCAAGATATTCGATATCCTGAGAAAAAGTGGGGGTTATCTATACGGAGAGACGGGTAACATACATTACGTACAAGAGCCAAGAGGGAAAAAAAGAGTGGACGATCAAGAACCATGTGCTCAGATTAGAAATGGCGTAAGATAGGAATGTAGTCTTTCGCCCCTACTGTTCAATCTGTAATCGAACAAGCAATGATGGAAGTAAAAGAAAGGCTCAGGAGTGGAATTAAAATTCAAGGTGAAAGGATATAAATGATACGATCCACTGATGACATTGCTATCTTGAGTGAAAATGAAGAGGAATTATATGATCTGCTGAATGGAACGAGCAGTCTAATGAGAACAGAATATGGATTGGGAGTAAATGGAAGAAAGACGAAAGTAATGAGAAATAGCAGAAATGAGAGCAACGAGAAACTTAATATCAGCATTGATGGTAACGAAGTAGATGAAGTTAAGGAATTCTGCTGCGTGGGAAAATCCGAAGTAAATCGGCAAGAAATTTTTCGCGATTTTGGATAACAAAATTTCTATCTTATATATTATTCATATATTTATACACAATATATACTTAAAAAATATGTAACCTATGTCCGTCCGAACGTTTAGTAGAGAATCGCGTAAAAATTTGAACAAAATCGGTCAATAACGTTTCGAGGTTTTTGGTAACAACGTTAAACTGCGTATACCGATATACATTATCGGATGTAAATCGGAGGCATGCAGTAAGGATGCCAGTTTGTGGCCTCTGGTGTCATAAGGAGCCACTGTGTAGGAACTGCAGGGTGTTGTGCTGTGCTGCGCCATGGCTCGGCCTTGACCGCGCCATTAAGAAAGTCAATTACTTATTCGGACCGCCGCCAGTGAATCATGCTCGACCGCTGGCGAGCTCTGTTCGTTGCGGGCCTTTTACGTCCGCGCCGCACCCAGCAGTAAACACATTAACTAACCAATAAACGCGAACGGGGAAGGAACGCCGCAACGGCCATAAATTAGCATAAGCTGCTATTACTGGCGATTTATCAGGGACTCGAGCTGTATTTCTATTTAATGTGTTTCATTCTTTTCAGTTAATTGTCATTTGTCGTAGAGTTTTTACTACTAACTGTTAGACAGGTGCGTGGGATGTGACAAGCCATAAATAAAGATAACAATATATTTAACGTTTCATATTAACTTCTGTACGCTTTTACTGCAATATGTTGTTCAATATGTTTCCACTATGCAGGCGTGCTTGTAGTTTATTAGGAACTAACTGCTGGGGAAAACTACTGTAATAAACATTCCACTGTGGTAACTGCTTTACGATACTACCTCATTTATCTGCAGGGATCAAGATTTAATTAAAATCTCTACGTATGCAGTTTGCAAAATAACAGATTGTAGAGAATCTTGCAAGGTAATTGCGGAACAGTTTACCACTCACAATAATAGTTTGACCTCTGCTCATTCCTTGAACGTTGAACGTAATTTCTTTGATGTACAATTTTCCTATCCTGTATAACATACTGCAGTGAAACGGACAATGTTGTCGGTGTATAATGTTATTCAGCCACCGTTACGCAACAATAGGTTTTGATTCATATCACAAGGCTGCTGCCAACCTGTCTTCATGTGCAGGAAGTAAAACAATCAATAAAGAAACAAAATGTCTATTTGGCCCAAGTTTTGCATTTTTGCTGTCACATGGCGGTGACAATGAAGCAGGGACATAGCCGAGATGGGGCGACTTGCGTACCTCAGTGGTACAGATAGTCACACAAGGGGTGCAACAACACCAGTGGGGTTAGCTGGCGTAAACTGTGCCAGCACACCATGCAGCATAGAGGTTACGAGAAGATCGATAGAGGCCAATGATAGACTCGCAGGAAATGCGCAGCCAACACTCTCTCAGCCATCAGTATGTAGATCGCCACTATGGACCAGAGGGCCAGTCTGTCACAGTCTGTCGCAAAGAGTGAGTTCCCGTCTGTGATCGAGTGAAACATCAGTCATGGTCCAGTCACTTGCAGTCACAGACAACACCAAGCGACCACGGTAGTGTAGATGGCGGTCTTGTACTTTACCAGCAGTGAAGCCATCGTGGACTGTTACAGAGAGATTGTACCACAACAACTATCTTGAGATAAGTAACTTCCTATTCTTGTGAGTAAAGAACCCAGTTAATATATGCATGCAATTTGTGTTATAGAAAGAGCATACCGGCCACCAACCAACATCCTCTCCTTGCTTCCCATGGTACAGAGACAACGAGATGACATAACGGGGTATCTGTGGAGAGGACAGACCAAACCAAGGCTGCATAGGATGGGCGGCTCTGCCTGTTCAGTAGTTGCATGGACAGTAGTCTGGAAGATTGCCTGATCTGGCTTGTACCGTTAGGTAAGAAGCCCTTGATCTGCTGGTACTAAGAACTGTAGAAAGCAAGGGCAAATTACAGCCATTATTTTTTTTTTTTCAGGGGCATCCAGCTCTTCGTGTGGCTTAATGACAATGGCATCTTCTTAGGTCTAACACTTTCGTGGGTAAAGTAGCCCCCATTCGGATCTCTGAGTGGACTACACAGGAGTATTTCGAAAATAGATTATGCAGAAGCAGGTCTAATAATGAGTAACAAAATATGATGGCGGGTAACCTATCATAAACAACATAGAGAACGCATTATCGTAGCCAAGATAGACGCCCACTACAGTAGTACAACCTCATGTGCCAAATAGTTCCGCAGATGATGAACAGAATGAAAGAATGTATGATCAGATGAAGGAAATTTTTATGATGGTTAAGAGAATCGAAAATGTAACTGTGGTAGGAAGTAGGAAAATACAGAGAAGGAAAAAATATTAGGAGAAAATGGACTGGGGAAGAAATGAAAGACCAGGCTTAAGAATCATGATAGAAGGATGTATATGTCAAAGAGACTAAGAGACGCTGGGGTTTCAGAGTGATTACATGTTTAATGGTAAGTCAGAGATTTTAAACTTTAAGACATTTCCAGGGGCAACTGTGGACTTCGATCATAATTTATTGGTTATGAACTGCAGATTAAAATTGAAGAATTTCCAAAAAAGTGGGAAACTACACAGGAGGGATCAGGTTAAATTGGAATAACTAGAGGTTTTTGAGAGTTTAAGGGAAGCATTAGATAACGCTGGACTGAACTGGGTGAAAGTAATACAACGGAAGTCGACTGGTTAGTTTTGAGTCACGGAATATAGACGACAGCAGAGGAAAACATACACTATGTGATCAAAAGTATCCGGACACCCCCAAAAAACTTACATTTTTCATATTAAGTGCATTGTTCTGCCACCTACTGCCAGGTACTCCATGTCAGCGATTTCAGCAGTCATTAGACATCGTGAGTGAACAGAATGGGGCGCTTCGCGGAATTCACGGACTTCCAATATGGTCAGATGATTGGGTGTCACTTGTGTCATACGTGTGTACGCGAGATTTGGACACTCCTAATCATCCATAGGTCCACTGTTTCCCATGTCATAGTGAAGTGGAAAAGTTAAGGGACACGTACAGCACAAAAGCGTACAGGCCGATCTCGTCTGTCAGAGACCGACGACAGTTGAAGAAAGTCGTAATGTGTAATAGGCAGAGATCTATCCATACCACCACACAGGGATTACAAACTGCATCAGGATCCATTGCAAGTTCTATGACAGTTAGGCGGGAGGTGAGAAAACTTGGATTTCATGGTCGAGCAGCTGCTCATTAGCCACACATCACGCCGGTAAATGCCAAACGACGCCTCACTTCGTGTAAGGAGCGTAAACATTGGACGATTGAACAGTGGAAAAACGTTGTGTGGAGTGCTGAAGCACGGTACACAACGTGGCGATCCGATGGCAGGGTGTGGGTATGGCGAATGCCCGGTGAACGTCATCTGCCAGCGTGTGGAGCGCCAACAGTAAAATTCCGAAAGAACAGATGCCACCTTCATATCGTTAAACGCTAACCGACTGATGATCTTCTTCAGCGCGGATGCACACGAATTGCCTGAACTCTTGCGGGACTCGGTGGATTGTCTGCCGCGAGTAATGGGTACAATGGCAGGTGCACTAGGAATGTAGTGTGTGGACTATAAGTTGAGAATGTAGGTCTCACGGGGAGCGTAAGTCCCTGCAGTCGCACTACCCTCTGTGCCCTCAGTGGCTCAGATGGACAGAGCGTTTGCGATGTAAGCGTGAGTTACTAGGTTTGAGTCCTGGTCAGGGCACACATTTTCAACTGTCCCCGTTGATGTATATCAACACCTATCAGCGGCTAATGGTATTGATTTAATTGCAATTTCATAAAGAAATATGATCGGTTTATTCTGCATAGCTGAGTTGTGCTGTTACTGTGATACCTTTTCGTTGTAACGTGGATGCCTCTATACAGAAGAATATATGAGTGGTAGGAAATTCGATTAATT
The DNA here is from genome assembly GCF_023864345.2 of Schistocerca serialis cubense. Taxonomy (NCBI): domain Eukaryota; kingdom Metazoa; phylum Arthropoda; class Insecta; order Orthoptera; family Acrididae; genus Schistocerca; species Schistocerca serialis. Next base: position 108,963,304 of record NC_064639.1, on the reverse strand, counting down.
TACTTGATAAACGACTGATGAGAATTGCTCTCATTTATGTTGAACATTTTTCGAATCACAAAGCACTTTCAATTTCTCTGAGTAACAATTTGCTGTGTTAAGGCAGTATAAGTCTTACACCAGATTGCGTATTGTTTGCTTGATGAGTACGTTATTGTGGCAGCTAGATAGCGCTTTACATTGCCGAGCCCCAGCATGCCCCAGCATGCCCATACAGAAAAACGATGCTACGAGCTGCACGTTTCAGTTTATTTTCGATGAGATGCTGATTGCCACTCGGTAAACCAAGCATAAAACACAAGAACCTTTCAACTTTCTCTCAGAACTATACTGAAATTTAAAAAGAATGAGAGAAACAAGTGAAAGAAAGTAAAGCGTAGAGAGCACGTGGGAATTGTTCTGCAAGAAGTCTGCTCCCTGTAGGGCACTTTACGAAAGAGCCGCACGTGGCAAAAAGGTTCGGCGAGCCGGCAGCGCGTCCCTGCAGGGCCATTGCCAGAATCCGGTCTGCGGAGCTCTCGGCGCGCGAAACCCAATCTAATCTCACACTCCGGGCTGCAGGCTGCGCAGGAGGCGCCGACTGAAATGTGTTTACTCTTCCACTCAGCCTGGTGCGCGGCAAGAAGTTCGCTGTAGTGAAGGACAAGAAACTGTCGCTCAAGAGAACGTCAGATAGAAAGCTTTCCCGTTACGTTGATTCCAATATGTACCGTCTTCGTTTCCATTCTCCAACATCTAAAATTGTATCACATTCGGAGAACGACGAGAATAATCGCATGACATTGACCGTTAGTATCGTTTTACCTGAGGCACTGTACGCTGTGAACCCGAATTCCACGGACAATCATGTTCAGAAATATTTTCAAAGTATTTTGGTATAAGGGATCCGCGATCTCCAGTGGCTCGTGCGATTTATTCGGTTTATTATAGCAGCGGAAAAGGGTGCAATATGCAATCACCAAAACATACCAGGGCGTTCAATACGTAATGCAACACATTGATTTCTAAAAGGAGGTTGGTTTCATTTAGAATTCCAATACGCCTTATTGTTCCTCACTATTTTGGGTACAAAACACTATTTTTCGACATAATATCGGTTCGATGGGAGAGCCTTAAGCCACTTTGCTGGGAGGCCGTGTATGCCCACGTGGTACCACTCTACTGGTCGACGTCGGAGCTAACGTCTTGATCCATCAATAACTACTCCATCACCTATGTACAGCTTCCCCCGAAGTGCATCCTTCATTGCACCAAACAGACTGACGTCGGAAGGTGCGAATCCGGGCTGTAGGGTGGATGAGGAAAAACCGTACAATGAACATTTGTGAACTCCTCTTGGGTGCACAGACTCATCGGAGGCCTTGCGTTGTCATGGAGAAGAAGTAGTTCGTTTGCATCCGTAGATCACATCGAGTAAGAGCGTCGGGACATTCCAACATTCCAGTAATCACAGCTGTGTACTGTCGGGAGTTCGGACAAGTTTGCGCGACCTTGTTGTGGTGGTAACAAACGCCACGCCCAACGAATCACCGTGCTTTTTTTCAATGACAGGTCTCCATAGACATTCTGCAAGGGCCCATGGATACCTGCAATGCTATAGTTTTCTGCCAAAAGAAAAACTCAGTGACGGCTCTCTGCTTGCAACGGACCTTCGCTACAGACTACAGTGCCGCCACTAATGTGTACTTCATGAAATTCTAGGGGCTGAAGCAGGAGTATTCCACGATGTCCCACTATAAATTCTGCATTTTCTCAACCTAAATTGGCCGAGAAAAAAAATGGGTTGCGTTATTTATTGGACGCTCCTCGTACAAAACTAATCACAAAGCCACCTGTGTACAAAACTACTATGATGTGTTTGCCGTCACTGTGGGAACAGCTCACGACAGCGTCTTTGTGCTTTTCTTCTACTGTATTCAGTGTACCCATGTACTGCGTGCATATCTGCTTACTCTCCAACAGTAAAGCAATCTGTACTACTCTGTATTAGTGCTAACATACCGCGAAATAACAAAGCTGAGAGGAAATGGAGCGGCACAGAATGGAACCTACACCGATGAGCCAAAACGTTACGACCACTTCCACGTGTTGGTCCACCTCTGGAACCCAATTCAGGAATTATGCTGGCTGCCATGGACTCGACAAGTACTTGATAGGTACCTGGAGGTTTGTGGTACTAAACCCCTACACTTCCAGAAATTTACAGGCGGCTTGTTTGTGGACCCGGAGCTGGTCCCCGATTGCGTCCCTGTTGCGTTTCATCGGATTCAGATAATCTGAATTTGATGTCCAAGACACCAACGTTAGTTCACTATCAAGCTCTTCAAACCATTGCACGACGATTCTGGACTTGTGATATGGACAGTTATCCTGCTGGAAGATGCCGTCGCTCATGGGAGAAGGCATCAAGCGTAAGGAGTTACAGGTGGTCCCTAACAATGTTCACGTAGTCCACAGCTGTCGTGGTGCCTTCGATTGCTACCGCAGGTCCCAAGGAAGCCCAGGTGAACATCCCCCATGACCCAGTACTGGTCCCACCGGCCTGCGTCCGCGGCGCGCGGCTTGTTCCGATCATCCGTTCGCCTGAATGACGGCGTATCTGGACACGACTATCGACATGGTTTAACAATAAACGGGATTTATCTGACCACGCGACACTGTTCCGCTTATGCACGATGCAATCTCGATGATCCTGTGCCCATTGTAATCAAAACTGACAATGTTGTTGGGTCTACATGGGAATATAGGTAACATTCCATCAGAATTTCTAAAATCATTGGGGGAAGTGGCAACAAAACGACTATTCACGTTGGTGTGTAGAATATATGAGTCTGGTGATATACCATCTGACTTTCGGAAAAACATCATCCACACAATTCCGAAGACGGCAAGAGCTGACAAGTGCGAGAATTATCGCACAATCAGCTTAACAGCTCATGCATCGAAGCTGCTTACAAGAATAATATACAGAAGAGTGGAAAAGAAAATTGAGAATGCGCTAGGTGACGATCAGTTTGGCTTTAGGAAAAGTAAAGGGACGAGAGAGGCAATTCTGACGTTACGGCTAATAATGGAAGCAAGGCTAAAGAAAAATCGAGACATTTCATCGGATTTGTCGACCTGGAAAAAGCGTTGGACAATATAAAATGGTGCAAGCTGTTCGAGATTCTGAAAAAAGTAGGGGTAAGCTATAGGGAGAGACGGGTCATATACAATATGTACAACAACCAAGAGGGAATAATAAGAGTGGACGATCAAGAACGAAGTGCTCGTATTAAGAAGGGTGTAAGACAAGGCTGTAGTCTTTCGCCCCTACTCTTCAATCCGTACATCGAGGAAGCAATGATGGAAATAAAAGAAAGGTTCAGGAGTGGAATTAAAATACAAGGTGAAAGGATATCAATGATACGATTCGCTGATGACATTGCTATCGTGAGTGAAAGTGAAGAAAATTTAAATGATCCGCTGAACGAAATGAACAGTCTATCGAGTACACAGTATGGTTTGAGAGTAAATCGAAGAAAGACGAAGGTAATGAGAAGTAATAGAAATGAGAACAGCGAGAAACTTAACATCAGGATTGATGGTCACGAAGTCAATGAACTTAAGGAATTCTGCTACCTATGCAGTAAAATAACCAATGTCGGACGGAGCAAGGAGGACATCAAAAGCAGACTCGCTATGGCAAGAAAGGCATTTGTGGCCAAGAGTAGTCTACCAATATCAAATACCGGTCTTAATTTGAGGAAGAAATTACTGAGGACGTACGTCTGGAGTACAGCATTGTATGGTAGTGAAACATGGACTGTGGGAAAACCGGAACAGAAGAGAATCGAAGCATTTGAGATGTGGTGCTACAGACGAATGTTGAAAATTTGGTGGACTGATAATGTAAAGAATGAGGAGGTTGTACGCAGAATCGGAGAGGAAAGGAATATGTGGAAAACACTGATAAGGAGAAGGGACAGGATGATAGGACATCTGCTAAGACATGAGGGAATGACTTCCATGGTACTAGAGGGAGCTGTAGAGGGCAAAAACTGTAAAGGAAGACAGAGATTGGAATACGTCAAGCAAATAATTGAGGACGTAGGTTGCAAGTGCTACTCTGAGATGAAGAGGTTAGCACAGGAAAGGAATTCGTGGCGGGCCGCATCAAACCAGTCAGTAGACTGATGACCAAAAAAAAAAAAAAACATGGGAATACGTTGGGGGAGTTCTGCAGCAAAAGACCATGGTCAACACTGTGCATTGAACGGTGTGCTCTAAAACACCTGTGCCTGCGCCGGCACTGCAGTGTGTCATCAGATCTGCCACAGATCGCCGCCTATCCTGCTTTGGAGAGTGGGATAGTCTCCACTCCCCATGTTCTGTGATGAGGTATGGACGTCCAACTTTTTGTCCCCTACTCGTAGTTTCAGTGTTTTTCAACCATTTTCCATAGATGCCCACGACAGTAGCACGCGAACAGCAGTCGAGCTTCGCCATTTCCAAGACGCTCGTTCCCAGGCACAGGGCAACAATACTCTGGCTTTTGGCAAAGTCGCATAGGTCGTAGGAGTTCCGTATTTGGGCCACTTATCGTCGCTAAAATGACTCCCCAATCGTCTCTGCCCCGCTCACATATAAAGGGCGTTCAAAAAGCTTTGGACAGTTGTCACTAATTTTTTTTATGTTTTGCAGGAGAAGAATGAAATATTTTGTGAACTTGCTTGGAACATTTAGCTATACATTGAGCCTACTCAACGTAGCTTCCATGAGGAACAATTTTCCAGCCGGCCGCTGCGGTTGAGCGGTTCTAGGCGCTTCAGTCCGGCGCCGCTCGGCTGTTACGGTCACAGGCTCGGGCACGGATGTGTGTGATGTCCTTAGGTTAGTTAGGTTTAAGTAGTTCTAAGTCTAGGGGACTGATGTCCTCAGATGTTAAGTCCCATATTGCTTGGACCCATTTGAGGAACAATTCTCCGACCCATTTTCCTGATTTTCTCCTGCGTCATAAGGGCTGTATGGGGTTTGGCATTGTCATAGTGTAGTCTGATGAGCTGACCCTGAAGTTGTAGTCTATGGGTCTTGATGGCACGTAGCAACTTGTCCAATGACAAACAGTAATGGTCTCGATTAATAGTGGAGCCACGTTCCTAAAAGTCAATGAAAATAACACTACACCGATCACAGAAGAAGGAGGCCATCACCTTTCGCCCAGCTGTTCGTTAAAGTCTTGGTTTCTTCTTCCCAGGGGAACCCGGATGATGCCACTTCATGGATTGGGTTTTGCTCTTAGGTTCGGAGAAAAACAACCATGTTTCATCCTAGGTAATGGTGCCGTGAATACACTTTTTCCACTCTTCAGTGAAGATCTTCGTGATTCTTGCTCATCGTTTTCATTTCTCTTGTCAATAATCTAGGCACCCAACGTGCACAGATTTTTCTGTACCCTAGTGACTGTACCAGTGATACCACACTACCCAGTGACAAACGAGTCATTTCAGGAAGCTGTCGTGTCATCACACATCTGTCATCTTGGATGATTTGATCAATGGTCTCCTTATTCACATCACTCACTGCCGTCGATGGTCTGCCACATCGTGGATCGTCCAGTAGAGAGAAATTACCTTCTTTAAACCTCTACAACCACTGCTGGATACTGCTAGATACTGAATCGGTCCATAAACAGGGAGCAACTTCTGTGAGAGGAACTCCATCACTGACCATTGTAACAACATGACATCTACTTCATTGTCCACTAGGGCTCACCTGTATATAAAAGAAAATACTTTAGTATACCAACTTATAGCGAAATGTTCCAAACATGTTCACAAAATATTTCATTCTCCTCCTATAGCCTGCAGGGGTGGCCGCGTGGTTCTAGGCGCTTCATTCTAAAACCGCGGGACCGCCACGCTCACAGGTACGAATCCTGGCTGGGGCATGGATGTGTGTGATGTCCTTAGGTTAGTTAGGTTTAAATAGTTCTAAGTTCTAGGTGACTGATGACCTCAGAAGTTAAGTCCCATAGTGCTCAGAGCCATTTGAACAATTTTTTCCTCCTGCAAAAAACAGAAAAGTTAGAGACGACTATGCAAAACTTTTTGAACGCCCTTTGTACTTCTCTTACAACGTGACGTGCCCTCGGCGCCACCAGGCAGCATACAACATCGCGGTCGGCAGAGGTCATAATGTTTTGGCTCATCAGCGTATAGCACGAACAGAAAAGTAGACATTTCGTCGTCAGCATCATGTACTATGAGTGAATGGAACAAGTTAGTTTCCAAACGAAACACACAATGTAGACAGTCACCATTTCGACGGCTGTGCAGACAATTTCAGTGCAATACAGAAACAGAGGTAAATGTAAAGAATCAAACGAAATCCGATACTCTGCAGCGATCCACCGGAGACCATGTTTCCCTTACACAAAATTGCGCAGAAAATATCCCTGGAAAACCTTCAAAATTTTGTTGGTTGAGATAAGCCACAGGCTCCCGTTCGTGTAACATACAACAAAAGTCAGCTTTCAATCACAAAGAGAGAATTTTTACAGGATGACGTTACGAGACCAAGGATTCATTCTCCATCAGTTTTTTGTAAGCTTTTGTACGTATATCGTTTTGTTTCTGTTGCATAAACTAAGAGATATAGTTAACTGTAAAATAATAGTAATTAACAAAAGCTACTTCTAGATTGCTTCTGGACTTGAAACACAATTCTTTAACTTTGGGAGTTACTCCGGTATATGTTTTACACATGGCAACATTTTTCTCCCGAAATTTTGATTGTTGTTTTAACGATGGAAACATAAAAATGGCAAAGGGTGACCTTCATTACTAATAATTGAAAACTATCGCTGCGAAGAAAAGGGTGAATTGTGCCCTTGAAAAAAGTCTTTGATAATTTTCCTAATGACATAAAATTGCTGATGGCAAAGCTAAATTTGAAAATAGCTAAATGATTTCCTTTTAGATAACTCCGTCTACCCTACGGAAAATTTTTTATTTATGTACTTGTAAGGCTTTTGGTAAAAAAGTTTCACATACTTATGTCTTAAAAAATGTTAGTTTGTTTTATCTGAACTAATCAGCAAATGTCCAATACGCAGTTACATTTAAATACAAATTAAGTTAATTACCTATAAACTGATTTCTTCAGCTTCGTTAAGACATATGTGTAAATGATCCATGGTACATGGAAGTAACTACCTAACGCCCTGATTACTTAGTAATTACATGAAATGTACTCGCAGTTGCTGTATAATGGAATGGCGACAATGAAAATTTGTGCCGGATCGGGCCTCGAACCCAGATTTCCCGCTTATCGCGAGCTTTTGCCATACCATTAGGCTATCCGAGCACGCTTCGCGGCTAGACCCGAACTTCCATTTGCTGTCAACCATGTGTCTGCAGCCATCAGTCGTACATTTAGTATGTGTATTACCGTACAGGGGAGACATTTTAATTGAAAGTCGCTTTCCCAGTGTCGGCGGATAAATACTATATTGAAGTGCCTGTGTTGTTTAGAAATACGATGCAATATTCCTTCGGAGATGTATCTATGTGCGAAGGAAACAGGGACTCTGCAACACCGCACTCAATTATTACTTTCTGTACTAAGTTGTGAGTGAAAGTTGCGAAGAATTTAAGTGGTGACAATTGCGAGTTTATAGAATAGATATTCTGTTAACCTTATTTTCTTATATTCGTCTTATAACCACTTTTTGACTGATATTCCAAGTCCTATGTCGTCTCTGGCATAATCTCAATGTCAATGACGAACTTTAAAGTTCTTATTTCTTCTTCCTGAACTTTAATTCCATTTCCAAATATCTCCTTTACTGCTTGCTCAACGTCACATTGAAAAACATGGGCGATATATACAACAATGTCTCCCTTCTCAACTACTCCTACTCTCCCATGCGCTTAGACTCCTGTAGCACCAGCCCAGTTCCTGTACAACCGAAGACAGCCTTTCGCTTGCTAGGATTTATGTGTGCTACCTTCAATCGAATAATGATAATGGAAGACAGAAAAAGAGCTCGCATTTTACTTTTTCACATAGGTTAACGCATTTCGGTAGACTGTTCCTTTGTTTGGTTCGTAAGCTACAATATCAGCAGTACGTACCCTTTTGTAACGGAGATTCACGTTAAGGTGGTTGTCCAACAGTAGATAAAAAAAATATTCCCCCCCCCCTGCTTCTGCTGCAAGCCGAAGCGCAATGATCGGATGTGCTTTTAATTATTTTAACAAGTCTTTATTTACCTGAAATTCTCCTTTAGTGAATATTCACATTCAGAACTTGGCTCATCGTCTGTTCGGTACCGATTCGTTTTGGAATTGCCTTAAAAAACGATTACAAAATGATAGTATGTGGGAATGCAGTTAATCTGTAAAGCAGTCGGACTCCTTTTACAAAATTACGCGTGTTCTGTTTAGGAAATACTAAGGTAATGAAAATACAGACGTGTAACCAGTTTCACTGTCAGAGAGAGCTCAACACTGATAACGTTACCGGTTTTATAAGCCGTAAACAAAGATCATTTGTCGTCGTGTAATTACATGTACTTTGCTATTTTGTTATCGCTTTGGGCTTATTACACTGATCATTGTCTTATCCAACTTTTATTACAAAATATGTATTTTATATATGAAAACGGACGCTATACAGCTATTAACAGATCGAAACATAAGTGATGAATCAATTTGAATGACTCTCCACTTGCGTTTTTGATCTGATAACGGAAATCTGTCGAAATATGTTATCTACATTACGCACTAAGGTGCGATCCAGACAGACAGTTCGGTAGATTAGTGAAAGACATGTAAGTCCGCAGCTCGTGGTCGTGCGGTAGCGTTCTCGCTTCCCGCGTCCGGGTTCCCGGGTTCGATTCCCGGCGGGGTCAGGGATTGTCTCTGCCTCGTGATGACTGGGTGTTGTGTGATGTCCTTAGGTTAGTTAGGTTTAAGTAGTTCTAAGTTATAGGGGACTGATGACCATAGATGTTAAGTCCCATAGTGCTCAGTCATTTGAACCATTTGAAAGACATGTAAGTATAAACGTCTTTTCTGATGGTTTATGGGCGTCAGCCACTTAGTTGTTCACTGTGTAGAACCATTCATTTTCCAGAGTTCTGTCGCTGTAATCAACACTACAAAGCGCTTTCAGTTTGTTCAAGCCCAGTTTTCCCCTTGCACATGTTTCACTTATATAAAATTTTGTAATCCCGAGGTACAGTTTCAAAAATCTCTAAGTGTAATTGTCTTACATCCAAAGGTTGGTTTGATCCTCTTAGTAATAGGCATATCCTTGTATTTGTGCGACCGACAAACTTAACTGGTCATGGGGGGACCTACAATTTAATATGCAGATTGCCATTTCTGGCCGGCTGGAGTGGCCGTGCGGTTCTAGGCACTACAGTCTGGAACCGAGCGACCACTACGGCCGCAGGTTCGAATCCTGCTTCGGGCGTGGATGTGTGTCATGTCCTTAGGTTAGTTAGGTTTAATTAGTTCTAAGTTCTAGGCGACTGATGACCTCAGAAGTTAAGTCGCATAGTGCTCAGAGCCATTTGAACCATTTTGCCGTTTCTGGGACAAACAAATCATGTCCCGAGGCAGGTCGTCAGTGTGAAAGGTCGTGTTTACAATCGTTAGTGTAGGGCGTTGTGACGAACCAAGTCATTTTCAGAAAGGCTTTGGTAAAACACGTGTTTTTGAAGTTGCAGATATGCCATCAGGAGCGTCGGTTGCGGAGGTGGAGTCTACTAGAGGCGGAAGACGTGCAGAGTAATGCCCTTCCCCAGAAAGAAGTTATCGTCATTTCGTAATGCATTCATGGGATACAAGAGAAAACGCATGTTTGGCGATGTCGCGGGGACATGAACCCCGCCGGCGGTGAGTCAAGGCTGCGTCGGACATCGACCCGCGTGCAGCAGCCGCCGCGTCACACAGTGCACAGTGGACGACCACTCCACTCTACTCCGTCCCGCTAGCTCCAGCAGCCGAGTCGCTTTCTCTGCTCGCCCCACGGGGAAACATCTTCGGCAGCACGCAGCGGATTACATAGCTGCTCGCCTTCCTCGCAGCAGTGGGAAGCAGTATAAACGCAGGGTTCGTGTGAAAGTAATATACAATGTCTGCAGCACAAGTGTATCAAATTTATCTACATCTACATCCATACTCCGCAAGCCACCTGACGGTGTGTGGTGGAGGGTACTTTTAGTACCTCTATCGGTTCTCCCTTCTATTCCAGTCTCGTATTGTTCGTGGAAAGAAAGATTGTCGGTATGCCTCTGCGTGGGCTCTAATCTCTCTGATTTTATCCTCATGGTCTCTTCGCTAGATATACGTAGGAGGGAGCAATATACTGCTTCACTCCTCGGTAGAGGTATGTTCTCGAAACTTTAACAAAAGCCGTATACCGAGCTACTGAGCGTCTCTCCTGCAGAGTCTTCCACTGGAATTTATCTATCTCCGTAATGCTTCCGCGATTACTAAATGATCCTGTAACGAAGCGCGCTGCTCTCCGTTGGATCTTCTCTATCTCTTTTATCAACCCTGTCTGGTACGGATCCCACACTGTTGAGCAGTATTCAAGCAGTGGGCGAACAAGCGTACTGTAACCTACTTCCTTTGTTTTCGGATTGCATTTCCTTAGGATTCTTCCAATGAATCTCAATCTGGCATCTGCTTTACTGACCATCAACTTTATATGATCACTCCATGTTAAATCACTCCTAATGCCTACTCCCAGATAATTTATGGAATTAACTGCTTCCAGCTGCTGACCTGCTATTTTGTAGCTAAATGATAAGGGATCTATCTTTCTGTGTATTCGCAGCACATTACACTTGTCTACAATGAGATTCAATAGCCATTCCCTGCACCATGCGCCAATTCGCTGCAGATCCTCCTGCATTTCAGTACAATTTTCCATTGTTACAACCTCTCTATATACCACAGCATCATCCGCAAAAAGCCTCGGTGAGCTTCCGATGTTATCCACAAGGTCATTTATGTATATTGTGAATAGCAACGGTCCTATGACACTCCCCTGCGGCACACCTGAAATCACTCTTACTTCGGAAGACTTCTTTCCATTGAGAATGACAAGCTGCGTTCTGTTATCTAGGAACCCTTCAGTCCAATCACACAATTGGTCTGATAGTCCATATGCTCTTACTTTCTTCATTAAACGACTGTGGGGAACCGTATAGAACGCCTTACGGAAGTCAAGAAACACGGCATCTATCTGGGAACCCGTGTCTATGGCCCTCTGAGTCTCGTGGACGAATAGCGCGAGCTGGGTTTCACACGATCATCTTTTCCGAAACCCATGCTGATTCCTACACAGTACATTTCTAGTCTCCAGAAAAGTCATTGTACTCGAACATAATACGTGTTCCAAAATTCTATTTCTTAGAGTTATAGGTCTATAGTTCTGCACATCTGTTCGACGTCCCTTCTTGAAAACGGGGATGACCTCTGCCCTTTTCCAATACTTTCGGACTCTACGCTCTTCTAGAGACCTACGGTACACAGCTACAAGAATGGGGGAAAGTTCCTTCGCGTACTCTGTGTAAAATCGAACTGGTATCCCATCAGGTCCAGCGGCCTTTCCTGCTTGGAGCGATTTTAATTGTTTCTCTATCCCTCTGTCGTCAATTTCGATATCTGCCATTTTGTCATCAGTGTGATAATCTAGAGAGGGAAAGTAGTAGACACGTACAAGATATAAACAGTCATTATGGAATTATATAGTTACTTTCATAATACAAGTAACAAAATAAGGCGTTTGCATTTACTAGTTGGAAATTGGTATATAGACACTCACTGCCCCTCTGTGTTATTGCATTGTTAGTAGTTTGTCTAATCTCATTTTGTCCTAGTTACCTCAAAAATTCACTTCGGCAGTGATTTTCTTAGTATTTGTAGCTGTTACAGTGAAATTGTCGTCCACTCTCCTTGTATCGCTCTTTTCAGCTCAAGTAAGGCCTCAAACTACCTTCCACTGCTATAAACGTGTCTTGCAAGTGTTATCCAAAGATACTATGCTTGAATAACTCAACTTCTTGGATATTTGACGATTAGCGAGTCCCGTTTATTTATTTATGTGTTTATTTATTTGGTTCACTTCGAGCCTTTAGGACCACCGGTGACTTGGTCAGTACACTTTCTTTCTTCCAAATATCTCTTCACAATCACGTTCTACCTGACTCCCTCTGCTTCTGTGCTATTAAATTTTAATTCTAGTATCAATTCACCTATGATCTTTCACTGTGTTACTGTAGCTGGATCTATCCTGCACTGCAGCATACGGTTTCTTTTTCCTCTCTTATTCCAACTGTTTGCCAAGCTCCCCTTACTTCTTTCATACAGTTATTCACGGTTAAGCATTTTGTGCTCCATACCTTCTTGGTCAATGTGTTGTCTTCCACCTTCATGATGTGCCCGCAAATATCAGACTCCTCTTCCAAATGATGCTTGAAATTGATTTGGTTCAATATTTCCACACAGTTCCTCCCCTTCAGGATACTTGCTGTTTTTCTCTGGTAGTTGTAATGACAGACTCGTGAAAGACTGCAAAAAAAAAAAAAAAATTCAAAAATTATGTAGGGTAAAGTTGTGGTAAACGGACACTCCAAGCACAATTTTTAAAGCAAGTATAAAAAAATCTACTTTCAAATTTTTATATGACTAACATGCTTATATCTTAAGCCAAAGCATTGGAAGTTAACTTGTTCTTGAAATTTTATTTCCAGCCCACGACTATTGAAATAAGTGGATTGGGCACTAATGCCCGTTTACCCCTAACTGTAGAGGTAAACAGACGCTCCATATGGGGCCTAGTGTATATAAATTCCATCATTTCTCTAGTAAGGGAACTGTGCACCCAACAGCCTTCATTGGGCATTCCTGAAAACATGACTCAATAACAAAAAATGGAATTCATGGCCAGTAGGTTGTTTAATGACTTCCATAACTGGAACAATTCACGCAAACAAGGTACGGATCATTCTCATTTGAAAAAAACATACAACCTGAAACTAGAGAGAACAGTCTAGACACTGCAGCCAATTTTCAGCGTGTTTTCATAGATTTTTAAACACACTGCTCCCCTTCTAACAGCCGTGTACCGCAAGTCTCTAGAGGAACGGAAGGTTCCAAATGATTGGAAAAGAGCACAGGTAGTCCCAGTCTTCAAGAAGGGTCGTCGAGGAGGTGCGCAAAACTATAGACCTATATCTCTGACCTCGATCTGTTGTAGAATTTTAGAACATGTTTTTTGCTCGAGTATCATGTCGTTTTTGGAAACCCAGAATCTACTATGTAGGAATCAACATGGATTCCGGAAACAGCGATCGTGTGAGACCCAACTCGCTTTATTTGTTCATGAGACCCAGAAAATATTAGATACAGGCTCCCAGGTAGATGCTATTTTTCTTGATTTCCGAAGGCGTTCGATGCAGTTCCGCACTGTCGCCTGATAAACAAAGTAAGAGCCTACGGAATATCAGACCAGCTGTGTGGCTGGATTGAAGAGTTTTTAGCAAACAGAACACAGCATGATGTTATCAATGGAGAGACGTCTACAGACGTTAAAGTAACCTCTAGCGTGCCACAGGGGAGTGTTATGGGACCATTGCTTTTCACAATATATATAAATGACCTAGTAGATAGTGTCGGAAGTCCCATGCGGCTTTTCGCGGATGATGCTGTAGTATACAGAGAAGTTGCAGCATTAAAAAATTGTAGCGAAATGCAGGAAGATCTGCAGCGGATAGGCTCTTGGTGCAGGGAGTGGCAACTGACCCTTAACATAGACAAATGTAATGAATTGCGAATACATAGAAAGAAGGATCCTTTATTGTATGATTATATGATAGCGGGACAAACACTGGTAGCAGTTACTTCTGTAAAATATCTGGTAGTATGCGTGCGGAACGATTTGAAGTGGAATGATCATATAAAATTAATTGTTGGTAAGGCGGGTACCAGGTTGAGATTCATTGGGAGAGTCCTTAGAAAATGTAGTCCATCAACAAAGGAGGTGGCTTACAAAACACTCGTTCGACCTATACTTGAGTATTGCTCATCAGTGTGGGATTCATACCAGATCGGGTTGACGGAGGAGATAGAGAAGATCCAAAGAAGAGCGGCGCGTTTCGTCTCAGGGTTATTTGGTAACCGTGATAGCGTTCCGGAGATGTTTAACAAACTCAAGTGGCAGACTCTGCAAGAGAGGCGCTCTGCATCGCGGTGTAGCTTGCTCGCCAGGTTTCGAGAGGGTGCGTTTCTGGATGAGGTATCAAATATATTGCTGCCCCCTTCTTATACCTCCCGAGGAGATCACGAATGTAAAATTAGAGAGATTAGAGCGCGCACGGAGGCTTTCAGACAGTCGTTCTTCCCGCGAACGATACGCGACTGGAACAGGAAAGGGAGGTAATGACAGTGGCACGTAAAGTGCCCTCCGCCAGACACCGTTGGGTGGCTTGCGGAGTATAACTGTAGATGTAGATGTAGATGCAGATTATTCCTACTGCTTTTACATTTTGTATTTATCGCTACCTTCTTGTTTGTCGCCCTAGCGTTTTTCTCTCCTAGATCAGCAATAAAAGTAGGATCTGTCAAAATGAGTTTCCATTTTCCGTCTGTTTTTGGTAGAACCCGAAACCGGTGGCACAGGACTGAGGTCCTTCACACCGCTTCTGCCACTCGCAGTGTCCTTGGTGACCTCTGTTGTCGGCTTTGCCTGTGGTTCCTCCACTCGATTATTCCCTGGTACAATCAACACTTGCGGGTCTTCTGTCTGATTGTCAGGATCTGGTACTGTGGAATTAGTGCAGTCTTCATGCACTGTTGAGGGAGCAAAAACTTGCCAAGGCAAGCGATTCGGGAAGGGATGAATCCTGCGAGGAATGAAATCATTTGCTGTGTACCCGACTGTAGCAGTACTGTTCTTTTTTTTTTTGGTCATCAGTCTAATGACTGGTTTGATGCGGCCCGCCACGAATTCCTTTCCTGTGCTAACCTCTTCATCTCAGAGTAGCACTTGCAACCTACGTCCTCAATTATTTGCTTGACTTTTTCCAATCTCTGTCTTCCTCTACAGTTTTTGCCCTCTACAGCTTCCTCTAGTACCATGGAAGTCATTCCCTCATGTCTTAGCTGATGACCTATCATCCTGTCCCTTCTCCTTTATGTTTTCCACATATTCCTTTCCTCTCCGATTCCGTGTAGAGCCTCCTCATTCCTTACTTTATCAGTCCACCTAATTTTCAACATTCGTCTATAGCACCACATCTCAAATGCTTCGATTCTTTTCTGCTCCGGTTTTCCCACAGTCCATGTTTCACTACCATACAATGCTGTACTCCAGACGTACATCCTCAGAAATTTCTTCCTCAAATTAAGGCCGCTATTTGATATTAGTAGACTTCTCTTGGCCAGAAATGCCTTTTTTGCCATAGCGAGTCTGCTTTTGATGTCCTCCTTGCTCCGTCCATCATTGGTTATTTTACTGCCTAGGTAGCAGAATTCCTTAACTTCATTGACTTCGTGACCATCAATCCTGATGTTAAGTTTCTCGCTTTTCTCATTTCTACTACTTCTCATTACCTTCGTCTTTCCCCGATTTACTCTCAATACTGTGTACTCATTAGACTGTTCATTCCGTTTAGCAGATCATTTAATTCTTCTTCACTTTCACTCACGATAGCAATGTCATCAGCAAATCGTATCATTGGTATCCTTTCACCTTGTATTTTAATTCCACTCCTGAACCTTTCTTTTATTTCCATCATTGCTTCCTCGATGTACAGATTGAATAGTAGGGGCGAAAGGCTACAGCCTTGTCTTACACCTTCTTAATACGAGCACTTCGTTCTTGATCGTCCACTCTTATTATTCCCTCTTGGTTGTTGTACATATTGTATATGACCCGTCTCTCCCTATATCTTGCCCCTACTTTTTTCAGAATCTCGAA
Organism: Schistocerca serialis cubense; assembly: GCF_023864345.2. Classification (NCBI taxonomy): domain Eukaryota; kingdom Metazoa; phylum Arthropoda; class Insecta; order Orthoptera; family Acrididae; genus Schistocerca; species Schistocerca serialis. Next base: position 108,947,323 of record NC_064639.1, on the reverse strand, counting down.
CAGCTTGCACCATTTTATATTGTCGAACGCTTTTTCCAGGTCGACAAATCCTATGAAAGTGTCTTGATTTTCCTTAAGCCTTGCTTCCATTATTAGCGGTAATGTCAGAATTGCCTCCTAAAGTCAAACTGATCGTCACCTAGCGCATTCTCAATTTTCTTTTCCATTCTTCTGTATATTATTCTCGTAAGCAGCTTCGATGCATGAGCTGTTAAGCTGATTGTGCGATAATTCTCGCACTTGTCAGCTCTTGCCGTCTTCGGAATTGTGTGGATGATGCTTTTCCGAAAGTCAGATGGTATATCGCCAGACTACACACCAACGTAAATAGTCGTTTTGTTGCCACTTCCCCAAATGATTTTAGAAATTCTGATGGAATGTTATCTACGAGTATCCCTTCTGCCTAAGTCCTCCAAAGCTCTTTTAAATTCCGATTCTAATACGGGATCCCCTATCTCTTCTAAATCGACTCCTGTTTCTTCTTCTATCACATCAGACATATCTTCACCCTCATAGAGGCTTTCAATGTATTCTTTCCACCTATCTGCTCTCTCTTCTGCATTTAACAGTGGAATTCCCGTTGCACTCTTAATGTTACCACCGTTGCTTTTAATGTCACCAAAGGTTGTTTTGACTTTCCTGTATGCTGAGTCTGTCCTTCCGACAATCATATCTTTTTCGATGTCTTCACATTTTTCCTGCAGCCATTTCGTCTTAGCTTCCCTGCACTTCCTATTTATTTCATTCCTCAGCGACTTGTATTTCTGTATTCCTGATTTTCCCGGAACATGTTTGTACTTCCTCCTTTCATCAATCAACTGAAGTATTTCTTCTGTTACCCATGGTTTCTTCGCAGTTACCTTCTTTGTACCTATGTTTTCCTTCCCAACTTCTGTGATGGCCCTTTTTAGAGATGTCCAATCCTCTTCAACTGTACTGCCTACTGCGCTATTCCTTATTGCTGTATAATAGCGTTAGAGAACTTCAAACGTATCTCGTCATTCCTTAGTACTTCCGTATCCCACTTCCTTGCGTATTGATTCTTCCTGACTAATGTCTTGAACTTCTGCCTACTCTTCATCACTACTATATTGTGATCTGAGTCTATATCTGCTCCTGGGTACGCCTTACAATCCAGTATCTGATTTCGGAATCTCTGTCTGACCATGATGTAATCTAATTGAAATCTTCCCGTATGTCCCGGCCTGTTCTATGCTTCAGCAAAAAATAACTTCAAATATCATTTTATTAATTTCTTTCCCTGGATTTCTTCTGACGTATACCCTGCAGCCATCATTGTAAAATGTCTTTAACGAAGCGAAGGAAGAGACATCAAGGGGCTGTAGCTTGTGAGTACCGTTTGGGGGCAAACAGAAAAGAGACACACTGTTGGATACGGCCTTCTCCACACTTGAAGGATTTGAACGGTGTGAGCCATGGCTATCCGAAATGAGAACGACGGGTCCAGGAGGCTTCACATTAATAAAATTGTCTGAAAACTGAAAGACCTGTTGGCGTTTCATGTAGCCACTCTCTGAATGGACTATTTTTGTACCAGGAGGTGTACCTAGTTCATAACTGTCATTCTACCGTACCCCTTTAATAACAATGAAAGGAGGAATGTATTGACCTGTAGCAGAAACACGTGGCATTACGCTCACTGTTTAATCTTTTTGACAATGTTTGACTTACAACGTCTCTCTTACCACGCCGCGATATAATTTTTTTGGTTTGTAAGGGAGTTGCCAAAATTGTAAATCTTTGAAGGTTTTTCCCACGAGCTCAGTTGATCCAATTGTACTGTAAATTGTTGTAAAGCACAGCAACCTTCTCTTTCATCATTCCTTTAGCTGGAGAACATGAAAGACCTTCAGAAACAGACTATGTTTCTTGTGCCCACTAAGAGCGCCTCGATTCCAGTCCTTACTTATAATTTGTAAGTCATTATTAAATGGGTGTTTTAACACATTTGCAAATGCATAACTATATGCCAGACTAAGCAAGTCTGTGTGCGTTAACCCGTATCCAGGGAAGTCTAGATTCAAAAGATGTTCTACCAACTGCAGGTCTGTACCTTGGGAAAAGCTGTATGCTGCCCACATTTTGAAATATTTACGTTTCTAACCACCCGTCGTGTTAATGACTTGCTTGGAACCGAAAGGTCTGCAGCTGCTGTGACTGAAGGCTTACCGTCATCTTTAAAAGCCTCCATGGCTATGTGCATATCCTCTTGTGTCCAAGAGTGTGTGTCCGCGTTCCGTTTGCTTTTAGGGACCATAGGTAATTGCTGTATTCAGTCACAACAACCGACATTTATTAAAATTAAAATCAGTAGTAAGTACAATGTATTTGCAAAAGCACCATAATTGCTTTGTTAAGAGAAAGTTAATGCATCCATTTGTCCTATGAATCCAGTGTCTGCCTGTCCCCAGAGCACTATTTAATTTTCGTAAAAATCCAACAGATGCCACCACCAACACTTTTTATCAGGCTGGCACGTGGAGGGAAGCAGGAGACCGCCATCACGTCAAGCTAAAACCTCCGTGAATTCACTGAAACACAAACAATCCTGATCTCCTAGACAATACTTTGAACAATGTCATTGCCTGAACAGCATATATTCCTTACATGCGTCAGTTTACAGGCCAGAGGGAGATTTTGAATAGGGCATTTTAGCCGATACTTATCACAGGCACTTACGTACACCATCCTGCAGCGATCTGACTCACACACAGAGTACTGCCAACTTCGGTGAGATGATACCACACATTTTCTTACGCTGAGTTCGTTTGCTCCGCTGTCCGTTTGCCCCAACTTTAGCCTAATTACGAATATTAGCAGTAAATCTGGGAACTTGGGTAGAACCGAAGAGTGCAAGCTGGTTTAGTGAGTACTTTAATAAGTCCCACGCGTGGGGAAAGTCCTTATTTCATGCAAGCTGATAGCGAACTGAGGTAAAAAGACATGAAATCACGAACCGTCTGTAAGCAAACAGCCTCAAATGCCGTCTGTAGATGCCCTAAAACGCCAAGTGAGTTAGGCAGAGTTCGAGACAGAAACTGTGGATGAACGAGACAACAGCAGATAACTATGTAAGTGAGCAGTTTGTTAACTTTGTGCACTAAGAAGGACTTGCAAAAAAAAAAAAAAAAAAAAAGCCTTCATACACTTACTTCCAGGGTTGAATTATTGGTTTCTGTCGTGCATTTGTCTTCTTGTACCTATGCCACTTATTCTGAGACAAGTAATTGAACCTTACGGTCCAATTAAGGCAATAGAATGGGGCACTTTCGTGGCTCATTGTTCATGGTCTGTAATGTCATAATTATGAATGGGTGACATAACAAGATAACTATATCTGATGGCCGGCCAGAGTGACCGAGGGGTTCTAGGCGCTACAGTCTGGAGCCGCGCGACCGCTACGGTCGCAGGTTCGAATCCTGCCTCGGGCATGGATGTGTGTGTTGTCCTTAGGTTAGTTAGGTTCAAGTAGTTTTAAGTTCTACGAAACGGATGACCTCAGCAGTTAAGTCCCACAGTGCTCTGAGCCAGTTGAACAATTTATACCTGATCAAGGCAAAACTATACTTACTTCTGCAGGCAAACTCGTAAACAAAAGTTGAGCTTCAAGATGAATATTTATAATAATTTGATTGATTTCAAACAGAAATTGTTTGATGTTATGAATTTTACACGAAAGACAATCACATAATTAACAAAACTTGTACATCAAGGCAAGAAAATTCCGCTCGTCTGTTTTATCCGCCGAGATTTTGTAATTGTATTTTTCTTTAGTGACGCTAAATTCGTAAGCAACATTCGATAGTTATTGGAAGAGAAACGTAATTGTGTGATAAGGTGGGAGCCAAACGTCCCGAGCAAGAAGTCCTGGAATATGTAGATATGAAGGCAAAGCTACCACACCACTATTTCACTTCATTTCACACGTAAACAAAAGTTCAGAACTTAACGTAGGAGACGCACAGAGTTCGGTGAATGGAATATTTTACAGTTCCTGTCAGGTGAACTGCATATATTTGCGCTTTTAATATCCTCCGTAATGATTTTCTGCTCACTTAAAAGTTTCTTCAATTCCAATAAATTCTGTATTTCAAAGTAAAACCTACAGAGAATAGATGTATAGTTCGTAGACTGATAACTGATACACGACACGAACAGGTGAAACGTATAGTGCTGTAACAATGAAACTGGACAGAATCCCAATATTCTGCGAAGTTTGTTACGTTTATTTATGCCGTGCATCAGCTGTCAGTCCCCGAGCTAAGCGTCGATTCACTCCACGTACTCCTGCGTTTCGGTGCGATTTTCTGCTTTTGCGACTTTCCAACATACGGCATTATCTGCTACATCATCTACCAGACCATTTACGTATGCTGTAAATATTAAGACTCATTACTGACAACAAAATACCCTAGTGTGAGAAATGTAAGGAATGAAGCAACTTTCACCTGTGTGATCGATGAAACTTGGAACATTCATACATCAAAAAAAGTTTTGCATCACCTCGGTATCACCTCGGTTCCGATACTTCCGGAACCGGTTCAGAAAATTGCGATAGAGATCAACATAAACATCATTTCCGCCCTTCTTATTGCTCATGGAAACCACACATTGCATGTTCTACCACCATACAGTGAGACCTTCAGAGGCGGTGGTCCAGACTGCTGTACACACCAGTACTTCTAATACCCAGTAGCACGTCCTCTTGCATGGATGTATGCCTGTATTCGTCGTGCCATACTATCCACAAGTTGATCAAAGACTGTCCCACTCGTCAACAGCGATTCGGCCTAGATCCCTCAGAGTGGTTGGTGGGTCACGTCGTCCATGAACAGACCTTTTCGATCTATCCCAGGCATGTTCGAGCGACATCGTTATCCTGAAGGAAGTCACTCACAAGATGTGCATGATGGGGGCGCGAATTGTCGTCCATGAAGACGAATGTCTCGCCAATATGCTGCCGATATGGTTGCCCTATCGGTTGGGGGATAGCATTCACGTATTGTACAGCCGTTAAGGCGCCTTCCATGGCCACCTCAAAGCAGCAGAGAACCTCCACTTTGCTGCACTCGCTGGAAAGTGTGTCTAAGGCGTTCAGCCTGACCGGGTTTCCTCCAAACAGATCTCTGACGATTGCCTGGTTCAAGGCATAAGCGACACTCATCGGTGAAGAAAACGTGATAGCAATTCTGAGCGGTCCCTTTGGCATGTTGTTGGGACCATCTGTACCGCGATGCATGGTGTAGTGGTTGCAAAGCTTGACCTCATCATGGACGTCGGGGGTGAAGTTGCGCATCATGCAGCCTATTGCGCACGACTTCCCGTGGCTGTACGAAAAGCATTATTAAACATGGTGGCGTTATTGTCAGGGTTCCTCCGCGCCATAATCCGTAAGTAGCGGTCATCCACTGCAGTAGTAGCTCTTGGGCGGCCTGTCATCGACAGTTCCATTCTCTCTCTATCTCCTCCATGTCCGCACAATATCGCTTTGGTTCACCCTGAGACACCTTGACACTTCCCTTTTTGAGAGCCCTTCGTGGCACAAAGTAACAATGCGGACGCGATCGAAACGCGGTATTGACCGTTTAGGTGTGGTTGAACTACAGGCAACACGAGGTGTATACCTCCTTCCTGGTGAAATGACTGGAACTGATCGGCTGTCGGACCCCCTCAGTCTAATAGGCGCTGCTCGTGCATGGTTGTTTACATCTTTGGGCGGGTTTAGTGACATCTCTGAACAGTCAAAGGGGCTGTGTCTGTGATAGAATATCCACAGTCAACGTCTATCTTCAGGAGTTCTGGGTACCGGGATGATGCAAAACTTTTTTTGATATGTGTATATACTAATAAATGCTACACTATAGCACGGAAGGTAGCTGAAACATGCACCCAACAAGTCGTGCGGAAATGACACTGTTATTCAAAGGCAATAATTACACAGAAGTCACTGCGATTCATGATAGTCTTCTGTATATTAAAAAAGGCGGGACATAGTTCTTAACAGCGTATGTGATCACGACGGACGGCAATGCATGCTCTCCAGCGTTTCCCATGCTGGTCGCAAGGTTGTTAAGAAGTTCTTGTGGTAAGGCGCTCCGATCCTTCACCAGCACGCTTGACACCTGTTGGATGGTCGTTGGTGCGTGTGGACGTGCTGCAATACGTCACTCCACCGCGTCCAGCACGGTCTCGATGGGATTTAAGTCGGGAGGAACAGACAGGTCAGTCCATTTGCGAATAGCTCCAAGAGGTTTCCCACCTGCGCTGTTCTATGGAGTTGCCAATCAGAAAATGAAGTCAAGGCCAAAAGTACCCCTGGAAAGACGCATATGAGGAAGGAGTACAGTGACATCATAACGTCGGCCGGTTAGTGTACCGTGTTCGAAGATTTGGTCAGTACACCCTTACAACATTGTACCTCCTCACACCACAACCCATGGACCATCAAAACGATTACGTTCGACAACGCTGGACGTACCCACGTATGCACGTGAGACGTGGGGGCACCTAATTAATCAAGGAAGATTGTAGAACGTGATTTTCGTGGTCCAGGGCGTACGACGTCCAAATCTTTGAACTCGGTAGACTCTCCGGCGAAAATCATTGTCACACTGTACTCCTTCCCCATTTGGGTTTTTGCAGGTGTGCACTTGGCGCTGAATTCACTTTAGTGGATGACAACGCGCGACCATATCCAGCAATGCAGGCGTAGGAACTCTTGGAACTAGAGGATACTGGGTGAATGGTCAGGCCTGCCCGTTCCCCCGACTTAAATCGTATTGAGCACGTGTGGGATGCGTTGGGGAGATGTATTACAGCACTTCCGCGTTAGCAACGCCCTTTCGGAAGTTTTCAATTGCGCTGATGGAGAAATGGAACGTTCTGCAACAACACTTAATTATACATCTCGTGGCCAGCATGGGAACATGTTGCAGAGCGGGTACTGCTTTCCGTGCTGATCACAGACTCTGTTTAGGACCAGGTCCCACCTTTCGCAATGTCAGGGCACCATCATGAATCAAGGTGACTTCAGTGTAGTTATTGAATGAAAGTGTCATTTCTGTTCATCTCATTACGTATTCTTTTCCCTTAACTTCTGAACTGTTCTGTAACAATTCATTCTACACTATGTGATCAAAAGTGTCCGGACACCTAGCTGGAAACTACATACAAGCTCTTGCCGACCTCCATCGGGAATGCTGGAATTGGCTCTGAGCACTATGGGACTTAACTTCTAAGGTCATCAGTCCCCTAGGACTTAGAACTACTTAAACCTAACTAACCTAAGGACATCACACACATCCATGCCCGAGGCAGGATTCGAACCTGCGACCGTAGGGGTCACGCGGTTCCAGACTATTGCGCCTAGAACAGCACGGCCACCCCGGCCGGAAATGCTGGAATTAATTATGGTGTTGGCTCACCCTTAGCCTTGGTGACAGTTTCCACTCTCGCAGGCATACGTTCAATCTGTTATGGGTTGGCAGGAGAGCCGACACCGGGTACTAGAGGAAGCCGAAAGGCACGCGTTTTAGCTCACGCAGGCTGTCGTGAGGTCTGGAACAGGACAAGGAAATTAGACTTTAGAAAAACGGACGTAGCTGGTGGAATACTTAACTTTAATCCATTAATGATGAGCGTCGCTCTTGACGGTACATGATTACAGTATCAATAGTAACTGATAATGGCGCCTTGCTAGGTCGTAGCAAATGACGTAGCTGAAGGCTATGCTATCTATCGTCTCGGCAAATGAGAGCGTATTTTGTCAGTGAACCATCGCTAGCAAAGTCGGCTGTACAACTGGGGCGAGTGCTAGGAAGTCTCTCTAGACCTGCCGTGTGGCGGCGCTCGGTCTGCAATCACTGATAGTGGCGACACGCGGGTCCGACGTATACTAACGGACCGCGGCCGATTTAAAGGCTACCACCTAGCAAGTGTGGTGTCTGGCAGTGACACCACACAATCAGGTGCTGAAAGGTTTCTTGGGGAATGGCAGCCCATTCTTCACGGAGTGCTACACTGAGGAAAGATACTGATGTCTGTCGGCTAGGCCAGAAACGAAGTTGGCGTTCCAAAATACCTCAAAGGTGTTCTATAGGATTCAGGTCAGGCCTCTTGCAGGCCAATCCATTACAGAGATGTTATTGTCGTGTAACCACGCCGCCACAGGTCGTGAATTACGAACTAGTGCTCGATTGTTTGAAAGATGCAATCGCCATCCCCGAATATCCCTTCAACAATGGGAAGCAAGAAGGTGCTTAAAACGTCATTGTAGGCCCGTGCTGTGATAGTGTCACGCAAAACAACAAGAGGTGCAAACCCCCTCAAGGAAAAGGACGACCACACCATAACACTACCACACCGAATTTTACTGCTGGCACTACATACACTGGCAGACGACGTTCACCGGGAATTCGCGATATCCACATTTCTCACCTCCTGCCTGTCATAGTACTTGCAGTGGATCCTGATGCAGTTTGGAATTCCTGTGTCATTGTTTGGATAAATGTCTGCCTATTACACATTAGGATCCTTTTCAAGTGTCGGCAGTTTTTGTCAGTCAACAGACAATGTCGGCCTGTACGCTTTTGTGCTGCACGTGTTCCTTCACGTTTCCACTTGACTATCACATCGGAAACAGTAGACCTAGGGATCCTTAGCAGTGTGGAAATCTCATATACAGACGTATGACACAAGTGACGCCCAATCATCTGATCACGTTCGATGGCCGTGAGTTCCGCTGTGGGCCCCATTCTGTTCTCTCACGATGTCTAATGACTACTGAGGCCGCTGATATGGAGAAGCTGGCAGTAGGTGGCAACGCAATGCACCTAATATGAAAAACGAATGTTTTTTAGAGTGTCCGGATACTTTTGGTCACATAGTGTATGTGTGGTCAAAGTTTCATGGACTTACCTTACTTGTCAGTGACACATAATGCGAAAGTTCTTTTCATCCTGTAGTTTTCCACACCGGTGTGTGAAAATCAGGTGGTGGATAACGTCAGGTGGTCACTGAGACTGCTAGAGGATGGTGCGATCCTACAAAGTCACAACTCTAGAAAACTGTAGCGAAGTGCGGGAGGAAGTTGAGAGGATTAAAACTTTGTGCAGAGACTGAAAGTTGACCCTCGGCATGGATATACATGAGTCAAATCACTGCGATGACTGCTCTTTGTAAAATCGATTGCCACCTGGTGGCGTCGCTGGCATGTGACACAGTAAGGATAGCATACCCTACCAGGTGTACATACGGATAGGGAATCATTCTAGCACTCACGTAAGCGACGACATTGACAGATTGTTGTGGCGTGGCGCTGGGGAACAACAAGCAACTTGGAAACTACTAAGCTGTTCTACTGACAGTATCTACGGTAAATCAGTTGAATGATGCTGAAAGCATGAGCAGGCGACAAGCTGTCACACGTCGATTAAACTTTGCAGAACTTGGAGGCCGGAGGCTACCCTGCTCTATAAAACATGACAGGCAGCAGTTGTGGCCGACCTGATGGCAGAGTACAAAAGGCACACGGTGTAAGTGTTTCCAAACACGCTGTTTAGTGCACGGTGCTCTGTAGCAAAGTGAAAATGAAATACCTACAGCCGTTTTTATGATATCATTTATTGTGTGGCTGTCAGTTTCGGACCTTCACTGCACCATCTTCAGGCCTTAGTTGATGCTGAAGGGGTTTTCACATTCGCGTGTACAATGCATCAGTGGTAAACATAACTGGTTTATGCTATCTTCTGCTGAAAGGCGTCCGGATTTTATGGACGTTACATGAGCTTGACCCATAACGACAGGACGATACAGTAGGTGATCGTAAGAAAATAATAATTATATCATATCAACAAAAGGCAATTGCAGTTAATCTCATGTACTAAAAACTAACGAAACAATATATTGACTGGATGAACAAACAAGTTAAAGTGAAACGCATTTCGGAGACGAACAGAGCAGGTGGTTAATGATATCGTAAATCTCCCGTTTAGCAAGAGAATGGTGAGCTTCAGCGCAGAATGCGATAAGGCCAGAACAATACGTTATTCCTGTTGACGTAAATAAGGGCGGGACCGAATTCAGTAAAGGCCAGAGTAGGGAATTAGCGTTTTAGATCCAGCACGGAGACAACGCCATTGCAAATGTCACCTGGTAAAGTACTACGCAGTAATACAAATAAAACATCGATATAAATTATTGCAGAACACTGTAGAAACAAAAACATACGAAGTCCGTATGCAACAGAATGTACCCAACAGAACGGTAAATGTCTGTTAGAGGACTCGCAAAACGCGGAGGAAAGTTTCTGACGAAGTTCCTATAGCCTGAGAAGCATGGACAAGAAAACACGTAGCGGCAAAACAAGGAACTGTAACAGGAAACTGAAAGACTCACTGACGTTCGGAAAAGACAAAAGTAAACTTCTCCAGTCACGTTAAAGGAATGGCACTGGTGAGAAATTCTAAGAGAGTTCCGAAATTCACTGAAAGCAGGAAAACTCATATTAATTGGTTGAGAAAGTGCATCAGAATATAACAAAGGAATATCATCAACAAATGGATTCAGAGACTGAACTCGCTTGAAGAAACCCGGAACTACCGTGTGGCTGGAAATGCAATGTAACAGATTCAGAAAAAAACGAAGAAACAACGAAGGCTGAACGACAGGAGAGACCCTGGAAATGAGTGATGCTTAACGGTGTTCATATCGTTTTGTTCAGTTCTTATTCCGGCTAACTCTTACAAGAAAAAATACATACATGAGGTCATATGCATTCCATCAAGGTAGTAGAGGGAGAGAACACGAAATGCGTTCATATATCACAAAGGACGTTTCACAGACTATACGTACACCGGAAACGGGATGGACCTACATTGACTGACACCAGGAATCCTTGTCGGGTTTGAAACCGATTATCGTTGAGAAGACGGGACATTCCTCTCTGGTCCCTGTCAGTTACGATCATCAAACGAACAGCGTTCTTGCGCCGTGTTAGATGGCTGCAAACGGTGTACCAAACTTTGTAGACTCGATAGATTATCCGTGTTCGTCCATCAACAAACTGGGCATTTTCATTCTGTTACGTCCCCACATCGACCAATCTTCCTACGCTGATTCCAAACAATCAACTCGCACATATACAACACTTCACTCTCATAGCTCATATCAGTGGTTGACGCTCACGTGACCGCCTGGTACGCCAGTTCTACACAACGTGCTGCGCTCCTAAGCGACCAGAGCGCTCTTTTGAGAGCCAGACAAAATTTTTTTTCGGTGAGCAAAGGAATACCAGAGAGCGTGCTGAACCATCTGCAAACAAATTACTGACACGCTAACGAGGTGAAATGTTGATGTTAAATAGAACAGGAAACAAGCTTTAGTGATTTTTCTCGCTTTTACTGTTACAGGATTTAGCAGTAAACAGCTGTCCGCAGGTGGTGCCGTAGTTTATCGTCTAGTGCAGTCTTCATAAGGTGAAAACCAATTACAAAAGGATATCTATTTGGCGCGAAAAGCGGCAATTAACTCCAGACATTAAGAAGCAAGACTTGCGCTCTGAGGGTACAGTAAAACTCAATTATGTAGTCCTGTGTAGATAATAATACAGCTGACGGCCGTGCCCCAGTGGTAATTCCACTTCCCATCAGATCACGGAAGTTACGCGCTGTCACGCTGGGCTAGCACCTGGACGAATGACCATCCGGGTATTGCGAGTGGGTTGCACTCAGCCCTTCCGAGGCCAATGGAGGAGCTACTTGGTTGAGAAGTAGTGGTACTGGTCACGAAAACTGACAACGGCCGGCAGAGCGGTGAGTTCAATACACGCCCCTCTATATCCGCATCCAGTGACCCCTATTGTCGGCTGAAAATGTCACGATGGTCAGTCGACACCGTTTCGCCTTCCGAGGCCCTTTCGTACGAAGTATGAGTGTGAACAGATAGTAATTTCGTGTGAGTGTAAGGCCTTGTGCAAGTCTACACTTGGGCGACTTGCGTCTTCTTAACGTATCACGGTTTACTACCGAGAAAAAAAGGCCTACAGTTTGCATGGAATCCAAACCACATGTTCCTTCTGGCAACATCTCACATCCTTGAGAGTTGATGGTTTCGTTAATACGCAGACTGAAAATTCTGTGGTCCAAACGACGTTCGATCCCAAGACTCTCAATTTCTAGGCACGCTCTTTGCCGCATCAGAAGATGAACGCCCTAAGCTGGATCTAAAGGATTTAGGTTCAAAAAATGGTTCAAATGGCTCTGAGCACAATGGGACTTAACATCTGAGGTCATCAGTCCCCTAGAACGTAGAAGTACGTGAACCTAACTAACCTAAGGACATTACACACGTCCATGCCCGAGGCAGGATTCGAACCTGCGAGCGTAGCGGTCGCGCGGTTCCAGACTGAAGCGCCTAGAACCGCTCGGCCACACCGGCTGGCGAAAGGACTTACGTTGCAGTAATTATCGGACATGGAGAAGTTTGCAAAGGACAGACTGCAGTCAACAGCTGCACCAAACTAGTCATCGGATGAGGACCACAACAACAGTTTCTCTACAGGGTGAGTCACTGACCGCTGCCACCAAGAATAACTCCGATAGTAGATAGGAGATGAAAAGTTTGTGGGACAAAAGTTGCATGGGACAACGGGGGCATATAGTGGCGCTGGGTTTTTGTTGCTAGTTGGGGTAGCTTCAGAGATATGGCTTACTTAACATAGAACCAGAATCTCTATGGATTTTCCACCACATTTCTAGAGAGAGTTTCGTTGTGGAAATTAAATGCATCTCGCATTGAAATCCGCAATAAATTTCGAGCCTCAGTAAAACTTCGCCAATCTTGGAGATTTTGCGTTCGTCTAAATTATACGTGCCTTTTTCGGTGCTCCTGCAGCAACTTTCTGTCGTGTTTTGTGTACCATAGGGGATCAGTTCCATTTGTTATTAATTTATTTGATATGAATATCTCGAGTGCTGTTAATACTATTTCTTTGAACTTAAGCCACATAAGTCTTCACTTACATAGTTTGGAAGGATTGGAGACTGTCTCTTAGAAAGACGTCAACCGAATTTTTAGTTGCTTTTATAAATAGATACATTTCGCCTATAGTTTTATTGAATTTCTTTGTTACGGAATTGAGCCTCGCTACGACTGTGTGTTCACTAATCCCTGTATCCGTCGTGATGCTCAGGATTATTTGTGGCTAAGAGGTCAAGCGTATTTTCGTAATTTGAATGGCCTCGTGAACTAATTGTTCAAAATAATTTTTAAAAAAGCATTTAGAACAATTACGAAAGTTGTTTTCTATCTACAATATGGTCTGAAAATGCATTTTTGTCAACTTACGGAAGGTAGATTGAAGTCACTGCCAACTATAATCGTATGAGTAGGGTACCTATTTGCAATGAGTGTAGTTTTCTTTGAAATTTTCAGCAACTGCTTCATCTGAGACCGGGGGTCGGTAAAAGGAGCCAGTTATTAATTTATTCCGGTTGTCGAAGATAGCCTCTGTCCAAACTAAGTCACAGGAACTACCTGTTTCAATGTCGCTTGTGAGCTGGAACACACATTACATTATTTTTCTTTACGTTGCGCTTCTTGTTTCTGTTGCAGCGCAGATCATTACAATTACGGCTTTTCCCTCCAAAATCTAGGATGCTTTCTCTGTGACCCTGTAAATACCAGAGCTAAACAATGTAGAACAACAACGTACGTTGCAAGGATAGCATTCTGCATTACTTCATTCCCTTATTTCTAACATTTTAAAATTGTACGTCGACTTTAGATGACATGTCAATCATATATATCCTTATCTCCGTTGTGAAAGTACTTTCAGTCATGTTTTGAACATTGTCCCGCTACACTTTATTAACTAATGTTTCGCCGCAAGGGATATCGGATTTTAGAGAGTAAATTAATATGGAGTGTGTCGTTCTTCTTTTCAAACATTCACATACCCATTTCTTCTTTCCTTATTGTCTTTTGGGCATGCAGTAATTAAAGTAGGTGCAAATGCAGTGATCAAAAAGAAATGTTTAGCGTACCTTCGCATTCTCTTTACATCGTTCCTTTCTTGTTGCTCCCATGGTGGTGGACTGTTTCTATCGCAATCAGTAAGCGTGAAAGGAAGCTACCGTACAGACAGAGGGACCTATATTTATATGTGGCAGAACTAATTACATACTGACATAATCGTCGGTATTGCTTTCGTTGCCCAAAAGTTATAAATATTTTGATTTCAGAAAAGAAGCTCTGTATTTCGCCAAGATGTCGGAGAAGAAGGTCTCTTACGTACTGGTTGTATCGAGTAAGATGTGGAGACGGCGGTTTGAAAGTGGACAGAAGCAGTACGAGGAAGGGCGTCCCTTACCTCAAGCTACCTACGAATGTAGACTGAAGCAGCTGGTACCCCACTTTTCAGTCAGAGTCCTTTAATAAACAGTAGCGTATCCGCCTTTTTGAACTCCGATAGGAGTATTTTTCCGCAGTAAACTATATGACTGTATATTTTGATTGCTTTGACTTAGGAACTTAAATTATTTACACCGCCAAGGTACTGTTGCCATGAATTTGAACTTGATACCTTCCGTCCTTGCAAAAAAAAGGGTCTTTTGATTTCACTGACTTAGAAGCTCAAATTTACTACTCCGCCAAGGTACCGTAGATCTCAGCTTTTGACATCAATTTCGAACTTGACACCTCTACCCCTTCCCGAGAAAAAGGGGACCGACTGACAGACAGAACATAACTGACAAAAATTTATGTCTTATAATTACAAACCAACAATTATTTTGATTTTTACTGTACTTGCACTGCGGAACCTTGCTTCTTGCCAAATTTTATATTCTATTTTCACATTCAACACGAAGAACCTTACAGGTTCTGAAGAATGATATTCAAATGGTTCAAATGGCTCTGAGCACTATGGGAGTTAACATCTATGGTCATCAGTCCCCTAGAACTTAGAACTACTTAAACCTAACTAACCTAAGGACAGCACACAACACCCAGCCATCACGAAGCAGAGAAAATCCCTGACCCCGCCGGGAATCGAACCCGGGCGTGGGAAGCGAGAACGCTACCGCACGACCACGAGATGCGGGCTCTGAAGAATGAGTTTTCAAGTATATAAATATGGGACGTAAATGACCGTGCCTATTTATTGCATTGACTTAGAAGCTTATGTTTTTTACACCGCTAAGAGAACGTAGGCATTAGTACTGAACGTAAATTTCGCTAAAAAAATCGTCTTAACAATCAGAAAGACAAACGGACAACAAACTGGTATTATACGGGTTCTACTTTTTGTAGTACGAAAATCTAGAAGATTGAGATCATCCAAATAAGTACCAAACGACATCCTTTAATTTACATGATAAGTCAAAATTATACCACTTCTTGTAAATACACTCACGAATTACGCGTACTTAAATTGGAACGATCACATAGAAAATTTTGTGGAGAAGGCGAACCGAAATTTGCTCATTTTGTACGATCGCGGAACGGGGGAGAGAGTGTCGCGGATACGATATACGAGTTGGCATGTCAACCATTAAAGCAAAGACGTTTTCCATTGTGGCCAGATCTTGTCACGGAACTTCAATTACCGTCAATCTTCTCCGAATACTAAAATATTTTGTTAACGCTGTCCTACATAAGCAGGAATGATCGTCTTAATAAAATAAAAGAAATCAGAGATCTCACGGAAATATTTAAGTGTTCGTTTTTCCCGCGTGCTATTCGTTGGTGGAAAATTCAGTAAAGTATCAATGAACTGGAAGTGGACCAAGATTGTTCGCAATTTACAGAACTTGTGAGAGGATTACCTGTTCTCGCAGTTGTATTACATTCAAGGGAAACAACTCGAAAGCCTAGATCGGACCAGGGGACAAGAAGTTGGAGACAAACATATGAGGTCCACATGCGTGTACGTGTGTGTCTGAGTGTTACGTCGAACTATCTTTATTTTGGTTCGGAGGTAACCTGACCGAGACAAAAATATGAGGGCCAAGTTTGCGGATACGTGTGTTTTAATTTACATCCCTGACTTGCTCGACGGGGTACCTCACAGGTCGTTCATCATAAATTCTACCGCCGGTCCATTTTCTAATTTTAACCTTCGCCTTTCTGCGTATGAATGAGCGTCGAAATTCATCGATCATTATTTGCGCTACAGCATTCTCCGTTGCCAGGGTTTGCGAAGAGTGCAGTTACTCTGCCGAATATAACAAAACGTAATTGTACTTTTAGAATCCGCAGTGTTCTCGAGCTTGCAATTTGTGCTGTGGAACAGAGGCATCAGAAATTCAGACTATAAAAGCAGACAGAAAGTCCAACTGCCAGGCAGTATTAACAGCGACGTGAAAAATGCTCCTGGTTCGGAGGTGAGAGGAGAACAATTTACGTCACTCCTCCGCAAGATAAATGGAAACCGAAAATAATTTCATGGGCGGAACATCCATCAAATTTCCAGACCGCTCAGTGCGATTGTGCTGCGAGGCATGGAAAGGATAAAAAATGAAAAAAAAGAAACGACAAAAGCTTCTGAAGCGTAAATGGTGTGTAGGGTGGGACAAATCGACTGCCGGAAACGTCCATCTACTCCAGTAACGCTTTGCAGCAAAGGCAGACGATGAGGCCTTTATTGGCGCAAGGTAATTGACAATAAATCACCCATGCAGATCGACATTCAATACTCCATCTTGCCATGGAAAAACGCACCTGACAAGTGAGCACATTTTAAGTACAACATTTTCCTCGACTGTATTTGTATTTATTTACTGAGAACCACAGACATTTCTTTCAGATGATGGTTGTAATGCTGGAATAGAATAGCGGTTTGAACTTACTTACTTTTGTGAAAATGAACCGCTACTCTCGCTACTGAGTTATATACAAACCTAATGTTACCAATCCTCAACCTAGGGACCGATCGGTTCTGCAAAGGGTGAGGGCGAAGGGCGGATCACTATCGTGTTTTTGTGTATGTCTCCAGAGCAGAGCACACCCCCCCCCCCCCAAACCCAACCCCTCGTCCACACAAAACAACTTGGCGTCACACTCCGTTTTCATGTGCGTCAGGTGTGTAAAATTTTAATAACAGTAAAGATTGTAAACTGTTTTAATATAATACACTCTAAGACAAAAAAAATTAAAATAAATAAAATGACTCTCCGAGAAGCAATTACCCGAATGGTACGAATATCGCGGATATCGATAGATGTATGTGTGCATACCAACAATTTATTACAATTTCACAAAAAATTGGATGATTTATTCAAGAGAAAGAACTTCACGAACTGGGGAAACCAATAATATGTTGGTCGACTCTGGCCCTTACGCTAGAGGTTATTCCGCTTGGCATTTACTGATAGAGTTTTTGGATTTCCTTCCGCGGGATCTCGTGCCAAATTCTTTCCAATCGGTGCGTTAGATGGTCAAAATGCCGAGCTGGTTGAGGGGCTAAATTTTCTGAAATCAGTTAAGAAATGACATTTCTTTTGGGCAGCTGGTTGTTGATTATTTCCACATATACGACTACAGCTGCTAAGGATGGATAAAATTATAAATTTTTCTATCTTCCAACATTTTGCCCTTTATGTCACTGTCAAGGCCTTTATTCCCACTTCTATGGGCTACAAAACCAATGGAGGACATCAGAATGAGACTAACAGTGGCAGAAAGTGCGTTCTTGGAAAAGTGAATTCTACTAATATCAAACATTGGCCTCAATTTGAGGAAGAAATTTCTGAGAATGTACGTTTGGAGCAAGCCATTGTATGGTAGTGAGACGTGGACTGTTGGAAAACCAGAAAAGAAGAGAATCGAAGCATTTGAGATGTGGTGTTAAAGGAGAATGTTGAAAATTAGGTGGACTGGTAAGATAAGGAATGAGGAGTTTCTCCGGAGAATCGGCGAGGAACGGAGCAGATGGAAAACACTGACAAGAAGAAGGGACAGGACGATAGGACATCTGTTAAGACATCAGGGAATAACTTTCATTGTACTACAGGGAACAGTAGAGCGTAAGAACTGTAGAGGAAAACAGAGTTGGAATACATTCAGCAAAAATTGAAGACGTAGGTTGCAAGTGCTACTCGCAGACGAAGGGGTTGGCACAGAAGAGGAATTCGTGGCCGATCGCATCAAACCAGTCAGAAGATTGATGAAGAAAAAAAGAAAAGTGAGAGTGTATATATATTAAAGCCTTCTTCTCCCAAGGACTAAGCCTTGACGTGGTGGGAGTTCAGTACTAAATGATCCAGACGACCATTACGGGGCAGTCTATTTCTGATAGCTGACCGCTTGATCAGTAGAGTGAAGAAACCAATTAGCAAGCAACGGGTAAGTTGGGAGGATCACCGCTCTCTGATGCGAATGAAGATATTGATCTCAACGGCAAAGAAAGCGGACGAGTCATCTTCTCCTGACAGTGGTGCCGCAACGGTAGTAAAGGCGGAGAGGTAGGACTTCAGTATGGAGGATCTAGCGGAAGAGGCAACCCGTCAATCAGAACAAAAATCCACTTCGCGCCTCACATGCAACAAACGGCTACGTGGTCAGCGTCTCTCTACATGCTGATGGCGTCTGCAAAAATCAGGAGCGTCTGTTACCAAAGTGGTCGGCTACGAAAGGTGTCTGTTCCTACATTGGGCGGCCTGTTACTACCTGTATGGCGATTCGATCACAGATGCAATATTCTACGAAGGGGTCAACAACCCTTCCTAATTTACTTTCAAAAAAGACATGATGGTAAACAGTGAACGGAAAAGTACTCCAGGAGGTAAACAATCCTTAATTTCTGAAAACAGAGATGCAACTAGGCCGTCGGATACTGGAGAGCTAGAATATCATGTAAGGAAGAGTCGGAGCTTGCTAGAACTTTTCGCATACGGCACATTGAACATCAACACTTTACTAAAGACTGAGAAAGTTACACAATTGACGGATGTGTTAAAGAGACGCAACATACTCAGGGAACTAGGTACGGTGATGACAACGCATGAGAATCAGAGGGCTACAGGATCTAAAAAGGAAAATCGGTCATAGTGAAAAAACAGGAAGTCACTATGCTTGGAACAACTTTCATGGTCAAACGGAATTTAACAGAATGCATAACGAATTTTACGTCCCCTTCGTAGCGAATTACACTTCCCTCATTTCTATAGGCAGACAATGGCTATACCACCATAAATGCACATGCATCTACCAAAAATTACAACAGAAAAAAAATCCAGAAAAATCAAACAATTTTGGGAGACACTAAAAATGTGACATCGGCACCACGTAAAACTACTTGTAGGAGATTTCAACGGACAGATCGGAAAAGCAGAGACATAATGCAATAGTAGGAAATTTTCCTGTACACACACGCACCAATAAGAATGAAGAATGGCTCATCAACTTCTGCGGACAATTTGACTTAAAGCTTATGTCAACTATTTTAGGAAATTACCAAGGAGAAAGAAAACCTGGTCTTCCCCTAATACACATTTAGGCTCATATGAACAGGATCATGTGGCAATAACCAAATAATAAAAGTAGGGAAATCATGGACGTAAGGGTCAGAAGAAGAATAGGCATACATTCGGACTACTTTTTAACAGAAATCAAAGCCAAATTTCAACCTAAAAGACCAAAACCCAAAATTAAAAAAGTCCATAGAATTTATATCAGAAGCAGGAATGAATTCTTTAAAAAGGAAAGAAGATGGAGACACTGGGTCGAAATCAGAGGAGCATAGATAGAAACGGTGAAAGAACTAGAACAACTACGAAGAAGAAGGAAACATACACGGTGGAATAAGAAATGTGACGAAGCGATAGAGCATAGACTAAGCACTTGGAACAAATGGCATTCCTGCAGAAAGGAAAGAAAGTGGAACAGATTCACTAAGATCAGAAAACAGACATCAAAAATTATTCGAACAGAGAAACGGAAATATGACAAAAACTATTAGAGGAAATAGATACAAATTTCAGACAGAACAACACCCTGGACTTCTACGAAGTATTCAAAGGAAAAATAACAGGTTATAAGCCGATAGGCCTACACTTCAAAGTAGTCAACAGGCAAACTGATTACCAACGACAAAGGCTACTATGTATTTCTAGCAAAATACTTAAAAAATCTCCTCAACTGCGAGGAACCAACGACTAATTTTCAGACAGCCTTAAAAGGAAAACCCACCTTCAGAACCACCATCATTGCATCAAATTGAACAATACAATGACCAGCTGAAAAACAACAGAGCGCCAGGTGAAGACGGCACATTAGCTGAGATGTGGAAACTTAGAGGAAAGCTGACAGCTTAAAACATTTATGAGGTATTATAGATTGCTGGAGAAAAAAAGGATACCGGACGACTGGAAACAAGCCGTACCCCTTACGCTATATAAGAAGGGTGACAGCGCAGACATCAACAATAGCGGGGCATAACTCTACTTCCAGTCACCTACAAAGTTATGTGTAACTCTCTGCTGAATAATGTAGATAATCAAGCAGAACACACAACTGGGGAGTAGCAAGCAGGGTTTAGAAAAAATAGGCCGTGCTCAAATCAAATTTTTAACCTGAAAACTGTCCTAAGGATCGGAACAATGTGAACCTTAACACAGTAGTTACATTCATTGATTTCAAAAAAGTATACGATTCTGTAGACCGACAAACGGTATTCCTAACACTGGGAGAAGCAGGTATCGACAAAACTACGAGACAATTAGTCGAACAGACACTCACAGACACAAATTAAAAAATTTAACTGTAGGAGAAGTTTCTGCTGGCCGGTGTGGGTTCTGGGCGCTTCAGTTTGGAACCGCGAGACTGCTACGGTCGCAGTTTCGTATCCTGCCCCGGGGCATGGATGTGTGTGATGTCCTTAGGTTAGTTAGGTTTAAGTAGTTCTAAGCTCTAGGGGACTGATGACCTCAGAAGTTAAGTCCCATAGTGCTCAGAGCCATTTGAACCATTTCTGAGAAGTTTCTGAACCATTCAGAATCAACAGAGGTGTTCGGAGGGGCGATGTGCTTTCACCGATTCTCTTCATTTGGTCTTAGAGAAAGTAATGACAGAGTGGGATAAAGAACTATTAGAGAAAAAACATCGAAAAAAACCATCTAGGACAAGGAAGAGGAATATTTGAGGCGAAATGTTTCGTTTTTGCTGACGTTATTGCAATAATTTCTAAGGAGAAAACAGATGCAAAGATAATGATAGAAAAATTTCACAAAACTTCAGCTAAAACCGGATTACTAAAATCATATGAGAAAACGGAATACGTTGAACATAAACACAATAGAGACAAATATATACAAAAGCTACACGGAAACATAAAAAGAGTTGGTAAGTACTTGGGAGAATGGATACAACCAAATGGGTTAGATAACACCACGAGTAAGTAAGGATCGAAGAAAATGGAATTAGCATACAAACTCACCCGAAACCGATCCAATAAAAGATAAATATCAATCCAGGCAAAAATTAAACATTATTCAACAGTAATTAAACTGGAAGCACTTTACGGATTCCAATGGTTAGGAGTGAATAAAAGAGATTAACAAGAAGAACCGGAAAAGAAAGGAAGAAATGCCCAGAAAAATTTTAGGGCCACAAAAGAACGAAGATAACAATTGTACGGAGAGGAGAAATGAAGATCTATATAGAAACAACCACAGACACAATAAGAAAGATGAGATTAAAATTTTACATTCATATCAAGAGAATGAATGGGAATAGGCTAACAAGAACAATTTTTAACTTCATTTCCAAATTAAAAACACCAGGTATGTGATCCCGTAGATATGGTGGATGACAGCTCGTAGAATGAAGGAAGCGGTCCGTATGTATGGGTTTATAACACACACTACGTCCCAAGGTACCATTTTCTTTTTTATATACTAAAACATCCAAAAAAGATAATTTGCCACCACATCAGCGCATGGGAGGTCTACGTACATTGGTCAAGAGAGCTTATGCCATTGCTGATTCAGAAAATTTGACACAGGAACTGGATCATCTTAAGGCTGTCTTTAAGCTCAACGGACATACCCATCGTCAAATCAATCGTGCTTTTCATTGTGGACAATCACGTAAAGCAGCGCCGGAGACTACTAAATCAGTTTTTCTACCCTTTGCTGGGACTATTTATTTAACAATTTCTAGAATTCTCAGGAAATATGATATTGCAAGTGTTTTTTTGCCTTTGGCCAAGACTAGAGACCTGTTTGGATCTGTTACAGATGATTTTGAATTGAGAAAGCCTGGAGTTTATAAAATTTCCTGTCATTGTGGAAAGGCCTACACTGGACAGGGTATTCGCACTGTTCATGACCGATGTGTGGAACATCAGCGTCACATACATTTGCTCCAGCCTGAAAAATCTGCCGTCGCTGAACATTGTCTCAACGAAGGGCGTAACATGTCGTTTAAAGTGACGCAAATTGTTGCTCCGGCTTCTCGTTACTGGGATTGTGTACTCAAGGAACAAAAAAAAAAAAAAAAAAAAATGTTCAAGTGTGTGTGAAATCTTATGGGACTTAACTGCTAAGGTCATCATTCCCTAAGCTTACACACTACTTAACCTAAATTATCCTAAGGACAAACACACACACACCCGTGCCCGACGGAGGACTCGAACCTCCTCCGGGACACAGTCCACGACTGCAGCGCCCCAGACCGCTCGGCTAATCCCTCGCGGCTCAAGGAATCCATCGAATTACGGTTATCCGATGACATTATTAATAGAGATAGCAGTTTTCCTTTAAGCAAGAGGTGGATCCCCTATTCTATCTGGTATAAAACAATAACGGTTTTCAGCCCGCTACATTTTAATTTGCGATTTATCACTTTCGCCAGTTTCTACCGCCAGCGGCCCTGCAAATCTCCGCTTCCCAGGAGGCAGCTCTTCCGCTTCTCGGGCAGTGGCCTCGACCCAGGGTATAGAGGAGCCGGCGTTTCTAATGTTCATTCTGTTCACGTGTGACATTCTGTATTCTCTGTTGTGTGCAGTGTTGAACTTATTTTTTTTTTTTTATCCGAGCAGTACGTCGGTGAACGACTTCGCTTATTTTTACTATGTTTGTCTAGAGATTTTGTCCTCCATGTATGTTTGTTTTTCTACATTCCTGTTGTACTGTGTGTCTTTCCTATGGCCGAAGAGCGGCGTAAATAGGCCGCTGCCGGCCTACCTTGTTTGTAAGGTATCAAAATGACAATAACGAAAAACAATGATGTTCATACATTTTCGGCGTGATTGTCTCTCAGCGATCGCACCTGAAGGTGGTAGCCAGATGGATCGTCGAAATATCGTGTATTACAGACGATCATATACGGCAGCATACCCGTGAAGAGCATAATTACCACTGTATGGCTAGAAGAGGCGAGAAAGGATTAAGAAAACTTTAAATCGGAGAAAACACCATACACAACAGGGAAAGTTTCAGGCTACTGATCAATGCAGCAAAATTACCTGTTCAACAACGAAATTCACTACATAGGATCATGATGTCAAATGAACAGAAGCAGGTCATCTGCCAAAGCAGTGAGAAGTTCTGGGAAGATAAAAAGTAAAAGATAGTACCTTTGTCTTAGGTTCCAAGTGGTCTATAATTGGCCATCTTCTGTAACTGAAAAGGAAATCACAGCGTTCTAAATGTATCAACAGTTTGGGAATAATCTGAATAATTCCAGGTAATTCTGAAGCAATTATAAAACAGTTTCTCATCTTGACAGCGGCACGCCTGAGATTTTTAGTTACACGGCCAGCTAGGCGATGTCGCCGCGGCGGTGCAGCGTTCTATGGCCCGATGTCGCCTGTTCGCTGCAGACCACCATTTCCTGTTGCACAGCCTCAGAATCGCTCCCGGTAGTGCATGTACCCACGTTCTCATGACGTGTGGTGAGGAACAGGTAAGGTCGCACTGAGCGGAACTGCATTGCAAGAGAGCGGCACGGCACGACGCAACCAAATACTGTTCACCTGAAATCGTATGAAGCAGAGCGCACTAGGCTGCAGTGGAAATGCACACCGCAGCCTGCGAGGCGAAGTTGACCAACTGGCTAACAGTGACGCCGTGCGGCGTCGCGTAGATCCGCTGTCGCTAGTGCGGTGTACGACGTGTGGCACCTCATTCAAATCGTAGCTCTTTTGACCTGCGAAGCGAAAGTTTACTTAACAAAATGGCATTAGATGAGGAAGGGTTAACAGTACGTGGATATACCGAATTATATCACCTCCAAAATAAGCATTATCTGAATAATGCCAGAAACGCAGCATTCGGAAAGAAAATGGTAAGAAAATGGGAGTTGGTTGGTTGGTTGGTTGGTTGGTTGGTTTGGGGAAGGAGTCCAGACAGCGAGGTCATCGGTCTCATCGGATTAGGGAAGGACGGGGAAGGAAATCGGCCGTGCCCTTTGAAAGGAACCATCCCGTCATTTGCCTGGAGCGATTTAGGGAAATCACGGAAAACCTAAATCAGGATGGTCGGACGCGGGATTGAACCGTCGTCCTCCCGAACGCGAGTCCAGTGTCTAACCACTGCGCCACCTCGCTCGGTAAAATGGGAGTAAAGATAATGTACGAATACCGACAAATTACTTTTTTTAATTTTGCGGAACAGGCTATTAGGTCTTAATTTTTATAACTAGATTTCATTTTTCACTACTTATTTTCTCTTCGACGATATCCCCTGTTTACAATGTCATTTTGCCAGGCCAAATTACCTCGAGGGGAACTGAAATAATTTCTGAATGTACTCCGTATCCGGACAGCATTATTTACGAAATTGTCTCTTCTATGAGGAAGGTCTCGTAATCTGTCACTTCAGTCTCCTCGTTGTCAACCAGCACTGAATAGTGTCTTAGAAAATTCTGCAAGACACAAGTGTCAAGAATCACGTATTCTACATGATCCTCACTAAGAGAGGTAGTAGATCCTAAATTTTTGGCACAATATTCCAACAGCGTTTTCTTCAACTCGCCGGGCTCTGTTACGTCTGTAATCGAATTCTTTTTCGTCGGTTGGGTTGGGTTATTTCGGGGAGGAGACCAGATAGCGAGGTCATCGGTATCATCGGATTAGGGTGGTTCAAATGATTCAAATGGCTCTGAGCACTACGGGACTTAACATCTGTTCCCATCAGTCCCCTAGAACTTAGAACTACTTATACCTAACTAACCTAAAGACATCACCACATCTATGCCCGATGCAGGATTCGAACCTGCGACCATAACAGTCGCGCGGTTCCGGACTGAGCGCCTAGAACCGCGCGGCCACCGCGGCCGGCATTAGGGGAGGACGGGGAAGGAAGTCGGTAGTGCCCTTTCAAAGGAGCCATCCCGGCATTTGCCTGGAGAGATTTAGGGAAATCACAGAAAACCTAAATTAGGATGGCCAGTCGCAGCATTGAACCGCCGTCCTCCCGAATGCGAGTCCAGTGTGCTAACCACTGCGCCATCTCGCTCGGTACTTTTTCGTGAGTTATCTATTTGTGTACTAGGATAAGGCCTCATCAAATAGGTTTTTAATGGAAAAGCTCGTTTCCCACAATTACGTGAGGCAATCGAACCCTCCTACCTAGTAATTATTTTGGGCCTTGTTTTCGGTTTTGTTGCTATAATTGACAGCGAAAAGATTCCAGCATCGGTATTCTTTCCAAGGTCACTATCGATCACATGTGTAATTTTATAGTCTTCTTCCTTACCTAACAAAGAAATTACTATCACATCCATGTCACTTTCGTCCATTTTTCTCTAAGCTTGTCAAACGACGTGCATACAAAATGTGATACCTATTGTAGTGCCGCTGCGGTTCAAATACGATATAGCATACAGAGCGCGTCAACATTCACATCTACATCTATATTCTGCAAACCAGTGTGAGGGTCATACCAAAGAGTAAG
Organism: Schistocerca serialis cubense; assembly: GCF_023864345.2. Lineage (NCBI taxonomy): Eukaryota > Metazoa > Arthropoda > Insecta > Orthoptera > Acrididae > Schistocerca > Schistocerca serialis. The sequence continues at coordinate 108,921,407 of NC_064639.1, read as the reverse complement.
TGCAATTGTACCAGTCCTTAGGATTTCATCCTGTTCCATTCACGTATGGAGCGAGGCAAGAATGATTGTTTTAATGCCTCTAAGCTTGCAGTAATTACTCTAACCTTATGTTCACGATCCCTATGCAAGCGATACAGAGGGGATACATCCCTAGAGTAATCATTTTAAGCCGGTTCTGGAAGATTTTTTAATAGACTTTCCAGATAATTTACGTCTGTCTTCAAGAGTCTGCTAGTTCATTTCCTTAAGTACCACTGTGACGCTCTCCCACGGATTAAACAAACCTGTGACGTTTCGAGCTGCCCTTCTGTGTTCAAATTCAATATCCCTTGTTAGTCCTATCTGGTAGGGATCCCACACACTTGAGAAATATTCTGGAACTGGTCGCACGAGTGATTTGCAAGCTATCTCTTAATGCACTTCTCCATTAAACCGAAGTCTGCCACGACTGAACCTGTGTCAGCATTCCGTTTCATTTCCCTACACTCATGTATTTGTATGAGTTGGCCGATTCCAGCAGTGAATCATTGAGGTTATAGTTATATGGTACTCCTTTTTTGCAGAGGTGAAGTGCAAAATTTTCCGTTTCTGAACATTTAGAGCAAGTTGCCAATCTGTGCACCACAGTGATCTGACTGAACATTTATGCAGCTTCTCTCAGATAGTACACTCCTGGAAATGGAAAAAAGAACACATTAACACCGGTGTGTCAGACCCACCATACTTGCTCCGGACACTGCGAGAGGGCTGTACAAGCAATGATCACACGCACGGCACAGCGGACACACCAGGAACCGTGGTGTTGGCCGTCGAATGGCGCTAGCTGCGCAGCATTTGTGCACCGCCGCCGTCAGTGTCAGCCAGTTTGCCGTGGCATACGGAGCTCCATCGCAGTCTTTAACACTGGTAGCATGCCGCGACAGCGTGGACGTGAACCGTATGTGCAGTTGACGGACTTTGAGCGAGGGCGTATAGTGGGCATGCGGGAGGCCGGGTGGACGTACCGCCGAATTGCTCAACACGTGGGGCGTGAGGTCTCCACAGTACATCGATGTTGTCGCCAGTGGTCGGCGAAAGGTGCACGTGCCCGTCGACCTGGGACCGGGCCGCAGCGACGCACGGATGCACGCCAAGACCGTAGGATCCTACGCAGTGCCGTAGGGGACCGCACCGCCACTTCCCAGCAAATTAGGGACACTGTTGCTCCTGGGGTATCGGCGAGGACCACTCGCAACCGTCTCCATGAAGCTGGGCTACGGTCCCGCACACCGTTAGGCCGTCTTCCGCTCACGCCCCAACATCGTGCAGCCCGTCTCCAGTGGTGTCGCGACAGGCGTGAATGGAGGGACGAATGGAGACGTGTCGTCTTCAGCGATGAGAGTCGCTTCTGCCTTGGTGCCAATGATGGTCGTATGCGTGTTTGGCGCCGTGCAGGTGAGCGCCACAATCAGGACTGCATACGACCGAGGCACACAGGGCCAACACCCGGCATCATGGTGTGGGGAGCGATCTCCTACACTGGCCGTACACCACTGGTGATCGTCGAGGGGACACTGAACAGTGCACGGTACATCCAAACCGTCATCGAACCCATCGTTCTACCATTCCTAGACCGGCAAGGGAACTTGCTGTTCCAACAGGGCAATGCACGTCCGCATGTATCCCGTGCCACCCAACGTGCTCTAGAAGGTGTAAGTCAACTACCCTGGCCAGCAAGATCTCCGGATCTGTCCCCCATTGAGCCTGTTTGGGACTGGATGAAGCGTCGTCTCACGCGGTCTGCACGTCCAACACGAACGCTGGTCCAACTGAGGCGCCAGGTGGAAATAGCATGGCAAGCCGTTCCACAGGACTACATCCAGCATCTCTACGATCGTCTCCATGGGAGAATAGCAGCCTGCATTGCTGCGAAAGGTGGATATACACTGTACTAGTGCCGACATTGTGCATGCTCTGTTGCCTGTGTCTATGTGCCTGTGGTTCTGTCAGTGTGATCATGTGATGTATCTGACCCCAGGAATGTGTCAATAAAGTTTCCCCTTCCTGGGACAATGAATTCACGGTGTTCTTATTTCAATTTCCAGGAGTGTACTTCATTATAGATACTGCATCATCTGCAAACAGCCCGATGCTACCATTAATATTGTCTGAAAGTTCATTAATATACAACATGTACAGCAAAGATTCCAACATACTTCTCTCTGCCCCACCCAAAGTCACTTACACATCTGACGATAATTCTCCATTCAAGACAACAAGCTGTGTCCTCCCTACCAAAAAATCCTCAAGATACCCCATATGATCGTACTTTTGACGATAATCGTAGGTACAATACTGAGTCAAATGCTTTTCGGAAATCAAGAAACAATGCATCTATCTGGTTGCCTTGATCCAAAGATTTCAGTACGTAATGTGAGAAAAGTGCGACTTGGATTTCACACGGTCGATGCATTCGAAATCCATGCTGGTTGGCATTCTGTTCAAGATACCTCATTATGTTTGAGTTCAGAATATGTTCTATGATTCTACAGCAAATCGATATCAAGGATATAGGACGGTGGTTATTTGGATCACTTCTGCTACTCTTCTTGTAGACGGGTGCGACCTGTGCGTTTTTTCCAAGAACTGGACACGGGTTTTTGTTCGACGGATCTACGACAGATTATAGTTAGAAGCGGAGCTAGCTCAGCCGCAAATTCAGTATAGAATCTGACAGATGCTCCGTGGACCTTAAGCTTTGATCAATTTTGATGATTTCAGCTGTTTAACAACACTATTGACACTAGTACTTATTCTATACATCTTTTCAGTGGTTCGAGGATTTAAATGGGGCAATTGTCCTGGGTTTTCCTTTGTAAAGGAATATTTGAAAGCGGAGTTAAACATTTCAGCTTTTGCTTACAAAATTCAATTTCAGTTCTTGTCTCATTCGCCAGGGACTGGAAAGTCACTTTGGTACCACTATCAGCCTTTACATGCGACCTGAATTTCTTTGGGTTCTGCGAAAGTTCACTTGACAATTTTCTGCTACGGTAGTCGTTGAAGACGTCACGTATTGCTCTCTTGACAGCAAAATACGTTTCATTCAACATCTCTCTATGCTTTGTTTTACACCTATTACGTAGGAATTTCTGTTTCTTTAAAAGTTTCATTACAGCGATTGTATACCATTGAGGTTCCCTCCCATTATGAACTGTTCTACTGGGTACATACATATTATCCAGTGCTTGGTCAACTATTCTTTTAAACTTGAACCAGAGTTCCTCTACATGCTCCTGACCTGTGCTGAAAGTTTCAAGTATGAGCTATGGCACTACTATCTTATCTAGTTTACTGAACATGCATATCTTTTCTTCTTGTTTTAGTTGTCGTTAGCATTTTCGGTATTCATTGTTGCCGCAGCCGCATCATGGTCACCAGTACCAGTTTCGATGTGGACATCCTCAAAGACGTCTGGTCTATTTGTTTCACAGGATTTATTAACATGAACACCTTTAGCAACACTGTAATTGTCTCAGTTAATTGTTGGGTGATTGAAGTCTCCACTGATGATTACAGCATGATTGGGGAAGATACGTACAAATGAACTGAGGCTTTCTCTAAAGTTTTTGGCTACCTCAGGAGATGAGACTGGCGGGCGATAGAGGGATCTAATTACTGTTTTATGCCCACCCCTGATACTAAGTCTTGCAAACAATCTCACATGTAGCTTTAATTTCTATCTCAATGGACTTGAGTCTCTTGTCTACTGCGACAAATACACCACCTCCATTTCGTATTTGCCTTTTCGACATACATAAACTTTCCCCAAAAATCTCGCTGCTGTCAATTTCAGGTTTGACACAGTTTTCTGTACATAATACAGGATGACACAGAAAAAACGGGAACATTTCCACAATCCAATAAAAGTAGAAGTGATGAAGAAAAGAAATTGGGTTCATACTAATTGAAACCTTACAACTTTATCACTTACGAAACACTGATGGAATTTATCATTTTTTTTAAAAAACTACGTCATTTAGATGGAGTCTGCTGTTGAGATTCCTCATTGACCGCTACAACATCTCAGGTGGGATACTGTGAGTTGCATCCCGAATTCTCTCTTTTAACTCATACAGAATTCTTGGTCGAGTCGTGTAGACTTTTCTCTTGAGGTAGACCTACAAGAAAAAAATCACAGACGGATAAATCTGGCGATGTAGGGGGCCAGGGAATGTTACCGAATCTCGAGACCACACGGCTGCCAAACAATTCTCGCACGCGTGCCATTGATTGCCGTGCATTGTGTGATGTCGCTCACCCCTGTTGAATCCAGACTTCTTGAACGTTTGGAAAGTTGCCCAATGCAGATGTAACGGAAGTTCGTAACATCTCCACCTAACTATCGGCATTGACAGTTATTGTGTTTCCCCGTTCATCTGCGAAAAAATACGGTCCGATAATTTCATGTGATGAAACAGCACTCCATACTGTCACTTTACTAACGTGTGAAGGGCGCTCATGAACGTCATTAGGATTTGTGTTTGCCCAGTGACGGTAGTTCTGTTTATTCACATAACCTGTGAGATGAAAATATGCCCCATCTGACATCCACAACTTGTTTATAAATTTATCGTCATTGCCTGTTTTTGTTATCATTTGTCGACAGAATCCTAATCGTAACCGGTAATCGCTGTCCTTCAATTGTTGCACCATCTGTAGTTTGTACGGATAAAATTTTAAATCAAGATGAAGAATTCTGCGAACACTCTCCCGGGACATTCCAAACGCTGCTTCTGGCTTACGAATTGAACGCCGTGGGCTCGGTAAGACAGACTCGCGTACAACATCAATGTTCGCTGGAGAACGTACACTTCTTGGTCGTCATGTTGATTTAGTCTTGAGTGCAGATCCAATCTCTTCAAAGTTATTAATCCAACATTTTATCGCGTGTTCCGACGGAACGACATCATGACGTCCGAAATTATAAGAACGTCGAAACACCGTCTGCGCCGCTACCAAACTTTCATTGACTTACAAAACGTTTTTTGGTTAGCGCACGCTGTTGTCCGTCCCACTGATCCTTGATTACTGAAATGGCGGACTGCTTACTCGCTGTCACGAACCAGAAGTGCTGCCACCTGCCCATGGCTGCCATTACTCATTTCGAACGTTCCATTATTCTGTGTCACCCTGTACTATGTTTCACTGCTTTTCATGAGCGCTTCAAACTCTCGCGCTTTGTTGCGAACGCTTCGGCAGTTTATGATTAGCATTTTAATATTCTCACCTGTGGGGGGGCGTTTCATTCGATCTTTCATTGATACTTCCGGGTTTCCCACAACTTCCTACAGATCACAAAAGAATGGTAGACATACGAACATACCATGGAGTCGAAAACATCATCGGTAAAATAATCAATTTGAAGCAACGGGCTTCAGTCCATCCACGTGCTGACCAATCTCGTGTGGCAGCAGAAGATAGCGAAACGAAAGGCCAAGTTTTAAATTTCATGTTTAAGAAATCGTTCACGAACGAGAATCGTACAAACTACCGCCGTTTTATCATCGCATAGACTCCCGTACGGACGACATATTAGTAATCTTACCTGGGTAAAGAAGTAACTGAAAGAGTTGAAAAGAAATAAGGCGCCCAGATCGGATGAAATCCGAATTCGGTTTTAGTAAGAGTACTCTACGACATTGGACCCTTCCTTAAGCTGTCGGCACACGGGACGAGGCAGTTAACGTTGACGTGGAGCTCTAGGTGTTTTGTGACGTCACTTCCTGCTATTTGTCGTTGAGAAGCCATTTCGCCACGTGAAACATGAAATAATTTCTCCGATATTTCGGCAACGTGCGACGTGAAGAACAACCAATAGGAAGCAAGAACGCTCCCTGCGTCACAAGCTGAAAAAAAGAGGCCATTCTGAAATTTGTCATGTTCAGCAGACGCACGTATTCGATGGGTTTTATGTTATACGTTACACCCTGCGAACATAGGCTGTTGCTAAGCACAGGCACGCTGAATGTCTCGAGAACTAATCGTTAATGGTACGATTTGATGTAGTAACATGAGGGGAAACGTCATATAGTTGGTTAAACAATTTTCGTGTTTAGTTATTTACGCGTTATAAATCACGTGTTATGAGAATAAGCTGTTTTAAGGTAACTACCAATTTAAGATTCATGAAATCGTGTCAGTCTTGTTAGGATTTGTTATAGTCAAATGTCAATAATACTTAGGAGAGTAAATTATAGAAGCGGATACTAACTAAAAGCGAGTTTGAACATTAATTGATTGAGGCAACGCGATACGGAACCGCAAGCAAATCTGATGGGTCCACGACCCATTGTATCCAATTTTCTTTTTCTTTTTTTCTCACCTTCTAGTTCTCTAAAAGGTGTAAGTTTCGTATAAAGTTAATAGAAATAATTTCTATAATGTTTGCTGTTAAGTGAATGTAAGTGCGCTCTCTGCCAGTAGTGAGTATGTATAATTTGGGGAATTTTTATTAGATGATGTCTTTCCCAAGTGGGCATGTGTCTTTCATTTTTGTCATTCTACACGTTCACGGACATGAAAGTTTTTGTTTATGTATACCACTGAGAGAAAAACATGACTAGCATACGATGAGGAAAAGAAATGTCCGATTTAACAGAGCTAACTCAGGAATTGTACACACGTCCATTTTTGTGAACAAGGCAGACAGACGCTACTGCAGATCGCTGTGTCTCCTGGCGTGGGATATCCCGTCTGTGTACACATTAACGTTAGCTGCCTCGTCCCGTGTGCTGACGGCTTTGCCTTGAATTAATCGCAAATCTCTCGCCCAGCGCAAAGCTCCAAGCGACTGGAAAAAAAGCGCAGTTGATTCCTGTCTATTAGAAATTAAGACGTGCAAAACTATAAAAAAAAGGTTCAAATGGCTCTAGGCACTATGGGACTTAACATCTGAGGTCATCAGTCCCCTAGACTTAGAACTAAGTAAACCTAACTATCCTAAGGACATCAGAAATATCCATGCCCGAGACAGGATTCGAACCCGCGACAGTAGCAGCGGCATGGTTCCGGGCTGAAGCACCTAGAACCGCTCGGCCGCAGCGTTCGGCTTCAAAATTACAGACCAATATTCGAAACTTCAGTTGCTGAAGAATTCGATACATATTCTGAGTTGGAATATATTAAATTTCCTTGAGGCCATGAAGCTTCTTTCGTTGAATCAGCACGGTTTTAGAAATCATCGCTCGTGCGAAACTCATCTTCCCGTTTTATCAAATATACTGCGAACTGTGGAAGAAGGAAAATAGGCAGATTCCCTATTTCTAGGTTTCCAAAAATCATTTGATGCTGTGCCCCACTGCAGACTATTAATGAAGATACGGGTATATGAAATAGGGTTCCAAATATGTGAGTGGCTTGAAGACTTCTTAAGTAATAGAACCCAGTATGTTGTCTGCAACGGCGACAGTTCATAAGAGACAATGGCGTCGAGGGCAGTGCCCCAGCGAAGTGTGACAGAACCGCTGATATTCTCTGTATAAATAAATGATCTGACAGACTGGGTGCTCAGCAGTCTGCGTCGGTCTGCTGATACTGCTGTGGTGTACGAGGAGGTATCGAAGCTCTCTGGCTGTAGGAGGATACAAGATGGCTTACACAAAATCTCTAGTTGGTGTGACGAATGTTAGCTAGCTCTAACCGCAGAAAAATGTGAATTAATGGGGACGAGTAACAAACACAAACCCGTATGTTCGGATACAGTATTAGTATTGATCTGCTTGGCACAGTCACGTCGTTTTAATATCTGTGCGTAACGCTGAAAAGCGATATGAAATGAAACGAGCCTGTGAGGGGTGTAGCAGGGAGCCAAAATGATTGACTTCGGTTTGTTGGTAGAATTTTGGGAAAACCTAGTTCAGCTATAAATGAGAAGGCATACAGATCGATAGTGCGACCTGTCCTTTAGTACTCCTCTAATGTTTCGGATCCGCGTCAGATCGGGTTAAAGGAAGATGTCTAAACAGTTCGGAGGACGGCTGCTAGATTTGTTACCGGTAGGTTCGAACTCGAACAACACGCAAGTATTACGGGAGACGCTTCGGGAACTGAAGTGGGAGGCCCTGGTTGGAAGATGACGTTCTTTTCGAGGAGCACTATTGAGAAAGTTTAGAGAACCACCATTTAAAGCTGACCGCAGAATGATTACACGGCCGCCAACATACATTTCGCGGAACGAGCATGAAGTTACGAAGGCACATAGATAGCCGTTTTTCCCTCGGTCTGTTTGCGAGTGGAACAGGAAAGGAAATGGCTAGTAGTGGTACAAGGTAGTACCCGACACGCACCGTATTGTGGCTGGTGGTGTAGGTGTGTAGATGTAAAACTCGTTACAGCATTTCCAGTGCATGCGTGATCCTGGGAGAGCCAAAACAGCTTTAGAAAAAAGGAAAAAAAAAAAAGAAAAGTTATGTAGCCCATTGAAGACAGAGACGCCCAGTAAGGAGCAGGAAAATGCCTGATCTCAGATGCATATGAAAGTGATTACACACACACACCCGAGACTGTTTCGTATTCATCGGCACAAAGAGCTACTTACGCATCGTAGATGGAGGAGGTGGCCTGACTAGAACATATGGATCGTAACAGGAGCAATTCCATAATACCGCAATCATATAATAGATGGCGCAGTAATTTATGGTCTGTTCTTCAGGGGTGTTTATATAGGAGCGAACAAAAATGTAAATTGACATAGACAATGCACTATTGAACAATTTGAGATAGCGAACCTGGGGTCGAATAAGCCAATGTGGATGTGGAAGTAAATTTGTCTACCACTTCATCTAGCATACTTGCTTTCCACCTAATTTACAACTAACATGCGTTCACGTTTTCACGTACTGTGGTGTTTATTTACATGTGCATTCTTTATTTCCTGCCACGAAACGAGGAGGACGAGCCCGTTTGCCAGGAAGTCGCGATGCAGGTTTCGTTTAATTTACTTGTCCGTAAGGTGGCTCTGTTGTATTTACATTATTCTACGACAGAACGTTCTATGAATTAACCACAGACCCATTCATAACTCAGTGCTATTCAGAGACGTACAGTACAATGCGATAGTGCAGTACCGGTGCAGTATTTCCTGGTCGCTAGATTTGAAAGAGAGGTTACGTTCCACGGCCTGCCAAGTCACCTGACCTGAATCGCCTTGATTATTTCCTACGGGCATATCTAAAGTTACTTGTGTATGACATCCCAGTGAATACGGAGATGGGATTCGTTGCCAGAATTGTAGCTGTCTGTGATGTTAATCGAAACACACCAGGGATATTTGTCAGGGTACGTCAGAAACTATTTAGTCGATGTCATGCTTGCATTGAGGTTGATGGTCGTAGTTTCAGCACATTTTGTAAGAACAAATTGTACGTTCATTGTCGGTGATGGTGTTTGCAGCTAACTAATGCAAATAAAAAAAAGTAGATAGTAATGCAATCTTATTCCTTCAGGGTGGTAATTATTGAGCTATACGAAATAAAATAATTATAACTTCTGAACGGTTTGCTCTAGGATGTTCAAGCTACACGGCTGGCCACGGGGCATGGTGGCAATTGTATGATTTGCTTTAGCGACGAAGACCACTTTCATTTGGATGGGTTTGTCAAGAAGCAAAACTGGTGCATCTCGGAGACTGAGAACCCGCATTTCGTGATCGAGAAGTGTCTTCACCCTCAACGGATGATTGTGTGGTGTTCATTGTTTAGTCACGGAACAATCGGCGCGATTTTCCTCGACGGCACGGTGACTACCGAACGGTACATGAAGGAAGTTGATTTCATCCTCAGTACCCAAAGTGACCCTTATGTCTACAAGATTTGGTTCACACTAGACGAGGATGTTTGATGTCGTGGAGGGACCGCAATCTGGCACTGGGATACCCAGAGGCCACTGCCATGGCCTCGAATGGCCGCCATATTCTCCGGCTCCGAACACATGCGACTGCTTTTTGTGGGATTATACTGAAGAAAAGGTGTACAACAATAACCCCAAACCCATTGCTGAGCTGAAAACAGCCACTCACTTTCGCGGGTCACGCAGAATTGCGCTATTCGTCTGCGTTACGTCGTCGCCAATGATGACCGGCATATCAAACATATCATAACCTAAATCGAATATGTGTAATGACGTTTACACGTTGAATAAAGTATATGCATGCCGTAGTTTGTAACTAATTTACGTTTTTTTCATATAGTTCAGTAACTGTCACCCTGTATTACGAAACTTTCTGGCAGATTAAAACTGTGTGCCGGACAGAGACTCGAACTCGGCACCTTTGCCTTTCGCGGGCAAAGGTCCCGAGTTCGACTCTCGGTCCGGCACACAGTTTTAATCTGCCCGAAAGTTTCATATCAGCGTCCACTCCGCTGCAGAGTGAAAATCTCATTCTCGAAACCCTGTATTATCTCCTTAAGTTGGCTTCTCCGGCCTCAGGTTCCCTACCACAAATTGCTCAGTGGAGGATCCTCTACGTCCTGTTAAATCTTTGCACGCTCTTACGAAAACATCCTGTATACATAGTGGACTACGTGGCTGACCAAGTACTGCTGTCAGATAATGTCCAATGTGCGCTGGCAGCGACCTTACACGGCTTCATTACTCTCCGCCATAAAGCCGCGCAGCGCTAAGTGTTTCTTCCACCCCGGCACCTAAAATAAATGCGGCGAGCTTTCTGGTAAACAAGTAGAAGGTCGGACTCGCGAAGGAGCCTCGCCGGTGAGTGGTCGACCTCGGTGGTGTGCAGATGGCTGGGCGGCCGTCCAGAAGAAACCCAGCGTGCTCCGCTCACTGCTTCTGGAGACCGGTAGCGGGCGCCGCTTTTCCAGAAAAACATGCAAAGCTCGAATCAGATGTTAATGTCAACCTGTCCAGCGTCAATTGGCACGCGACAGTCCGCTTTTTGCGAACAGCGAAACGACAGCCGATTTGCGGCCTCTTCACACGGTACGATTTCCGGCGTACGGCTAACTGCTCTGTGTCCCGGCTACATCCACGTACAGTATGCCGAGTGAATCAGAACTCCACCGACAGACTCTCAGAGGTGAGTCTATGGACCAAAATAAGAAAATAGTGTCCGGTACAAATACCTTGACAGATACGAGCACTCATTCAGTAGAAAACAAGTGCTCACAGCTCTTAAGGTATGCTCTTTGGAGACTATGTTTACTCGTTATATTTTTCTCGTTTCGGTCTATACTGCCACCTCTCAGAATATGAACGGCAAAGAGGCTTCAGTAGAAATGCGTCTCACAGAAGATGAACAGGTGCTCATATTTCTTAAGGTATGTATCTTAGAGCCCATGTTAAATAGATATTTTTTTCTTGTTTTCGTCCAAACTACCATCTGTGAAAGTTTTTCGGTGGTGTTCTGGTTCATCCTTTATATCCATGGTGTAAAAATTACTGTGAAGTGCATGGCAATGGATACATCCCACTCTCAGTTATTAGGCCTTCTTTCCGTTCCATTCACGTATGGAGATTGATTGCGTAAACGCATCTGTGCACGCTGTATTTAGTCTAATTTTGTCCTCGGGATCCTTTGGAAGCAATACGTAGGGGGTTGCAGTGTACTCATAATTTCATCAGTTAAAGCTCATTTTTGAAACTTTGTAAGTAGGCTTTCTCGGGATAGTTGACACAAAAGTTTTCTGGCAGGCCCAGAAGGCCACTGCAACCGTGGCAGAAACGTCGGTTTCTGCAGTATAGTTCCTTACATTATGATGTGGATACTAGAATACAGAGTATGGAACACGATGTGTATACTCAGTAGCAAGCCAGGCCGCTGACGTCAGAGTGAACCCAACCAGCACTCATCAGTCCGCAGTTGTCCGTAATTTGTTGTGTTGTAACTGCGTTTACGAGCGAGAAGCAGGGTTATTAACGACAGTGTGAATGTTTACCAGTAACTGGCAAATGAGTATGGAGTTATACCTTAGTTATCGGTGTAATGAGGGATTTTTACAGTATGTTTTTAACCAAGAAATAATTGTTTGTTTCGCGATCGCCAGTTGTACTAACGAGTGAGTAAATAAGTAACTTAGGAGTTAAGTTTCACATTTTTCTAAAAAGAATGGGACGAAACGAAAATGGATAAATGCTTGTAAAAGTGAAGATTCGTTTTCCGTTAACAATTCTTGTGTCTGCTATATACATATATGCTGATTCGGATTATCTACATCTTCATCTACATGGATACTCCGCAAATCGCTTTTAAGTGCCTGGCAGAGGGTTCATCGAACCACCTTCACAATTCTCTATTATTCCAACCTCGTATAGCGCACGGAAAGAATGAACACCTATATCTTTCCGTACGAGCTCTGATTTCCCTTATTTTATCGTGGTGATCGTTCCTCCCTGTGTAGGTCGGTGTCAACAACATATTTTCGCATTCGGAGGAGAAAGTTGGTGATTAGAATTTCGTGAGAAGTTTCCGTCACAACGAAAAGCGACATTCATTTAATGATTTCCAGCCCAAATCCTGTATCATTTCTGTGACACTCTCTCCTATATTTCGCTATAACACAAAGCGTGCTGCCTTTCTTTGAACGTTTTCGATGTACTCCATCAGTCCTACCTGGTAAGGATCCCACACCGCGCAGCAGTATTTTAAAAGAGGACGGACAAGCGTAGTGTAGGCAGTCTCCTTAGCAGGTCTGTTACATTTTCTAAATGTCCAGCCAATAAAACGCAGTATTTGGTTAGCCTTCCCCACAACATTTTCTATGTGTTCCTTCCAATTTAAACCGAGCGAGGTGGCGCAGTGGTTAGCACACTGGACTCGCAATCGGGAGGACGACGGTTCAATCACGCGTCCGGCCATCCTGATTTAGGTTTTCCGTGATTTCCCTAAATCGCACCAGGCAAATGCCGGGAGGGTTCTTTTGAAAGGGCACGGCCGACTTCCTTCCACGTCCTTCCCTAATCCAACGAGATCGATGACCATGCTGTTTGGTCTCTTCCCCCAAACAACACTAACGCTAACCTTTACAATTTAAGTTGCTCGTAATTGTAATAGCTAGGTATTTAGTTGAATTTACGGATTTTAGATTAGACTGATTTATCGAGTAACCAAAGCTTAACGAGATCCTTTTAGCACTCATGTGGATGACCTCACACTTTTCGTTATTTAGGGTCAACTGCCACTTTTCGCACCATTCAGATATCATTTCTAAATCATTTTACAGTTTGTTTTGATCTTCTGATGACTTTATTATTCGATAAACGACAGCGTCATATGTAAACAACCGAAGACGGCTGCTCAGATTGTCTCCCAAATCGTTTATATAGATAAGGAACAGCAAAGGGCCTATAACACTACCTTGGGGAACGGCAGAAATCTCTTCTGTTTTACTCGATGACTTTCCGTCAGTTACTACGAACTGTGACCTCTCTGACAGGAAATCACAAATCCAGTCACATAACTGAGAAGATATTCCATAAGCACGCAATTTCACTACGAGCCGCTTGTGCGGTACAGCGTCAAAATCCTTCCGGAAATCCAGAAATACGGAATCGATCTGAAATCCCTTGTCAACAGCACTCAACACATCATGAAAGGGACTCGAAACCTGAACTGTTGAATATTCCTTCGAAAGCTGAAGACTGAGGAAGCACTTTCATCAAAATGAAAGCTATCAAGAAGAAAAATATGCAAAGAAAGTAAGCGAACTGAGAGAGAACAAAGAAAAATAAACTGAAAAATGTGACAAAAGTTGTAGCATAACTGAACAGAATAGAGAAACAAAACCTCTTAATACAGTTAACGAGTTTAAAATGACGTTGTGGGGGGGGGGGGGGGGGCAGGGGGTGTCTCCGTATAACATGTCTATGTGGTCTAAGCATGTGTGACACTCTTCCCCCAGAAACAAAATCAGTGCCCTCTGTAATGGTGAAAGAGGTTGACGTCCTTCAGAGGCTTTACACTAGCATTTCACCGAGCATAACGAATGGTCTAACATAAAACGTAATAATAATAATAACAGTACACCGAAACATGGAAAAGCTTGATTACATTAATACCTGCGTATGAATTAAGATGTGTGCGCCATGTGTCTATAAGCTGCAATGTAGTGCGGCGTGGTGAGAGGGGTCTCGCTGACGTCACAACTCACAGACCGCTTGCGCGTGACCCCTTCTGTGTATTCGGTATCTGTGGTTAGAACTGTATTTCATGGAAATTTGTGGTCAAATGGATACAGGAACTCAATAAAGGACAAGACAAAGTTACAAGCACGGAGCAGCCTTGCCACCCTGCTTATCCACATCTAGGGGTATTTCGCTATCCCCACGACACATTGGTCTTGTGGACTGCAACAATAGAAGGAACCAGATGAACTTCTTATATCCCGAGACGTCACTCGTAACGTGAGAACGCTGACACAAGAATTCTGTGCTGTAGACTTTTAACAGCTTGTCGAGCGATGGGATATGTATATTGAAAAACAAAATAAAATTCAGACTGTTATACGCAGCTCTGAAGTCTCTATTCACGTTTGCAGCTGATTTATTGACTCAACCTCGTATATTTCGCGATAGTTTTCATCTATCTTGAAGCGCCTGCCAGTTCTGCTTCCTCACCATATCCGTGACGCTCTTCCGTTGGCCGAACAAATGTGTGACTATTCGTGCTACCCTTCCCCGCATACGTTGAATATCCCCTGTTAATCGTGTCTGGTGAGGGTGTCACACAATGGAGCAATATTACAAGATCGGACCCAAGACTGTTCTGTAAGCAGTCTTCCTTGTAGACTGAGTGCATTTCTATAGTACTCTAGCAGTCAACTAAAACCTGACACTTTTGCAACGACTGAGGCTACGTGGTCTTTCCATTCTACATTCGTAAAAATTGTTACAATCAAGTGTTTGTACGAGTTTTCAATTCCAGTTGCGACTCGCTGATATTGAAGTAATAGGATACTATGTTTTTTCGTTTTAGAAAGGCAGAATTTTACATTTTTGGACCGTGTAAACCATTTTTCCAATCTTAGTACCACTTTGAAATCCTATTAAGATCCGAATAAATGTTTATGCCGCTTATTTCAGACAGTAGTTCTTTATATATAACTGCATCGTCTGCGAAAAATCTGAGGTTACTACAAGGGCACTTAGCTTCGTAACGCACACTTTGCTTTTTCATTGTTCATCTTTATCATCGTGAAATCTCACTATTTGTCAGGCACGCATATTTGATTTACAAAAGTTATGACTTTTTCCATCTTACCATTCGCAACGAATTAGATCGTATATTACAGCTGTAAGTGGGCTGCTTTCAGCGCTGTGTAGCGCTTTGCATTGGACCTCTGAATGCGCTTTCCTTGTAAGAGACTCTGTGGCTGGTCGGACTCGTTGTTGGAAGTTAATCGCCAGTAGTATTGGGCAGGTTGGAAGTTAGTAGCCAGCAGTGATGGAAGTAATGTTGGGCAGTTGGAGGTGAACAGCCAGCAGTGATGGATGTTGGATGTGAGAAGTTAGCATTGATGGAGGGTAGAGGTCTGAAGTGTTAGCGTAGGCTAACGATCTGTATATGTTCGATTTGGAGATTGAATATTATTCATGATTATATATCTTTGTACTGGATGTCAATGACGGTTCATATTCGTGTTTGAACTGGATGTCACATTATTAAGGTAAAAAAATACATTATTTGGTTTGCAACAAAATCTTGCCTTTGCTACCCATATGCCAATTAGCAGTTAGTGGCTTTAGTAGTTAGAATCTTTTATTTAGCTGGCAGGATTGACGCTCGCTGTATTGCAGTAGTTCGCGTAATGAAGATTTTTGTGAGGTAAGTGCTTAATGAAATGTATAGGGTATTGTTAAGATTTCTTTTTAGTCAGGACCATTCTTTTGAATTAGTTATTTGAAGTCAGATTGTAATTTTTTTGAGCAGTCAGATTGCGTTGCGCTAGAATATTGTGGGTCAGTATTGACATGATAAGAAAAAGTAAAGAGAAAGTAGGCTCAGTACGTTCAGTTTTACTCAGCTGTTTCAGAATCAAATAACGTAGAAGTTTCATCTTCTCAGTCGTTCAGCAGTTTGAGTGCAGAGCCACACATTAAATAAAGAAGTTTCAAAGCGCACGCGATGTAAATGGATAGTAATTTGCGCCATGGAAGATCGGAGGTGGATGGACTCAACTGCACAATTAATTTTGGCCTCTGCTCTCCACAGCCATTTTGTAGCTGAGCGTTTAGAGAATATGCATCATAGTCATTCACTTGCTTTGTGCACTCTTTACCGACGATGTCCCAATAAAAGAACGTCAGAGAATTCATCGTTCTCATCTGGTTAGTAAAAAATGACAAACGTTCTCCGCTTTTTAGCCCCTGTTTAAAGAACTAATGAACGCTTTATCCCCATTTGGAAGTTTGTTACAAGTTTCAACGAGCTGGTTCAAATGGCTCTGAGCACTATGGGACTTAACATCTATGGTCATCAGTCCCCTAGAACTTAGAACTACTTAAACCTAACTAACCTAAGGACAGCACACAACACTCAGCCATCACGAGGCAGAGAAAATCCCTGACCCCGCCGGGAATCGAACCCGGGAACCCGGGCGTGGGAAGCGTCAACGAGCTGCATTGCCTGTTGAAGAAACATCTACAACAGCAAAATTGCAAGATGTGGACTGATATTCTGCCTTAAAGTACAAAGCCTATAAAGTAAACCATTACCCAATACAATTGTCCCATCGAACGGTCAGCCGAACAACAAGAAATTTCGCTGCCTTCCTCCACTACTCACATAGTACTGAAGTAAATATTTCATATATAATCTATAATTAAAAGCAGAATGTATCATCTTTTAACGAACAGAGAAGAAAATATGATTTCAAAAAACGTGTAATGAGTCTGAATGATTAACATCGTCTACGACAGTCAGTTATAAACATAAAAAATACATTGATCAATTTATACAAACAGCTTTGGCCATGACAGCTGAAGAAGATATAGGCTGAATCAACATTTAGCAAGAAATAATTAAGGTAGAACTCAACGCAGCATTTTCTATCAGGGGACATAAGTTTTAAAATAAATTGCCTGAGGAAATTAAAGAGGTTATTAAAATGAACGTACGTAAACAGGCAGTACCCCCAGTGAAGGACTGATTTAGTAAGTAGGCGAGAAGGAGTTAAATGGAAGATGTAACCCGAGTAAATAATAATAAATCTTTTGTCATTTCACCACACATTTTCGCACTACAATGATTTTTTTCTCCTTCTGTCAAACCTTACACCAAAGCTTGACTGACGTCGTTTTTCAGGCAAGGATGTGACAAACTGGAACCACGAAACAGAATCCAAACATGGTTGTGATAGTCTTGACGTTAGTTTATGTTCTGTGTAGAGTATTTATTGTGTGCAGTGACCGTCGTCGAGAAATAAATCATTAGTGACACACTACCTTTTAGCATTACGAAATAACTTCTTTGTAATAATGTATGACAATATAGTAATTGAAAATAAACCGAACAAGGCTGCACTGTTAAGAGACTTCACTTGTTTTCATTATGATGGATGTTCTACGCCCAATCCAGACAGACTGATTTAGATTTTTCGTCGTTTTCCTATATCACTTCAGGAGAAACCGTGGATGATTCCTAATGTAAGGCGACAGATGAATATCTGTCCCATTCTTGTCAAATGCTTGTGTGTAATATTTTTTGTTCTTAAACTGTAACAAACCGACCTGTTCAGTGTTCTTGTAGAAGTGGTCTAACACAACTACTATTCCTGCCTGCACTTCTCCACATGTACTATAGCCGACGTAAAAAAATGGTTCAAATGACTCTGAGCACGATGGGACTTAACGTCTGAGGTCATCAGTCCCCTAACTAACCTAAGAACATCACACACATCCATGCCCGAGGCAGGATTCGAAACTGCGACCGTAGTGGTCGCGTGGTTCCAGACCGTAGCGCCTAGAACCGCTCGGCCACCCCGGACGGTCCCCGACGTAAACTTCAATAACTATGGCATAAAATAAAATGAGAGGGTAAGCCAACTGGAGAAGCAGAATGTGCCTAAAAGTGGCCTCTTTCCTACACGATAACGTCACATTGACCTTAACTCTACTTCGAGGAATCAGGTCTTACAGGAATGGAAAGAAACCTGTAAGATTCGATACAAATTACGCGAATGAACTTGCTACACTTCAGCTAATCGAAGGTCGCTCAGGGAATGGGCTGGCTGGTGAGGGAGGGGGAGGGGAGGGGGGAAGTGGACGGGTCGTACCGCTGACGTCAGTCTGCTACCGTAGTATGAAACACATTTTGACCTCACGCATTATGAGCTACTTAGAGAACGAAAACCCTACGTATAAAAATCAACATGGGTTCTGCAAATAGGAATCTTGTTAAACTCGGATGTTTCCATGACATCAACAGCGCAATAGATAACAGCGGTCGGGATGGTGCTGTGTTCATTGTCTTCTGTAAGACGTTTGATACGTTTCCGCGCCATCGCCTAGCCTACAAAATACAAGCTTGCCAAATATCGTGCAAGATATACGGATTCAGGACATCGTAGCAGATTTAACTAAAATTGTTGTTTGAGAGAAGCTCGACAGATGCAAAAGTAATTTCGAGAGTACCCCAAGGGGTGCTGCTGTTTACAGTATATGCAAATGGTCTACTAGGTCATGTCGTCTAACAGTAGTACAGACTTCGGTATGGAGGACATAGCAACAGTCGTACTTGGCGTAGTGAAGCGATGAAAGAATTGAAAACAACTGAGTCACCACGTCGGGATGAAATCCCAGTTCCGTTTTACGAAGATTGCTCTGCTACTTTCGCCCCTTACTTAGTTCGGATTTATAGCGAATCTCTTGTCCAGTGCAAAGCCCCAAGCGATTGGAAACAAGCTCAGGAGACCCCTGTATATAAGAGAGGTAAAAGAGCTGGCCCACAAAATTAAAGATCTGTGTTTCTAACATGGGTTTACTGCAGAATTCTTGAACATGTTCTCAGTTCGAACATACTCGTTACTAATTTCCTTGAGACGGAAGCTACTTTGTCCACAAATCAGCATGGAATTAGAAAGCATCAGTCGTGCGAAATCGCGCTTGCCATTTTCTCACATGGTATCCTAAAAACCATGGATGAAGACAACGGGCAGACTTCATATTGCTATATTTCCGGAAAGCGTTTCCTACAATCCCCTACTGTAGCAGAAGGTACAGGCATATCTAATAGGTTCCCAGATAATTGAGTGGCTAGAAGACTTCCCAGAACCTAGTACATTGTCGTCGGCGGCGAATATTCATCAGAGACAAGGGTATCGACAGGAGCGTCCTAGGGAAGTGTAGTAGGATCGCTGATAATCTCTATGCATGGTGGTCAGAAACATTCTGATAAACTTATTTGGGTGTTACAGGGTAGGGAGCGCTGAGGAATAATTTTTAGGAAAACATTAGATACGTTGCGTCGTTTCTGACTTAAGTAGCCTTGAAGATAGCCTATCACGCTGTTGCGCGCGCAAATTCAAGCGGTCTACCAAAAGACAGTTTCGCCATATGTGTTGTTCGCTTGGTTTCCTAAAACTGAATAAGAGAGCGATACAATAATTGGACGTGGAACGGTAGTAAGGATCGAGTCCAAGCAAAAAACTGACCAGTCTCGTGCGCTCTCATCTACGGTGTGAGGACAACCGACACTAATTATACTTGATGGGCGGCTTGAATTTGGCTAATTGCCAAACGTCAATACTAATTAACCCGGAAACCAGGCTACGTATCGATCTTTTTCTTAACAGTTATTTCTCAGCGCAACCTACCCTGCAATACCATTACAAGCTTTCCGGACTGTTTCTGACCACCCTGTATACATAAATGATCTGACGGACAGGATAAACAGCAGTTTGCGGCTGATTGCTGATGATGTTGTGATGTACGGAGGGTGTCGACTCTCACTGGCTGTAGGAGGTTACAAATAACTTAGGCAAAATTTCTAGTTGGTGTTGCTTTGAATGTAAAGTGTAGCTCAAAGTAAGAGCTTACGGAATATCAGACCAGCTGTGTGGCTGGGTTGAAGAGTTTTTAGCAAACAGAACGCAGCATGTTGTTCTCAATGGAGAGACGTCTACAGACGTTGAAGTAACCTCTGACGTGTCGCAGGGGAGTGTTATGGGACCATTTATTTTCACAATATATATAAATGATCTAGTAGATAGTGTCGGGAGTTCCATGCGCTTTTTCGCGGATGATGCTGTAGTATACAGAGAAGTTGCAGCATTAGAAAATTGCAGCGAAATGCAGGAAAATCTGCAGCGGATAGGCACTTGGTGCAGGGAGTGGCAACTGACCCTTAACATAGACAAATGTAATGTATTGAGAATACATAGAAAGAAGGATACTTTATTGTATGATTATATGATAGCGGAAGAAACACTGGTAGCAATTACTTCTGTAAAATATGTGGGAGTATGCGTGCGGAACGATCTGAAGTGGAATGATCATATAAAATTAATTGATGATAAGGCGGGTACCAGGTTGAGATTCATTGGGAGAGTGCTTAGAAAATGTAGTCCATCAACAAAGGAGGTGGCTTACAAAACACTCGTTCGACCTATACTTGAGTATTGCTCATCAGTGTGGGATCCGTACCAGATCGCGTTGACGGAGGAGATAGAGAAGATCCAAAGAAGAGCGGCGCGTTTCGTCACAGGGTTATTTGGTAACCGTGATAGCGTTACGGAGATGTTTAACGAACTCAAGTGGCAGACTCTGCAAGAGAGGCGCTCTGCATCGCGCTGTAGCTTGCTGTCCAGGTTTCTAGAGGGTGCGCTTTTGGATGAGGTATCGAATATATTGCTTCCCCCTACTTATACCTCCCGAGGAGATCACGAATGTAAAATTAGAGAGATTAGAGCGCGCACGGAGGCTTTCAGACAGTCGTTCTTCCCGCGAACCATACGCGACTGGAACAGGAAAGGGAGGTAATGACAGTGGCACGTAAAGTGCCCTCCGCCAGATCCCGTTGGGTGGCTTGCGGAGTATAAATGTAGCAGATGTAGATGTCAATGTAGATGCATATCTCGTTATGTTCTAATACAGCATTAATAGTGTACTGTCGATCAAATATCTGGGCGTAGAGCTGTAAAGAGATATGAAATGGAACGAACATATAAGCACGGTAGTAGGGTAGGCGATTAGTTGACTTCGGGTTATTGGGGTAGTATTACGAAGGTATGGTTCATCCGTAAAGGAGAACGCATATAGAACACAAGTGTGACACTTTCTTGAGTGCTGCTCTAGTGATTGTGGTCCCTGCGAGGTCAGATTAAAGGAGGACTTCGAAGCCTTTAAGAGGTGGCTGCCTAACTTGTTACCGGTAGGTTCGATCAACACGTGTGTGCTATGGATATGCTTCCTGATCTCAATGGGGAGTCTCTGGAGGTAGGACGACGTTTTCTTCGTGGAACACCACTGAGAATATTTAGAGAACCGGCAACTGAAACTGACTGCAGAACGATTCCACTTGCCAATGTAATTCTCGCGTAAGGACCACGAGGATAACAGAAATCAGGGTTCGTACTGAGGCGTGCAGGCATTCGTACGAATAGTTGTTCAGAGCTACCTAAATTGGACTGCTTGCACAAAACTTATATTGTGAGCTGTATTTGCAAGCAAAAGTAAATTTGTATCTGCTTGTTCTGTCTGGCTGCTCAAGGGGGAAATCAAAATAACATAACTGTAAGACGTTATGAAAAGAAATGTTGAAATGTTTCGCGAAGATGCGAGTTCGAACTATCACCGTAATAAAAGCGACAGTATACCGTCTCAGTTACTAGCCCTTCCGGACGGGAACTTAAGGGAACGGCTGTAGTTTTTACTAATATTTTGAAATTTAATTACTCAAAAACTTTAACAGATATTGGACTGAAACTTTAAACCAAAGACTTAGTATACTGTGACCTCTGTCTGAAAAACTTTGGAAAGAGTGTAATAGATGGTGGAGTGGATACTGATTTTTATCTTGCGTACTGAATTCCGTGTAATTTCTATTTCAGTTTCACTGTACTTCCACAGTATCCAAAATAAAACGTCAAAACAAATTTCATTATTTTAACTATTAACTAGCAGAAACAGTAAACTAGGATTATTTTCCAATTTTTTTGTTTTCTGTATTTCTTTAAAAAAATTTCTTAAATGTCAATTTTTTCTCCTTAACTTAAGAACGTATGACATGCTCTAACTCAAAATATTTAATAAATTGTTGAATAATGTGGTTCTCAATATAGGCAAACACTAATTATTATTCATGCAAAATTTTGATTCTGCAGCTTTACTATTCCACGAGATAATGATACATATGTATGTAAAGACACTGATTGCGAGAAATAGAAACTAAAGATTTGCATGTCATTTTCTTCTCAATGATAACATGTCAAAACATTCAAGTTCGATAATCTTATTGATTCTGAGTGACCTTTTCAGCTTCTTATTTTTTCTTTCTTTTCTTCGTTATCTGGCCTCCTTTCAGTAGCACTTTCAGCTTCAGAGACATACTGCCTGTCCATCCCTAGCAACACACGTTACATGTCGCTCCCTGTTTCGACACTTAGTCTGCACATGGTTTTTAATCAGTTGGATACTCCACTATTAAAACATGTTACGGGGTCCATCACACCAATCTGAAAAGCTGACATGGCAGCACAAATAGTTTGCAACACGGACCCACGCAAAAAACATAAGGTAACTTCAGGTAGTCCATGTGTATCGTTGGAAAGATCGATTGCAATAAAATCTACTCATTGTACAGTCGATACGTTGTTTTTCACAAACGAGTTGCTATGGAAACAGTGGCGTCAGAATTAAATGACGAAACATTGTAGGAACGATTTTGTAGTTGATAGTATGTGACATCTAGGCATCCACGCACCGCATCTGCTTCAGAGAGGCCTTTAAACACGAAGATGATGAGATACTATATATGAAGTATGTATTTTAAGAATCAGGAGAAATCACATAATTTTTTTGTATAAAAAAATTCCATTTTTGGGCTCTCATGACGGCTGGGTCTCCTTAAATGCTTCACTGTAATCTTTAACAATAGTAATTTTTCCTCTCATCAAGTGCAAAATTATATTGCATAATAAATATTAACTTCATTGATTGAGGCCTCCCAGCAAAAAACTCTCCCATGAACATCGTTTGGCTGCAGATGACAAGCTACCTGTAGTAATTAACACAAGTGATCCATAAAATTCATGCACACCAAATGTAATGGTATTTACAAAAAGAACCGACCTGTTGTTTGAACTAAAAAGGCACATAATTTTATAATCATTTAACAAAAATTTTCACATTTCAGAATAAATAAAAACGAAAACCCACTGATGATGGAACAGTGGTGCCCGAAACATGTTTGGGTACTGAGAAAAACGGTGTTTTGCATAACTGGCGGACCTCACATCCTTGCTTCGTCTGTCATGGGTTATTTTGTTTCCAAGGTAGAAGAATTTCTTAACTTCGTCTACTTCATGATCATCAGTTTTTATGTTAAGCTTCTCGCTGTTCTCATTTCTGCTACATCTCATCGCCTTTGTCTTTCTCCGGTTTATTGTAAATCCATATTCTGTATGCATTAGACTCTTCATTCCATTCAATATATCCTATAATTCTTCTTCACACATGCTGATAATACTAATGTCATCAGCTATCACTGACAACCATTCACCCTTGATTTTAATGCCAATTTTTAACCTTTCTTTTATTTGACTTATAGCTCCTATCATGTTTAGATAGAACGGTAGCGACGGAAGTCTCATACCTGCCTTACACCCTTTTTAATCTGAGCACTCAGTTCTTGACCTCCACTCTTATTGTTCCCGCTTGGTTCTTGTACAAATTGTACATGATTGCACACAGGTATACACCTCTGCATCTGAAGCAATCGACAGCCACGAATTTCTTCAGGGCTCTAAAAATATGGAAATCACCTGGGGAGAGATCGGGATTATGCGGAGGATGTGTAAGGACTTTCCAGTGAAACTTCTGTAAGGTAGTCGAAGCAGCCTTGGCAGGCCGGATGCTAGTTACGGGGGATCCACTGGAGGTGCTGTAACGTAAATCCGAGTAGCGGATACACCGTTAACAGTAAACGCGTTAGTTGGGTGGACGACCTTGGTTAGCCACAGTGGAGCGTGGTGTGGGCTTTCAATGACGTTTAGTGGGAAAGGAAAGCAGATACTTGTGATATGGCGGTGTAAGTTTGGTTTCCATCGAACTCGAAATTCAATGTTAATTATAATCCGTCTCGATTGCAAAAATGTTTATTCACATGACTGGTTTCGGTTCCTCTAGAACCATCTTCAGATCTGAAACGATAATGATACTAATTTACGATTATTTCACAAATGCAAACCTTTTTTCATCCTATCCGATCAACATCAAATGTACCAGAACGTACCTGCAATTTCGGTTCCAGGAGAAACCCGTCCACCCGCAGCAACCTTCACATGCTGCGTCACATAAAATTGGTTGGCAGAATGCACTTCATTTATATTAATTATAATACTATTACCGACAGGTGGCCTCCGGTACGTTTCTTACGTTACATATGCACATATTGTATTAAGCAGCTTTTTATAATTTACTTTTATCTCTAAGGATACTTAATTAAGCCGGCTGGAGTGGCCGAGCGGTTCTAGGCGCTGCAGAGTGGAACCGCGCGACCGCTACGGTCGCAGGTTCGAATCCTGCCTCGGGCATGGATGTGTGTGATGTCGTTAGGTTAGTTAGGTTTAAGTAGTTCTAAGTTCTAGGGGACTGATGACCTCCGCTGTTAAGTCCCATAGTGCTCAGAGCCATTTGAACGATTTATACTTAATTAAAATCTATAGATGTCAAGGTTAAAATCTATACTTGTCAAAATTAAAATACAATAAAATTATCATTTTTGTGCGATCTAAAACAAAGGGCGATTGCTATATCCATAGCGCTGGTGTACGCTTGTTTTCCTCCATGGTCTGTTTCCGTGGTGCCCGCTATTTCGGTGTTGTGCCGCGAGCCGTTCAGTCGTCTGATGTCCATCGCTGTGAGTAAGAGGGCATGGCAGGAGGGCCTCCGTCAACGACTTTACGTGTCCCCGTCCGACAGGAATCGTCGACTCCTCAAGGCCTATTGTAAGAGACCGAAGGCGTGATAATCGCGTGGGTAGTGATCGGGACTGTAGGGGAGGAGCCTGAGTGTCTCCCAATTGAGTTGGCACACCTTCTGAGTTACAACACTTGCAATGTGAGGAAGCTGACCTCCCAGACCGACAGGCGTCTAGTGTCGAGTCGCAACCAGAACGTAACTTGGCCTGCAGTTTTCGGCAGGCATGCTCCTCCGTACACATTCTTTATTGGCTGATGGATGACTACCGCTGTTTGTCCCTGGGCAGAAAAGAAAAGGGACACATTTGTTAGCAGCATCACCATAGTTCACGTTTCCGCGGTTACTGCACCGACATCGAAAAGACAGACACTCCACACTAATCCCTTGCATGTACGTCGGTGCTTATATACCCGCATCGGAGTCGTGCTACGTTGCATATACGCGGCAGAATCTCCCTAAATCGGAAACTTCTTGATCGTTCCTTATATAAAATACCAAAAAGTAGAATCACACATGTTAACTAAATTACAAAAAAATGGTTCAAATGGCTCTGAGCACTATGGGACTTAACTTCTAAGGTCATCAGTCCCATAGAACTTAGAACTAATTAAACCTAACTAACCCAAGGACATCACATACATGCATGCCCGAGGCAGGATTCGAACCTGCGACCGCAGCGGTCGCGTGGTTCCAGATTGTAGCGCCTAGAACCACTCGGCTACCCCGGCCAGCTAATTAAATTACAATGTAGTAAAATAAGGAAGTTATAAAAAATAATTAGTTTCGATGTATCAGTGTCACTAGTCGTTATGCACAGGTTGTCCCATTTATCTTGACCACCCTAAATAGTTTTCTTTTTTTTTTCAGAAGAAAAATAAAGAAATTGAAAAGAAACGTATAATGGAAATATTTGCTTAGCTACCAGGGGACATTAACCATCATGGCTGTTTGCCATTCTTGTAAGTTTCTTCGTTACGAACATCAGAACAGCATTACGTCTTTCGAAATGGCACCCTACATATTATATTCACACAAATCTTCAACTGGACAATTGACTTAATCAACGGTGCGAATTTTCCTTGTGTTTTCATTTGATTATTATCAACTCCAACAAGTGGACGACTTACACTAGTTGTCTTGGTTACCTGCACTGTGTGTTACAGTGTGGTACATTTCTGAATAGGCCTTCGTGAAAGGAAGTGTAATACTGAACAAAAAATATGGGGTGTCCTTTAAAAAGCATTTACTGCTGTTCATACACTATGTGATGAAAAGTATCCGGACACCTGGTTGAAAATGACTTACAAGTTCGTAGCGCCCTCCATCAGTAATGCTGGAATTCAGTATTGTGTTGGCCCACCCTTAGCCTTATGACAGTTTCCACTCTCGCAGGCATACTTTCAATCAGATGCTGGAGGGTTTCTTGGGGAACGGCAGCCCAGTTTTCAAGAGTGCTGCTCTGAGGAGAGGTATCGATGTCGGTCTGTGAGGCCTGGCACGACGTCGGCGTTCCAAAACATCCCAAAGGTGTTCTGTAGCATTCAGGTCAGGACTCTGTGCAGCCCAGTCCATTACAGGGATGTTATTGGCGTGTAACCACTCCGCCACAGGTCGTGCATTATGAACAGTTGCTCGATGGTGTTGAAAGATGAAATCGCCAATTGGGCAGCAAGAAGGTGCTTAAAACATGAATGTAGGCCTGTGCTGTGATAGTGCTACGCAAAACAACAAGAGGTGAAAGTCCCCTCCATGAAGAGCACGACCACACTGTAACATCACCACCTCCAAATTTTACTGTTGGCACTACACACGCTGGCAGATGACGTTCAGCGGGCATTTACCATACCCACACCCTTCCATTGGATCGCCACATTGTGCACCGTGATTCATCACTCCAAAAAACGTTTCACTGTTAAATCATCCAATGATTACGCTCCTTACACCAAGCGAGGCGTCGTTTGGCATTTACCGGCGTGATGTGTGGCTTATGAGCAGCCGCTCGACCATGAAATCCAAGTTTTCTCACCTCCCGCCTAACTATCATAGTACTTTTTGTGGATCCTGATGCAGTTTGGAATTCCTGAGTAATGGTCTGGACAGATGTCTGCCTATTAAACATTACGACCTTCTTTAACTGTCGGCGGTCTCTGTCAGTCAACAGACGAGGTCGGTCTGTACGCTTGTGTGCTGTACGTGTCCCTTCACGTTTTCACTTCACTATCACATCGGAAACAGTGGACCTAGGAATGTTTAGGAGTGTGGAAATCTCGCCTACAGACGTATGACACAAGTGACACCCAATCACCTTACCACGTTCTAAGTCCGTCCCCAGTCGAAGGTTCGAGTCCTCCCTCGGGCATGGGTGTGTGTGTGTGTTGTCCTTAGCGTAAGTTAAGTTAAGTAATGGGTGAGCTTAGGGACCGGCGACCTCAGTAGTTTGGTCCCATAAGACCGTACCCCAAATTTCCAAATTTTTTTCCAAATCCGTGAGTTCCGCGGAGCGCCTCATTCTTCTCTCTCACGATGTCTAATGACTACTAAGGTCGGTGATGTGGAGTACCAGGCAGTAGGCGGCAGCGCAATGCACCTAATATGAGAAACGTATGGTTTTGGGGGTTTCCGGATACTTTTGATCACTTAGTGTATCTTTGTAACATAGAACGTTACAAGAAAGGGGATCATGTCGCTCTGGTAGCTAAATAACATCTGCTTCATATATTTTTTATTACGTGTCTAGGCAGAAACTTGTTTGGGGGCGTGAAGATAAATGGGACACCTGGTATACGAACCAAGTGATCGCAAAATAGGAAGCAAAAACCCATCTGACAACAGTGAACCATAATGGTACAAATGATACAAAAGATACGAACGACAGCTGGGCTGTATCATTCTTTGGCAGTCATTAATTGTAACCTGCGCCAGGCTGTTATTTAACACTGGTACTACATTTGATATCTGCGCCTATGTATTCGACGGACGAAGAAACATTGAAGTTCTACTCGACTTCCAGCTCAAACTCAGTGTAAGGGCAGGAGGTAACAGCAATGGTTTTTCTTTTTCTTTTTCTTTTTTTGAACAATGCATTGTTGGTAGACTTAAGTCATTTTGGAAAATCATGTACAATCTGCATGATACTTCTTTTCTGTTTCTTTCTTCAAATAACAACAGAATTGAAGGACCATGGCTGTTAGGTGATGTAGGAATCAGTACAATTTGGTTTTGGTTTATTTTGGTTAAAAAGTGTCGTAACCGGTACGAATTTACACATTTGCCTTCAGACGGCTTTCACGTTTGTTCTAAAACACATGGTACATCGATCCACAGGTGATATGCTGTGAAATGACCACCTGGTGTATCTGTCTTTACCATCTTTCTTCGACGAACAACATTCCCATTGTTCTTGAATTTTTAATGACATAGCCGCCATTATTGTTTACATTTTTTGGGATCAATACAAATTATAAAGACGCTCCACGTGTTTGATGAGGCATTCAAAACCCATTACCCCCAAACATGAGTTCAGCGCCTTAACTAGTGAGTTACATCGATCGGTGTCATGTTCTCAGGAAGAAATTTTGGATTACTTTCTTTGTTCTTTGTATTTCTATGTTTATTTATCCACAGTCCTGTCACAGCAGAGGACGTCGATCGCCTCTCGTGGCAGCTGAAGTGTTACTTCAGTAAACATTGACTTGTTAAGCAGACAAAATAAGAGTAGTGAAGAATACGACGGTCGATGCCTCCTGTACGATGAACTGTGATTCTGTGACCCAACAGGTGTGCAACAGGAAAGAAAAGATTGTTTGTAATTTCAAGTGCCTGCGACTTCAGCGTCTGGGTGCTTGTAAAGAAGGAGTCGGACCTTGGTCACAGAGGGCTGTTGCCCATCGGATGTAAAATTCATGGTTGCATTTACTGCGATCAAAGGACACAATACATTTTTATGAAGCGTGACTGGAGTAAATTTCATATGTATGGGGGCGTAATGAAGTTTCCGGGAGATTCCACGACCGGCTAGCCAAAGGACCCCTCACACGAAATTACACTTTTAGGGTGATAATCGAAAACTACACATTGGCCAAACGTTTATTTAGATGTGCTGTATATTTTCTCCTGTTTTGCAGTTGTAATGTGTCTGTAGCGTATTCGTCCACAATGTGCACATACCGTCGAACGGTATTACGTTGGCTTCGCTCGAACTTCCATTCCAGAGCATTTAGCTGTGTGTCACCATTTCCTGATGCTAAACGTTCTGTTGGACGTGACATGGGCTAACTGATGTCGTAAACTGTATTGCACCATAGGGAACAGCGCGTTAATGTTAGGTCGTTGCTCAGTTCAGCTGAGTTATATATCGAGAAGTGCTGTATGAAGGGTCATCTCGGATGGACAAGGAAGTTGATGTTACTTCATAATTTCTTAACTGCCTTTTGCTTTCAGGTTGTTCTACGGACTGAACATGCGCGTCGTCAATATTACACAGTATGCTGGGAGGTTACGCTGCTATGTTGCACTTGACAGCCTCCAGGACGTGATTCTAACGTCAGACGTACGTGAATTCGCTTTAAAAAAATCTCGATTCTCTTTATTTTCATACTAAAAATGTTTTCTGAACGGACTAGTGTAAGCAATTCGCCAGATCTCGGAAAATCATGTAAAAATAGAAAATTTGAAAGAACTCTCTGTTGCCAAGTTATTTTATTTACTGGGTGACTTTCTGGTCCCGTACCAGAGTTTCTCCGGGGGTAGAGAAACATTTTATCTGTCTTAATTGAACCAGTAGGGGTAATTACTTTTTGAAAAATTAAAATCAAGCTAAGCATGAATGTGTCAACAGATAAAAGGGTAAGTGAGATTTTTGTTATATGATGTAATAAACTGGATGGCTTTGAACACTAAAAGACACAGCTCATTAAATTTAACAGTGTCAAAAATGAAGTGCCTTCTATAAATCTGCCTTGCCAAAGCGACGAAATGCTCTGATTAGAAAAGTCAAACTTCCTGAAAGGGAGTGATGGGCAGAGGAGATGATGAGATGAGATATGAAATATGAGAGATGAGGTGGGATGAGATGAGATGAGAGAGGAGAGAGGAGAGGAGAGGAGAGGAGAGAGGAGAGGAAAGTAGAGATGGAAAGAGAAGAAGCTTAAACTGGAAACTGACATTGAGTTAGAACATTTAATTATTTTTGATTGCAAGGAGGATGTATTAAGAGTAAATTTGTCTCATCTTGTACTTGGTGGCGAATGTGCTTCTGTTTTACTTAGTGACAACTACAACAATGACTGAATGTTCAAGTTGACGGTGCCTCACTAGCTGTGCCCCGCTTCTCCTGACGCTATAGGTTTGAATCTCGTTGGAAAAGCTCTAAAATCGGACGTTTTTCCTCCTTCTCAACCGGAAAAACAACTGTAACAAATTAAGAATGAATCCTAAGAAACCGCATGAGTTCATACTGAAGTGCTGTGATGACGAAAAATGCAGCTCTTCTTACTCGTCTCATAACAGATGATTTGTTTTCATATGTTGTGAGTCAAAATATGTCGCGCACATGGAAAATTCGTTTTGTGAGCAAACTAAAGTATTTAGTAATGAAAATCGACGTGTGTGATAATGACAATGTTAACAAAGTTGGGACTATGATTCGGTGGAAGAAAACTGTGGAGTCGGCCGGTGTGGCCGTGCGGTTCTAGGCGCTTCAGTCTGGAACCGCGTGACAGCTACGCTCGCATGTTCGAATCCTGCTCTTCGGTCATGGATGTGTGTGATGTCCTTAGGTTAGTTAGGTTTAAGTAGTTCTAAGTTCTGGGGGACTTTTGACCACAGATGTTAAGTCCCATAGTGCTCAGAGCAAACAAATACTCCATACGGACATTTTGTGGAGGATCACCAGGTTTTGAGGAAAGCATGAATGCCTTCTGATGATGAATTATATAAATTCGAAACCGGTAACGGTACTTTTTGAATAAGGTAATCTAAAACAAATTTGAGGCTGGTTGCTGTACACCATTAACATTATATAACATTGTGTTCCTTTTTCTTCATGCCGATCACAACTGATTCTTCTTTCATGACAGCCAAAGCCGGAATAGAACTTCCACTATAGACATTCACTGGTTTCATTTTCTTCAGACCTTTTCAATTTCAGTTTTTCTGTCATCGTATATGATTTCCTTGCACATTATACTTCCTTGATTTGTTGCGTTACGTTATTCATAGAGTGCAAAGTCTCTCTGTGGATGTTCATATTTTGCGATTTTCATTTCTGTTCCTCTGCTTTGAGGAGATAATGACAATGACAGTTTTCTGAAGAAAAACCTTTGTTAAATTTATAACGATCAAGGATATTTTGTCTACTGATAATGTATACAGCGTAACCACTGGAAGTGCTGCAAAAATTTGAATCACGACTGGTGAATGAGGTTTTCGTAAGAGAGAAAAACATAAATAATGTAAAAATAACTCTCACAGTTACTGATGTATGATGAATATTACTTTTACCTACACTTTAATTGCTAAACCTAATTACAGAAATAGGAGTGAAACTCATTGTGTTATACGTTTGGCACTCCAGGCATATGCCAGTTGGTTACCTATTCTATGACGAAACTACAAGTATTCAGATCAAAAATGGAAAAGTAAATCTCAAGGACACTTCCTCTAGTCTAAGAGTAAAAAGCTAATAATACTGTACACTTAATAATGACTTTTTATGACTATGCCCACAAAAGTTTTGGTTTTTGTGGAGGAACAGTTTTGCTTATGAAATTATAACAATGAATAACTTATTGACTGGATTTCTTTATGCGTCTACTCCAACTGCCACATTTCCATATGATTTGAATATGACACAGGAAAACATGCAAACACACTGTTTTGAAGTCCAAAGTGTGTGATGTCTTACTAATTCATGTCAGCTTGAGGAATGCACGTTTTGCAGATAATTTGTTTTATTGAAACTGCTGTCGCCTGGACGTGTTTATATCGACAGTAGGTCGGTGGTCGTAATGTTCTGGCTCATCAATGTATATTAGCCATCGAGACTTCCTGAATGTGGAAAATAATTTATGCCAGAACGATCTTTCTTAAGAAAATTCTTTACTGGCGTGATTTATCTGTTAGCACTCGCACACGTATGATAGAAATGTTTCAAAATGCGTCCGTTGCCTTCATTCCTACCTTAAACGCAAAAGGAGAAATAAGTCATGGAAGGAACATTTTCCCGCTTGTGGCTCTGTTTTCTTACGCTAAACATCATTCGTAAGATTGAAGTACGGGAAATCAACTACGTATCTGTAAAACAACTTCATATAAAAAGCAGCAATTGATAAATACGCTCGTAGCAACTTACACCTGTTGTGTTTACTGCTCTTTCTTCACTCCGTTATTTTGCGCGGAAAACAAAACTACAACAATAAACAATACTTCACATTTGCCACAGATAAAACAGAGATGACCCAAACCATACTACTTCAGGATCACCAGTGTGAATGTTGTGGCTTGGCAAGACAGCCAAGTCACTATGAGAGGAAGCCGAAAGGCACGCGATTAAGCTCACGCAGGCTGGCGTGAGGTCTGGAACTGGACAAGGTAATTAATATAGCCAATAACGTACGTAGCTGCTGGAATACTTAAATTTAATCCACAATTGGCGAACATCGGTCTGACGGTACATGCATCACAAAATAAATAGCAAATAATAATGGCGCCTTGCTAGGTCGTAGCAAATGACGTAGCTGAAGGCTATGCTAACTATCGTCTCGGCAAATGAGAGCGTAATTTGTCAGTGAACCATCGCTAGCAAAGTCGGCTGTACAACTGGGGCGAGTGCTAGGAAGTCTCTCTAGACCTGCCGTGTGGCGGCGCTCGGTCTGCAATCACTGACAGTGGCGACACGCGGGTCCGACGTATACTAACGGACCGCGGCCGATTTAAAGGCTACCACCTAGCAAGTGTGGTGTCTGGCGGTGACACCACAGTGAATGCTGGTCGGTGACTGGTGAGCCAATGGTGACTGACGGGTTGTTGGTGGCAGCTGTACGGCAAGGGCCGGCCGCGGTGGCCGTGCGGTTCTAGGCGCTCCAGTCCGGAGCCGCGCTGCTGCTACGGTCGCAGGTTCGAATCCTGCCTCGGGCATGGGTGTGTGTGACGTCCTTAGGTTAGTTAGGTTTAAGTAGTTCTAAGTTCTAGGGGACTGATGACCACAGCAGTTGAATCCCATAGTGCTCAGAGCCATTTGAACCATTTTGTACGCAAGGGAGCTGTCGAGCATAAACTGTTCTGACCTTGACGTTGCCACGAACTGTTTCCTGGAAATGTTTGTGGAATGTTTTGCTATTACTGGTGGGTTAGAAGGTGAAGCAAGTTATCTTTTAGGTTCCATCAGACTGATACTTTTAGTAGACACCCGAAAAGTAGTTTAAAAAATGAAGGAAGGAGTGGTCTAGAACTCTTGGCTTGCCGTTTATGTTGTAAGACGTTTGCCACTAAATCGTTAGCAGAAAACAACACTTCCTCCCAAACCGTCAGCATCCTACAGCGTTGCCATATCGTGAAGATAACCGGACATATAATTCTGAGGGGTGGTCAGTTTTATTGGCATCTTAAGAGTAAGTCTCTTTCGCACCTAGCCAGAAAACAACGTTTATTTCAAAGACTGCACACTCGCTGTAACTACGACTTGCGCTTCCTACATTGCTGTCGCATCAACCTAGCGCATCGCTCCAAAACAGGGAGGAAGGGGTAAAAGATAGTTACTAAGCAGTTGCGGATACACTGCGTACAACGCATTCAAGATTTTCTGTATAAATTATCTAATGTTAGATTAGATTAGAGACAGTTGTCGTTCCGACCCAAAAATGAGAAGGTTCTCGTGGATGTGGGACATGTCAGGAAGTATAACATAAAAGACAGAAAACATTTGAATATAATACTTACTACCTTGATCATTTCTCAGGACATTGTCAAAATAGATGAATAAATTACAGTAAACTTGAAGTGCTAATATTAACAGAATTAATACACTATCAGGAATGAAACACTGTTATGCACAGTTAATAAATTTATCATACACAAAATATCTAACATCACTGTCGTGACCAAGTACTGTCAAAACTGAAATCGAAAAGAGATTTTTACTTAAGCTGGTCTGACAGTCCCTGTTAAGATGTTCATATATAAGGTAGAAGGAGTTGCCTATGAAAAGTCTTTCAGATTCTTTTTAAACCGCGCTTTATCTGAAACCAAGTTTTGAATGACTGCTGGAAATTTATTGAAAATGTGTGTTCCTGAATACTGGATCACTTTTTGGACGAAGGTTAGTGACTTTAGGTCTTTATGTAGATTGTTCTTGTTCCTAGTATTGATACTACGTATTGATTGGAAATAGAGATATATTACTTGCAACAAATTTCATTTAGGATTAAATATACTGAAGAGCAGTGGTAAGAGTAGCCAGTTCCTTGAACAGGTTTCTACATGATGTTCTTGAATTTACACCACAAAAGATTCTTATTACACGCTTTTGCGCGCTAAAAACTTTTCCTCAGTTTGATGAGTTACTCCAGAATATGACCCTGTATGACATAATAGAATGAACATAACGGAAGTATGTAATTTTTTTTATATTTATAGCTCCTACATCTGACATCATTCTCACTGCAAAGACAGACTTGTTTAGACATTTCAGCAGTTCTCTGGTCTGCCCTTCCCAACTGATTTTACTATCGAGTTGTAATCCCAGAAATTTAACGCCGTGAATCTCATCGATCTGCATGTCTTCATATGTTATACACATACTGGAAGGAAATCTTTTACAGGTTCTGAACTGCATATAGTGAGTCTCTCAAAGTTTAATGACAGTGGATTACCTTTAAAACGTTTATTAATGTCAGTGGTAATTTGATTAGCATCTATTTCTTAGTCTATACTTCACTTGCTACTTATTGCAAACTCAGCGTCTGTCAATGTAACAGACGAGAGGTCATTAGTGTACACAAGAAAAAGCAACGGACCCAAGATGGAACCTTGACGAACACCACATGTAATTAATTCCCTATCAGCTGAAGACTGGTTGCTTACTGTACAGATATTTCACAACTACGCCCTTTGTTTACTGTTAGTTAGATAAGACTCAAACAATTTTGCAGCATTGCTCGTGACTTCATAATACACTAATTTGTTTAAGAGAGTGCTGTGGTTCACACAATCAAAGGCTTTTGACGGGTCACAGAAAATGCCAGTAGTCTCTAATTTATTATCTAATGAATTAAGTACATTCTCACTGTAAGTGTAAATAGCTTTCTCTATATCAGAACCCTTAAGAAACCCCCATATGTGACAATATACTATTTTCAAAAAGATGCTTAAAGAGACACTTGAACACAAACTTTTTAAATATTTTTAAAAAAGGTAGCAAAGTGAAACTGGTCCATGGTTCTACGGTATCTCTTTATCCCCCTCCTTGTAAAGAGGCTTAACTTCAGCATATTTTAGCCAGTCTGGAAATGTTCTGCTGATAAGAAATTGGTTTCACAAATACTTAAGATAGAACTCAACTCGCAGGAGCACTGTCTGATCAACTTTGTTGATATGTTATTATGCCCACTAGATTACTTAGAATTTAAGGATTTTGTGATGGATGAGTGACGTTTCCATTTTACTGAAGTTATTTTTAAAGACTGGTCTCAGATACTCCGTTGCACTGTTCACCAATCCAGATAACCCTAAACTGTCAGTGACAGAAATAAAATAATGTACTTGTTTAAGAGTTTTGCAACACTACATGGACTTGTTAGCAATGTCTCATTTGTTTTTAGAGCTATTTGTTTTTTATGGCTTCCTTTGTGGACCCACCTATCTCTGTGTTCAAATATCTTATAGAGTTTTTATTTTATTGCCTGCAGTAATTATCTTTTTCTCACAATAAAGCTGCTTCGATTTCTGTATTACTTGCTCCAACATCTTGCGGTATTCTTGGTAATGCATCAGAATGCTAACATCCGAGCTGTTCCTAGATAGTAGATACAGTCTCTTTTTTGTCTAACATGATATATTTATTCCTTGTGTAATCCATGGTTTATTATTTAATTGTGTTTGATTGATGTTACCTTTAGGGAAAAGCAATTTTCAAAAGCAGAAGTAACTTTATTAATAAATGTTTTGTATTTTCTGTTTGAGTCAGAAGTATTGTGAACATCTAACCAGGTCATGTCTTTGAGCAATCTCCTGAAATTATCAATTTTTGACTGATTTATTACCCTCTTCTATTCAGATTTAATAGATTTTTTATCGTAACAAGTTTCAAGATTTAACATAAGATGCTGCATGTCATGATCAGATAGCTCATTTACTATTGGTTTTGTGATACGAATTTTTTTCCTAGATTTGTCTACAAAGATATAATCAATAGCAGGCGCAGAGCACCTACATATCATGGTTGCGATGTCCACAGTAGGACCTAAATTGAATGACCATTTTCCTGATTGCAATAATTGTTCACTGACAATGCTTTAATTAATTAAAGCAACCATCTTTTCCTTGTTTTGTATTGTGAGATGGGACAACAGAGCATCCAGATTTTTTATGAAGAAGTTAAAGTTTCTCGAAGGTTATATACGTATATACTTTTTATAATAAAGGATTTATTATGAAATACTTCTTCTGTTGCACAAGCTTCTAAGTACTTCTGTGAGCAAAATTTATCAATACCAATATTCTTGAAACCAAAATAGTTTCTGATAAATGTGGCAACTTCTTCTTTCTCCTTATTTTCTTTTCAGAAGTAAGAAACTAACTCGAATCCTGTGACATTTAATATAGCGATACCAGTGGTCGCATAATGTTCAGAGAGGCAGGTTATATGAAATGGTTTACTCAACTCTAATTCTTCAACACTAATAAGCAACTCATAAGCCTACGCCTTAGCCCTCGGATATTCTGATGCAGTAAGGATAATTGATATTATGCACTGGCTGAAATACAACTGAATGAACCTAATTTCTCTGTCAACTTTTTGTGTCCCGAGTTTCAACCAGAGGCTGTCTGCGTGAATTGTATACATTATTATTTGCTTTCTGGCTGCCTGTTTTAGTAATGTGAATACCATTTTTAGCCTGTCTCTGAACATTTTTTATTTCTGCCCTCCATAACCTAAAAACTGCTGTTCTGTCACTGAACTACTGGTACTTTGCCACTTGCGATAGTGCCCTCCTTTAAGTTATTTATGCTAGCCCAGACAGTTTTGTCTTGCTCTTAATGTTGAATTTAAGACCATGCCTAGTACAGTCCCACTTACTGATGGACCCAACAAAAATGGTTCAAATGGCTCTGAGCACTATGGGACTGAGGTCATCAGTTCCCTGGAACTTAGAACTACTTAAACCTAACTAACGTAAGGACATCACACACATCCATGCCCGAGGCAGGATTCGAACCTGCGAGCGTAGCGGTCTCGAGGTTCCGCACTGAAGTGCCTAGAACCACTCGGCCACAGCGGACGGCTGATAAACTCAAAAGGAACCACACAGATATGAGATCACGTACCTGATCCAAGCAGCCATTACACCTCTGAATAAACTCTCCTAACAGAAGAGTTTATATGAGGCCACTCATAGCGTCTCAGAACAGTTACAAGTCCAAAACCAGCATGTCTCGTTGCTGAAGCTATCTTTAGCAGGTCACTATGAATTAAATAATGAGGGTTTCTGTCTATGCTGTTGCTCGCCACACCCATTATTACCACGGGTTTTGCCTTTGTGAAGTTTTTCCGAAGTGAACCTACATCCTCTATCACCTAACTCAGACTTGCACTAGGTCTGAAAAAAAACTTGTGACTTGGTGACCTGACTCTAGTTCATCCTGCAACAGTTGGCCAACATCTCTACCATGTGAACAACCTAACAACAAAGCTTTCATCTTTTTCACAACTTTTTATGACTTCTTACTTTTCAAACACTTTGTAAAAGTTTGTTGTGGCATGTCTACTCCTACATCTACTTGCGATTCATCAGTTTCCAATTGTGAAAACAGAGCAAA
Organism: Schistocerca serialis cubense; assembly: GCF_023864345.2. Lineage (NCBI taxonomy): Eukaryota > Metazoa > Arthropoda > Insecta > Orthoptera > Acrididae > Schistocerca > Schistocerca serialis. The sequence goes on along the minus strand of NC_064639.1, from coordinate 108,883,241 downwards.
CCTGTTTTCCACATTCAAAAAACACTGTCTGAGAAAGTCCTGTTTCTTCTATAACCTCTTGTTACTTCCCTCCTCTCTTTTCCCTTCTCCCCCCCCCCCCCATGACCTTTCCATATCATGTTCTTCTTTATCTAGTTTGGCCTGAAGGGCAGCAGTCTTCTCCTCCTGTTCCACTACCTTCCCATCTCTACAGCAAATCCTGCACAGCCAATGAGCCTTGTTTATTTCCCCAATTCCTATGCCGCTACAGTCACGCACATGAAAGAAACTGCAAAAACCCTCACACCACACACTGGAACTAACAATCCTGCGGCAAGTCATACACTTCTCACCCATAGCAAACGAAATTTAGCTTTAGTGCAACTTAAAGAAGAATAGCTTCCTGGACTACACAATTAATACATTAAATTTCTTAGAAAGTTTAGACCTAAAGTTCGGATACTAATTCAAAATTTCCGGAGAAATAGAAACGATTAAACCTCTGTTTTTTACGTGACGAAACAAAAAGAAAACAATAAACTGAGCCGGAGCTGTATAAACTTTTCATTCATTTCGGAACTTTTTAACTTCGACTACTTACTAGAGAATTAAATGGATAGCGTGTAAGAATATATTAACAATACAAACTGCACTTCAATGAAATAATCAAGTAACTTACAGTATACGATAGCGTAAACAAATCCTAGTCCAAAACTATCCCCTATGAAATGTTTAGCCGGCCGGGGTGGCCGAGCGGTTCTAGGCGCTACAGTCTGGAACCGCGTGACCCCTACGGTCGCAGGTTCGAATCCTGCCTCGGGCATGGATGTTTGTGATGTCCTTAGGTTAGTTAGGTTTAAGTAGTTCTAAGTTCTAGGGGACTGATGACCTCAGAAGTTAAGTCCCATAGTGCTCAGAGCCATTTGAAATGTTTTCTTTTTCCGGAAAACACGCAAGAAAAGATGTAATAAACCATAGCCAGGCCAGAAGTTTTTCAAGTATGGTAGGGCCGAACCATGCATCTATATGAATGTGTAGTCTGTGTGTGTCTGTGCACTCGCTTTTATGTGTGTATGTGTGTGTGTGTGTGTGTGTGTGTGTGTGTATGTGTGTGTGTAGTTTGTTGTATAGTATGAACAACTAGGTTTTCAGGAATATTCTGTGCAGCACATTCATATGTTGCTCTCTCTCGCATTTCACTTATTCGTAAATTCTTTATCTCTTTCTACTGTTCTTTCCCCCCCCCCCCCTTTATTAACCATTGATGTCTCCTGTAAAAGGTGTCCTACTACCCAGATCCTTCTTTAGGTATGTGTTTTCTGCAGACTGCTTTTCTCAACCACTTCTTCAGTACTTCTTCATTTTGTTCTTTTCTGCCAATTTTATAGTGAACATTCTTCAATAGTATTGCGTTTTAAATGCATATAGTTTTTTCTTCTGGAGATATCACAAGGATCATTCTCACTTCCATATACACCTTCAGGAATTTCGTCTTCATATCGATATATGATTATTGATATCAGCTTCGTTATCCTTTTTCATCAAACTCTTCACTCCCAGGCCCCTGGTTCCTGCGTTTGCACACTTCAGCTCTCAATCTGTAATGCTAGAGAACTCACTGCCCTCTCTTATCGCCGGGTTGATCTGTCCATTTTACAACATATAGTGCTAGATGTCACTTGGAGTGGTATTAGTGAGTGAATTCGACAGCTGTGTAATCCTGCTTCCTAGACATATGAATTGTTTTAATTCATCTACTACTATATAGTTCCTGATGTTGATGATCATTGCTTTCAGGTTTGCTCACTTTCATATTAATAAAAGCTACAAAGCTACGTTCCACGAAATGCTGAGATGATCACCTTGATGGCTGATGCTGATCGCAACTGCGCTTCCTGTCCTCCAAAATACCTTCATGAGAAGCGTCAGTGAGACGAGGCTGGTATTCTTCTACATGAATTTTATGGAAAACAACCAAACAGTTTCTCTTACCATCGAATACACAATGAGACTTGAGTGCTACGTCTGAGTGAACGACGAGACTGATGTTCAGTGGAGCAGATGCCACAGCGTCATGCCATCCATACTGCACTCCTCAAGTACAGAGCGGCGTGTAGTGTACTACGCTGAGTCAAAATTACAAGATATGGTTTTACGTTCTCATGTTTAACATGTTCGCATTTGGTGTACTCGTCTGTGCCTTCTGTCTTACCAGATGTCCTTGACAGAGAAGCCAGTAAGTCTAGACTTTCTTTATTAGTGCGTGGAGGTTCTCGGCTATTTTGTGTTGCCTTACTGAACCTCCTGTGGTTTGGAGGTGCACCTGTAAACTCAGCAAACAGGCGCCTTTGTTTTTGACCAAAAGTGTGGTCAGGGTGTGAATTGGGGCCTTTAATGGCTGTAATGATTTCTACAACTGATGAGATTGTACGTTCGTGTACACCTGCATCCATATACGTACTATGCAGCCCCCCGCCACAAGATGCATAGTGTAGGTTATCGTGTATTACTACTTTCCTGTTCCACTCGCAAATGGAGTGAAAGGACAACGACTGTCTGTACGAATCCGCACGACACCCCTTTCTCTTACCTTATCTTCGCCGTCCTTTGTCGACATGATTGCTGGTATCAGTAGGGTCTCTCGCAAATGCCGGTTCGATAACTCTCTCACTGGTATTTCGCAAAAAAGACATTGTCTCTCCTCGGGGGATGCCTTCTCGAGTTCGTCGAACATTAAGGTAATAATCGCTTGTTGATTGAATCTACGGATGACAAATTTACCAGTGCACTTCTCAAGTGCCTCGATACCTACGTTCAATTCAATCTCATGGGTATCCCAAGCCGTGGAGACGAGCTACACTTTCCTAGAATTCTTCCAATAAATCGAAGTCGACAATTCGCCTTCTCCGCAACAAGCATAACGTACTAGCTTCTTTTCATGTCTTTAAGAAACATTACGCATAGATATTTGATCGACGCGACCGCGTCAGACATTACACCGCTACTGCTGTATTCTTTTATGTTGGTCAAAAAATCAGTGAAGATAAAGAATGAACTGTGCGCTACCACAATATAACCCTCCACAGGGCCCTAGCTTAAATTTTATATCGAAATAATGTCTGCAGGTACATGAACTTCAGAAGTGTAATTTCCACTTAGCTAACTGCATTTCAGATAGCATAATAAGCATTGTAGGGCAAAATGGATCTTTGATAAAAGAAAAAAAAATGTTGAGTCACAGGTTCAGTTTTTCTTCAAAGCCACAAAGTGAATGTTGGCATACCGCTACTTCTTCAATACGAAGTGATAGTCAAACAAAATATTATTTTACGTGAAACGTTATTCCTTCTAAATACATTAACAATTTTCTACCAAATGTTGAAGAAGCCCAATCCCTACTACTTTATGTAAAGGTCTTGTCGTTCTTGCCCCAGAATGACCTCCACAAAGATACATTATCACTGTTTCTTGCACTTTTTTGTTGTTGTTGTTGTAAATCGTATCATTTTCGTCGCTGCTTTACATTGCAAATCACATACATACCACCGTCTGCCGGCCGACATCTAGACTCTGTCCTCCAAGGCTACTCTTGCAGTTTTTATCTTTGCCGACGCGAGGTACCACCAGAATGTCTTTCTTCTCACGTCGCTGGTTCGGCGCGAATCGTGTATTTTCATGAAAGAAAAGAAAATACTCGCTATTCTGGTCTTTTGGACGGGGAGGGATAACCATAGATTTTTAGCATGAAAAATGGTAAAACAATCGAATTGTGACTGGACAATGTTGGTCCTTCACAACTTTATCTATGCCATACTACATCGTCATCAGGAAACAATCGCAGACTGCTTGTCACCATATCTGTCAGATCGTGTACGTACATAAAGCACAATACCGGTCCTGTCATACTGACCTGGAGCACTCCTGAAAATAATATACACTTTCTCGCAAACTAGAAATATGGAATCTGGCTGTTGCCCTTCATCCACGGTTTACAGGCTATCGTGCAAGAAAGGAGTAAGGTGAGAATCACACCAACGATGTTAAATTCGTGTTGATTATCCAACCACTTGGATAAGCTAAGTTTCACAGCTTCTAATTTCCTACAATTTCCTGCAAATTTTGAGACTCTCAGTTTTCAGGCTACATTATTCTCCAAAGGGTAGCTGAAAATTTTTGGAATGTAAACGCATTTAGTAAATTTTCGTCGTGAGACTAGGGGTCATGAGCAGTTGGCAGACGCAGCTCCACGACACGGTTTACTGTGGCGGTGTGAGACAGCTAAGGACAGCTGATAGCACGGAACTGGAGTGGTAACTTGAAATGAGAGACAGTACCAGGTCGCCGGCAGCGGATGACAAGGCTTTGGTGTGGCCTCGGAAGCCATGTTTGTCGTGCCAGGCAAAATTGTTCTGCATGGACAAGGCTGGCCCGAGGAGTCGAACGCAGTTGAAATGTGCAGCTGAATTCGAACAAACATCCTAGAGGCATAGAGTCAGGACGGATAGCGCCGGGGTGGCAACGCAGCGGGGTTAACGTATCAGCAGCACTGGTTGTGGCCTGCTGTTAATGCAAGGCAGCGTTTCCCGCGCACGGGGTCCCGGGTTCGATTCCCGGCGGGGTCAGGAATTTTCTCTGCCTCGAGATGACTGGGTGTTGTGTGTCTATCATCATCATTTCATCCTCATTCACTCACAAGTCGCCATAGTGGCGTTAAAGAACTTGTGGAGCGGCGGCCGAACCGCCCTGCTAGGGGTCTCTCGGCCACTAATGCCATACACTCATTATTATTATTATTATTACTGGAGCAGCAAACGATGTTCGCTTTTTTATGCCCAGCGGATACAGCAGCGGACAGCCGGAGAGTTTTTGCTGGAAAACGATCTCCGTTACGATGAGTGGTTGTTGTTGTGGTCCTCAGTCCTGAGACTGGTTTGATGCAGCTCTCCATGCTGCTCTATCCTGTGCAAGCTTCTTCATCTCCCAGTACTTCCTGCAACCTACATCCTTCTGAATCTGCTACGTGAATTCATCTCTTGGTCTCCCTCTACGATTTTTACCCTCCACGCTGCCCTCCAATGCTAAATTTGTGATACCTTGATGCCTCAGAACACGTCCTACCAACCGATCCCTTCTTCTAGTCAAGTTGTGCCACAAACTTCTCTTCTCCCCAATTCTATTCAATACCTCCTCATTAGTTATGTGATCTACCCATGTAATCTTCAGCACTCTTCTGTAGCACCACATTTCGAAATCTTCTATTCTCTTCTTGTCCAAACTATTTATCGTCCATGTTTCACTTCCATACATGGCTACACTCCATACAAGTACTTTCAGAAACGACTTCCTGACACTTAAATCTATACTCGATGTTAACAAATTTCTCTTCTTCAGAAACGCTTTCCTTGCCATTGCCAGTCTACATTTTATATCCTCTCTACTTCGACCATCATCAGTTATTTTACTCCCCAAATAACAAAACTCCTTTACTACTTTAAGTGTCTCATTTCCTAATCTAATGCACTCAGCATCACCCGACTTAATTCCACTACATTCCATTATCCTTGCTTTGTTGATGTTCATCTTATATCCTCCTTTCACGACACTGTCCATTCCGTTCAACTGCTCTTCCAAGTCCTTTGCTGTCTCTGACAGAATTACAATGTCATCGGTGAACCTCAAAGTTTTTATTTCTTCTCCATGAATTTTAATACCTACTCCGAATTTTTCTTTTGTTTCCTTTCCTACTTGCTCAATATACAGATTGAATAACATCGGGGAGAGGCTACAACCCTGTCTCACTCCCTTTCCAACCACTGCTTCCCTTTCATGCCCCTCGACTCTTATAACTGCCATCTGGTTTCTGTACAAATTGTAAATAGCCTTTCGCTCCCTGTATTTTACCCCTGCCACCTTCAGAATTTGAAAGAGAGTATTCCAGTCAACATTGTAAAAAGCTTTCTCTAAATCTACAAATGCTAGAAACGTAGGTTTGCCTTTCCTTAATCTTTCTTATAACATAGGTCGTAGGGTCAGTATTGCCTCACGTGTTCCGACATTTCTGCGGAGTCAAAACTGTTCTTCCCCGAGGTCGGCTTCTACCAGTTTTTCCATTCGTCTGTAAGGAATTCGCGCTAGTATTTTGCAGCTGTTACTTATTAAACTGATGAGTGGTAGGTTGTGCATAATCGCCATTTTTCTGCGCTGGTCTTTGAGTGTGTGGTGGTATTAGTGTATTAGCAACATTGTGAACTGACGAAACACCTGGGACTTACTGGGTTTCTAGTTTGAGCAGCAATACATTATGTATGTGTACTGTATTTTGATCTACATATACATGATTACTCTGCAATTTACAATTAAGTACCTGGGAGAGGGTTTATCGAACCATGCTCAAGCTGTTTCTCTACCGTTCCACTCTCGAACAGCGTGCGGGAAAAACGAACACTTAAATCTTTCCGCTCGAGCTCTGGTTTTTTTTTATTGAGGTGATCATTTCTCCCTCCGTAGCCAACAAAATATTTTGACATGCTGAGGAGAAATTTGGTGACTGAAATTTCATGCGAATATTCTGCCGCAACGAAAAACGCCTTTGTTTTAATGACTGCCACCCCAAATCGCGGTTCGTAACCATGGCACTGTTTCCCGTATTCTGTGGTAATACAAAACGAACTGCCCTTCTTTGAACATTTTCGACGTCTTCTATCAATCTTACCTGATGTGGATCCCACACCGCTGAGCAACAATCTAGAACTGGGCGGCAAAGCGCAGCGCAAGCAGTCTATTTTGTAGACCTGTTGCATTTCTAATTGTTGTGCAAGTAAATCGCAATCATTAGTTTGCTTTCCTCGCAACATTATCTATGTTGTACATGCAATTTAAGTTATTCCTAACTGAATACCTAAGTATTTGGTTGAATTTACTACCTTTAGTTATGTGTAATTTATCATGTAACCGAAATTTAGCGGATTCCTTTTAGTTCTCATGCGTAAGACATCACACTTTTTACTATCTGTGGTCATTTGTCACTTTTCACGCCGTAAAGGTATTTCGTCTGAAACATTTTGCAATTGGTTTGGTCACCTGGTGACTTTACAAGACGGTAAATGACAGCATCATCTGGAAAAAAATCTAACTCGTTTATTAGCTCAGGAAAAGCAGAGCACCTATGAGTCTTCCCTAGGGAATGGCAGATATTACTTCTGTTTACTAGACGATTTTCCATTAACTATTACGAACTGTGACTTTCCTGACAGGAAATCACGAATTCTTCGCACAACTAAGACGATACCTCGTAAGCTAGTAATTTGATTAGAAATCACTCGTGAGGCACTGCGTCGAAAACCTTCTGAAAAAATGTGGAATGAATTTGGTATAATTACTTCGTAAGAATAAAGAGCTATTTGTGTTTCACAAGAACGATATTTTCTGAATCCATGTTGGTTGTTTGTGAATAAATCGTTTTCTTCAAAGTAATCCATAATGTTCTAACACAGTATATGTCCCAAAATCCTACTGCAAATAGACATTGATGATGCGGGTATGTAATTTACAGCATTACCCTCATTTTCTTTCATGGATATTGGTTTGACCTGTGCAACTTCCTAGTCTGTAGTTAGCGAATCTTTCGACGAGCGAGCAGTTGTTTGTATTGCTTAGTGTGTAACAATTGTATCAGAATACTGTGAAAAGGACCTGAGTGGTATACAATCTGGACCGGAGGACTTGCAGTTATTAAGCGATACAAGCTGTTTTGCTACACCAAGAATACGTAGGTACTAATTACTCATGTTGGCAGTTGTTCTTCATTAGAATTCTGGAAAATTTACTTCGTCTTCTTTGGCGAAGAAATTTCAGAAAACCTTGTTTAGTAACTACAGTGGCACTGCATCAGTAACATCATCGTTTCATAGGTTACGTCTTGCCGTTCGTGTACTTCACATATGACCAGAATCTCTTTGGTGCTTTTGACAGATTTCGGACACGTTGAGGCTCCGTGGGCCCTGAATATTGCAAAGCAGTGAATTATGTGAGGAATCATGTTTTAGTGATAAGCTTTTAGTGATATCAGTTATCTTTCTGCGGGCCTTGATGATTAATGCACATTTGGTTATTGCGTCCCTGTAGTGCGTGTACGTTTTCCATGTTGTCTATCTCTGTTTGCTTAAGGTATTGGTGTTATGCTACCTTGTTGATTAATGTGTCTCGTTGAAGTTCGTACTGAGTGCCCCTTTTCTAAAGTTACTCTAAATGGGGCGAAGTTCCTGTACATCGAAGATATAATAGTTGTCAAGTTCCAGGTTTGATGTTGTTCTTTTTCGAGGGCGCGTTATTATTAGAATATCACCGATGTTATGCACTGCGCATGCGTGTGCCTCTCCGAGTGCTAGAGTCATACGTGAATCTGTGTGTTCCAGAGGGACGCTTGTGCTTAGTTCCGTTTCGATAGTGCGACAGAAGTATTCGACGTTGCTTCTTCAATTGATTTAAATATGTCAGCTTATATGGGGATCGTCGTCAGGCATTCCATTAAAATGTGCTGAATGGTATTTTGTTTCTTGTTGCTAAACCTGGAGAACAGCCTCTCGTGGTATGCAAGGTGTCCACACGAGATCTCCCTGATTTTGAAATGCCATAAAAAGAAACTAAGATACAGATACTGTCTGTTTGCTGCGTTGTGTAAAGCAACTCAAAAAGTTTTGTGTACATTTTTTCTGAATGATTTCTTCTGCTTTTCTTAGGTGCTACATACTTATCGGAAATGACTAAATCTCAAAAAGGGTCACATAAGTGGTGTGGTAAGCGGATATAAAATCACCCGTTACTGTCCTAAGAAATTTTCGACTTGGGTGTCGAGGAGAACCACGAGACGTCAAAACGACAAAGGCTCAGCATGACAAATTCCTAGTTACTGAGAGTCTCAACAGCCAGGTCCTGGAAGATAATGTGCATCCGATGAAATAGTAAAAGTGATAAGATAGATCTTACGGAGAAGGTCATCGAAGTCATTTCTGCGAGCATTTGGAGAGCTGAACATCCTTCGCTCAACAGTTTACAAGATCTGCTTCACTTTCACGATTATAAAGTTGGAACAGTGGGACTAGTTGAAGTGGAACTGATTGCAACTTCCCCACGGTTTTGCTGTTGGGACGTAGTACCAGTTCAGGCAAAAACCTCAACTGTCTAAGAAAGATCGAAAAACCAGTCCAAGTTGCAAATTTTTAATTTTTATTCATTTTGTGACCACTTTTGAGGTGAGACCCATTTTCAAATCATCATAACAAAGTCGAAAATGGCATCTCCGAAGACATCAAAAATGAACATTTACATTTCATACAAGGTAACTATCTGTTTGCACTGTAAATGTTTATTTTTGACGAAGACAAGGATTTAGGGTCAGATGAGTGTAGGGTAATATCAACAGTAGCAGAAACCGGTATAACAGGATTAGGATGCGTTATGAATAGGAAGGTAGGGTAGAGGGTGTGTTACTGCGGACAGTTCAGTGATAGGGTTGTTCTCACCAGAATTGACAGCAAACCAAGACAATGATAGTTCATGTATACATGCCGGCGTCGCAAACTGAAGATGAGAGATAGAGAAAGCATTTGAGGATATTGAACGGGTGATGCAGATGGTAACGGAGGGGGGGATGAAATATAATAGCCATGGGGGACTGTAGGGGAGGAGCAAAAGATAAGGTAAAAGGAGAAAATGGGCTTGGTACTAAGAATGAGAGAGGAGAAAGATTCAGCTAGTAACAGCGAAAACTGTATCCAAGAAACACGATAGGAGAAGGTATATCTGGAAGGTACAGAGATACGGGAAGATTCCAGTTATACTACATCATGGTCAAACAGAGGTTCCCAAACAAGATATTGGATTGTAACGCGTATACAGGAGCAGATAGACTCAGATCATAATTTAATAGTTATCAAGAGTAGGCTGAAGTTTAAAAGCCTAGTCAGGGAGAAACAATGCGCTAAGAAACGGGACACGCAAGTAATAAGGAATGAAGAGATATGCTCGAAGTTCTCTGAGGCTCTAGATAAAGAATAGCTGAGAGGCGGTTGAGTTGAAGACAAAAGAACATATCTAAAAATAGAAAAAAATAGGTACAAAGAAGGTAACTGCGAAGAAACCATGGGTAACAGAAAAATACTTCGGTTGGTCGACGAAAGACGGAAGTGCAAAAATGTTCAGGGAAATTCAGGAAAGAGAAATAAAGTCGCTGAGAAATAAAATAAACAAAGAGCATGGAAGCTAAGAGGAAACGACTGCATAAAATTGTGAAAAAATCGAAAAAGAAATCATTGTTGGAAGGACTGATTCAGCGTACAGAAAAGTCGTAACAACCTTCTGTCAGATTAGATGCGTAGGTGGTAACATCAAGAGTGCTACGGGAATTCCACTGTTAAAGGCAGAGGAGAGAGCGGATAGGTGGAAAGAATACATTGAAAGCCTCTATGAGGGCGAAGATTTGTCTGATGTGATAGAAGAAGAAACTGAAGTCGATATCGAAGAGATAGGGGATCCAGTAGTAGAATCAGAATTTAAAACAGCTTTGGGGTACTTAAGGTCAAATAAGGCAGAGGGATAGATAACAGTCCATCAGAATTTCTAAAGTAATTGGGGGAAGTGCCAACAAAATGACTATTCACGTTGATGTGTAGAGTATATGAGTCTGGCGAAAAACCACCTGACTTTCGGAATACAATCATCCACACAATTCAGAAGACGGCAAGAGCTGCAAAGCGCAAGAATAATCGCACAATCAGCTTAACAGTTCATGCATCAGAGTTGCTTACAAGAATAGTGTGCAAAAGAATGGAAAAGAGAATTGAGGATGCGCTAGATGACGATTGGCTTTAGGAAAAGTAAAGGCACTAGAGAGGCAATTCTGAAGTAGTAATGGAGCAAGACTAAAGAAAAATCAAGACACGTTCATAGGCCTTGTCAACCTGGAAAAAGCGTTCGACAATATAATCGTGTAGGATGTTCGAAATTCTGAAAAAAGTAGGGGTAAGCTGTAGGGAGAGACGGGTTATGTACAACATGTACAACAACCAAGAGGGAATAATAAGAGTGGACGATCAAGAACGAAGTGCTCGCAGTATGATGTAGCCTTTCACCCCTACTGTTCAATCTGTACATCAAGGAAGCAATGATGCAAAAAAAGGAAGGTTCAGGAGTGGAATTAAAATTCAAGGCGAAAGGATTCCCTGATGACATTGTTATCCTGAGTGAAAGTGAGGAAGACTTACATGATCTGCTGAACGGATGAGTACACAGTACGGATTGAGAGTAAACCGAAGAGCGAGAAACTTAACATCAGGATTGGGGGTGACGAATGAATTCTGCTACCTTGGCAGTAAAATAACCAATGACGAACGGAGCAAGGACGACGTCAAAAGCAGACTAGCTAAGGCAAGAAAGGTATTCCTGGCCAAGAGAAGTCTACTAATATCAAATATCGGCCTCAATTTGAGGAAGAAATTTCTGAGAATGTACATCTGGAGTACAGCATTGTATGATAGTGAAACATGGACTGTGCGAAAACTGGAACAGAAGGGAATCGAAGCATTTGAGATGTGGTGCTACAGACTATTGTTGAAAATTAGGTGGACTTTTAAGGTAAGGAATGAGGAAGTTCTACACAGAATCGGAAATGAATATGTGGGAAACACTGATAAGGAGAAGGGCCAGGATGATAGGACATCGCCGGCCGGAGTGGCCGAGCGGTTCTAGGCGCTACAGTCTGGAACCGCGCGACCACTACGGTCGCAGGTTCGAATCCTGCCTCGGACATGGATGTGTGTGATGTTTAAGTAGTTTTAAGTTCTAGGGGACTGATGACCTCAGAAGTTAAGTCCCATAGTGCTCAGAGCCATTTGAACCATTTTGATAGGACATCTGTTAAAACATGAGGGAATGACTCCCATTGTACTAGAGGGAGCTGTAGAAGGCAAAAACTGTAGGGGAAGGCAGAGATTGGAATACATCCAGCAAATAATTGAGGACGTAGGTTGCAAGTGCTACTCTGAGGTGAAAAAGAGGTTAGCACAGGAGAGGAATTCGTGGCTGGCCACATCAAACTAGTCAGATGACTGATGACAAAAAAAAGAAAAAAAATTCATTAGTAAAGATACAAAGACATTAAATACTTTGAAATTTGGAAATGGTTGTTGTTATTGTGATCCTCAGTGCGAGAACTGCCTTGTTGCAGCTCGCTAAGCTAATATGTCTAAGCGTCTATTCAAATCTCTCTGTCTTTGCGTAGAGACTGGAACTTACGTCCATTTGAACTTCCATCGTAGCCTCCTGTCCCAACCATGTACTCATCCATTACCAAACTGTCGATTTGTTGATGCCTCGGGATGTGACTAGCAACTGATCCCAAATTGTACCATATGTATCTTTTCTCCTAACTTTGATTCAGAACCTTTTCGTAACATATCCGATCTACTCATCTGTTTTCACACTTTTTCTGTAACATCGCATTTCAAAAGTTTCTATTCCCATCTTGTCTGAACTGCTTATCCTCCACATTCCATTTCCGTAGAAAGCTACATTCCATACTGACAACTTTTCTTGGTGACTGCATTTTATATGCTCTCTGCTTCGACCATTGCCGGAGTTTTGTGGCCTGGTTATTTACCAGTAAAAAGCGAGCTTGGAATCCGAGAGGTCCCGTGTTCGAATTAAGTCTAACCGCAGAAATTTCTAATCTGCCTTTAATCTAGCCTCCACCTCTCAACGACTTGATAACTCGCCCAGACCCACCCGTGGTTCGGATTCTTCGTTAAACTGTAGGTCCTCTTTCGTCGGCTGGATAACTGGGGTCCAATTTGAAGACTTGCAGGTGGCCGATTTGCCCACATGAAATTATTACCGCCAGTTACAGCAAAACTGATCTACTGTAATCTAGTTCCCTCAGCATCACCTGATTTAAATCGCGTTTATTGCATTGTTCTCGTCATACTTCTGTTGACATTCATCTTATAGCCTCTTTTCAAGAGACTGCCCATTTCGTTCAACTGCTCTTGCAGGTTTTCTCTCTGACAAAATTACAATTTCCCTAGGCGTGATCCAAAACACTTTTCTTTGATAAAGTAAATTTTTGTAAGATAACCTATTTATTTTCCTGCATACGGCGCACCTAATTGCTTAGATCATTATTTGTCTGCACAGCCTGCACCAAGTGGAACCACATTACAGTTAACAAACGTAAATTTGATCAAATGAAAAAGACGCCACCACATAATCAGCACTCAACGTGGGATTGAGAAAATATTCGAAAATCACTACAAGTTCCGCGAAGAAAATGGAAAAATGTTGTCAAAAACTTTTTTAACTATTCTATTTTTCCTTGTGTAACGTTCCCGTACGACCAACCTTTTCAGTTATACAGTCACCGTTTTTTTTAACAAGATCTGACAGACTAACAGTCACTCTTCGGCATTGGCTGTGGTCGTTTGTGTGTTCTGCGGGAGGGCTTTTATGCCCGCGTGGTACCACTGTACTGGCCGATGTCGGGGCCAGCGTCCTGCTGCCTGCATCAGTAAGCACTGCATCATCCGCGTACTGCTTCCGGCAAAGTGCATCCGTCATTGGGCCGAACAGATGGAAGTAGGAAAGTGCGAGATCCGGGCTGTAGGGCGGATAAGGAAGAACTGTCGAGTGAAGTTCGAGTTCCGCTCGGATGCGCAGATTTGTGTGAGGCTTTGCATTCTCATGGAGAAGAAGAGGTTCGTTTGCATTTTCGTGGCGACGAACACGCTGAAATCGTTTCTTCAGTAACACGCGTATAGCACAATATAGTTCGGAGTTAGTGGTTGCACCACGAGGGAGGACATCAAACAAAATAACCAGTTCAAAGTCCCATAACACCGTCGCCATGACTTTGTCGGCTCCATGGATTGCCGTCTTTTTTTTTTCAGTTCGAAGTGATGTACCCATTTCCCATCGCCTGTGTCGATGTTCAACAAAATATTGTCACGATGGCCGTTCGTTGCTCTTTCTGGTCTTCTGTTAGGTGGCGATGAACCCAGCGGGTGCTTTCCGCGACATTGCTGCAATGATGAAAGACGTGGGTCTTAGAAAACAAATCGCTCCAAGCTCCCCATCCATTTGTTAACTGCCAGGTGTCGGCAGACACTCTGCAAGCGCCAATAAATATTTGGGATCCTATGGTTTTACGCAAAAGAAAAGAACTCAATGATAACTCTCTGCTTGAAACGCACCTCAGTTACAGATGCCATTTCGAAGGCACTACCACCTGAAACTGTAGGCGCTGAAGCGGGACCGTTCTGTGATGCCCCACAACAAATTTCGTGTTTTTCAACCGAAATTGGCGGAAAATATGTCTTCTATTACTTATTGAAGACTCTTCGTATGTAGCATATTGGATTTATTCAGGTCTGAAAATGGTCGTTATTGACCGAAATTAATTGCCTGATTAATAAATTTTTGTGCTCTTTGACTAGGTTTATAACAACATAAACTGTCTCCAATTCGTACGACAGTGTAGGAGCATCTACCTTCTGAAGCTGAACTCTAGAAATTTCTGTTACGCAACCGCAGCCTCTGGAGCCGAGAAGAGGAATGACCTGTGCATAGCTCCCATCGAGATGCGTGGAAAAAAGGGAAAACTGCTGGATATATGCGGCTCGCTTCGCTGATAAAAGTCAACGCCGCCCGCTGGGAGGGAACACTTGGCGGCCGCCGAGGAGTGTTGAACCCGCGGTGAACGCCCGCCGGAGGAGTCACATATTCAGCAGCCACCCGCGATCCGAGAGCCATTCACGCCGCCGTCGCTTATGCCCGCTCTTAGGCATTCCGCCGGCCCTGCGGATTACGCGGCACGCGAGCGCGTATACGTGGTCCTCCTGCATCTGCCTCGCAGATGCCTCTAACGGCGGTGTGCGGCGGCGCGGGTGATGCCATCGCTACGGTACGGGGCGTAACCTGACATCACGGCCGCGGCTCGCATGCGATTGGCCGATGAAAATGAGGGCGCAGATGCTAATGGCAGCCGTGACGGGACAGGGACAGGGACAGTGACACGCCGAGCCGACGACCAGCCTTCGGTCGGTCCTCGACCCGCGGCCGCTGAAAATTACCTGTTGCCGTGTGTTACGTCACAGCCTCATGCAGTCGACACCTGCTGCTGGCCCTTGGCAGTTCGTGGGGGTCCGATGTTCATACATGTGTAAAATCTCTCTGACACAAAGCATCTACAGGCTGATTCTTACTAAAGTTTAAAAAGCCCCAAAGCGACGTAGACGGCGCTGCGAAAGGTAATTTAATATGAGACACATGCGGCGGAAAATATCGGGAAATATCCCAAAAGTGTATCACAAATGTTAATATGTGACGTCACCAGAGGACGACCTCACCGCATGCGCAGCGGCTTGGCTTGTCGATCCTACACTCGCGGTAGGGGCAGTCCTACAGATTGCTCTACTAGGGACTGTACATTAATTTTTCCGTTATACAGTGTCCAGTGCGATATGGTAGTGCAAGTGGCAATGGTAATACACGACAACAAAGAATTTTTTTTTTCATCAGTCTCTTGACTAGTCTGATGCGGGTCGTCACAAATTCTTATGTGTCAACTTCTTCATCTCAGAGTAGCACTTGCACCCTACATCCTCAATTATCTGCTGAATGTATTTCAAAGTCCGTTTTCCTCTACACCTTTTTACCCTCTACAGCTCCCTCCTGTCCCGTGGAAGTTATTCCCTGATGTCTTAACAGACGTCTACCATCCTGTTCTCAATTATTTGCCGGGTGTATTCCAATCTCGTTCTTCCTCTACTTTTTTTTATCCTCTACAGCTCCCTCCAGTATCATGGAAGTCAATCCCAGGTCTCGTAATAGATGTGCTATTACCCTCCTTTTTGTCACTGTTCTCCATATCTTCCTTACCTCTCCGATTCTGCGCAGAACTTAATCATTCCATATCTTATCAGTCCAACCAGTTTTCAACGTTCTTCTGTACCACAACATCTCACATGCTTCGTATCTCCTCAGTCCATGTCGCACTACCATACAATGCCGCGCTCCAGACATATATTCTCAGACATATCTTCCGCAAATTGAGGTCTATGTTTGACACTACTTGGTCAGGAATGCCCTTCTTGTTAATGATAGTCTGTTTTTGATCTCTTCTTTGCTCCGTCCGTCATTGGTCATTTTGCTGCCTAGGCAGCAGAACACCTCAACTTCGTCCACTTCGTGAGCATCAATCTTGATGTCAAATTTCGCGCTGTTCTCTTTTCTGATACTTCTTATTACTTTTGTCTTTCTTCTATTTACTGCCAATCCTTACTCTGTATTGATTAGACTTTTCATTCCACTCAGCAGATAATCTAATTCTTCTTCACTTTCCCTCAGGATAGCAATGTCATCAGTGAATTGTATCATTGTTATCATTTCATCTTGAATTTAAATCCCACTCCTAAACCTTTCCTTTATTTCCATCACTGCTTCATCGAAGTACAGATTCAACAGTAGAGGCGAAAGGCAACATTCCTGTCTTACACCTTTTTCAATCCGATCACATTGTTCTTGGTCATACACTCTTATTGTTCCCTCTTAGCTCTTGTACATGTATATTGCCCGCCTCTCCCTGTAGCTTACTCCTGTTTACCTCAGAATTCCGAAAAACCTCTTTCACAATTTAATACTTTCGAACGCTTTTTCCAGGTCGACAAGCCCTATGAAGATGTATTGATTTTTCTTTAATCTTGCTGCCGTTATCAACCGCAACATCAGAACATCCTCTTTGGTGCCTTTAGGTTTCCTAAAGCCAAACTGATAGTCATCTAACATGTACTTAACTTTCTTATCATTCTTCTGTACATGTTTCTTGTCAGCAACTTGGATGCTTGAGCTGTTAAGCTGATTGTGCGATAATTCTGGCACTTGTCAGCTCTCTCAGTCTTCCGAATGGTGTGGATGATATTTTTTCGATAGTCAGATTCCTACATTCTGCCAACCAAACCCACCAATCTGGACGCCCTACCTCTTCGATACCGACTCCTGTTTGTACACCGAAGGTTGTTTTGACTTTCCTGTATACTGTGTCTGTCCTTCCGACAATACCCGTGGTCTAGGGACAGTCCGGCTTTCGCAGTCGTGCAGTGCGGACGTGCTGTAGTTTTCGCCTGCGGAGCGCGCACGCTCGCTGTTGTTTACATTTCAGCGGCCTTCACTTACATGTGGTAGAACCATAGCCAATCGTTTTAGAAAATCAACACTACGATTCAGCTTCTGCAACGAATTCACACGACCAAAGCCATTGGAAGTGGAACCCTTCTCACGCGACGTTGCTAACATCCCAGCTTCCGACATCTTGGGGATCCATTTGTCCATATTAAGCAGTACGGTGTGCGTCAAAGTCGTCAGTGACGTGGTGTGCGGAAGAATACTTCGTGACACCAAACGCAGACTACGCTTTTGCCACGCCGACGGCTGCCGCTACCGTAGCGCCTCCGACTCCGACGACGGTTTTACCGATCACCTACGCGTCGGCGCTCTCTTCTCCCGCCGGCCGCCGTCCGTCGGACCATGTGCCGGTGAGCCTTCCTGCTGTTACGGATACCGCCGGAGTCGACACGTCGCGCTGACAACCTGACGCTACTCCGGCGCCTCTTGCAACTGCGACGACTTCCGATCCCCACCCGGCTGGTGATATGGACGCCCCTTCACTTATCGTTCTTGTGACGGCCTTCTTCCCAGAGCGCCGCGTCTCCCTTCTGTCTTCCGACACAGAGGGACGACCTCACAAACGACGTTCACTAAAAAAGGTGCAAGAGGAGGCGACGTACGGTCTCGGAACGAGACGGATCACCTCCCCCTGAGTTCCAGAGGCCGTCCGGCCCGATGAGGCCATGGAGAACCTGCACGAAGGCACGAAAGACAACAACACGACGCCGGCTGTGGCTATGCCGGTGCCGCCTCTGCTAGCTCGCCCAGGTGTGCCTGTACCAACTTACTCCACTGTTGCGTCTGCCACCGAGACGTCCTCCGTTCCTACGAAGTGGAACATAAAAAACTCACATCGACTGCACCACTAATTGCGTGGAGCTACGAAGTCGACGGAGGCCCGAACCATGTGCTGGGCACGGAGCTACCCCAGACGAAAGCCTAGGTACGCGGCCGGTAAGGCCGTCAGGTGGCGTACGGTGCGAGTTGCCTGGGTGGAGAAGATTTTATACCTCTTTAATTCAGACGAATCTTGCATGGGAACGAGACATGCACTCGACCCCCTCCTTATCTAATTAATTATGCGCACAACGGTAACGGAAGGAAATGATGGTGGACCCTGCTAGTTGGTAGAATGAGTGCAAACTCACAATGATTTAATAAAAATCTTAATGTACTCAAAAAAGAGAACTTTATCATGATAAACAACAGGAAATGGGATTCTGCCTATATCTGCGAAATGATATGCGGATTAAATACGAGAGATTTATTATACAGGGTGATTCAAAAAGAATACCACAACTTTAAAAATGTGTATTTAATGAAAGAAACATAATATAACCTTCTGTTATACATCATTACAAAGAGTATTTAAAAAGGTTTTTTTTTCACTCAAAAACAAGTTCAGAGATGTTCAATATGGCCCCCTCCAGACACACGAGCAATATCAACCCGATACTCCAACTCGTTCCACACTCTCTGTAGCATATCAGGCGTAACAGTTTGGATAGCTGCTGTTATTTCTCGTTTCAAATCATCAAAGGTGGCTGGGAGAGGTGGCCAAAACACCATATCCTTAACATACCCCCATAAGAAAAAATCGCAGGGGGTAAGATCAGGACTTCTTGGAGGCCAGTGATGAAGTGCTCTGTCACGGGCTGCCTGGCGGCCGATCCATCGCCTCGGGTAGTTGACGTTCAGGTAGTTACGGACAGATAAGTGCCAATGTGGTGGCGCTCCATCCTGCTGAAATATGAATTGTTGTGCTTCTTGTTCAAGCTGAGGGAACAGCCAATTCTCTAACATCTCCAGATACTGTAGTCCAGTTACAGTAGCACCTTCGAAGAAAAAGGGACCAAAAACTTTATTGGCTGAAATGGCACAGAAAACTTTCACCTTAGGTGAGTCACGTTCATACTGAGTTGTTTCCCGCGAATTCTCAGTGCCCCATATACAGACATTGTGACGGTTGACTTTCCCGTTAGTGTGGAAAGTTGCTTCATCACTAAACACAATCTTTGAAACGAAAGATTCATCTGTTTCCATTTGAGCAAGGATAAAATCACAGAAATCGATTCTTTTATTCTTATCAGCTGCAGACAGTGCTTGAACCAATTTCAGACGATAAGGTTTCATAACTAACCTTTTTCATAGGACTCTCCATACAGTTGATTGTGGAATTTGCAGCTCTCTGCTAGCTCTGCGAGTCGATTTTCCTGGGCTGCGAACAAATGCTTGCTGGATGCGTGCTACATTTTCATCACTCGTTCTCGGCCGTCCAGAACTTTTCCCTTTGCACAAACACCCATTCTCTGTAAACTGTTTATACCAACGTTTAATTCACCACCTATCAGGAGGTTCAACACCATACTTCGTTCGAAATGCACGCTGAACAACTGTCGTCGATTCACTTCTGCCGTACTCAATAACACAAAAAGCTTTCTGTTGAGCGGTCGCCATCTTAGCATCAACTGACTCTGACGCCTAGTCAACAGCGCCTCAAGCGAACAAATGTACAACTAAATGAAACTTTATAGCTCCCTTAATTCGCCGACAGATAGTGCTTAGCTCTGCCTTTTGTCGTTGCAGAGTTTTAGATTCCTAAAGTTGTGGTATCCTTTTTGAATCACCCTGTACATCAGGACATAAATGCACATGATCGTCGACACACACTGTAAGTTAAAGGATAGGATATACTGAAATATTATGAGAACAAGAGATCGCTTTAGAACAAGGGGCTCCTACTCTCTGCGATGCAATAGGTAATGACTGGAGACCCTAATGAATCGTATATTACTCTCCCGGCTATATAGCAGTCTCGCCATTAGTAGTGAGAGCTCAAATGGGATCACATGGAGAAACAAGCAAGGTGGACTTGTAGCAAAGCGATCGCGCGTGCTGCTGAGGGATTCGGTATAAGATTGATAAGGTCCTACAATGCCGGAGCCGCAAAATACTGTACCAGTACTGAAATCTGCAGCACGACGCCGGTAGGCAGCGTCCTGATGATGTAGGCGCCGACTTCTGCCGTGCATCCACTCTGTGTCAACCCCTGGCCGCAAAGGCTGTCTGAGAATTCTAAGTTCCTCCGAAAACGAGCGACCAAGTCCCAAGACTGTCCGACTCCGAGGAAGATCAGATGCCGAATCCACCTGCCCGTGCAACGCAAGAGCGAAGCCAGCATTGCTCTACTCCCTACTCTCCTCGAAAAAACCGCGAATCAGTATTTAGTTCTGATTCCAAAATCTGCCCACACTGTCTCAGAACATCATTCGCGCCAGTAGCGACTGTTCCCTCCAATTTCGAGCAGAGCTTTATGATGTCAACTAGCCTCAGTTTAAGTTGACCAATAAAGCACCTGCTATTGAGGGAACTGAACTTGCCATTTGACTGGCTACGAAAACAACCTGCCTAGACCACCGGGCATCCGGCGCCAGACAGTCGCCCCCAGCAGGGCACAGTCCACTAGTATTATCAGAATCAAGAGGACAATGCAGTCAGTCGGAGCCAGGAATCTTCGTTCCGGACGCGCCGGAACGGTAAACACCTAAACTGCTGCGACACTCAGGCGTCTCGCAGGTCGTTTCGCCCTGCATACAATAGGCGAAACTCGACCGACGTCAGTCGTTCCGCCAATGTCATAGAACATCAATAAACTTCATGAAAATTAGAGGCGACATGCAAAAGAAGACATGGAACCTCTCAGCAGCACGAATCGCCGTTGCCTCGCCCCCCTTCAACCTCGACTGATGGAGTAACCCTCCACGCCGTGGTACGACTTCAAACTTACCGAGTAGCGACGATCAACACTAACACCATAAGCTCCTCTGTCAAAATTCAACTGCTGTGAGAGATGATATGGGCATCGGACGTCGACATCGCACTACTACATGAAGTACACTTGGCCACACTTCCAGACGTCGCGGGATATAACACTTATCCTTCTCCTGGTGACCTCCTGGGATGCGGAGTAACCATCTACGTCCGAGAAGCCATTTCAGTGGCCGATATGACATACCTTCCATGCACCAGATGGATGGCCGTCACTGTCATGGGGACGCGTATTGTCAACATTTACGCTACGTCATGCTCCACCCCCAGACGCGAGACGGCACTCTTCTAGTCAGAAGAAATCATACCATTGTTTCTTGGACACTGTGACCGTTACTTGCCAGGGGGTGATTTTAATTGTTTCCTGCACCCTGAGGATCAAATGCCCCACTACAGCATCTGTTAAGAACTGTGCCTTGTCGTCCGCGATCTGTTGCTTCACAGCCGGCCGGTGTCGGCCGAGCGGTTCTAGGCGCTACTCTCCGGAACCGCGCGACCGCTACGGTCACAGATTCGAATCCTGCCTCGGGCATGGATGTGTGTGGTGTCATTAGGTTAGTTACGTTTAAGTGGTTCTAAGTTCTAGCGGACTGATGACCTCAGATGTTAAGTCCCATTGTGCTCAGAGCCATTTGAAGCATTTTTTTTGTTGCTCCACGACATTTGGGAAGTTCGGCACGGCGACGCATCTGGACATACTGTAAGTAGACTGTTTAGGTTTTTATGTTGGTAACGCCACGTAGCGCTCTGTATGAAAATCACTGGCTGTGCTGTGTGCAGTCTGTGGCTGGATGGCATTGTTGGAATATTTGCTATTGTAGTGTTGGGCAGAAAGATGTGAACAGCGCGTAGCGTTGCTCGGTTGGAGGTGAGCCGCCAGCAGTGGTGGATGTGGGGAGAGAGATGGCAGAATTTTGAGAGTGGACGATCTGGACGTGCGTTCATCAGAAAGAGTAAATTTGTAATGTTGGATATCATGAACTGATATATATATATATATATATATATATATATATATATATATATATATATATATATATCTTTCATTTGCTAACTATGCCTATCAGTAGTTAGTGCCTTCAGTATTCAGCTGGCAGTATTGGCGCACGCTGTACTGCAGTAGTTTGAGTAACGAAGATTTTTGTGAGGTAAGTGATTCATGAAAGGTATAGTTTATTGTTAGTCAGGGCCACTCTTTTGTGGGGATTATTGAAAGTCAGACTGCGTTGCGCTAAAAAATATTGTGTCAGTTTAGTGATGATCAGAATAAGTAAAGAGCGAAATGTCTGAGTACGTTCAGTTTTGCTCAGCTGTTTGAAAATCAAACAACGTAGAGGTTTTCCACCACTGTCATTCATAAAATTTTTCTAAGGGGATGTTTGAATACTTACCAGACGAGCCACTCCGCGAGCCGCCTTCATAGGATTTACGTCTCTCGGAAACTCACACCTGCAGTCCGAGGTGCAGAACTTTGGCCGTTGGCCTTTCCGGACCACTGTGCTTACATCTGCAATATTCTACTCCCCCAGCAAGTGGTCTGGCGCAGTTGTGGACCGTGGAAGCTAAAACACCTCCCATCATCATGATCCCGAATGTCTTCGACGTGGTACCGAGACATGGGCCACCTGCGAACGTCGCTTACCCAAGTGCTGCACAAGCTTTACTCGGTGGCTGGAATTCACCAAACCTGCCATTCGACGTCCTTGATTCAGTTTGGCAAGGAAGTAGCTGCGTGGTGCCGGCAGACTGCCGTCTATTTCTACGCCATTCTCCGCGGCGTGGACGCCCAGCCGCCCACCCCCGACACCCAGAGGGAACGCACCAGGATTAAGGCGCAAACTGTAACGTAGACATGGCTTAGACTGCAGGGGGCGATGGTATGGACCCGACGTCATGATTCTGCGGAACAAGGACATCCCACCATGCATCGCATCACCGCCGACAGGACACACCGAGGACAACGACTCACAAGGGAACCTCCCCATCGCACCCCCCTCAGATTTAGTTATAACTTGGCACAGTGGATAGGCCTTGATGAACTGAACACAGATCAACTGAGAAAACAGAAAGAAGTTGTGTGGAACTGTGAAAAAATAAGCAAAATATACAAACTGAGTAGTCCATGGGATACATAGGCAACATCAAGGAGAACGTGAGCTCAGCAGCGCCGTGGTCCCGTGGTAGCGTGAGCAGCTGCAGAAGGAGAGGTCGTAGGTTCAAGTCTTCCCACGAGAGAAAATTTTACTTTCTTTATTTTTGCATAGTTATTATCTGTCCGTTCGTTCATTGACGTCTCTGTTCACTGTAATAAGTTTAGTGTCTGTGTTTTGCGACCGCATCGCAAAACCGTGCGATTAGTAGACGAAAGGACGTGCCTCTCCAATGGGAACCGAAAACATTTGATCGCAAGGTCATAGGTCAACCGATTCCTCCACAGGAACACACGTCTGATATATTCTATACGACACTGGTGACGGCATGTGCGTCACATGACAGGAATATGTTGTCGACCCACCTAACTTGTACACTTGGCGAATGGGTAAAAAGATTCTTCTGCCTTGCCCGATTTAGGTTTTCTTGTGGATGTGATAATCACTCCCAAAAAGTGATGGAAACATAAGAGTTTGTCACATAAACTGAAAATAAGAAATTAAAGTCTTCACTCGATGGAAGATTTGAGCCAAAGATCTTTCATTCCGCAGCTGCTCACGTTACCACGAGACCACGGCGCTCCTGCGGTACCAGTGTCCTTGATGTTGCATATATTTCCATGAACTACTCAGTTTGTATATTTTGCTTATTTTTTCACAGTTCCACACAACTTCTTCCTGTTTTCTCAATTGATCTGTGTTCAGTTTTTCAAGGCCTATCCACTGTGCCAAGTTGTAACTGAGAGGTGGCATGAGCCCCCTCTCATATTTCTATCTTACGATTTTCGTCTCTAATTGCATGCGGTGAAAAGTTGCTATTCCTTCACACGCGGACTTCCCACGCAGCGTCTCTCGTCACCCGGGTGGTCCGGTGACAGGCGGGCTCTTCTGATCTGGAAAGGGTTAAGCCGACGGGTGTGAGGAAGTCGAGTGAATGCTTTGCAGACGCCGACATTGTCAAAAGACACGCCCGGAGGGGTCTGAAGTAGCAGCTGGGCTAGAGGGTCCGTTACTTCGCAGAATCTTAGCGAAAACACTTTCTGGCGGGCTACCAGCGAGGCGTGGGAATGACTTGTGTACCCAGGCAGTTGTGGCGGGAAAATTTCCGCGCTTTCTGCAAAATAGTAACTGTGATTGGCTGGCTCAGGGAATAGCTCCGTGACGTAGCAAAATCAGCGCAGAAATTGGGGCCAAGAATCTCCATTGGTGGAATGGTAGTGCTCCGGCAATGGAGTGGAATTTTCCGCCGGTTTTGGAGTTGCTGATTGGAACGTTTAACCACGGCCACTGTCGTGGGGGCGGGAATGTTGTGTGTTCGGCCTGTACGGGTGCTCTAGGTAGTCGGCTCTCGCCTTTCGGTCGAGGACGTCGAAGCAACCAGCCCTCGCCTCCGGTACGCCAGATCGTGTTCTGGCTGTTAAGAAGACAGTTTGGTAATGTATGTCCGCAGCACCGGCAGATAGGGATTTTCCTAGGTGATAATCAGAGCCCAGCAGAGTGCGCCTGTTCGTCTTTTTTTCTAACTTTGTTGTGTCTTGAATAGCAGCAATTAATGTTGGGTTAGCTGTGTATCTCTCTTAGGATTTGAGTGGCAAGGAATTGGCTCCACATACCACTTCGTCATAAACCTCACAATCTAGTTTAGGGACAACTTCACCTTCACAGCGTTTGTTTGAGTATTCAATTTGAGCCAATTTGATGTATTATAAATGTTTCATGTGTTTTTGTTTATTATTTTGTGCTTAGTCTTAATAAATCATATTGTTATTTTGGACAGAACTTTCATTCTGTTAATCGGTAGGGCAACCCATCATTTCTCACTACGTTAATGAAACCTTCCTTTATTTAACTTATTTATCAGATTAAATTATTGCAGGTGCCAAACTCTTTTCTACTCCTCTTGCAGGGTTGATTGCAGTCAGTTCGCGTATATTTTTTAATCCTTGTGCAACAGCAAAAGTCGGAGTTAGAGTAGGGGGGGCTTAGAGCATCATTTACATGTGTAGATTCTAGAATTTAGTGTTAAATACACTGCTAGCCCCGGCACCTCGCATAACTAAATCCAAGGGGGGTGCGATGGGGAGGTTCCCTTGTCAGTACCGAGATATAAACCTGTCGCGCCCAGCGAAATCGTCAATGCCTTTGTACACCACTACCACAAAATGTACCAGGAGGAGACAACCAACAACTGCGCTGAGGAGTTTGTGTTACCATACCACACGTAACTCGTACCCTCGCCAGCGACGAAACGGACCAGCTGATGGATCCAGTTATGTGTGACGAAATCCACGATGCAATCAACAAAGGCGCTTTGAATAAGTCACCTGGCGTCGACGGATTGCCGATACAATTTTATCGCCTTCTCCTCGCATGATGTTTCGTGAACTGATGACGATTGGGAACGCCGTACCGCCGTCCCTTGTCACGGGAATTATTATACCCATCCACAAACCGACACCGGGTGTGACGACAGCACATTACCGCCCCCTGACTCTGCTTAACGCAGACTATAAAATTTTTACACGACACCTGGCGGCGCGATGCCGCATGATCCTGCCTAGCATTCTATCCCCGGAACAGACAACTCCGGGTGGCTCAGTTAATACACAAGTGGCCACAGAAGAAATGTCGTGATGTAATTGCACCGGCAGCGAAATGCAGACTCCGCGCCGTGGTGGTTGCCATTGATTTTGACAGCGCATTCGACAAGGTGCGGCATCTTTTCCTGTTCTCAGTGATGAGCCGAATGGGTTTTCCACCCGCCTTTATCGATGTCATCCGGCGCCTGTACGGCACAGGCCGGTCGGCGCTATCGATCATGACGTGCTGGTTTTTTTTCTTTTTTCTTTTTTTAACGTGAAACAAATCGATGCTTTCGGTCGACGTTGGATGTCGCATGAAAGTCATGGTGAGCAGTATTTGTTTGAACTGACTCGAGCGACACATCGCAAAAACGAAATTGCAAAAATCTTCCGAAAGACCAGAGAAAATGCAGCAGACGACTCTTAGAAGATACAACCGGTATACTCGTGTATGACTTCAAACAGCACATGGAGGAAGGCTGTTACTGCGATACGCCACAAACTTTATGAGCGGCTTATATTATCCACACCTAAAACCGTTAACATTCTAGACACCTAAATAAAATTGATAGAAATTTGATTTAAACTGATTTGTGCGCTGTTTGTTTAAATGCATCAGCTACGCGATAGAAAAAAGTGAATTCATTCAAAGAATTAAGACTTGTAGCTGTAGCTCTCAGTAAAACAGATAAATAAACTGTACACAGGAAGTGTGCGTGATAACGCTTTCAGTTGCAGTTTTATCATATTTTATTGAACTACTCTATGCGTTACGACAGGTGCAAATCGGCTTAGTACATTTTTTACCTCTGATCTTGCGTGAGGGGATGCGAAATATACGTTCCGCAAAAGAATTGTAGAACATTTTTAGCGTTTTTATTCCAGCAGACATTGGTGTAACCTTTCTATAATCACGAATCACAACTTAAGCCTCGTGCTTATTTATACATATACCTGATTATTCGGAAAATCATTTCATCCAAGAGCAGAAGTAATTAATGTATTAAGACGATTTGCATCTCACGATGGACTCACAGTGTCCGAAATGCATTGTGTGATTCAGTAAAACAGAAGAAAATTGTGTCTAAAGGTGTTATTAGTCATCCTTCCTGCGTACTGAATACATTTCCGTTCAGAGCTGCCAAATATGGATAGAATTAAATAATCTGTGTTCGTAGCTCTGCAGAAAGAATAATGTTTCTTACATTTACCTATTTCCATAAATATTCAAAATTGTTCAAAAATTGCTCTGAACACTATGTGACTTAACTTCTGAGGTCATCAGTCCCCTAGAACTTAGAACTATTTAAACCTAAGGACATCACACGCCTCCATGCCCGAGGCAGGATTCCAACCTGCGACTGTAGCGGTCGAGCGGTTCCAGACTGTAGCGGCTAGAACCGCTCGGCCTCCCCGGGCGGCAATAAATATTCCTTTCACTTATTATTTAGCAACTTGCTGAGAAACCACCTCATCTAAAACATCCTTACGTAATGTAATCTCCGCAGCTGAAATGAATGCATAAATAAATAAATACTGCCAGCAGTATTTGAGCTCACGGTAAACCTCTCCCGCGGATCAAATTTACGCGCTACGGGCATATAAAGTCATCACCCTCCACAAACACCAGCTTCCGTAAATTCGAGGCGCAGTGCGGCCGTCGCGAGGCATTACCACTTATCATCTGCCTTCCGTGGTGCCGCTTTGGAGCGAGGAGTTCAGGAGGGCGCGCTTAAAGAAAAGCGTTTTACATGCAAATGAGAGAGCCGCCTCTTTTCATCCGCAGAAAAGCAGCCAGGCGGAA
Organism: Schistocerca serialis cubense; assembly: GCF_023864345.2. Taxonomy (NCBI): domain Eukaryota; kingdom Metazoa; phylum Arthropoda; class Insecta; order Orthoptera; family Acrididae; genus Schistocerca; species Schistocerca serialis. The sequence goes on along the minus strand of NC_064639.1, from coordinate 108,855,687 downwards.
AGAAAGGCGCCCTGGCAGGACCGCGGCCGGGTCTTATTGCGGGAGGCGGCACAAAAGCCGACATCGGCGGGCGTGTCGCTCGGGGAGGGGCGGCGCGGCAGGTAGTTCAGGCGTGGCGAGACGGCGAGCAACCTGCCGGCCGCGTTTTATTAACCCCGGGGCTGGCGCGTGTGCTGCGCCCGCCAGGTGGAGTGGGCCGCGTACCCTCGCGTCTTCTGCTCGGTCCTTTGTCCGCCACTCTGCTTCCGCGTCGCCCCCTCCTGCCCTCCGGACACCGGCAATTCGTCACGCAGCCTGCAGGAAGAGCGCGAAGCGGAGACCCGCCAAACTGATTTGCATCACAGTAAGCTGGCCAGGGCAGTCTTGTCTTGTTAACGAGTTGACTCTGGCGCCTAATGCCCTTTCCAGCAGCTTTTCACACCTCCGAAATACCTGACTCAAATGCGGATGCGGCGCGAGCTACGTGTCAGCCTGATCGCATCAACCGTTTGCAAGGGATCTAAAGGACATTTCTCAATACCAGAGTAAATGTTCTGTTAGCACCCAGAATAGAAAATGTGCTGAAGAAACAAGGATTAAGCGAAGAAAACAGAACAAGAAAAACACTCCAGTCACACTTACGAACACCAACAGAAAAACCAGAACAATACCAAAGAGCTGGTATATATCAGAATGTCAAGACGGCAAACCAGTGTATCTGGGAATGACAGGCAGAAATTAAGAACTAGGTGTATAGAACACATAAGAAGCTGGAAATATGACAATACCCATTCTACCTTTGCTGACCACATAATTAAGCGTGGACATGAACCAGTTAGCCGGCCGGGGTGGCCGAGCGGTTCTAGGCGCTACAGTCTGGAACCGCGCTCACCGCTACGGTCGCAGGTTCGAGTCCTGCCTCGGGCATGGATGTGTGTGATGTCCTTAGGTTAGTTAGGTTTAAGTAGTTCTAAGCTCTAGGGGACTGATGACCACAGATGTTAAGTACCACAGTGCTCAGAGCCATTTGAACCATGAACCAGTTAACATACAACAGGTTATGAAAACTGTTAGGATGAACAGTCAGATCAGGAAAATCTTTCTAGTATAGTAAAAATTTCACACATAAAGAGCTCTTGCAATGAATAACAACGTAATAAGTGATAAAGTCGACATAAGTAACAACCTCTTGGTCATGTTAGCCACTAAAACAATAACAAACAGCGATACATAACATAACTAGACAAAACAGTAATTCAATATCCCTCCCCCCCCCCTCGTCCTCCTCCCCCCCCCCCTACACACACACACACACACACACACACACACACACACACACACACACACACACACACACACACACATAACGAACAAAACAATATTAAACTAGGTACAGACATCGCAACATAAGCAAAAGATGAGAATCACAGAGCGACCGTTGGTAACAATACATACAACAGTGAACAGTGAAAGTGAGGTGTCATGTCGAAATGTGATCGAGAAACACCGAAAATCGGTCATCCTGGGTACACAGACCAACTGACTTCAAGACTTTACATATGTACTAACAAAACCACAGATCGTAAGTAGAAATAAATAGTAGTTTAACCTCTTGAAATTGTGCGACAATAGGTTGTTTCTCTGAACAACAGAATAACAAAAAGATGTAACGTGGCAAAAAATCTGTAATTCCTGTGTAACACAAGTAACATATGAAAAGGAAAATAAAACATATATTACAGGCCACTGAAGATGTATCTTATACAAGTAAGTGAACCCAATGTGGTACAATATAAACAGTCTGTCATGTAGTTGCATAAGACGAACCACATCACTAAGAATGTAGAAGCAACTAAGGAACGACTGAACACAAAAAAATTGGAATGTTCTAGATTTGTTTGGAGCGAAAAACATGGACGTAAACTAAATCCAAAAACTCACAAGCAGTCTTAGTATCCAACTACTAATTTAAAAGTTCAGAATTCTGTGAAAAATTGTCTCATATTTTTCTCTACAGTATTCCAAAACAATATTAGAAAACAGCGAAGAACTTGGATGTGACCTTGGGTGAGCATGTCAGCTGGGTAGAAAATACAGTCGCCACGTGGCACAAAAGTTAGGGAACATCTTCACACAGGATGTGACAAAAGAGTAGCTCGTGCAATCACTCGTTCTACCGAACATCCACTATTATGACATAACTCAGCACGGCATTACCGAGCGGGTGGCGCAGTGGTTAGCACACTGGACTCTCATTCGGGAGGACGAAGTTCAAACCCGCGTCTAGGTTTTTTTGTGATTTCCCATAACGCTTCAGGCATATGCAGGGATGAAAGGGCACGGCCGACTTCCTTCCCCATCCTTCGCTAATCCGATGGAGGATAGGAGCTCGCTGTTTCGTCCCCTCCCCCAAATCACCCAACCAACCAACCAGCACGGCAGGACTTGTGAAAATAATAAACGGATAGAACTAACCATGTCTGCATTATACCTGCAACATTAGTGTGTATGGCTATGTAAGTGTTTTACACTCTCAATTAGGGCGGCTGTTGCCTGACAAGTTACATGATTTTCATGCACTACGTCTACTTCATAGGCTCTTAAAGGCGAGAGCACCTCACTATCTCACACCAGAGATTAATTGCTTGTCATCTCATCACAGTCGAAATACGAGGCCCACTTATCTGTACCAATTCATAAAATATAAACATTGACACACACCTTCATTGTTGCTGCTGTTTGCCTCTGGAACAAATTGCCCTGCACTGTGCACTGCGCACGGTCCACTCACATCCAGAGACATCTGAAGAACGGCATCGCGACAGCTGCAGCTGGTTACAATGCTGGATTGCTCAGCTGCACTGCTGTCCGCCTTAGCTGAAGTCCGTAATCGAATCCACTCGGTCCAGCTCCAAACTTTTCATAATGTCTTTCCTCTCTGGCTTGCCCTCTATTTCTCTCTGAGCAGTACCTTCTGCCAATAGAAAAATTGTGAAAGCACTATAGTCATATAATGAGGCTTCCATCCAGAACAAAGTCCCGCTGAGTCGTCTTCAGACGCCAATCAAGGCATACAGCATTCCCCTACTACTAAAAAAAGTGCGCTCTCACTCTGGGCTCTTGATGTCACCTTCAAACACTCCAGTCTCGTGCCTTCGCGCCAATGGCACTAGCCTCGCATCTGAGAGCTTCCAAAATGATGTAAATGCTGCTTGCGAGTCTAGCCCATTAATTTGTGTCTCGTGTGTTTGAAAGCGGCCATGGATATCTCCTCTGCAAAATCATGGAGAAACAGCCCTGTCCTCCGTCTTGTGGTGACAGCCAACTCCAGTGTTCACGTACAGTACTTTTTCGAGGGATAGCCTAAAACAAATATAATGTCCATACAATAATGGACGTCAAAGCTATTAGAAGTGGACGAACTGAAATTTAGGACCTTACTTCAATTTTTATGTTAACGCCGGCAAATGAACACCAATTTAGTTACGTTAATTCTTAGACAAAAGTAAGATAAACAAAAAACCCGACACCGATAAACAACATTGACTACTTGTGTTTCCCCGTAGGCTTCGTTACTACGATGTTTTGTTTCACACTGCTGTAAACATCAATGACCTTATAGTTATGAGATTGTAGCAGCGGGTATGCGTGTGTTACTGCAAAAGAATGATCTGCAACATAGAATGCGATTGCATGACAGGTTGTTACCTTCGTGTGTCATTTCTACAATAGCACCTGATCGGTACACGGGGTGGAAGTTGGTAGCAATATGACTGTAAGATGGCAAGAACTATGCCCGTTACATGAAATCATTAAAGATCACCTAACTCACGTTGAGCGAACAGTAGGGCTGAACAAAAATGACTGACAAGGCACAATGCATCTTGTAGAGGGTATAGTATGGTCGTATTGGAATAATTAATGTCGGGTGATGTAAAATAATTCACACGACATGAAAACTTTGTGGAAACGCGTCGATTTACTGGAGGCTAGTTTATCCCAGGGAAGTATTCAGAGTTGAACGTGGCCGGCTGGGAAGCGGCGAAGGGAAGTGACAATAGGCAGCTTAGGGCGGCTCAAGCCCTGAGAAAGCAGTAACGGGGCGCGGCCTCCAGCTGCCTTAAGATGAGTAACAGTGAGTGGGTGGTCGACCCCATGCTGGTGTACTGGGAAGCAGATGGAGAACTTGTATGCCTGTTGATAAACGTCCGTTGTCCCGTTTTCAGTGAAACATGCGAGAAAGCCGCGCAAAGCTATGGTGGAGCGGTCAACAGAGGCCAAAATATGCGTCTTCATGACTATAGCAACTTCACGCTGAATTCACGGTCCGCAGAGTCTGAAGTAAATCAGGTGAAGAGCGACAGAATGAAATACTCTGGGCTCCGATGGGAACGTAGGACCAAGGAACTTGAAGTACTCTCCTGGGAGTCAGAATTCTGGAAAAATTGGTGTTTTGTGCAAACACTAGCCTTGATTTGTGGCCTTCGAGGAGCTAAATAGCAGAAGTTGAGGGGAAGGGAAATTTTGTGGGAATTTGTTCACTTCCCAGAGCAGGCGTTGGTCAGCGCTGGGAAGCGACGTATAATTAATGCGACTTGCGCTGCAATTGGCGTAAGTGATTTTGCTGGAGGGGAAACCGAGGTGAAGAGCTGACTGGGAGAAGTCTCCGTAGTGGACTTCTGTTCCCAGCTTGCCTAGAGTGCGGACGTGGCGTTCTTTACTCAGCTTGCCTGAGAAAGAGTGAGCATCTCTGCAGTTTAGGACTTAGCAAATGGAACGATTGAGCTTGGAGATAGAAAGTTTGGTTCAGCTATGTACCAAGCAAGATAGCTAGGAGTGAATAGACGCCCCGCCACACTGTATTCAGTTGTATTGCACCCGCTCCGGCTCATTAATTTGTTGGAACACATCGGCAAAGTTTCCATGAGGGTTTCATGGGCCATGTATTGGGGAATTCTTCTCGCACTTCACATTACGCCGGGGTCAGTCGATAGGAATTAATTTTGATTTATCGCGCTTTACTCCACGTAAACGCAATTTATTACCACTGCCTGATAGGAGAGTCTTGTAATGTGATGATTGAAGATTGGGAGTTAAAATAAATTTGTGCTAATCGACTGCATCTGTTTTCAATCTAGTAGTTGAAATCCCAAGTCACTTTCTTAATTAATTTTATGTTCAACATTTGCATCTGGTGTTCAATAGCTGAATGTAACATCAATGTGCACCCCTTTTTAATTAAAAGTGATAAATTCTGAATCAATTAATGTCAACACTGCCACTGCAGTTCAATCAGGAGTCACAGGGTCTTATTACTTTTTTGCGTTATCCGATATTGCGGCAGTTTTGCACTCTCTGTTGATCTGTTAGTCAATTAGCTGGGGTGAACACACGCCAAAACCAGATAAGTGAGACACAGAAGTAACTTTTCTAGGTCTGTGCATCTATTTCCTTTTACCGCTCTTAAAGGCTACATACACACATAGTTTTCTTTGTGCACATTTGTGGCCAAATACCTTTTAAATTATATTAGTTTCATTAGCCTTCTATTATAATTAATATTAGAAACTGTTAGCTCAGTTTTCGATCTTCACCTATTGGTATTAGGAAAGAGCACGCGTGGAGACATTTAAGCAATCATTCTTTCCGCACTCCACGCGGGAGTGCAACAGATAGAAACCCTAAACTGCACGCAGTTCACAGTGGTTTGTCTAATACACATGCAGATGCACATAGAAGACGATCAACTACAGAAGAGTGTTTAAAAGAAAGGGTAAAATCTGCATAAGGGGTCTATGACGTTGGTATAAATTTCTACTGCAACCGAGCGCCGGCTAAAGACTGCATAATACATAGGAGGAAACTTTGGGAGGTCGTTGAAAAGTCGAAAAGTAAATACAAACACAGACGGTGGTTACAAGCTTCCTGCTTCGTTGCTTCCAGACATTCGAGAAACAGCTAGACGGCTGCGACGGCCAAAGACATAAACAACTCCCAGGAAGCCAACCCGACGGCACAGTAAACAAAAATAATTTGTTCCGGCTTCTTAGAAAACATTTCCTCTCCGTGCACCCCTAGTTACCAGAACTAATTGACTAACGACGTTGGACCAACGAAAGCCTGACGTATATCACCCAGGATGTTAATTTATTTTTCTTTTATAAAAAGTGCGGTTGTCAGTGAAATGACACAGATGTTAAATTTAAAGTGGGTGTAGCTACACTGATCACTCCAAGGCCGCTCATAGTTTGAAAGACGAGTGACAGGAGATGAAGGCGTGATGGTGTAGGTAACCAATGATTTTTTTGTAGTTACCCTGTAATGTGAAGAGATAGTGCACAGTTTATTTCGCCTCGTGTGGGGTAATACGTTTAGGTGTGTGCTAAGTAAATAATTTTGACGGAGTGTTTTGGTGAGGCTGGCTACCCAATTAAGTTGAGATTGTTCTCGTGCGAGCAGTTGGTCTAAATGCCGCCTCGTTACTCTGTAGAGATACGAAGAGCGCTGATGGAGGTCATACATCGGCGACATGGAGACCCAATATCTTGGACACAAATTAAGACTGCGTCAGAATTTCGCTTTGTCCCAGTAGTTAGGAGAAATGCCAGGTAACAGATCAAAGCAATGGCTCTGCAGACGTAAGTTTATAGTCTTCCATAGCGTGTCTCTTAACACATTTTTTTTTCTGTTTGTACAGGCACGGCGTGTTGTGAAGTATGTGAGCGACATTTCAGACACGGTTTCAGTGCCCTACCTTGGGGTTAGTTTTAGCTTCAGTGACCTCGCCATCGACTGAGTTTTCAGAAGTAGTCTTCCTTCTTCCTTTACTTTGCGTATTCATCAGTAAGTTCTCACAAACTTCAGTGACAGTTATTTTTACAATTACACACTGCTATAAATCGAGAAAAAATTGTGAAGTTTCTATACATTTCACTAATTTCACTTGACAAGTACATACAAAATGCAAAATGATTATTAATAGAGACCAATATTTTGACTAAAGTATTTGAGAGAGGCATTAATGTTACATTTATGCATTAATAATAGAATACAAATTCCAAAGAAAGCAAATACGCCAGAATGAGATTTTCACTCTGCAGCGGAGTGTGCGCTGATATGAAACTTCCTGGCCGATTAAAACTGTGTGCCGGACCGAGACTCGAACTCGGGACCTTTGCCTTTCGCGTGCAAGTTTGCAAGGTAGGAGACGAGGTACTGGCGGAAGTAAAGCTATGAGGACGGGGCGTCAGTCGTGCTTGGGTAGCTCAGTTGGTAGAGCACTTGCCCGCGAACGGCAAAGGTCCCGAGTTCGAGTCTCGGTCCGGCACACAGTTTTAATCTGCCAGGAAGTTCCATATCAGCGCACACTCTGCTGCAGAGTGAAAATTTCATTCTGGAAACATCCCCCAGGCTGTGGCTAAGCCATGTCTCCGCAATATCCTTTCTTTCAGGAGTGATGGTTCTGCAAGGTTCGCAGGAGAGCTTCTGTAATGTTTGGAAGGTAGGAGACGAGGTACTGGCGGAAGTAAAACTGTGAGGACGGGGCGTGAGTCGTGCTTGGGTAGCTCAGTTGGTAGAGCACTTGCCCGCGAAAGGCAAAGGTCTCGAGTTCGAGTCTCGGTCCGGCACTCAGTTTTAATCTGCCAGGAAGTTTCAAAGCAAATACTGGCAGGTGTGAAAATTACCGAAGTATCAGTTTAATATGTCTCGGTTTCAAAACAATAACCCGAATTCTTTGCAGAAGATTGAAAAAACTGGTAGAAGCCGATCTCGGGGAATATCAGTTTGGATTCAGGTGAAATGTAGGAACACGCAAGGCAATACTGACTCTACGACTTGTAGCCTCCCCTCCGCCGATCTGCTGTCGACGACTTCTCTATCGTTGTTACCTACTGTATATGCCCGACTTTTCGTTATATCTACGTATCAGATGGAGCAGCCACAAACATCATCACTGTAACGGCGACTAAATTTAGGATTTTCATCATAATAATTAATGTTGACTTTTTGCTTCATTTGTTGCTGCGTCACCGAAGACAAGATAGTTAATAACGTCTTTGTATGTTAGTTATTGTTTCAACTTTCTATTTCCGACGTTACTACTTATCCGCACTATTTCTGATTTTGTATGATTTCTGTCCGATTGGAAATGAAATGCTAGTTAGCTTTTAAGTCACAATTTACGCTTAGTAATATTTCGTAATCGAGCCTTCCGTCACCCAGATATATAGCTTCCAGCTTTTCTATGATAATCCTTGAGTAACACACACGCTATTGCGGAAATCACTATAGTTCTTTATCAACAACGTTTAAAAATAATTAAATGATCTTCATTGATTGCGTTTTGTATATACAGAAAAGGAGGGTAGATCCTACAATTACTCTCAGCAATTACGGCAACTAAAATGTCCCTGATTTTTATAGTTCGTCACTGAAAGATATTATAGCAAGGACTATGGTGCATTATTGTACTTTGATACAGTAATTCAAACTTCGTACGCTTTAACTTTCACAAAGCTAAGAGTCCAAGTTCGTTCTTATATTCAATTTAACGTCCCTTCGTACAGTCCACAGATTTTATTATCGGTTATTCGGCATGTTATAGAATTTAATAATGAGCGCTACTTTTTCTCGCTCACACAATTCCTCATTCTTAGTCCGTCAGCTTCCGGCAAAAGTCTGTCCCGTATAAATTAATTACAGTAAATTTTCTTGCTGTTTAACAAAAGTGCCCTGATCCCTTCCGAAGTATATCACACGGAAATGCGAGATATCGCACGCCGCAGCTGCGTAAACATATTCAGAGCGCGGAAACAAGACAAGAGAACTAACAATACCCACACATGGTTTAGATAATAGAATTTAGAAACAAAAGTAGCCGGGTTAAACCCTCTCCTATTTCCCTGATGCGCCTTTTTGCTGCGGGCGTTATTCTGACGAGAGATTATACATCGATAATTTTAACCAAAATTTTTTTCAGTGCTATTAATTATTTCCGATATTATCGACTATCTATCCCCTATATGAGAATAAGCCTGCTAATATTGTTTTAAATTAAAAGAGCGATTATAGACTTCTAGTAAAAGATACATTAAGAACAGGCAACCATACGTTTATGACATTTGTAGACTCAGAGAAAGCTTTTGACCATATTGTCTGGAATACTCTTTCAAATTCTAAAGCTGACAGGGGTAAAATACAGGGAGCGAAAGTCTATTTACAATTTGTACGGATACTAGGTGGCAGTTGTAAGAGTCGAGGGGCATGAAAGGGGAGCAGTGATTGAGAAGAATGTGAGACAGGGCAGTAGCCTATCCTCAACGTTATTCATTGATCAAGTAGTAAAAGAAACCAAAGAAAAATTTGGAGCAGGAATTACAGTTCGAGGAGAAGAAATAAAAGCTGTGAGGTTTGGTTCAAATGGTTCAAATGGCTCTGAGCTGTGGTCATCAGTCCCCTAGAACTTAGAACTACTTAAACCTAACTAACTTAAGGACATCACACACATCCATGCCCGAGGCAGGATTCGAACCTGCGACCGTAGCAGTCGCGCGTTTCCGGACTGCGCGCCTAGAACCGTATGAGGTTTGCCGATGACGTAATTCTATTAGAGACAGCAAAGGACTTGTAAGAGTAGTTCAACGAAATGGACACTGCCTTGAACGGAGATTATGAAATGAACATCAACGAAAGCAAAACGAGCATAAAGGAATGTAGTTGAATTAAGTCAAGTGATGCTGAGGGAATAAGATTATGAAATGAGACTCTTAAAGTAGTAGATAAGTTTCTTTATTTGTGCAGCAAAACAGTTGATGATGGACGAAGTAGAGAGGATATAAAGTGTAGACTGGCAATGGAAAGAAAAGTGTTTATGAAGAACAGAAATTTGCTAACATTGAATATAGATTTAAGTACGAGGAAGAATTTTCTGAAAGCATTTGTATTGAGCGTAGCCACGTATGGAAGTGAAACATGGACGACAAGCAGTATAGACAAGAGGAGAATAGAAGCTTTTGAGATTTGGTGCTACAGATGAATGCTTAAGATTAGATGGGTAGATCAAGTAACTAATGAGGAGGTACTGAATAGACTGAGGGAGAAAAGGGATTTATGGCACAACCTGGCTAGAAGAAGGGGTGGGTTTGTAAGACACATTCTGACACGTCAAGGCACCACCAATTTAGTACTGGGGGGACGCAGGGGGGGGGGGGGGGGGATGGGGGAGGGAAGAAGTAAAAATCGTAGAGGGAGGCCAAGAGAGGAATACAGTAAGTAGAGTCAGAAGGATGTAGATTGCAGTAGTTACTCGGAGATGAAGAGGCTTGCACAGGACAGAGTAGCATGGAGATCTGCATCAAAAAAGTCCTCAGGCTGAAGGCTACGATAACAGCACAATAGAAGATCTTGTGCCGAAACTGAATGCTGCTATCATCACTAAAAGAATTACTCCACCGTCTCTGACACTGACATGCTTTTGTTTCGTATGATGTTACATTTTGAGGCAATTCTGTGCATTCATCAAGAATATTCATAGCCCACAGAAGGGTAGTTAGACTGACGTTTGGTGACAGTTCGCGAACGTAGTGTAGGTCGTTGTTCAGGTCTCTCAGAATTCTAACTCTCGGGTCTCTTCACGCATATTCCATCAAGAGATTTGTTGCTGACAGTACTGACGCATTCAGAAAGAACTGCAAGATTCATTCAGTGAACACTAGACGTAAAAACGGTATGCACTTCGACAACACTCCCTTAAGCATAGTACTGGAAGCGAAGCACGACTCAGTTGGGTTCATATTCAATATGCTTGGAAAAATACTTAAACAGCTGTGTAACACACCCCAAGTATTTAAATACACGTTGAAAGACTTCCTTGTGACACATTCCTTCTGGTCTGTACAGGAATTCTTTCCATTTTTTTGTGTTTTCGGATTTTTCCGGGACGTTGGCGGTAATGAAAGCATTCCTTCACTTTACACGCTCGAATTTCCATAGTGTGTAGACCTCTATTCACAGACGTGGCGCTAAGAGAAGTATTGACAATTACAAATGCACGCTTCGAATTTATAGTGAAACGTGTGGGACTTTGTAGCTACCGTAGTTCTTAAACTAATTACGTGACGTATGAGCCTCTCATACTTGTAGACCAATGGTTTTCGAATTCTGTACACTATTTGCCTTAAAGTAATTTGTTAGAAGTTATGCTAAAACGATGAACTACGTACCGGGCTAAAAAAAACTGTTACGATACTAGATGGAGCACCCAGCTTCGCTTGGGTTGTTGATATGAGGTTGTGTAGAAGTTGGAATAAAAATGTAAATTTTAAACTATAAGTGATAAAAAGTTCCTTATTCACAAACATATTCCAACTACTTAATATACTTGTTTAAGTATAAGATCTAAAAAAAAAAAAAATTGGATGATCCCATGTTGTGATAGATTTGCCTCTGTTATTTTGATGGAAGTGACACCGAAAGAAGTCATTGTAAGCTTTTGTATTTTGAAGAATGTGTTTTGATTCGGGAGAGGTGCTTCCAGTGGTGATAATCGAATTTTTCCGTTCGTAGAACAGAAATCTGTTATTTCTCTTCCAAAATTTTTCGCGTTTCAAAATTGACAGATGTTATCCATTTTTCCGATTACGACGAGTTTGTGTTTGTCATATTTTTTCGTTGGCTCGTAGTGTAATGCTTCATTTGTTAGGTTGTGCTGTTTACTAGTCCTCGTCCGCGCTTCAACTAAGGTCCATAATCGTTTGAAGAGGAAAGGACACAAAGGCTTAAAATTTAGGTGAATGACGAAAGTGTTCCACAGTCTGGTATATATTTTCTGTGCCCAAAACATTCACGTTACAGCGATTCACATTTCCAGACACATGAAACGTGCCTTGCTAACTGAAAACTAACTTCAGTGAAGAACTGTCTTTCTTCATTAGCCGCTGAAGTTCATTGCAAAAGTTAGAACGAAGCTCAAGGTCCCGCTTGTAACAACTGCAGCCGGTATGCTTTTATATGCTGACGTTTGCGTAGACACGAAAATCTTACTTTATGTGCCAGTGGAAAAGGCAACAGTGATGTCACAGACGGCAGTATTGCTGTATCAGGACAGAAGCAGCACTACTTCACAATGACAGAGGAAGACTCGGCCGAAAACTTGACTTAGCTGGAAACTCGAGAAAATTTTATTAGTATATGTGGGGGTTAGGGGTTTCAGTGCAGATATTTTTATTGGTGTGCGAGAACAGTGTACTGAACAACATTAAATCAGTATGTAGTTTATTTACAGACAATAATTACAGTTTGTTGGAGCAGTATGTTTTTATGTTGGGTAGTACATTTGCAGCAGTATGTTTTTAGGTTGCGTAGTACATTTAAATGGATGTGTCACTACCAACAGACGCGCAGGGTAGCCGTGCGGTCTTTGGCGCATTGATACGGTTCGCGGGGCTCTCCCCCCGTTGGAGATTCGAGTCCTCCCTCGGGCATAGGTGTGTGTGTTGCCCTTAGCGTAAGTTAGCTGAAGTTAGATTAAGTAGTGGGTAAGCCTAGGGACCGATGATCTCAGTAGTTTGGTCCCATAAAAACTTACCACAAATTTCCAAAATTTCCAAGAGCAAGCCAATGATGTTTACTTTCTCCTGGGCAGTAGGTTAGGTGTTGAAGCGTGGACTTGTTGACGTAAAACGGTTAATCTATGTTTACAGCCGCCGTCCATTTAGTGGTACGGCTACGACCATGTAGAATACATGAGGTAGTAAATTACGTGACATATTTGCGGAAAGGCAGACGAAAACAACTAAAACATTGACATGGGTACATATAGAGGGGTTCAATAAAATCTTAACATTTTTGATAGTCAGTATCAATGGAACAAAATGACGTGTCGTTCCAATTCTTGCATGGGGAGAAAGTTATTTTATATGTTAAAAATGACCCCCGATTGGCCGAGAGGTTCTAGGCGCTTCAGTCTGGAACCGCGCTGCTGCTACGGTCGCAGGTTCGAATCCGGCGTCGGGTATGGATGTGTGTGCTATTCTTAGGTTAGTTAGGTTTAAGTAGTTCTAAGTCTAGGGGACTGATGACCTCAGACGTTAAGTCACATAGTGCTTAGAGCCATTTGAACCATTTTTGATCCCCGATTAGGAGCCAAACAACGTCGATGCTGCTGTACTGTTGACTAATTACGGCTGTCAGTGTTGCCGGTGTGACAGCAGCACTGGACACCTCGATGGTTTCTTGTACAGTGCACTTCTGTTAATAAACTTCATTTTTCAATGTCCCCACAGGCAGAACTCATGAGGTGTAAGGTTTGGAGACCGTGGTGGGCACTCAACAGCTCTTCTACCTATCCATCGTCCAGGCAGATTTTCATCCAGGTAGTCTCTGACATCTCTGTGGTAGTGAGGAGGAGTGCTATCTTGTTGTCTGTAAAATCTTTCACTTCCAAACACCACGCGGATGGCATGTAAAATCGGTGTCTGCAGCATATGAAGGTGCATCTCACCAGTTACTGGGCACATTAACACCCAGTAGATTAACATGCAGATATTTAAAATCATTGCCGCAGCGCTTGATAGCAAGAAGCTGCGAAACAGAAGAAAGAACAATTTATCATTTGTTATGAAAATTCTAGAGTCTTTATAGTTAGTTGTACTTCTGGTCGCCGATATGTTAACATGTACTTCATTACCTTTGATGTTTGGTCGCCGACTTGTTAAGACGTGTTGTGTAGCACCGCTACAAGTTATATTTCATTTAGTGTGAAAAACCACGTTATCACCAAGAAAGAAAACGCTTTTGTAAACCTTGTGACGATAAAAAATACTTACGCGCACGCCAGGACATTTAATTTTTACAAAATATCACACATACACAACCAGCGATTGTTGGACTGCTCCATGTATGAGAAAAACATAAAAATGTAAGTTTTGTATTCATTGTAAATTTGTTAATGTTTATAGTTTAACGCCTTTCTTCTTTGAGAATATATTGCTGCTTCACTGTACAGAAAATCTATGCTTATTCTTTTCCTTAAATTAACCACAAATAATGTTTATGTTTAAATGAACTTTGTTACAGGTTCGCTCTTTATCGCGGTGTCTCGATTGTATTTAGGAGACCATTAATGTGTTCAATTTCCGATCTGACAATTTTTTTTACAAAATTTCACTGTTTTGCATTTTTTTTATTATTCAAATAGGTCCCTTAGGTAATTTCATTGAAGAGTGTGATTGCGTGAAAGCAATCCGGGTTAAGAGGTCATTTGAGAAACTATTTTCGCGCAATCAATCTGTACGTCTCCTGAACACAATCGAGAACCGACGCATCGGCGATCAATAATTGATTTTTCTCTCTTTCCAAGTCGTACCAAAAAACGGCCAAGGAGAACTGCCGTGAGTACGCAGTCTAGTGTTAAAGGGTGCGTTCTTTATCTTGTCGGCAAAAATTGCCATAAATTATCGTCATCAATGTTATATTTGGTTAAATGTGAAAAGCCAAAAAACCTTTTAACGCTAGAGGTTCTGCTGAGAAAACACTGGACTACCCTACCTGGCAAAGTTGCCAACTTATGTCATTTTGGTCCAGAGATATTAGCCATCAAAGACAGTCTAAATTTTTCTGGACCTCTCTGTATTAAGGTACTAACGATCACAACATCTGCAATAACGCCCTATAGAGCCGTGAAACCACGTACTCATATCTAAAATAAGTCTGATTCCAACAAGCGCATTCCATCGTTATTTGCACTGCTTTGCAGACATTTTCATTGTGATGCAAATACAAAGATAAATGAGGGTAAGAAATCAAACGAAAGCAATTAATCCTCAACATGCCGGGGCCAGAAGTGTATTTAACACTAAATTCTTCTAGAATCTTCATATGAAGACGATGCTCTAAGCCCCCTCCCCCCCTTTTCCTAACTCAGACTTTTGCTGTTGCACATGGATTAAGAAGAAACGCGAACTGACTGTAATCGACCCTGTAAGTGGAGTAGAAAAGAGTTTGGCACCTGCAAAAATTTAATTTGATAGAAATTAATTTGATATAGGAAAGTTTCACTAACTTAGAGAGAAATGAAAGGGTTGCTCTACTGATCAACAGAATGAAAGTTCTGTCTAAAAATCAATTTGATTTATTATGACTTAACTCAAAATAATTAACAAAACACATCAAACAATTACAATACGTCAAACTGGATGTAAATAAATGCTGTGAAGGTGAAGTTGTCCATAAACGTGACATTTATGACCAAGTGGTATGTGGAGCCAATTCCTTACAACTGAAATCTTAAGAGAAACACCCAGCCAACCAAACATTAATTGCTGCTACGGTAGTGAGAACTCAGACAATGAACACCCGGAGGAAAGAACCACGTTAGAAAAAACGGGAATAGGCACGCTCTGCTGAGCTCTGATTGTCACATAGCACAATTCCCTAATCTGCCGGTGCTGCGGACATACATTACCAAGCTGTATTGTTAACTGCAAGGACACTATCCGGCATACCGGAGGCGATGGATAGTTGCTTCGACATCCCGTCGTGGTGGCCGTGGTTAGAACATGCCAATCAGCAACTCGAAAACCGGCGGAAAATTCCACTCTATTGCCGAAGCACTACTATTCCACCAATGGTGATACTCGGCGAGAATTTTTGCGCCGATTTTGCTACGTCATGGAGCTATCCCCTGAGCAACCCAATCACAGTTATGATTTTGCAGAAAACGCGGAAATGTGCCCGCCAAGACTGCCTGGGAACACAAGTCCTTCCCACGCCTCCCTGATAGCCCGTCAGAAAGTGTTTTCACGAAGTTTCTGCTAAGTAACGGAATCTCTAACCCCAGCCGCTCCTTCAGGCCCCTGTGGGCGTGTCGCACCCGCTCTTATGACAATATCGGCGTTTGGACAGCATCCACTCAACTCCCTCACATCCATCGGCATAACCCTTTCAAGATCAGCAGAACCCGCCTGTCACTGGACTACCAGGGTGACGAGAGACGCTTCGTGGGAAGTCCGCATGTGAAGCAATAGCATCTTTTCCCCACATGCCATTAGAGAGGAAAATATTCATGTCTTCTGAGTTCTCAATACTAGCCTTGTAATGACAATACTTCCCCAAATCGAATTACTCAGAGTAAGATATAAAAGCCGGCCGCGGTGGTCGTGCGGTTCTAGGCGCTCCAGTCCGGAGCCGCGCTGCTGCTACAGTCGCAGGTTCGAATCCTGCCTCGGGCATGGATGTGTGTGATGTCCTTAGGTTAGTTAGGTTTAAGTAGTTCTAGGGGACTGATGACCACAGATGTTAAGTCCCATAGTGCTCAGAGCCATTTGAACCATTTGAACCTGCCTCGGGCATGGATGTGTGTGATGTCCTTAGGTTAGTTAGGTTTAATTAGTTCTAAGTTCTAGGGGACTGATGACCACAGCAGTTGAGTCCCATAGTGCTCAGACCCATTTGAACCATTTTTGAACCAAGATATAAATATGAGAGAGGACAAGTCACTGTGTGCATCGTAAAGGCATGCCACCTGTCAAACCAACAGAGATGATGTTTTTTTCGGTGGGGTTCGCGTTAATTCTGTGTATCAACGGGTCGGCATCCTATGTTACAGTTGCTTGGCAGCGGCAGGGACGTGATTTGAACGGCAGCATTCTCTGCCCCCCTGGTGACGCGGAGCGAGCGAGACGCGGCCTCTCTGCTGCGAGTCCTCCCCTGACGACGGCCGGCGTAAACGCGGCCGGCCGTGCACACAGCAGCGCAATTGGAGGACGGGCCGTTACTCCGGCTGACTCACCGAGTAATCCCAGAGCAGCGGGCGCTACCGCAGGCGGCTCTGGAGAAGCTGCAGCCGTAAAATGTGCAGAGGGCGGTGGCCCCCGTGACAAAGCCAGTATGCGAGCACTTCCGCGAGAAACGGCCTGGAAATAAGAGCGCCAGGGGGACGGCTATAGCCAGTGTGTTGTTGTCGTGCGATAAAAGTCCTACCGCTGTAAATCATAAAATTCCAGTCAATGAGAACGTAAAACAGTACAATCTCAAAGCATGTCAGAGACGTATAAAAGACTTTTCATTTAATTTCAGAGGCTTAGTGGTAATTTGTGTTCGCCTGAACCTGAATAATGTTCAGCTGTAATCCTTTTTGACGCATCTATAGGATTTGACCTGATTTTCCAGCACTTGACACACCACAGTGCTGATGTCATCGGAATTATATTCGATCACTGTTTTTATTAACAATGATATTTATTACAGTTTCACATACAGTGCAATCCTAAACATCGACTACATACCGACCAGCGCAGCACCCCGAAACGTCATCGAGAAGGCGCTGACCCCCTTACCAATGGAAAGAGCGGGCAGCGCTACACCTCGAGGAAGACAAGAGTTCAGCGTCCCCTGTCAGCGTTGATATAACCAGCCGCTCATTGTTGGTCGGCCCAGTTCGGTCGCAGACTTCGGCAGCTTCAGTGCTGAGTGTTAGGAAGACGTTACTTAGCTTGTGTTCTGAGAGTAGTAATGAAGGCGAGGCCCCATACTCCGAGGAGCGTAGGGGACGATGTGGATGCAGGAGACCAGCACTGCCGTACTAGGCAACATCCTGGTGGAGGTGGTTTGCCATTGCCTTCCTCCGACCTTAATGGGGATGAATAATGGTGATGAAGACGACACAACAACACCCAGTTATCTCGAGGCAGGTGAAAATCCCTGACCCCGCCGGGAATCGAACCCGGGACCCCGTGCTCGGGAAGCGAGAACGCGACCGCAAGACCACGAGCTGCGGACCGAGTAGTAATAGCGAACAGTAATTGTTTGTAGGAGACACAAGCAGTATCTCAAGTTAAACTATTTTATTTTTATAATTAAAGCATTAAAGCACTGTATTCAGTCGAAAGTTTAATGTACAGATAAATTTTGGATTCCTGCTGCCACCCATCGCAACTTCTCCCCTTCCTTGTTTATGTCGGTGCTGACTCCCACCGTAGCCAATACAACACTTACAATGATAAACTTTACTATGGAATATAATTTGCAAGGTGTCTATACCTGCTTGTTATAAATTTTCAAACCATCACTGTCATTGCAAATATAAATTTCTCAACAAATGGTTCCCCTCGCTAGACTTCCATACTGTGTCAGTGGTATAATTTCCATTCTTAAAATGATAATTGATACTTGCAGTTTTCGATGCAAATATCGATATTAGGAGGTTAAGATCGATGTTTTAATGTTGATGATGAAGTTTTCCAGACATCGTAAAATCTATGTTGACGAGAAATATGGAATTTCGATGTTCGCAAATAAATCACTGTCAATTAAACAATTACTTTCTGAACGTGTATTATAGCGACACAAGCGTAACACATTTGTGACTTGTCATATATGGCCATACATGAAGTTTTACACGTGCCGTGTAATGTCACTGTAGTCATGCAACTGTTAGAAGACGTTGTCATTGTTATAACTGTTATGGTATAGAGCAACAGCGAAATTGTTGTAGTGACTGTTAAGAATGAGTGTTGGGCTTCAGCCCTGCGCTCTGTTTACTGAATAACTGTTGGTAAAATTTGTTCATTTGAGAGAACGCGTGGGGTTTTGCATACTTACTTTAGTTTTTGTGGGATGAAGTTGGACTTTATGCAAATTTCTTTGTAATGTAAGCATAAGCTAATGTTTACTACAGTTCTTTGAGTGGATATTAACAAGTAGAAATTATGAGTATTATGGGTGGTTAATCTTACTAAATGTTTGGTAAATAAGATAGAAACAGGACCAGAGTATTTTTATTTATATTTTGAATTTTTGTTAGTTCCTTTGTGACTTGTACTGGGTCTACAGTACTCAACACGTGTCCACATGAAATCCGTTCTGAGCCCACACGAGCTACGAGAGTGCGTTGAATAGTCTTAATGTTTTCTAAAAGTATTTCTGAGAAATTTCACGCCCCTCTTACAAGAACTTTCGTTCGTCTTTAACCTGTTCTCTTGTAAGTGAGGTCCGACCATGTGTGTAGCAGTAGTTCCTGTGGTAGCCAAGTC
Source organism: Schistocerca serialis cubense (assembly GCF_023864345.2). Taxonomy (NCBI): domain Eukaryota; kingdom Metazoa; phylum Arthropoda; class Insecta; order Orthoptera; family Acrididae; genus Schistocerca; species Schistocerca serialis. The sequence goes on along the minus strand of NC_064639.1, from coordinate 108,836,677 downwards.
AAGAGTGATTCGAATGTTTATTCATTTCTTGCAATACGACAGAATGATTTTTATAGCCCACAGCAACGTCTTACGTATGAGTTGCGTATGTGAATGTAACTGAGTCCATGTGTTCCCACCATTGTGTGCTACTTAACCCATGTTCGTCTAAGTAGTTTGTTTCAGTCCCTTAGTATCGAATAATACTCCATCGAAGTCAGTTTCATTAATGTATCTCAAATTGTAAATTTTCCGTTAGATTTTATATGCTAAGCCAATCCACCACATCTAGTCCACCGCAGTTTTCTTTACGACAACGATATCAGATACGGTGGCAATCCTCATAGTGTAAAACGTGATTTACACTACTGGCCATTAAAATTGTTACACCAAGAAGAAATGCAGATGATAAACGGGTATTCATTGGACAAATATATTATACTAGAACTGACATGTGATTACATTTTCACGCAATTTGGATGCATAGATCCTGAGAAATCAGTACCCAGAACAACCACCTGTGGCCGTAATAACGGCCTTGATACGCCTGGGCATTGAGTCAAACAGAGCTTGGATGGCGTGTACAGGTACAGTTGCCCATGCAGCTTCAACACGATACCACAGCTCATCAAGAGTAGTGACTGGCGTCTTGTGACGAGCCAGTTGCGCGGCCACCATTGACCAGACGTTTTCAGTTGGTGAGAGATCTGGAGAATGTGCTGGCCAGGTCAGCAGTCGAACATTTTCTGTATCCAGAAAGGCTCGTACAGGACCTGCAACATGCGGTCGTGCATTATCCTGCTGAAATGTAGGGTTTCGCAGGGACCGAAAGAAGCGTAGAGCCACGGGTCGTAACACATCTGGAATGTAACGTCCACTGTTCAAAGTGCCGTCAATGTGAACAAGAGGTGACCTCACCATACCATCACGCCAGGTGATACGCCAGTAAGGCGATGACCAACACACGCTTCCAATGTGCGTTCACCGCGATGTCCCCAAACACGGATGCGACCATCATGATGCTGTAAAGAGAACCTGGATTCATCCGAAAAAATGACGTTTTGCCAGTCGTGCACCCAGGATCGTCGTTGAGTACACCATCGCAGGCTCTCCTGTCTGTGATGCAGCATCAAGGGTAACCGCAGCCATGGTCTCCAAGCTGATAGTCCATGCTGCTGCAAACGTCGTCGAACTGTCTCTGGAGATGGTTGTTGTCCTGCAAACGTTCCCATCTGTTGACTCAGGGATCGAGACGTGGCTGCACGATCCGTTACAGCCGTGCGGATAAGATGCCTGTCATCTCGACTGCTAGTGATACGAGGCCGTTGGGATTCAGCACGGTGTTCCGTATTACCCTCCTGAACCCACCGATTCCATATTCTGCTAACAGTCATTGGATCTCGTCCAAGGCGAGCAGCAATGTCGCGATACGATAAACCGCGATAGGCTACAATCCGACCGTCATCAAAGTCGGAAAATTGATGGAACACATTTCTCCTCCTTACACGAGGCATCACAACAACATTTCACCAGACAACGCCGGTCAAATGTTGTTTGTGTATGAGAAATCGGTTGGAAACTTCCCTCATGTCAGCACGTTGTAGGTGTCGCCACCGGTGCGAACCTTGTGTGAATGCTCTGAAAAGCTAATCATTTGCATATCGCAGCATCTTCTTCCTGTCGGTTAAATTTCGCGTCTGTAGCACGTCATCTTCGTGGTGTAGCAATTTTAATGGCCAGTAGTGTATGTATTCGTCAACGTGCAGTTGCATGAGCACCTCAGGTTTCTCCATTTTTCTCCGTTTTCCGACAGCGTACGCCGGCACAATTAGTCGTAATATCACCCCCTCTCCCCCTCCCCCTCCGTTTCCTGTAGTTCTTACGCGTTTATGTGTGAATGTTATGTCGTATTCTGCTATACTGAATGATAGTGAAGTTAATACATTCCCCTAAGCTATAGTGTGACTGAAGTTTCTCTGTAGGTAGGACACCAAATAAGAGAAAAATATTAATTGCTGTCATTATTTTAAACGTGGTTACCACACCAGGAATGAATGTTATTAGCCCCGTACTGAAAGCAGTGTTTTTGAGTAACTGAAGTAGATAACTGTAAAGAATGACGAATTGATATCTATATAACCAAATTACCACTGTCTTTCCTCATTCAATGCAAACTACTTTCAATACCACTGAAAAGAATAATCTGAACTATAAAGTAAAAGATTACAGGAGGATTAATTGCCCGCATCTCGTGGTCGTGCGGTAGCGTTCTCGCTTCCCACGCCCGGGTTCCCGGGTTCGATCCCCGGCGGGGTCTGGGATTTTCCCTTCCTCGTGATGGCTGGGTGTTGTGTGATGTCCTTAGGTTAGTTAGGTTTAAGTAGTTCTAAGTTCTAGGGGACTGATAACCATAGATGTAAAGTCCCATAGTGCTCAGAGCCATTTGAACCATTTTTTTTTTTTGAGGATTAATTAAAGCTTTAGTGGAATAAAAGTCAATAGCAGCGTAACGATACCCATGAAATTTCAGGCGGTTACCGCCCTCTCTACTGAATTTTTGCTTTGAGATACTGTTTGCATTATCAATTAAAGTGATCAGATTTGAGGTTCATGTTGAAGAGTAAACACGTAGTTGAAGTCGGTCTGTTCTCATCAATTAAAAATAATGTACCTACGTTATGGTCAACTCATATCACCAAAATCTATCAAACTATGGGTATAGAGCCACCTGACATCCGCAAAACAGCCGCAGACATCCCCTGTCCAGATATAAAGCACAAATACAGGGTGTTTCAAAAATGACCGGTATATTTGAAACGGCAATAAAAACTAAACGAGCAGCGATAGAAATACACCGTTTGTTGCAATATGCTTGGCACAGCAATGCATTTTCAGGCAGACAAACTTTCGAAATTACAGTAGTTACAATTTTCAACAACAGATGGCGCTGCGGTCTGGGAAACTCTATAGTACGATATATTCCACAAATCCACCATGCGTCGCAATAATATGGCGTAGTCTCTGAATGAAATTACCCGAAACCTTTGACAACGTGTCTGGCGGAATGGCTTCACATGCAGATGAGATGTACTGCTTCAGCTGTTCAATTGTTTCTAGATTCTGGCGGTACACCTGGTCTTTCAAGTGTCCCCACAGAAAGAAGTCACAGGGGTTCATGTCTGGCGAATAGGGAGGCCAATCCACGCCGCCTCCTGTATGTTTCGGATAGCCCAAAGCAATCACACGATCATCGAAATATTCATTCAGGAAATTAAAGACGTCGGCCGTGCGATGTGGCCGGGCACCATCTTGCATAAACCACGAGGTGTTCGCAGTGTCGTCTAAGGCAGTTTGTACCGCCACGAATTCACGAAGAATGTCCAGATAGCGTGATGCAGTAATCGTTTCGGATCTGAAAAATGGGCCAATGATTCCTTTGGAAGAAATGGCGGCCCAGACTAGTACTTTTTGAGGACGCAGGGACGATGGGACTGCAACATGGGGCTTTTCGGTTCCCCATATGCGCCAGTTCTGTTTATTGACGAAGCCGTCCAGGTAAAAATAAGCTTCGTCAGTAAACCAAATGCTGCCCACATGCATATCGCCGTCATCAATCCTGTGCACTATATCGTTAGCGAATGTCCCTCGTGCAGCAATGGTAGCGGCGCTGAGGGGTTGCCGCGTTTGAATTTTGTATGGATAGAGGTGTAAACTCTGGCGCATGAGACGATACGTGGATGTTGGCGTCATTTGGACCGCAGCTGCAACACGGCGAACGGAAACCTGAGGCCGCTGTTGGATCACCTGCTGCACTAGCTGCGCGTTGCCCTCTGTGGTTGCCGTACGCGGTCGCCCTACCTTTCCAGCACGTTCATCCGTCACGTTCCCAGTCCGTTGAAATTTTTCAAACAGATCCTTTATTGTATCGCTTTTCGGTCCTTTGGTTACATTAAACCTCCGTTGAAAACTTCGTCTTGTTGCAACAACACTGTGTTCTAGGCGGTGGAATTCCAACACCAGAAAAATCCTCTGTTCTAAGGAAGAAACCATGTTGTCTACAGCACACTTGCACTTTGTGAACAGCACACGCTTACAGCAGAATGACGACGTACAGAATGGCGCACCCACAGACTGCGTTGTCTTCTATATCTTTCACATCACTTGCAGCGCCATCTGTTGTTGAAAATTGTAACTTCTGTAATTTCGTAAGTTTGTCCGCCTGAAAATGTACTGTTGTCCCAAGCATATTGCAACAAACGGTGTATTTCTATCGCTGCTCGTTTAGTTTTTATTGCCGTTTCAAATATACCGGTCATTTTTGAAACACCCTGTACCTAGGCTAAGGTCAAGAAGGAGCTTCATGCACACAACAGCAAATACGTTAACACCTGGAGGTTGTCGAACAGAGGTGTGGCAGGATTCATTAACTGAAAGGGATGGGAAGAACATGAAAGAGGAATCTGTCGCGGGCTTTCATCTGCTCTATGCGACATGGAAGGCTCTAAACCGACTGGGGACACGAGTGCTAAGATATGAGGTGAGCCTGAGGACGTGGGGCTGCGCCGCTGAGGGGGAAGTATGTGAGTGTGGCGACCCACAGGGCACACATCGCTGGGTCTGCAGAAACCTGCCCGATCCTTGCTCCAAAGAAGATCTTTATGCAGCAAGTGATAAGGGCATCAAAATCGTGGAATTTTGGAGCTGGCAATCCGTTTAATAGAAACCTTTATGTGTCTTACTGTATTATCTTATAACTTTCAGTGTCTGGCGTCACTGTACTGTAGTTTTATTTATCATGTTGCATTTTAATTAGATTCTATATCTAAGATGGAAAGAAAAACATAGGTGCAAAGAAGGTAGCTGCGAAGAAACCTTGGGGAACAGAAGAAATACTTCAGTTGATCGACAGAAGGAGGCAATACAAAAACGTTCAGAGAAATTCAGGAATACAGAAATACAAGTAGTTGAGGAATGACATAAACTGGAAGCGCAGGAAAGTTAAGACAAAATGTGTGCATGAAAAATGTGAAGATATCGAAAAAGAAACGATTTTCGGAAAGACTGACTCGTCAGCCAGAAAAGGGTGGTAACGCTAAGAGTGCAACAGAAATTCCAGTGTTAAATGCAGAGGACAGAGCGGGTAGGTGCAAAGAGTACAGTGAAAGCCTCTACGAAGGGGAAGCTATGACTGTCGTAATAGCAGAAGAAATTGAAGTCCATTTAGAAGAGATGGGAGATCCTCTATTAGAATAAAAATTTAAGAGATCTTCCGAGGACTTAAAATAAAATAAGGCAGAAGGTAAAAATAACATTCCATCAGAGTTTCTAATATCATTGGGGGAAGTGGCAACAAACCTACTATTCACGTTGGTGTGTACAATATGTGAGTCTGCCGACATACCATCTGATTCACGGAAAAATATCATCCACACAATTCCGAATATTGTTGTTGTTGTTGTTGTGGTCTTCACTCCTGAGACTGGTTTGATGCAGCTCTCCATGCTAATCTATCCTGTGCAAGCTCCTTCATCTCCCAGTACCTACTGTATCCTACATCCTTCTGAATCTGCTTAGTGTATTCATCTCTTGGTCACCCTCTACGATTTTTACCCTCCACGTTGCCCTCCAATGCTAAATTTAAGATCCCTTGATGGCTGAGGACATGTCCTACAAACCGATCCCTTCTTCTAGTCAAGTTGTGCCACAAACTTCTCTTCTCCCCAATCCTATTCAATACCTCCTCATTAGTTACGTGATGTACCCACCTAATCTTCAACATTCTTCTGTAGCACCACATTTCGAAAGCTTCTATTCTCTTCTTGTCCAAACTATTTATTGTCCATGTTTCACTTCCATTCATGGCTACACTCGATACAAATATTTTCAGAAACGACTTCCTAACACTTAAATCTATACTCGATGTTAACAAATTGTATTGTAAGAACAGACAAGTGCGAGAATTATCGCACGATCAGCTTAACAGCTGATGCATCCAAGCTACTTAGAAAAGAGAAGAATGGAAAAGAAAACTGCGGACGTTCAAAAAAATGGCTCTGAGCACTATGGGACTTAACTTCTGTGGTCATCAGTCCCCTAGAACTTAGAACTACTTAAACCTAACTAACCTAAGGACATCACACACATCCATGCCCGAGGCAGGATTCGAACCTGCGACCGTAGCAATCGCGCGGTTCCGGACTGAGCGCCTTAACCGCGAGACCACCGCGGCCGGCAAAACTGCGGACGTGTTCGATGTGATTGGTTTGGCTTTAGGAAAGGTAAAGGCACCAGAGGGTCAACTCTGACTTTGCGTTTGATGATGGGAGTAAGGCTAAACAAAAATGAAGACACGTTTGTGGGGTTTCTTGACCTGCAAAAGGCGTTCGACAATGTAATAAGAGTGGACGGCCAAGAACGAAGTGCTCGGATTAAAAAGGGTGTAAGACAGGGATACTGTACTTTTCAAGCCGTGCATCGAAGAAGCAATGTTGGAAACAAAAGAAAGATTTAGGATTGGAGTTAAAATTGAAGGTGAAAGGATATCAATGATACGATTCGCTGATGACGTTGCTGTCCTGAGTGAAAGTGGAGGAGAGTTACATGATCTGCTAAATGGAATGAACAGCGCAATGAGTACAGAATATGGATTGAGAGTAAATCGAAGAAAGGCGAAAGTGATGAGATGCAGCAGAAATAAGATCAGCGAGAAAGTTAACATCAGGATTGAGGGTCACGAAGTAGATGAAGTTAAGGAATTCTGCTACCTAGGCAGTAAAATAACCAATGACAGACGGAGCAAGGAGGACATCAAAAGCGGACTAGTACTGCCAAAAAGGGCATTTCTGGTCAAGAGAAGTCTACTGCCATCAAACATAGGCCTTAATTTGAGGAAGAAATTTATGAGAATGTGTGTGTGGAACACAGCATTGTATTGCAGTGAAACATGGACTGTGGGAAAACTGGAACATAAGAGAATCGAAGCATTTGAGATGATGTGCTACAGACGAATGTTGAAAATTAGGTAGACTGATAAGGTAAGGAATGAAGAGGTTTTACGTAGAATCGCAGAGGAAAGGAATATGTGGAAAACACTGATAAGGAGAAGGGACAGGATGATAGGACATCTGCTAAGACATGAGGGAATGACTTCCATGGTACTAGAGGGAGCTGTAGAGGGCAAAAACTGTAGAGGAAGACAGAGATTGGAATACGTCAAGCAAATAATTGAGGACGTAGGTTGCAAGTGCTACTCTGAGATGAAGAGGTTAGCACAGGAAAGGAATTTGTGGCGGCCGTATCAAATCAATCAGAAGAATGTTGACTCAAAAAAAATCTAAATCCTGGACACGTAAAATAAATAAATAAAATAACTGTACCTGGAACCCCAGCAGGCAGTAGGAAGTTGAGATTTGCATAGACTATGCAAATACAGAGGAAAGTATGACAGAACGGGAGAGAAATTGCAATTCACGTAGCACAGTTCCATACTACCCCACCGACGGAAACCGTACATGTCGTTCGTTAGTGGCGACTGAGATTAAAAGGATGAGGAACGGCCTAACATATCCTCCCAGTCAGATGGAGAGAGTCAGTCACCTAATGATCTTCTGTTCGTACCTTAGGCATGCGTTTCTGTCACCCGCTTGCAGGAATTGGATGTCTAGTCGACGATACAATTAATAAAAAGAGGACAGGAGAAAGCAACAGTAAGTGAAAGGCATTCAGTGATGTTTAACATGAAAGTGTATTGTAAACCAAAGGATCATAATTACAGACGATTCACCGTTAGAGCTACCTTCCTGCTTTAGGCCATGTTTTACACACGACAAACACATCGGGACCTGCAGTAAAGACGGTGAAATCGGAAAGGGAGTACCCACAGAGACAGTGGAAGATAATGGAGACAGCTGAATCTCGGAAATGATGAATGTACGCCATAGGGATCGAGATACAATGTCAGGAACAAATGGTTCAAATGGCTCTGAGCACTATGGGACTTAACATCTATGGTCATCAGTCCCCTAGAACTTAGAACTACTTAAACCTAACTAACCTAAGGACAGCACACAACACCCAGCCATCACGAGGCAGAGAAAATCCCTGACCCCGCCGGGAATCGAATCCGGGAACCCGGGCGTGGGAAGCGAGAACGCTACCGCACGACCACGAGATGCGGGCAAATGTCAGGAACAGAGGTGGCACGTTGAAACTTGCCACATTACTGCTGACAAACTCGTGGTGTATCCGAACGAAGCATTCGGCGTGACTGCACGACAGCAGCTACCGTAATTACTGCAAGCTAGCGACCGCTTATTGTGTTACTTGACGGATATCTGCACCGTGAACGCTGCTGCTTTCACGATGGTGGGGAAACAGGCGCGTTCCTAGATGATAGTAAATTCTACGTTGCATTTACTCACCAAGTGACACGTGTAGCATCTTCAATTTAAGGTATAGAACAGAGGCCCGGGGATCAGGTCTCTTTACCTTAGTTACCTCTTGCACCATCTTGCAATATGCTTCCATGGAGGCAAGGACGTGCCCAGAGCCAACATAACATGGGGAACAGGAGCTAACGATTCCTATTGTCTAAGACTGGGGATGTGGCTTGGCCATTTAAAGTTTATATAATATTGCAGTGCCTGTGCTGTTCAGAAGTACGATGAATTGTTCGTTTGGACACGCATGCATGTCCCATTTCTAAACAAGGCAGACACTGCGGTATTGTATTTATCCGCCGACTCCTGGCAAGAGACTTTCAAATAAATGCACCGTCTGTAATTTCGTCTGACGAAATTTCTCGTGGAGAACAGCGGTCTATATAAAAGTACTTTAATAATGCATACAAACAGTCTCGATCGCAAAAAAGAGGCCGTTTATTTTTATGTTAACCGATTTCGGTCAACTTTTGACAGTCCTCATATCCTCGTATCATGATGATAGGTGGTGATGGTGAATGGAGTGGCTGTTATAACTCCACGAACGTCAACTGCGATGAATGAGTGCAGTCCGTAGACACGTGATTGACGACATATGGAAGTTTGGGTCCGGCCGTGAAGTGTGCTCGGACAGCCTGAATGTACCATCGACTATATCTTCGGTGAAGGGGAGAGAGTGGTATCTGAAAATCGCAAAACATCGCCCTTGAACGCAAACTTAGTTACCGCACGCTCTTTCCAAATTATTTACGCAGTGCTTTCGTTAAGCTCAGCCCCTAGTAGGGGAGTGCCAGGCCCAGTTTGACGTTCTGTGCAGCATCACATTGAAGACAGCATGACCTGAAGTGTAAGCAGTGAGGAAGGAAAGAGATTGGCTGACTCATGGAAAACTGTGTTCATTGGGGCATTAGCAAAGCAGGGTGAGTCTGTTGTAGATATTGTAGACGGTATTGTCGGAGATAGAAAACGCTAGTGGCAGTGGACAAGAAAACTGAAGTTACACCATTTCTTGAACAAAGATCCTTTTTAAAATTTTATTTTTGTGTGGCTCCACAGCCTCAATGTGTTTTGAGAATGAAAACATGATCCAAGTAGGCTGTATTCTTTTTATTATCTGTGCGATGTGCCAATTTCAACCTTTTTAAAGGACGTATCGTAAGTCTCCAGCATTATTTTACATTGTATTACATCGCTGGTAAAAATAAAATGAAATGAGCGTATGGCATTGTCAGCTGGGAGGCACCATCCGAGGAAGTTCGGTCGCCAAGTGCAAGTCTTATTTCAGCCTACGCCACATTGGGCGACTTGCGTGCCGGTGATGAGGATGAAATGATGATGAGGACAGCACAACACCTAGTCTCCGAGCTGAGAAAATCTCCAAGCTGGCCGGGAATCGAACCCGAGCCCGCTTGCATGGGAGGCGAGCACGTACCCACCCAGCTAAGCAGGCAGACACGTCACTGTTATATGGACAGGAATATCTCTTACATCTGTGCATAAGTGGCTCAAAAACTATAACACATCGTACAAGGCTACGCATGTTAGTTGACTAATTGACGTAATCATGTACAACAATGTTTTGTTTATAAGATGAATACGCACAGAAGTACTAGAGATGTATTACAATGTAAAATGAAAATGAAAGTCTAAGATACGTTCCTTAGTTGAAATAGCACAAGTAATATACAAAGTTATTTTAATTTTGTAACCTTATCTTTTATGATTTTCGTTTGTACACATTTACTAATTATACTCATGTAAGGAAAGGTAAGTAAAGAAAAATTAAAAAATAATTATAAAAAGTTGTAGAGCCATAGATCCTATCGCCGCAGGACAGTTTTTGGGAATAATTAGGGATAACGCCTGGAGAGGAATGGTTCATTTTTCATGGTGGTGTGAACACGACGGTGCCAAATAGCGGTAGAAAGTAAGGCGATCACTCACGTTAAGCGGGAAACTTGCTTCGAGTACCGATCTGGCACAAATTCTCGTTGTCGTCATTCCGTTATACAGCTGATAATTGTCCACATTCACAACTGCGAATACAGATCATGCATTTGGAGTTTTGGTTATAGGACCTGTTTGGGAGCCAGTTCTTACAACTCGTAGGGAAATTTGGTGTCTCTAAGTGTTTGTGTGCTCTCTGCGCACGTATCAAAGTGATGGCTGAACCTTTGAGAACACTGAGTAACTTTCATATAAATTGAATCTTGAATGAGAAAAAAAATATTAAGCTCCCTTGTGGGGAAGCAACAGCTGTGTCTACATGCCAATAGTGGCGAGCGTGTGAGATCGGGACTTCGCCGTTACTCAGCCCAAGGCCGAACCAGTCACACATAAAATGTGCAGAGAAACTCTGACAAAGAATTGCGCAATAAACTGAAATCAAATTAAACTTTTAAATGATGTCGTAAAACTTCGCCAGATGGTGTGAAACTATAAGAGTGTCACACATATTGAGTTGCAGGGGGGCCCGATGATTACTTACCACAAAAATCCACTTTTCACCAATTTCCAAAAGCGTGTAATATTAATAATAGGTTATTGCACTTTTGGAATTACATTGTGTTTTACATAAAAACATATTGTGAACTTATCTCTTTTAAATTTCGAATTATTGAGAAAAAACTGAAGTTTGTACTAGAATTGGTAAAAACATGATAGATTAACTAGACTTCAGAAATAAGTTGCAGTGATGAAACTGCAATTCTGTGTTTATACTAAGTAAAGCTGAAGCTCTTCCAGATTACCAGGCAATTGTGTAACTTTACAGAAATGCAAATGATGGAACAGAGCAGGTCAGACAGAGGTCACAATCTACACTTGGCTCCGTTAGAAAAATTCTGGAAGTCGTAAGTTACGAGTCATCTAAGTGAGAGTTGTGTAGAACTTACAAAGAGAACAGTTAAGCCCACAGAAAATTTGAAACAGTTAATCCTCAACTAACAATAATGTGTGAGTCAATATCGTAGTCTAAGAGGGTGCCATGGTTCAAATGGCTCTGAGCACTATGGGCCTTAACTTCTAAGGTCACCAGTCCCCTAGAACTTAGAACTACTTAAACCTAACTAGCCGAAGGACATGCCCGAGGCAGGATTCGAACCTGCGACCGTAGAGGTCGCGCGGTTCCAGATTGTAGCGCCTAGAACCGCTCGGCCACCCTGGGCGGCAGGGTGGCATGTGAGCTACTGCTGTGGGCGGTTAATGCAGTCTAACTACAGCTGGTTTGTATGCTGTCCGGTCTCGAGCGGCACTTCAGGGTTTCTAGAGGTCATTCGATCGTCGCCAGTAGCTCCTGAAGTACCCCACTGCGTCTGAGAACGCGCCGTTATTCTGTGTCCATGTACGCTAAGCCTCGGCTGAAGACGACTGACGTAAGTGTTTTTGTGATAGAACTAGATATTGTGCGTATTTAAAGTTGTAAAAATTAGCGCTCATGGGTTAATAATTGACTGGATTGTCTGTGTGTCTGGGTTTTGATCATTTTATCTTGTATGCCGGCTGTAGGCGTGCACAAAACCGCGTGACGAGTGGCGTAGCTTTCTCACCATTTCTCAGTCGAGGAATTAAACTTACTTAATTAACAGCTGGGACAGTGATTAGCAATGCTGGGAGCGTTGAGCAGAAGTCATCTCTGAACTGCGTATTCTGACTACGATAGCAAAATTTTAATGAATTACAAAATATTAACCATGCATGTGAACTTTCTTGAATATATTGATTCGTTAAACGATAGTAGACTTTCATTTATCGCCGTAGTTTCTGACCCCACTGGGTTAGAACATTTTATTTCTGTTTCGGTGAACGGAGTTGGTGAGGTACAGACTGAAGATTACGGGCAACACGTTGGCTTTCTGGCTGCTCACGCAAATAAATTTGAGGCTCTACTAAATGGCAGCTGCATTTGAAAATTGCACAAACTTTCAACAAACTAAAAACTTGCAGGAAATAAAAGAGATAAAAATGTCCTAACAGAAATTTATAATCCTCTGCTCCACATTCTCCACCAGGTAGGCCACAAACAGGCATGTCATCAGAGGTGTTTGTTGGCTGGCAGAAATTAATTTTGATATTAAAATGGATTCAGATAATTAGTGATCGTTTTAATCATGCCGTTAATAGGTCCTACCTTGGTACTAATAAACTTGTCATCTCGTCAGCATCATGATTTTGTAATCGCATTTTCTGGCTTAATGTTATTACACTGCCGCTTTTTTTCCCAGTAATAGCAAGGCAGTCTGGATGGTTTCGAAACATGATGTGCCTCTACACAAAAAATGTATGAGTTACAGAGGACGCAATATTTTTGAACGATCTGTTTTTATAGCTAAGCTTCGACTAACACCTTTCATTGTTCTTTCAGTTCATGCTGTTGTGTTGAGTCATGTGTACCCAGGACTGTTTGGAATTTTTAATTGCCAGAAATGATATTTTGTATTATGAGAGTACTTTATCTGTTTACACACAAAAGATTTTAGATTTAATCCACATTAATATAAGTTCTCATAGAATGTGATTCAGCTGCCTCTACTGCTCAGTTTTATGCATCTCACATTGCCTTCAAATACCAAAAACAAGATTTTCATATTATCTTGCTCACTACGTGGAAACTGTTGGTCCTACAGAACAAATGAACAGAACTTTTCGTAGGAAATTTAATGCAGTGAAATTCTGTGCTTGGATGCATTTTCCTTAGAGACGGTAGTTTTCTAATTATTTAAGAGAAACTTAAAAACAGTGACCTACACATGTGTTTTTCAAGAATAACTCGAAAACTGTGGTCTACTGCGAAAACATACCGCAGTACAAAATTTAAATGCATTAAATTTCCTACAAAAAGTCCTGTTCATTTTTTCTGTAGGAATAAAGGTTTCCGCTAGCGAACGAGACTATATGAAAGCTTTGAGGGCACTGCACGCTGCATAAAAGCCAGTAGTAGGGGCAGCCCAATCACCCTGTATTAAGAATATCAACGTATCCAAAGTTAAAGTGTTTCAGATGTTCTGCTCTTTCTAATACCTTCACTCTTCTCGTATGTTACTTTCAGACGTAACTATAACGAATAGGAAATACTTACAACGATCATTCAGTGTCGCACGTTCAGTGTCAGCTTTAAAGAAGATTACGAAATGATGCGGCTTTGCAGGAACGTCATATTCTCTCCCCACTGACAAGGTCTGTAGTGTATAGGATGGGCGTATGGGAAGGCGGTGGGCGTTAGGGAATGAATAGGGTAATATTTATTAGACAAAGGCCATTTATTGGCGACAGCATGTTAAGAAGGAGTCACATAGCCAGGCCTAGGGAGGCGTGGGTGAGCCAGATTGTAGAGTTTGGCGAAACATAGTTTGCGAAGCTAACGGAAGTTGGCGTCAGCCAATCGGGCTGGTCCGAGGGGCGCCGCAGCACCAGGAGAAGAGGGAGATGTTCACTGCTACAGGGCGCGCATCCAAGAGAGCGAGAAGACAAGAGGCGGGCTCGGCGACGGGCGGCCGGGTATATTCGACGCAGCATGCAGCTTCCTCCGCCCTGATTGGTCGGGACCGAAAAAACCGTGCGGGCGGCATGGAAGTTTCCACAGCGCATAGCGTACCCTTGTCAGCACATGAGGGCGGCGCGTGATCAAGGTGCCCTTCCTCGGTGTTGACTTCCTGTTACTAGACCGTGATATGAAATAATTTACAGCCAGCCAACGGTGCCGGCCGTAGCTTGGCCGTAACAACAAAAATGAAGTTACCGTTTGCAAGCTCATATAATGAAGTAAAATCCCTTACTGTCTAGCTCATCCTTTACACTAGCATTGTGGGCAGCACCCTCCAACCAGCTCGGGATTTTGACGATCTAATGCGCCAACTTACAGTATCTGGCATTACATCTAAAAAAAAAAACGGTTCAAGTGGCTCTGAGCACTATGGGACTTAACTTCTAAGGTCATCAGTCGCCTAGAACTTAGAACTAATTAAACCTAACTAACCTAAGGACATCACACACATCCATGCCCGAGGCAGGATTCGAGCCTGCGACCGTTGCGGTCGCTCGGCTCCAGACTGTAGCGCCCAGAACCGCACGGCCACTCCGGCCGGCGCATTACATCTCTCTGGAGGTCATCCAACAACTCTGTCAACGCCAAATCGAATAGCTGCTTGGTAAGGGCCAGACGAGGACCAAAGCGTTATTGACTTGCTCAGTTTATGAAGCTCTTTCACTTGAATATCCCATCCATAACATCTGAAACTGTAATAATTTGTTGGTCTGCAGATGTACACCAAATCTATCGATTCCATCGTTGCCTTTCTTTTTGTATTTTTCTCCATTTTTATTTACGCTGTATATCGGCTTATCCTGCTAAATTCGCTAAAGAAAAACGAGTGCCTATACGCCTCTCTATGACACCTGATCTCTCTTGTTCTCACGGTTCCTACTGGAGATTGTAGTGATACATCCCATTCTTTGAATGACAGGTATCACGTACTTAAAAACATAGTTGTTCGTGACAGGGAGTAGTCGGTAAGTGGTGAGCACTCCACTGTTGGGAGGTGTTTCAAATCGTAGGTTCTGACAGAACAGCTGACGAGCCAGGAACTGTACGGAAGTGGTTAGCAATCGGATGACCTAGATAGGAGTTCCATGGAGTGGGCGTTGCAGAAGAAAGAGTTTCGCGAAATGTGAGAACGCGAAATGTCAAAGATAATATACGGATTGAAACTGTTAATTGTCAACTTGAATATCAAATCTGTTCCGTACGTAGTACAGAGAGGCAGTTTACGAGGTGGTAGCTGTCCTCATTTATCACGTATTGAGTTGTAATTTGGAAGATACGAGGGTTGAATGAAAAGTAATGCCTCCACCTTCGTTAATTGGGTTTGGATGCGAATATTTCAATAAATCAAACGCAAAAATAATCCGAAGAATGTGATCTTTAATTACCAATATTAACTTTTCCACATAATCACCAGTCAGTTGAATACATTTCTGCCAACGATGAACAAATATTCTGAGGCCGTCACAGAAGAAGTCGACACACTGTTTCCACAACCACAGTCTCACAGTTCTCTCAACGTCTTCATCAGAAGCATAATGACGTCGCCTCAGATTGTCTTTCATCATCATGAACAGATGGAAGCCAGGTGGTGCTAAATCTGGACTGTAGGGAGGATGCCTTGCGGTGGTTAGATTCAGTCTCTTAAGTTCTGCTGTGAAGCAATAATGTGAACCACACGTTCTTGTGGAATGACAATTGTGCTTGCAATTTCTCTTTGCGTGATACGACCATCGTCCTGAATCAATTTGTCAACATTTTGCTTCAGAAACTCGATGGTTGCTGTCACTGGACGTCCAACTCTTTGTCACGCAGGTCAGATATTCCCACCTCAACATCTTTAAACCTACTCGCCCCCAATGACGCATAATACTCCCACAACACAATCACCATAAACTGCTTTCATTCTCTGATGAATCTCCTTTGGCGTGACAGCTTCTGCTGTCAAGAATACAATGCCTGCACGTTGCTTAAATCGCATTGACCGACCGTCAGAGCAAGGTTCAATTCTTTACACTGTAACAACACAACCGTTCAGTGCTAAGGCTTCCCGCCAACTGAAGCTGTAGAGAAGAGGCTACGGAACAAGCCAGTACCTGCCGCATAACAATGCTGCCAACAGTTCAAGAGTTACGAAGGTGGAGGCAATACTTCTAGGTCAACACTCGTAATATGAGAGGGTGAACTTCATCTCACTTCTTATTTACGTGGTGGAGTGAATAAGAATGAGAGGTTAATTTTCAGCGGTTTTATCTGCAGCCTGTAATTAGGCGAAGTCTGAGTTAAGTTGGAGCTATAAGGCACACGGATTCAGGGCAGAGAATAGCTACAAGCTGCTTAATAAACGGCGACTGAATATTAAGTAAGCAACATTCATTGTATTGTGTTGGCAGAAAAGCCACCACCGTGTTGCTAGTGGAGGCCGAAATGCACGCGTTTAGCTCACGCTCGTGTAAGGAGGGAAGGACTATACTGACGTGAGGTCTGGAACATGACAAGGAATGAGAATTCAGAAAGGGGACGTAATTAGTTTGGTACTTAACTTTAATCCATTAACGATGAACGTCGCTCTTGACGGTACATGATTCACAATATTATCTGTTCAGGATACGTAGTAACTGAATATGGCGCCTTGCTAGGTCGTAGCAAATGACGTAGCTAAAGGCTACGCTAAACTGTTGTCTCTGCAAATGAGACCGTATATAGACAGTGAACCATCGCTAGCAAAGTCGGCTGTACAACGGGGGCGAAAGCTAGGGAGTCTCTCTAGACTACACTTGCCGTGTGGCGGCGCTCGGTCTGCAATCACTGATAGTGGCGACACGCGGGTCCAACGTATACTACCGGACCGCGGCCGATTTAAAGGCTACCACCTAGCAAGTGTGGTGTCTGGCGGTGACACCACACATTGTATAAAAAGGAGTCTTCAGGTGGCAACTTACGCTTAGTTTTGTGCGTGAGGCGAAGTGTAACAAAGATATATGATAGTATGTTCTTTCCTTCCCCAGGTTGTTTGCGGATTCCTTATCAAATGTCCCTTAATCCCGTCTGCTACTCATGGTAGGAGTCTGCCACAGACTTCTTTCCTCCGGGGTTTGGCTTATTACTGTGTCGCTGGAAGGTTTTTGAATAAGGCGTCGGCAGGAGGACCGACCGAGCGCCGGTGCCCACGCTGCAGGTGTAGCCGCACGTGACTGCGACGAGTGCAGCGAGCAGCGAGCAGCGAGCGAGGCCGTGGCAGCGCGCCAAAGACACAGACCCAGACGGGACCCCACCAGGCGCGGCGGCGCTAAATGTGTTTTAAGGCGGGCGACGCCTTCGCGGCATCTGGGGCTGCTGGAGGCGCGACGCGAATAGCTGCACCGCCACACAGGAACAGCAGCGAGCACTGGCAGTGTCCACACGTTCCTGCGATCCAGTTCCAGTCGCTGCGGAACAGCAAATCTTAGATTGCCAACTTTCTTTAAATCTACACAGGTGTAGAGTTTTGCGCTTCACAAAATGCACAAAAGTAACAGTGAAGACCAGGGAAATAGACAATTTAGTGGTTAATCTGCGTGAGCAGTTTGACAGGGCACTGAAAGACCTGAGTCGAAACAAGGCCCCGGGAGTAGACAACATTCCATTACAACTACTGACGGCCTTGGGAGAGCCAGTCCTGACAAAACTCTACCACCAGGTGAGCAAGATGTATGAGACAGGCGAAATACCCTCAGACTTCAAGAAGAATATAATAATTCCAATCCAAAGAAAGCAGGTGTTGACATATGTGAAAATTACCAAACTATCAGTTTAATAAGTCACGGCTGCAAAATACTAACGCGAATTCTTTACAGACGAATGGAAAAACTGGTTGAAACCGGCCTAGGGGAAGATCAGTTTGGGTTACGTAGAAATATTGGAACACGTGAGGCAATACTGACCTTACGACTTATCTTAGAAGCTAGATTAAGGAAAGCCAAACCTACGTATCTAGCATTTGTAGACTTAGAGAAAGCTTTTGACAATGTTGACTGGAATACTTTCTTTCAAATTCTAAAGGTGGTAGGGTTAAAATACAGGAAGCGAAAGGCTACTTACAATTTCTACAGAAACCAGATGGCAGTTATAAGAGTCGAGGGACATGAAAGTAAATCAGTGGTTCGGAAGGGAGTGAGACAGGATTGTAGCCTCTCCCCAATGTTATTCAATCTGTATATTGAGCAAGCAGGAAAGGAAACAGATGAAAAATTAGGAATAGGTATTAAAATCCATGGAGAAGAAATAAAAACTTTGAAATTCGCCGATCACATTGTAATTCTGTCAGAGACAGCAAAGGACTTGGAAGAGCAGTTGAACGGAATGGACAGTGTCTTGAAAGGAGGATATAAGATGAACATCAACAAAAGCAAAACGAGGATCATGGAATGTAGTCGAATTAACTCGGGTGATGCTGAGGGAATTAGATTAGGAAATGAGACAAAGTAGTAAAAGAGTTTTGTAATTTGGGGAACAAAATAACTGACGATGGTCGAAGTAGAGAAGATATAAAATGTAGACTGGCAATGGCAAGAAAAGCGTTTCTGAAGAAGAGGAATTTGTTAACATACGGTATAGATGTGTCAGGAAGTCGTTTGTGAAAGTATTTGTATGGAGTGTAGCCATGTATGGAAGTGAAACATGGACGATAAATAGTTTGGACAAGAGGAGAATAGAAGCTTTCGAAATGTGGTGCTACAAAAGAATGATGAAGATTAGATGGGTAGATCAGGTAACTAATGAGGAGGTATTGAATAGAATTGGGGAGGAGTTTGTGGCACAACTTGACGAGAAGAAGGGACCGGTTGGTAGGGCATGTTCTGAGGCATCAAGGGATCACAATTTTAGTATTGGAGGGCAGCGTGGACGGTAAAAATCGTAGAGGGAGACCAAGAGATGAATACACTAAGCAGATTCAGAAGGATGTAGGTTGCAGTAAGTACTGGGAGATGAAGAAGCTTGCACAGGATAGAGTAGCATGGAGA
The DNA here is from genome assembly GCF_023864345.2 of Schistocerca serialis cubense. Taxonomy (NCBI): domain Eukaryota; kingdom Metazoa; phylum Arthropoda; class Insecta; order Orthoptera; family Acrididae; genus Schistocerca; species Schistocerca serialis. The sequence continues at coordinate 108,817,718 of NC_064639.1, read as the reverse complement.
GCTGCATCAAACCTGTCTGAGGACTGAGGACTACAACAACACAATTTGTTCTTCTTTGCATGTATTAGTAGAATTGTCTTTTGTTGTATTGTACCTAACTGTACATACTGAGGTGACAAATGTCATGGTATTCCTTTTAAAATCGTGATGGACTTTCTTTTGCCCCTGCGTAGTGCAGAAACTCGGCGTGGGTGAACAAGTCCTTGAAAGTCCCCCGCAGAAGTAGTCATACTGCCTCTACAGCCCTCCAGAATTGCGAAAGTGTTGCGGGTGCAGGATTTTGTAAACGAACTCACCTCTCGATTATGTCCCATAAATGTTTGATGCGATTCATGTCGGGTAATTTGGGTGGCCAAACCATTCGCTCGATTTGTCCAGAATGTTCTTCAAACCAATCGCGAAAAAGTGTGGCCTTTGATATGGCGTCTTTTCGTCTATAAAAACTCCATCATTATCTGGTAAACCACTGCATTAAAGGCACGGAATGTTTATCCACAGGACATGTGGCCTGTAATTGAAAAGTGTCATGATGATCTCTAAATTGCCAAAAGATTCCGGAATAGTCGTCCCCCCATTTGGATCTCCGGCCGGGGACTGCCAAAGGGGTGGTTACCATGAGAAAAAGATTGAATAATCAACTAAAGGATTACGTTCTATGAATCGGGGCGTGGAATGTCGGAAGCTTCAGCTTAGTGGGGAAACTAGAAAATCTGAAAAGGAAAATTGAAAGGCTTAATCTAGATCTAGTAGGGGTCACTGTAGTGAAATGGAAGGAAGACTAGGACTTCTGGTCAGATGAGTACAGGGTAATATTAACCGAAGCAGGAAACACTATAACGGGAGTAGTACTCGTTATGAATAGGAAGGTAGGGCAGAGGGTGTGTTACTGTGATCAACTCAGTGATAGGGTTGTTCTTATCAGGATCGACAGCAAACCATCACCGACAACGATAGTTCAGGTATATACGCCGACGTCGCAAGCAGAAGATGAAGATATAAAGTGCACGAGGATGCTGAAAGTGTAATACAGTACTGAAAGGAAGATAAAAATCATTGTCATTGAGACTGGAATGCAGTTGTAGGGGAAGTAGTAGAAGAAAAGGTTACAGGAGAATATGGGGTTGGGACAAGGAATGAAAGAGGAGAAAGACTAATTGAGTTCTCTAACGAGTTTCAGCTGGTAATAGCGAATACCCTGTTCCAGAATCACAAGAGGAGGAGGTATACTTGGAAAAGGCAGGGAGATACGGGAAGATTTCAATTAGATTACATCATGGTCAGACAGAGATTCCGAAATCAGATACTGGATTGTAAGGCGTACCCAGGAGCAGATATAGACTCAGATCACAATATGGTAGTGATGAAGAGTAGACTGAAGTTCAAGACATTAGTCAGGAAGAATCAGTACGCAAAGAAGTGGGATACGGAAGAACTAAGGAATGACGAGATACGCTTTAAGTTCTCTAAGGGTATAGATACAGCAATAAGGAATATCTCAGCAGGCAGTAGAGTTGAAGAGGAATGGACATCTCTAAAAAGGGCCATCACAGAAAATGGAAAGGGAAACATAGGTACAAAGAAGGTTACTGCGAAGAAACCATGGGTAAGAGAAGACATACCTCATTTGATCGATGAAAGGAGTAAGTACAAAAATGTTCCGGGAAACTCAGGAATACCGAAATACAAGTCACTGAGAAATGAAATAAATAGGAAATTCAGGGAAGCTAAGGAGAAGTCGCTGCATAAAAAATGTGAAGAAATCGAAAAAGAAATGATTGTCGGAAGGACAGACTCTGCATACAGGCAAGGCAAAACAACCTGCAGTGACATTAAAAACAAATGTGGTAACATTGAGAGTGCAACGCGAATTCCACTGCTAAATGGAGAGGAGAGAGTGGATAGATGGAAAGAATACACTGAAAGCCTCTGCGAGGGGGAAGATTTGTATGATGTGATAGAAGAGGAAAGAGGAGTCGATTTAGAAGAGATAGGGGACTCACTATTAGAATTAGAATTTAAAAGAGCTTTGGAGGACTTAAGATCAAAAAATGCAGAAGGAATAGATAACATTCCGTCATAATTTCTACTGTCATTGGGGGAAGTGGCAACAAAGCGACTACTCACGCTGGTGTGTAGAATGTATGAGTGTGGCGACATACCATCTGACTTCCGGAAAAATATCATCCACACAATTCCGAAGACTGTAAGAGCTGACACGTGCGAGAATGATCGCTAAATCAGCTTCACAGCTCATGAATCCAAGTTGCTTAGAATAATATATACTCGAATCGAAAAGGAAATTGAGGTTGTGCTGGATGACAATCAGTTTCAGTTTAGAAAAGGTAAAGAAACGAGAGAAAATTCTGTCGTTGGGGTTGATAATGGAAGCAGGACTAAAGAAAAGTCAAGACACGTTCATAGGATTTGTCGACCTGGAAATGTAAAATGGTGCAAGAGGTTCGAAATTCAGAGAAAAATATGGATAAGTTATAGGGAGATCCAAGAGGAAATAATAGGAGCGGACGACCAAGAACGAAGTACTCGGATTAGAAAGGGTGTAAGGCAGGGATGTAGCCTTTCCCCCCTACTGTTCAATCTGTATATCGAAGAAGCAATGACGGAAATAAAAGAAAGGTTCAGGAGTGGAATTAAAATTCAAGGTGGAAGGATATTAATGATACGATTCGTCGATGACATTGCTATCCTGAGTGAAAGTAAAGAAGAATTAAATGATCTGCTGAACGGAATAAACACTCTAATGAGTACAGAATATGGACTGAGAGTAAATCGATGAAAGACGAAAGTAATGAGATGCAGCAGAAATGAGAACAGCGAGAAACTTGGCATCAGGATTGAGGGTCAGGAAGTAGGTGAAGTTAAGGAATTCTGCTACCTAGGCAGTAAAATAACAAATGACGGACGGAGCAAGGAGGACATCAAAAGCAGACTAGCAATGCCAAAAAGGGCGTTCCTGGCCAAGAGAAGTCTACTAGTATCAAACATAGGCCTTAATTTAAGAAAGAAATTTCTAAGAACGTACGTCTGGAGTACAGCATTGTATGGTAGTGAAACATGGACTGTGGGAAAACCGGAACAGAAGAGAATCGAAGCATTTGTGATGTGGTGCTACAGACGAATGTTGAAAATTAGGTTGACTGATAAGGTAAGGAATGAGGAGGTTCTACGCAGAATCGTAGAGAAAAGGAATATGTGGAAAACACTGATAAGGAGAAGGGACACGGTGATAGGACATCTGTTAAGACATGAGGAACATCTACATCTACATGGATACTCTGAAAATCACATGTAAGTGCCTGGCAGAGGGTTCATCGAACCACCTTCACAGTTCTCTATTATTCCAATCTCATATAGCGCGCAGAGAGAATGAACACCTGTATCTTTACTTAAGAGCTCTGATCTCCCTTATTTTATCGTGGTGATCTTTCCTCCCTATGTAGATCGGTGTCAACAAGATAATTTCGCATTCGGAGGAGAAAGTTGGTGATTGGAATTTCGTGAGAAGATTCCGTCGCAACGAAAAACGCCTTTCTTTTAATGATTTCCATCCCAAATACTGAATCATTTCTGTGACACTCTCTCCCATATTTCGCGATAATACAAAACGTGCTGTCTTTGTTTGAACTTTTTCGATTTAGGCTACTCTGTCAGTCCTATATGGTAAGGATTCCAAAACGCGCAGCAGTGTTCTAAAAGAGAACGAACAAGCGTAGTGTAGGCAGTCTCCTTAGTAGGTCTTCCATGGTACTAGAGGGAACTGTGGAGGGTAAAAACTGTAGAGGAAAACAGAGATTGGAATATATCCACCAAATAATTGAGGACGTGAGGACGTGGGTGGCAAGTACCACCCTGAGATGAAGAGGTTGGGGCACAGAAGAGCGTGGCGGACCGCAGAAAACCAGTTAGATGACTGATACCCCCCCCCCCCCCCCCAAAAAAGCCTGGGGTACCCATAAATGGCTGCAGGTGGTCTCCAGTCAATGATCGGTTCAATTGGACCAGGAAACCCACCCAGTCCATTCAAGGTAAACACTTCACACCATTAAGGAACGGCCACCAGCGTGCACAGTAACACTTAAGTCAATGGCTTCGTGGTGGCTGCACCACACTCGATTCCTATCAGCATTACTTAACAACTTATATCGGGACTCATCTGACTGGACCAGACGTCTAGGATCCAACCAATATGGTCACGATTCCAGGAGAGGTGCAGCAGGCGATGTCGTACTGATAGCAAAGGCACTCTGGTTGGTCGTCTGCCACTGTAGGCTATTAACCCGAAATTATGCCACACTGTCCTAACTAATAAGTTTGTTGTACGTCCTACATTGATTCCTGCAGTTATATCACCCAGCGGCACTTGTGTGTTAGCGTTGACGACTCTACGCTAACGCTGCTGTTGTCGGTCTTTAAGCGAAATCCGTCGGCCACTGCGCTGCCGTGGTGAGAGATCATGTCTGAAATCTGGCCTTCTCTGCACACTCTTGACCCCATGGATCTCGGAATACTGGATTCACTACGGATCTCCGAAATGGAATGACCCATGCGTCTAGCTCCAACTACCATTCCGCTTTCAAAATCTGTTAATTCACTCCAGGCAAATGCCGGGATGGTTCCTCTGAAAGGGCACGGCCGACTTCCTTCCCCATCCTTCCCTAATCCGATGAGACCGATGACCACGCTGTCTGGTCTCCTTCCCCAAAACCAACCAACCAATCTGTTAATTCCCGTGGAAGACCTTTTCACATGAATCAGCTGAGTACAATTGCTTGCTCGGCCAAGGCACTGCCCTTTTATACCTTGTGTACGCAATACTACAGCCATGACTTTTGTCATCTAAGTTTGTATTAATTGATGAAACAGTACTATGTGTTGTGACTTGGCAAGACAGCCAAGCCACTATGAGATAGCCGAAAGGCACGCGTTTAAGCTCACGCAGGCTGGCGTGAGGTCTGGAACAGTTAAAGGAGTTGAGTATAGTAAAAAAAGTACGTAGCTTCTGGAATACTTAACTTTAATCCATAATTGGTGAACATCGGTATGACGGTACATGCATCACAAGATAAATAGCAAATGATAATGGCGCCTTGCTAGGTCGTAGCAGATGACGTAGCTGAAGGCTATGCTAACTATCGTCTCGGCAAATGAGAGCGTAATTTGTCAGTGAACCATCGCTAGCAAAGTCGGCTGTACAACTGGGGCGAGTGCTAGGAAGTGTCTCTAGACCTGCCGTGTGGCGGCGCTCGGTCTGCAATCACTGACAGTGGCGACACGCGGGTCCGACGTATACTACCGGACCGCGGCCGATTTAAAGGCTACCACCTAGCAGGTGTGGTGTCTGGCGGTGACACCACAGTCTCAGTTCTTAAGCAAGTGCCATAGTGGTGCCGAGTGTTGTGCCATGCTCGTTGATATTGCAAAACAAAGTAATCAATAATCTGTCGCTTAACCTGGTAGCAGTAGCCACAGCGAAGCACAAATTGGTAGTATACCAGGTTATATCCATATGTTAATGGGTCTTCTAACCGTGAATGTTGTAGGACAGGTTTAGGGTCTCGAGATGTCTACCTTTAACAGAATTTTACTGACTTTTTCACAAAAGTTCATCAGAGGTTATCAAAGAACAAGAATAGTTGAATAAACGAATTACTTTCACAAAAAGTGACGCCATCACTTTGGGAGGTATCAAATGAAAGGAAGATTGCATTGAGAATGAAGCACCAAGGTATCATTATCCGTGCAGCTCGTGCATACAAGACTAAGAAACAAAGTACACATTGTAATTACATTAGGAACTCAGGTTCTGTGACCAAAACATATGAGATGCGAGCTGCTTAGATTATGGACCTCACAACTGTGGCTTGTGAAAACTTACATCTCCTCAGAATCAGCAAAGTCTGTAAAAAAGCCTGAGATGGCGCTCAGCTCCCAGTTTCTCTGATGGTCCATCCCTGAAGGGAGAAAAAAACCTATGTTCTCCTATCCATTTACCAACAGTTCGAAAATTCATAGCGTGAGGATCAACTCCAGGCTGTTGCCAACGTAACGGACAAGAAACGCAACAATGTTTCCGGAAACACGGTGAAAGGACAGCAGACCTTCCCCTCCAAGTACGCATTCCTTGTGCCCACAAATGTAACCCCCAAAAGAGTGGCTGATAAATGAATTGATATTCCGATATGTGACAGTAACACCACACAGTAGTCAATGAAATTATTATTGTCGTTAAAAACAGTACAGTTGCGGATCAGTGTTTTTCAATTACAATTATCGGATGCATTTTTTTCTCCTTTAAAGTTAAAGTTGTCCTCAAGCCACCGCGTGAAAACTTTGAAACACTTCTTTGTCCTTATCAATAACATCGGTTTTGTATATGAGCTTACTACAAAATCTTGTGTTTCGCGTACTGTAGCTTTTCCGTTCTCTCACACATGGCCTATCTTCTGGCAATGGTTCAAAATGGTTAATAATTCGTCACAGTTTAGGTTATGGGAACAATAGTTTTGGAAAGTTCTGCTTCCTAGTCAAGCTCTACCTGATGCTCATCAGGAGATCAGCTGGGAGCTTCTGTGGTCTGGCATTTACGTGCTGCAGCCTAAACGGGAGTAATTTCAGATTCAGATTGTTCCGTAACAACAACACGATCTGGGTTTCAGCCAAAGAAAAAGTTTGCCAACGATAAGTTTATTTCCCGCAATTTTATGTATAAGACTAAGGAATACTGAACGTGTACCAAGGACAGCACGGGTGATCTCAGTGTAAGAAGGCTGTTTAGGTTTTTATGTTGGTAACGCCACGTAGCGCTCTGTATGAAAATCACTGACTTGTGCTGTGTGAAGTCTGTGGCTGGTTGGCATTGTTGGAATATTGCCTATTGTAGAGTTGGACAGTTGGATGTGAACAGCACGTAGCGTTGCGCAGTTGGAGGTGGATGTGGGGAGAGAGATGGCAGAATTTTAAGAGCGGACGATCTGGACGTGTGTACGCAAGAAAGAGTAAATTTGTAATACTGGATATCATGAACTGATATCTCTCTCTCTCTCTCTCTCTCTCTCTATATATATATATATATATATATATATATATATATATATATATATATATAAGGTGTTTCAAAAATGACCAGTATATTTGAAACGGCAATAAAAACTAAACGAGCAGCGATAGAAATACACCGTTTGTTGCAATATGCTTGGGACAACAGTACATTTTCAGGCGGACAAACTTTCGAAATTACAGTAGTTACCATTTTCAACAACAGATGGCGCTGCAAGTGATGTGAAAGATATAGAAGACAACGCAGTCTGTGGTTGCGCCATTCTGTACGTCGTCATTCTGCTGTAAGCGTGTGCTGTTCACAAAGTGCAAGTGTGCTGTAGACAACATGGTTTATTCCTTAGAACAGAGGATTTTTCTGGTGTTGGAATTCCACCGCCTAGAACACAGTGTTGTTGCAACAAGACAAAGTTTTCAACGGAGGTTTAATGTAACCAAAGGACCGAAAAGCGATACAATAAAGGATCTGTTTGAAAAATTTCAATGGACTGGGAACGTGACGGATGAACGTGCTGGAAAGGTAGGGCGACCGCGTACGGCAACCACAGAGGGCAACGCGCAGCTAGTGCAGCAGGTGATCCAACAGCGGCCTCGGGTTTCCGTTCGCCGTGTTGCAGCTGCGGTCCAAATGACGCCAGCATCCACGTATCGTCTCATGCGCCAGAGTTTACACCACTATCCATACAAAATTCAAATGCGGCAACCCCTCAGCGCCGCTACCATTGCTGCGCAAGAGACATTCGCTAACGATATAGTGCACAGGATTGATGACGGCGATATGCATGTGGGCAGCATTTGGTTTACTGACGAAGCTTATTTTTACCTGGACGGCTTCGTCAATAAACAGAACTGGCGCATATGGGGAACCGAAAAGCCCCATGTTGCAGTCCCATCGTCCCTGCATCCCCAAAAAGTACTGGTCTGGGCCGCCATTTCTTCCAAAGGAATCATTGGCCCATTTTTCAGATCCGGAACGATTACTGCATCACGCTATCTGGACATTCTTCGTGAATTCGTGGCGGTACAAACTGCCTTAGACGACACTGCGAACACCTCGTGGTTTATGCAAGACGGTGCCCGGCCACATCGCACGGCCGACGTCTTTAATTTCCTGAATGAATATTTCGATGATCGTGTGATTGCTTTGGGCTATCCGAAACATACAGGAGGCGGCGTGGATTGGCCTCCCTATTCGCCGGACATGAACCCCTGTGACTTCTTTCTGTGGGGACACTTGAAAGACCAGGTGTACCGCCAGAATCCAGAAACAATTGAACAGCTGAAGCAGTACATCTCATCCGCATGTGAAGCCATTCCGCCAGACGCGTTGTCAAAGGTTTCGGGTAATTTCATTCAGAGACTACGCCATATTATTGCTACGCATGGTGGATATGTGGAAAATATCGTACTATAGAGTTTCCCAGACCGCAGCGCCATCTGTTGTTGAAAATTGTAACTACTGTGATTTCGAAAGTTTGTCTGCCTGAAAATGTACTGTTGTCCCAAGCATATTGCAACAAACGGTGTATTTCTATCGCTGCTCGTTTAGTTTTTATTGCCATTTCAAATATACCGGTCATTTCTGAAACACCCTGTATATATATATATATATATATATATATATATATATATATATATATATATATACAGGGTGTATATATATATATATATATATATATATATATATATATATATATATATAGGGCTATTACAAATGATGGAAGCGATTTCATAAATTCACTGTAGCTCCATTCATTCACATATGGTCACGACACACTACAGATACGTAGAAAAACTCATAAAGTTTTGTTCGGCTGAAGCCGCACTTCAGGTTTCTGCCGCCAGAGCGCTCGAGAGCGCAGTGAGACAAAATGGTGACAGGAGCCGAGAAAGCGTAATCGTGCTTGAAATGCACTCACATCAGTCATAACAGTGCAACGACACTTCAGGACGAAGTTCAACAAAAATCCGCCAACTGCTAACTCTGTTCGGCGATGGTATGCGCAGTTTAAAGCTTGTGGATGCCTCTGTAAGGGGTCGGCCTGCAGTGAGCGAAGAAACAGTTGAACGCGTGCGAGCAAGTTTCACACATAGCCCGCGGAAGTCGACGAATAAAGCAAGTAGGGAGCTAAACGTACCACAGCCGACGGTTTGGAAAATCTTTCGGAAAAGGCTAAAGCAGAAGCCTTACCGTTTACAATTGCTACAAGCCCTGACACCCGATGACAAAGTCAAACGCTTTGAATTTTCGGCGCGGTTGCAACAGCCCATGGAAGAGGATGCGTTCAGTGCGAAACTTGTTTTCAGTGATAAAGCAACATTCTTAATGGTGAAGTGAACACACACAATGTGCGAATCTGGGCGGTAGAGAATCCTCACGCATTCGTGCAGCAAATTCGCAATTCACCAAAAGTTAACGTGTTTTGTGCAATCTCACGGTTTAAAGTTTACGGCCCCTTTTTCTTCTGCGAAAAAAACGTTACAGGACACGTGTATCTGGACATGCTGGAAAACTGGCTCATGCCACAACTGGAGACCGACTGGATGGTGCTCCACCGCACTTCCATCATGATGTTCGGCATTTCTTAAACAGGATATTGGAAAACCGATGGATTGGTATGGTGGAGATCATGATCATGAATTCATGTCATGGCCGCCACGTTCTCCCGGCTGAACCCCATGTGATTCAGTGTTTGAACCTCCTCTACCGAGAAACGTGCCAGAACTGCGAGCTCGCATCAACGACGCTTTCGAACTCATTGATGGGGACATGCTGCGCCGAGTGTGGGAGAAACTTGATTATCGGCTTGATGTCTGCGGAATCACTAAAGGGGCACATATCGAACATTTGTGAGTGCCTAAAAAAACTTTTTGAGTTTTTTTATGTGTGTGCAAAGCATTGTGAAAATATCTCAAATAATAAAGTTATTGTAGAGCTGTGAAATCGCTTCAGTCATTTGTAATAACCCTGTATATCAGTTCATGATATCCAGTATCACAAATTTACTCTTTCTTGCACACACACACACGTCCAGATCGTCCGCTCTTAAAATTCTGCCATCTCTCTCCCCGCATCTACCACTGCTAGCGGCTCACCTCCAACTGCGCAACGCTACGCTCGGTTAACAGCCAGCTGCCCAACACTACAGTAGCAAATTCTAGCAATGCAAACCAGCCACAGACTCCACACAGCACAGTCAGTGATTTTCATACAGAGCGCTACATGGCGTTACCAACATAAAAACCTAAACAGCCTACTTACACAGTGTAGGCTGTTCTTGCGAAAATGGGATTTCAGTACAATGAAGTGAGGTAGCATTAATGAACAAATCGGTAACCAGTTTTGCTTGCAAAGTGACAAACAGTGGAATAAATGTGGAAGATTCTTCTGACTGTTGTTATTTCAATGACTCCAATGTTCAGGAAAAGTAAACAATAGAACAAAATTTATCTGCGAAGGAAAAATGCTACTGAGATCATCCGTTTTATGCATGCTTACAAAGTATCTGGGCCGGCCGCTGTGGTCGAGTGGTTCTAGGCGCTTCAGTCCGGAACCACGTGGCTGCTACGGTCGCTGGTTCTAATCCTGCCTCGGGTATGGATGTGTGTGATGCACTTAGGTTAATTAGGTTTACGTAATTCTAGGTCTAGGGGACTGATGACCTCAGATGTTATGTCCCATAGTGCTTAGAACCATTTGAACCAGTTGAACAAAGTATCTGGACTGAAATGAAAGCAGAAGTTTATTCCATTTTAATGTTACTAATACGTGTTCAAATCACGCTTTGTAGGCTTTGCGGTGTCTGGAAACCCCGCCCTCCAATGCATATCGGCCTCGGGTTGCCTGCAGTAATTCCGGGCGCAGGTAGTAATTTGCCACTGGCCGTGAGTGCGGCGCCACGTTTTTCATCTCGACGTAGTTGAGTATCGCGCATGGCCTGCCTCAATAGCTTGTAAGAGGCTACCTTTAAAGAGGCTGCCCTCGTGCGGAACAGCAACAGCGAGAACGTGACGGCCGGACGTGAGGGAACGCTGCCGGCGACCGCCAAACTGCCGTGTTGTTCTGCGCTGCGCCGAGCCGGCGCAGTGGGGACGGCGCTAACTGCCCGCCGTTCCCGGCCCAGATCTGCGATACGCGGACCGGCGGCCGTGACCGGAGTAACACACCGCTCCTCTCGCTATCTGCGGTGCAGGATTACGGGCTGGCCGCAAATCAGCGGAAAGAAGAGCCATTGTCAAACAAAACAACATGACTGTCTAGAAACGTAACAGTGGATGTGAAGCTCACAAAAGCTATGAGATCCGTCTGTATTAGCTCTTTACTGTCCGTAACTCACTAAAATTTACCTCCTGTATATCTAAGGTCACAACCAGTCAAATAATTTCATTAATTCGCAAATTTTAACTACCTGTGTTGACATTCTTCAGTTCTTGAGTTGTAGCCTCTCAGTTGTAGCCTATCTCTGATAATAATCAGAACCTGGATTTTACGTAATTACATATTCTGTTCCTTTACATGTAGTTATAAGAAAACCTGAAATTTCAGAGAATTATACTGAAAAGACTCTCATTTCACAGTCTTAAATTACGTAGTTTTACAGATTTTTAGTTTGATGCTTATTTCACTCTGTACTACGAGGGTGAGTCAAATGAAAGCCTTAAATATTTTTTAAATATTATTTATTGTGCAGAAATGGCACAAAGCTGTATCACTTTTCAACATAATTTCCCCGCGCTCAATGCAAGTCCTGCAGTGTTAACAAAGTGCGTTAATTCCTTTAGAAAAACCGCGTGGCGTACCTATTCCTCAGAACGGAACTTCTTTGCCCCCAATGCGTCTTTGGGTGGTCCAAACATGTGGAAATCACTTGAGGCAAGTTCTGGTGAGTATGATGAATGCGGAAGACACTCAAAATGCAGGTCTGTTATTGTTGTAACTGTTGTACGGACAGTGTGGGGCCTTGCATTGTCAGCCGGCCGGAGTAGCCGTGCGGTTCTAGGCACTACAGTCTCGAGCCGAGCGACCGCTACCATCGCAGGTTCGAATTCTGCCTTGGGCATGGATGTGTGTGATGTCCTTAGGTAAGTTAGGTTTAATTCTAAGTTCTTCGCGACTGATGACCTCAGAAGTTAAGTCGCATAGTGCTCAGAGCCATTTGAATCTTGCATTGTCATGTTGGAAAAGGACACCTGCTTACAGCAATCCATGCCGCTTTGATTTGATTGCAGGCCGCAGATGATTTCTTAGGAGATCTGTGTATGATGCACTGGTGACGGTGGTCCCTCTAGGCATGTAATGCTCCAAAATGACACCTTTTTCGTCCCAAAAGAGTGTCAGCACAACCTTCTTCGGTTTTGGTGATGAGGAATGGCGCCTTTCCTTGCTCGTTCTCTTCGTTTCCGGTTGGTGGAAGTGAACCCAGGTTACGTCCCCAGTAGCGATTCTTGCAAGGAAGCCATCACCTTCTCGTTCAAAGCGCCGAAGAAGTTCTTCAGAAGCATCAACATGTCGTTCTCTCATTTCAGGAGTCAGTTGCCGTGGCACCCATCTTGCAGACACTTTGTGAAACTGGAGCACATCATGCACAATGTGGTGTGCTCACCCATGACTAATCTGTAATGCTGCAATGTCATTCAGTGTCACTCGGCGGTTTTCCTTCACTGTGGCTTCAACTGCTGCAATGTTCTGTGGAGTCACAACGCGTTGTGCCTGACCTGGACGAGGAGCATCTTCCACTGAAGTCACACCATTTGCGAACTTCCTACTCCATTCGTAGACTTGCTGCTGTAACAAACATGCATCACCGTACTGAACCTTCATTCGTTGATGAATTTCAATAGGTTTAACACCTTCACAACGCAAAAACCGAATAACAGAACGCTGTTCTTCCCCGGTGCAAGTCGCAAGTGGGGCGGTCATCTTTATACTGATACTGCGACGGTATGTGTGCATCTGCACTATGCTGCCACCTACAGGCCATTCTGCAAGCTGTTTGCAGCACGCTTACCAACTTACAGGATAACGGCGCGAAATTTCGATTTGTTATAAAAGTTTAAGGTTTTCATTTGACTCACCCTCTTCACTCTTAGCTCCAGTATATACTGGAGCGGCGAGTGAAAACTTGTACCGAGGGTGGGAATCGAGCCCGGATCTCCTGATAATTAGGCAGGTGCGTCAGTCACTAAGCCATATTAGCATAGTGGTTCACACAACTGTACGGATTACCCTTGCACGACCGAACCCCTGTGCCAAGATGGTTAAATGGTTAACGCACCTGTGTAGAAAACAGGAGACTCGTGTTCGATTCCTGCCCTTGGTACAAATTTTCACTCGCCACTTCAGTCTATACATACATGGTGATTTTCCCACCATGTACAAAATCTAGGGACTGATCGATGAGAAGATACAGAACAAAAACGATCTAATGAACTTCAGAAATGCATGGTTTCCCTGCTAGATATCTTTTATTCAATTATACAGGGACTCCAGTCTAATAAGCGCTGTATCACGCAGCCACAGTTACAGTATGTGTTGAAAATGGTTTCCTTGTGCCACAATACATGCGTGTAAGCGCCGTAGCATGTTCTATCTTACACGTTCACGTCGGCCAGGCTGCATCCGAACAGTATCAAAGACAGCATTAATAAGCTTCTCCAGTCGCTCCATTGTCTGGAATGGGCTCTGTATACACAATACTTTTGAGATGGCCCCATGACGAGAAAAGGCACGGGTTGAGATCGAGCAGGCGATATAACTGGACCCCCTCGTCCGATCCATCGACCAGCGAAGACACGACTGATGCGTCCGGACGTTAACGGCGAACGGCGCCAGCTACCATTTGCCTTTGCGTAAGTAAACACCGTGTCGGCAAGCTCTCTGTTTGAATACGGAAACACTGTGTATCACATCCACTACAAGGTGAGACGGCAAGAGAAGTGAATCCAACACAACATTGCCAATTACTACACTCCTGGAAATGGAAAAAAGAACACATTGACACCGGTGTGTCAGACCCACCATACTTGCTCCGGACACTGCGAGAGGGCTGTACAAGCAATGATCACACGCACGGCACAGCGGACACACCAGGAACCGCGGTGTTGGCCGTCGAATGGCGCTAGCTGCGCAGCATTTGTGCACCGCCGCCGTCAGTGTCAGCCAGTTTGCCGTGGCATACGGAGCTCCATCGCAGTCTTTAACACTGGTAGCATGCCGCGACAGCGTGGACGTGAACCGTATGTGCAGTTGACGGGCTTTGAGCGAGGGCGTATAGTGGGCATGCGGGAGGCCGGGTGGACGTACCGCCGAATTGCTCAACACGTGGGGCGTGAGGTCTCCACAGTACATCGATGTTGTCGCCAGTGGTCGGCGGAAGGTGCACGTGCCCGTCGACCTGGGACCGGACCGCAGCGACGCACGGATGCACGCCAAGACCGTAGGATCCTACGCAGTGCCGTAGGGGACCGCACCGCCACTTCCCAGCAAATTAGGGACACTGTTGCTCCTGGGGTATCGGCGAGGACCATTCGCAACCGTCTCCATGAAGCTGGGCTACGGTCCCGCACACCGTTAGGCCGTCTTCCGCTCACGCCCCAACATCGTGCAGCCCGCCTCCAGTGGTGTCGCGACAGACGTGAATGGAGGGACGAATGGAGACGTGTCGTCTTCAGCGATGAGAGTCGCTTCTGCCTTGGTGCCAATGATGGTCGTATGCGTGTTTGGCGCCGTGCAGGTGAGCGCCACAATCAGGACCGCATACGATCGAGGCACACAGGGCCAACACCCGGCATTATGGTGTGGGGAGCGATCTCCTACACTGGCCGTACACCACTGGTGATCGTCGAGGGGACACTGAATAGTGCACGGTACATCCAAACCGTCATCGAACCCATCGTTCTACCATTCCTAGACCGGCAAGAGACCTTGCTGTTCCAACAGGACAATGCACGTCCGCATGTATCCCGTGCCACCCAACGTGCTCTAGAAGATGTAAGTCAACTACCCTGGCCAGCAAGATCTCCGGATCTGTCCCCCATTGAGCATGTTTGGGACTGGATGAAGCGTCGTCTCACGCGGTCTGCACGTCCAGCACGAACGCTGGTCCAACTGAGGCGCCAGGTGGAAATGGCATGGCAAGCCGTTCCACAGGACTACATCCAGCATCTCTACGATCGTCTCCATGGGAGAATAGCAGCCTGCATTGCTGCGAAAGGTGGATATACACTGTACTAGTGCCGACATTGTGCATGCTCTGTTGCCTGTGTCTATGTGCCTGTGGTTCTGTCAGTGTGATCATGTGATGTATCTGACCCCAGGAATGTGTCAATAAAGTTTTCCCTTCCTGGGACAATGAATTCACGGTGTTCTTATTTCAATTTCCAGGAGTGTATATCAGTACCACCCTCCAGCAGGAAACCATGCATAGTGTAAATGTGGCTGCACGATACAGCGCTTATTAGACTGCAATCTTTGTAACAATGTGTGATTGAATAAATGGTCTCTATCAGGGGGACATGCATTTTTAAACATAAGTTCATTAAACCTTTTTTGTTCTGTATCCTCTCATCAGTAA
Source organism: Schistocerca serialis cubense (assembly GCF_023864345.2). Lineage (NCBI taxonomy): Eukaryota > Metazoa > Arthropoda > Insecta > Orthoptera > Acrididae > Schistocerca > Schistocerca serialis. The sequence goes on along the minus strand of NC_064639.1, from coordinate 108,802,071 downwards.
ATCTTTGGAGTTTGTATATAGAGGAAAAAAAATCACCCTATATAAAAATTGGGAAATTTCTGGTAAGCTTCTAAGGGACGAAACTGCTGAGGTCATCGGTCCCTATGCTTACACCCTACTTAATATAAACTAAACACACCCCTGTCCGAGGGAGGACTCGAACCTCCGACGGGGGCATCCACTCGAACCGTGGTAAGGCGCCCTTAGACCGCGCGGTTACCCTGCGCGGCACCCTATGTATAAAATCATATCTGTATGAGACCAGTAAAGTCTCTAAAATTGCGTTATTTTATTGCAGAATTATTATACATTTTCGTAATTCCTGTGTACGAGTACATTTCTGTTATACATTAAAAAAGGTAAAAAAAAAAAAACTTTGGTTAATGTGGTTCTCATACTGTCGTTAGTCCTGTCACACACAGAGCTAAATTGCACTACTTCGATGCAGATAACAGTGACTCATTTTAAACACTTTCCCTTCTAGTCCTCAAACGCTTCACAATGTGTAACAGTCAGTTGCACTTAATTTAACCATGGACCGATTGCTTCTTCGTTATCATCGAAGCTGGAAACATGGATCTCTGTTGACAGTGCTTTAACCATAGATTTTAAAATCGTCCTCTGTCAAACTCGTGACAAACGTGCAGGATGTACGATGAAATCAGACTGATCAACGTTTGCAAAGCAATCTACATATTACGAATAAACAACGAATTTCTTCAAAGAAATACGCTCACTTACACAGTTGCGGGTACAGCCCACATCATCTAATAGTGAATTTTACAAAGAACTCTGTTTTGCATTGGTTGCAGAGACATTAGCTGCAGAGGAAATATACTGGAACGCATCTAAATGTAAACACTTCTTAATTAAACACTGCAACCTCAACATTCCCGACGAGTCCACTCTCATGAAAAATTGCTTGGATTCTTGCTAAGTTGCCATATCAGAAAAAAATTGGGTCTGACATAGGGGGAACTCATATATGGATTTCTGCCAATGAGACGGCAGATGCTGTAGACCGTTTCATCGCTGATCTATAGACACACTGGACACTCAGTCTAAACCGAATTTGATTTATTGTAAACCTTTGGAGGCAACAAATAGCCCGACATTTTATAGATTCATTAATGATGGTCTTGAGGTACTATGGACAGCTGGCATAAAATAAGAGGGAATTCTAATTATGTACGCAGATGCAGCTCCAAACATGTTGAAAGTGTGGAAATCGTTTAATGCATTTTATCCGAACTTGGTGCGTGTTACATGTACGATTAATGCACTGTAACGAGCGGCAGAGACAGTTTGACATCAATTCCCATCGGTAACGGAGAAGGTTTCCTTGAAATGTCTTAATCGCGTACAGCGCTAAATGCAGCAGCTACATGATATACCTTTGCCTCAAGGGCCAGTGATAACAAGGTGAGCAACATGGTTTTAAGCTGTGATTCTCTGCAGTAAGCACTTGAAACTGTGAAGTCAGTGACGGAGAATTTATCTTCTGATCCTTAAGTGAATGAATCCATGTCGACATTCAACAGATGTAAAGCGTTCAGCTCACTTTCATACATCACAAGTCACTTCAGCTGGTTTCCCGACGATATCAAGAAACTGGAGACTTCAGGTATGCCGCTCCAAGAGGCTGTGGGAGTATGTAGTCGGAAGGTAAGTGCTGTCCCAGTGAAGTGGATGGTGTACTTTCCAGCAAGCTGCCGTCTGTGCTGAATAAGAGTCATGGATACTCAAAGTTTATAATTTTCTCTCGCTTCTTCAGTGGTGAAATTTTAGAGCCCCCTAGGAATATCATTCCTAACACAATCCCCTGTTTAAATGTGCACCGTTGGCTTCTTGCGAAGTTGAGCTACGTTTTTCGATTTATAAAAACCATATTGCAGGCAGAAGGCTGTGCATGGCAACACAACATTTGGAAAAGTATATTATAATTAACCATGCATCCCGTTCCAGTGTGACGTAAATGCTTGAATAAGAGACGTACTTCAGTACTTTATAATAGAAGTAAATTGATTAAGAATTAGATATTTCACTAGTCTTCCTATGAACGCATATTTTCTGCCACAAAATAAAATTTTGGATTTTACATATGATTTCTTCATTACATATTTCGTAATTTTGGTTATATATTTATTTACATATTTCTTCATTTGATTTTAAATAGAATCAGGGCTCTACTGACAGTATTCAGTTTGTACCTTGAACATACCGCCAACAGAATGAAGGATAAATTTGAGAAGGGGGTTAAAGTTCATTAAGACGAAAGAAACCGTTTTAGATCTCCCGCTAATATTGTAACTCCGTCAGAGATGACAAAGTACTTGGAAAAACATTTGGATAGAATGGATGGCGTCTTGATTTAAAATGAACATCATCAAAAGTGAAAAAAGCGTAATGGAATGTAGTCGAATTAAATGTAGCGATGTTGACGGAATCAGATTAGGGCATAAGAAACCAAAACCATAAGTTGATTTTAGCTATAACGATAGTAAAATAAACGATGATGCCCGAAGTAGAGAGAATATAAAATGCAGACTGGCAATAGCAAGAAATGCGTTTCTACGAAAGAGGAATTTGTTAACATCTGATATAAAAGTGAATGTTAGCTAGTTTTTTCTGGAGGTACTATTTTTATTTTACTGTTTTTAGCCAAAGTACTTTTCACCAGACACAATTATGTCACATAGTGATATAAACAAGACTTTTGTCTGACTTCTTTACAAATTAAAACACAATTGTGCGAGATAATACTTCTACAAAATACATTACTCAATTTGCACCATTATAATAAAGGGAATAAAATTAATAGAAGAACAAAGAATTTATAACATAACAAAAACTGCTGAACTTTTAAAATTCCCTTTTACAAAGACGGATGAAACGACAAATTACATTTGGCAATGGACCTATCTATGGACCTAAACGCTACTCTAAAAAATTAATCCTTCATTTTTAAAATATTGAACAATGTAACTGTTTTCCGATGATTGTATTTATCATATTATATTCTTCTAAATGCAATGACCTGATCAATGTGACGGGAATCACAGCTCGGAGAGACTATTAATTTTAATAAATAACTTGTTTGATTGGCATTCGTGTGAGGTGCTCGTATTCTGTTAATAGGAATAAATATAATTAATTTTCTTGTTGCAAAGAACTGAGAAATCAGCGGAGGTATGGAATCTGTTGCTGAATCGCCCAGTACTATGGGCTTTTGATGTAACGGATCACATTGATCACGTCATTGCATTTAGAAGAATATAATGTGATAAATACAATCATCGGAAAACAGTTACATTGTTCAATATTTTAAAAATGAAGGATTAATTTTTTAGAGTGCGTATCGTATACTACGGCTGGAGCTAGTTGCTCAGATGCGCTCGTTACTGTCACTCAGTAAGAATATTTTGTTTCTAAATTGAGAAAACTTTCTTCCTCGTTATGCAGACGGTTGACTTGTAAAAGCCATTATCGTGAAAGAACGGGCAGCTTTAGGTGTATCATACACCTAACAGCGATAAGGAAGTAGCACGCGCTAACTATTACTGCAACTCCATTAGTATGCAGATTAGATGCATACTATTGACTTAATGAAGGGCTTGCCACGTTGGAGAACCACATAAGGAAGGGACTGTGCACGTGATACCTTTGTGAACCATGTTCATAGAAGATGCATGCAAAGGAAACTTGTGACCTTTCAGGTGCATAACATACATTCGAGAATTGAAGAGTAATAGCTTTTCCTCAGCACTCAGACCAACAAGCCCATTAACGCATAAAGCCGAATCACAACGGCGAAGAATAAACTTTTCTTTACTCCTGTGTTGCTGCTAAGTATGTTTACCAGCAGGGGAGCCTGGGGTGAATTGTAACAAAATTCAATCTTTTTTTCCAATTAACAGAGTCCATTTATACTATGAAAGTTACGTAATTTATTCAACAATTTTTTTCTGCAATTTTGAATATGTATTAATTATTCTTCTTCTTTAAGCTTTGGCCATCTGAGAGCCACGTTAATTCGCTTCAGCTTCATTTCTTCTGGTCTTTCTCGTCGTACAGTATTCTTTCATTCCCATACTGTGCAACCTTCTTCGCTCTTCTGCCCATGATGCCTTCGCTGCGGGTCTAGTTCTGTCCTCTTTATTTAAAAATCATGATGTTCCTGTAAGATCACCCGGTTACTATGTTCTCACTTCCTCCAGATCCCGTTCTACCTCTTGGATACAGCGTACTTCACTTCTCTTTTTCCACTAGAAACTATATGATTTGCTGTGATAATCTCCCATGGTCTGTTCTAAGGATGTGTACGAAGAAGGCGATTCTCATTTTCCTGATGATGTCAGAGATTCTCTCAATCTTGTTATGTGGTTTCTGGTTAACATGTAAACTGACGTCTTCTGTTCTTAGAGGTCCCAATATCCTCCTTAGAATCTTTCGTTCCAACACTCTTTTAAGTACTCTTGTTCTTACAAGGTTAAGTGTTTCTCCTGTGTATAAGGCTTCAGGACGGATTACTGTCTGGTTATGTCTCAGTTTTGTACTGATAGAAATATTCTTCTTACTATAGATGTTCATAGTTAGTTTGTGTGGTAAATTCATTTTGTTTATGCACGTTCCCATTTCTTCCTTTTCTGTCAGCCGAGTTTCTACCCGGCAGATTAAAACTGTGTGCCCGACCGAGACCCGAACTCAGGACCTTTGCCTTTCGCGGGCGAGTGCTCTACCATCTGAGCTACCGAAGCACGACTCACGCCCGGTACTCACAGCTTTACTTCTGCCAATATCTCGTCTCCTACCTTCCAAATTTTACAGAAGCTCTCCTGCGAACCTGCAAGGAGTAGACATGGGCTTATGCTTACGTTACAAGGAAATTTCCATAAAGTTCAACTTCATCCCACAAGAACTATAATAAGAATGCAACAACCCCACGCGTTCTCTCAAATGAACAAATTTTACCAACAGTTATTCAGTAAACAGAGCGCGGAGCTGAAGGCCAACACTCATTGTTAACAGTCGCTACAACAATTTGGCTGTTGCTCTATACCAGAACAGTTATAACAGTGACAACGTCTTCTAACAGTTGCATGACTACAGTGACTTTACACGTCACGTGTAAAACTTCATGTATTGCCGAATACGACAAGTCACAAAATGTAAGGTTTGGAAGGTAGGAGACGAGATACTGGCAGAAGTAAAGCTGTGAGTACCGGGCGTGAGTCGTGTTTCGGTAGCTCAGATGGTAGAGCACTTCCCCGCGAAAGGCAAAGGTCCCGAGTTCGAGTCTCGGTCGGGCACACAGTTTTAATCTGCCAGGAAGTTTCATATCAGCGCACACTCCGCTGCAGAGTGAAAATCTCATTCAGTTTCTACCTAGTCTCCCAGGTGTTTAAATTTCTCCCCCGCCTGAATTTTCTCTCCTTCTAATGTCATCCATCTACGAGCAGCGTTGATGTTCATCACATACGGCGCCTTCTTGACAGAGATCTGTAGAACTGCTTTGTGTGTATTGTGTATTGAAACGGGGACCTAGAAACGATGGAGAGGTTTCGTCCCACTGTAGCCCTCAGTGGTTCACAAACCCACTACAGGCCACAGCAGTGCACCCACCCCACCGCCACCCCACACCGAACCCAGAGTTATTGTGCAGTTCGGCCCCCAGTGGACCCCCTCCCCCCACCTCCCTCACGGGAACGTCTGATACCAGACGAGTGTAACCCCAAATGTTTGCGTGGCAGAGTAATTATGGTGTACGCGTACGTGGAGACTGTTTGCGCGGAAGTCGTCGACATAGTGTAACTGAGGCGGAATCAGGGGAACCTGTCCGCATTCGCTGAAGCAGATGGAAAACTGCCTTAAAAACCATACACGGGCTGGTCGGCACACCGCACGTCGACACTAATCTCCTGGGCGGATTCGTGCCGGGGACGGGCACGCCTTCCCGCTCGGGAAACAGCGCATTAGACTGCGTGGCTAGCTGGTTGGGCAGAACTGCTTTAGTCATTTGTTTCTGTAATTGCGTGGTTTGTTTAACCGCCTTTTCTTAATACTCCGACAATATCACGGTATCGTCTATCCGTATTCCATTTTTCTTGAACCCCACTCATTTAACTTCTCGTCGCCATTGACTGATAACCTCATCAAGTACACATTTAAAGAGAAAAGAGCAGAGTTCGTCTACCTCTCTTACTCCGGTTTCAATCTTGAATACTTTTGGAAGCTTTCCTCTAATCTTGACCATGGATGTTGCGTTGCTTAAAGTCTTTTTCATCATTTCACTGTATTTTCCGTCCAAATTTGTCTCCTCAAAAATTTCGAACAGTGTTCGTCTATTTACTGAGTCATAAGCTTCACTGAAGTCTACGAATGTGAGCACGAAATTTTTTCACCTCTGTTTTTCACACACGATTACGTTTCAGATTCAAAATCTGTTCGGCACATGACCTCTCCCTTCTGAAACCTCCTTGGTAATTAAACGGTCTGGGGATTTAGTTCTTTCTCTGTTTAGCAATGCTTTTGAGAATACGTTGTAGGGCACTGGCATTAACAATATTCCGCTGTAGTATTCACTATATCAAGTAGATCGCTTAACTCCGGCTCTGGAGCTCCAAGATTCAGTCTTGGGCAGGGGCGGCAATCATTCCTCGTTCAGTTCCACAAAGGATGGCCCCAGATTCACTCAGATTGCTATCAGATTAATTACCGGGCATCTTCCCGGGGGTAAACGGCGGCCGAGACAGTGAGCTCGCCAGCTTCCCCCTCCTGGCACCGCAGCGAACGAAAGTAAGCACTCCACATGCAGCCAAGCCAGAAGCCGTTTCACAGGTTAGGCGCCACAAACCTTAGCTTCACCTAATGTTTCACAAGCTCATTAAATCTTTACTTTAAAATATTGCGTTTTTCACTCTAAGAGGAGAAAGTATATACGAAGCACGACGAAGGCAGTGTCTGAATGGGACGGATATCGGTAGATGTGAGGTACATGTAAAGACAAAAAATGATTAAAATTTCAGAAAAATTGGGTGATTTATTCAAGAGAAAGAGCACAAAATAAGCAAGTCAATGTTGGTCCACTTCTCACTCCTATGATAGCAGTTATTGAGCTTGGCATTGATTAACAGAGTTATTGGATGACCTCCTGAGAGATATCATGCCCAATTCTGTCCAACTGGCGGGTTATAGCGTCAAAATCCTGAGCTGCCCATAAAGCTTCAAACTTTCTAAATAGGGGAGTGATACGACGACCTTGCTAGTAAAGGTATGATTTGGCAAGTACGAAAACAAACAGTAGGAACTCTCTCAGTGTCTGGGCGCGCGTTATCTTGCTGAAATGTAAGCCGGAAATGGCTTGCCATGGAGGGCGACAAAACGGAACGTAGAACATCGTTCACGTAGCACTGTCCTGTAAGACAGTGGCGAATGACAACCAAAGTCCTGCAATGAAAATAAGTGTCACCCCAGACCATTACTCCAGGTTGTGAGGCCGTATGGCGGATAACAGTCAGGTTGGTACGCCATCACCGTTCGGAGCATCTTTAGATGCATCTGCGCTGGTCATTCTGGCTCATTCCGAAACGGGACGCAGTACTAAAGACAATTCTGCTCCAGTCAATGAGGTTCCAGGCCAAAGACGTGTTTGGGGACGCCCTGGACAGCAGCTGAATACCAGACTGATGGTCGCTCGCCATACGACCTAACAATGAATTAATGTCTATTTCAATTGGGAACCGCGTGCACCAAGACCGTATTATCGTCAATATATTTTGAATAAATGGCAACATCGGTCGTAAATATTCAAATCCTTAATTTTACAAGTCGATTTTGGTCACTGTGGAACCATTTACAGTGGAAATTATTCGAAACTTGTAGATCCATATCAGCACAACATTTTCTATGAAGAGTAATATGTACTGCGATGATTACTTACAACAGATATCTTCACTTTTAATGCACACACTTATTTTTAAATTTACAGAAAAGCCTATCTTGTAAACTTAGCAGTCAACCTTAGTAGTTGCCGATCCAACGTACAGTGAAGCTCACTGTACATTGGATCGGCAGCTGCTAAGGTTAGCTGCTAAGGTTATAGATAGGACCCTAAGTATATTTAATAATTATTGTACGCAGAAAAAGTGAAGACATTTGTTGGAAGTAATCATCACAGTACATGTTACACCCCATAGTAAATGTTGTGCTATAATGATAGGGGCCTAATTTGTTCGAATAATTTGGACTGAAGATCTGTAAAATATAGGATTTCAGTATTTACAAGCGATGCTGCCATTTATCCAAAGTATATCAACTAAGAGTGATAGTCTGGGGTGGCATTTCTTTTCATCGTAGGACCCCTCTGGTTGTCAGCCGCGGCACCCTTACAGCACCGTGGTGTCTCCACGATGTTGTGTTTCACTTCGTGGCAAGCCATCTGGTCTTACACTTCAGCAAGATAACGCAAGACCGCACACGGTCCTCGTCCTTGCCAAACCCTACCTTGGGCAGCGGGGTCGCCCCATCTCTCCCCAATTGAGAACGTTTGGAGCATTATGTGCACGGCCCTCTAACCAGCTCGGTATTTTGACGATCTAACGCCCAGTTGGACAGGACGTGGCACGATGTCCCTCAGGAACACAGCCAACAAGTCTATCAATCAACGTCCAGCCGAATAATTGCTTTCACGTGGCCCATAAGTGGGCCAACACGTTGTTGACTTGCCCAATTTGTGAAGCTGTTTCTGTTGAATTAATCATCAGTGTTTTAATAATTCTAATCATCTGTTTGTCTGTTCATGTACATCACATTTACCGATTTCCGCCCAATTCGGATGGGACAATTTTCTTTTATCTTTTCTGCCTCCGAGTTCTAGCGGCAGCCAGGCGAACTACGTAGGCACTGCCGCTGTATGCAGCTGCAGCAGAAAAGTCAACACAGCCATGCCAATACACCCACCCACCTCCCCAGGGGTTGGAACCCCTTGCAACCCACACACATATTATAATTAATATATAATTAATTTAAAGATCTAAAAGATAAGAAATTAAGATTAAATTAGAAGTAGACTTTAAAAAAAAAATCTCACGAGATAGATAAGGATGCTTCGCAACTCTAAAATGAGCAATAAAAAAAAATTAAAAATTGAAACGTTAAACATAAATAAACGAATAGTAAATAAAATGGATACAAAACTGTTCCAGAGAGCATCCCAGAGTGCGCCAGAGAGCTTCCCAGAGACCCCCCGGGTGTAGGCCAGTTGTAACATACAAAGCGAGTTCTATTTTTCCCTTCCTCTTTTTCTTCCTTACGATGTGCCGTGTCCCTTGTGGATCGACATTTCCGAATGACCTTCTTGATGTCACACATATCCCCCCCACCGGGCGGAATACATAACCCATACAGGTGGAATTGTAATATATTCGTTTTGTGTAGATAATAGTTATATCATTGTGATATCTTCTTCAAAATGCATTACTCATAGATAATTCACTTAATAACAGAAATACCTTGCAGAAAATGGGCCCCGGGAAGTTTTACGATAGAGCAGAAACATTGGAGGTACAGATCATTCACAGTCACCCAAACTATCAGAAGATTTCCACGTTCTGCAGAAGTAGTTGTACCAACTTTTTTCTTCCCCTTATCCGTGAATATTTTTACTGGAGCTTGCGCAGTGTGACCACCAATCTAGTGTATATTACACACATTCCATCACTAAAACTGGTAGTGGTCTAATACTGTTGAAAGATTCTTGAAGTAAATGCCACATTTCATTTATTTAAATTCGTTGCTGCTACTGATTACTGCTTCTGGACGACGAACTGATAATGAACCATTTCAGAAAGGTAATCAACCAATCCACTCCAACCATTTCCTTTTCACTCTGTTTCTCGAGAAATCGTAGTCTATAGTCTACAGTAAACTAAGGGGCTAACAACTTAACTTCAGTCATGGACAATTCATTATAGACATCGGAGGAATGTTTGACGCAGTCGGCAAGTTTCTTTTCCTGCTCGGCTCTGAATATTCGGTTACGCAGATTGTAACCTACTTTTAGAATCTTGTTGTTCTTCGTTTTCTGAAAAAACCTATGCAGTGACATTCATAGGTCTTGAATTGTCTCACCACATTCCTCACTGACTTTGTGGGATTTAAAACTTACACAGCTGCAGCGTCCATCGTTTCTAGTGTCATCTTCCCCCACTGTGTTATACGGTTACGATTACGCGGTCTACTATAAGAGAGATTAATACAGAGCATTTTAATAAATATGTATTCCAAATAGTATTCAAATAAGCTAAACTGTGTAGAAGCAGACAGAAAAACGATTTGTTTTCTTTGGGGATCAATTGTAACATTTTACAAATGTCCAAAAGGATACTATAAGATCCCAGAACACCATATTAAGAGTGGATCTGAATACCTACGGATACATAAAAACACGAAAACGCGAAATTACTTAAATTAAATCGCAAAATGATGTTACAGTAACGAACATACATTTTCATATGTTAGCTAAAAGAAAATACCTTACTTGGGAATCAGTAGAAAGAAATATTCGGGTAAATTTATTTTAGTTCAACCAATAAAAAGAAGTTTCGCTCTCTCAGACAACCAACTCACAAATAAACATCTACCTTTGTAGTTTCGCTCTCCCAGACTACCATCTCACAAGTAATCTTACCACTGCTTGTAGGAGACTCTACGAATGACATTTCTCAGTATGTCTGAAATGTTGACCACTGTTACTTTCGTTCCAGGGCTCCCCTACATGAGTCGGCACAAGAAAATTGACATCCGGAAGCACAGTTCAAATGGGTCAACTGGCTTTGAGCACTATAGGACTTAACATCTGAGGTCATCAGTCCCTTAGAACTTACAACTGCTTAAACCTAACTAACCTAAGGACATCACACACATCTATGCCCGAGGCACGATTCGAACCTGCGACCGTAGCAGTAGGGCGGTTCCGGACTGAAGCGCCTAGAACCGCTCGGCCATCGCGGCGGAAGCGCAGTGTCGCTCTGTTGTTTAGTGAACATTATACTAACTCATCAAGCATTGAATCAGATCTGTGACTGGATGCAAGACTTTGTAGAAGATGGTACTCAATACCTTGTTCTTAGTGAGACGAAATAAGCGGATCAAATGATGTGTGTTAAAGTGCTATGTAGTTTACAATGGCGGACGCTCTATGGTGCTATTTCCACAAGATACTATCGTCTGTAGGAAGAGAGCAACGCAAGAAGGCTTCAGAAGAATCCAGGAAGAGTGCTACAGGTTCGATAATTGGTGCAGGGACTGACAGATGATACTCTACGTAAGTAAATTTAAGGTAATCCTCGTTAATGGGCGAAGAGTTTCATTACTGTGCGAGTACGCACTAGTGAAAAATCGCTGGAAACAGTAACAGCTCTAAAACAGCTAGAAGTAATCGTCTGAATCGACCTAAAGTGGAACAGCCTCGTAACAACAACTGTAGGAAAAGCAGATGCCAGGCTCAGATTCACTGGAAGAGTCTTAAGGAAATGTAGTTCTCCAACGAAAACAGTGGCTTACAAAAGATGCATTCGACCGATCGTTTTGTATTGCTTATCGGACTGGAGCCTTTACGGGATGAAATAATACAAGAAATAGAGGTTTCCCAACGGAAAGCAGCCCATTTTACTCACTGAATCTTTACTAGGTGCGGGGGCGTTCCAGAGATGATCGTAAACCCTAGTGACAGACACTACAACAGAGGCGTTGTGCGTCACAGAGAGGGGTGCTTTGGAATTCGAACGAAGATCTTAACGTTGTAAGAAGATTTGGAGACATGTTTCTTCTTCCCACAGGTGACTCACGAAATTACCTTTTTCTTTCATCAGTCTTAGGACTAGGTTGAAGCAGCGTGCCATGATTTCTTCTCTTGAACCAATCTTTTCATCTCATAGTACACATGCAACCAATGTCTGCGTCTTTCCTTACAGTTTTTACCCTCTCCAGTTCTCTCAAGGACCATGAAGAGGTAAGATATCAAGGAATAATTGAAATGGCACTCAATAGAGCTATAGCGGGTAAAAATTGTAGTGGAAGACATCTTAACCCTTGTAGGGAAAGATGTCCTATAACCCTGCCCCTTCTTCTTGTCAGTGTCTTGCACATGTTACTCTTATTGCCGATTCTGTGGACAACCTCTTCATTTCTCACAACATCTGTCCATCTGATTTCTTTAAGGACTACGATTAGCTTGTAAAGTTAAATGAGAATATTTGGAAGAATTGCGGCGTTTTTCTCGCGATATACTTTTAGATACATTATGCAAACGTCAGAGTGTGCGGCGACTCAGCTGCCTCCTCCAGGCATTTAGCTTGGGTGTCATGCGACTCAAATACTTTATATTGGGGAGACAGAATGGTTAGAATGACATGGAGCACGGAGTGCCCGACACTCGTACTAATTGTCTACAGTATGTACTGTACAGTGAATTCAGGAGTAATGATCTGTAGATGTTGATATGTGGGCGTACATAATTTTAAAAGAAGGCAGCGTCCCCCTTGTTACCACCGAAATGCGCTGCTGAGTCCTTGGACTGCAGCTAACTGCGCACCATCCCCTCGTGTCCTTGTGAGCCACAGCGTCCTCCTTCTACGAGTACACACGCATTGTCTCCAAGCTGCCCGTCGCCCGACGGGTCACGTACGTCGATTGTCTGCAGCAGAGCAGAACTGGCCCTATTGTTACAGCGGCGACACACCAGTCCACTTGTTTACCACCCGTCTGTCCATTCCAGGAAGCAGTGCGCAATGCTGTGTCTAAGAAGCACCCCATGTGCCTGACAGAGTAGTCACTCGTCAAAGGTAAATAGTTCTCAGAGCAAACCTGGTTATCCTGCCGTGTCTTCTTAAGTCAATTTTGTTGTACTGATCGATAATATGTTTCCATAACTTTTTGTGGGACTTTTTGTGTTTTTGTTGTCAATATAGCGCGTGTGTGAAAAAAATTTTCGGAAAATCTAACGGAAAAATCGGAAATTAACACAAATTGCCTAATGAATGAAATATCATCAATTAAGAACGGCTCGAGAGATCTTGTTGAGCTCTGGCTTTGTTGTGTTCGTAATAGTCAGTACCAGGTTTGTATGAAAGAAAATTTTTGGAAAATCCACCGAAAAAGTTGCAAACTAAGATCACATCACTTGAGAGCGGTTCGACCGATTTGGTTATTTTTATGTTTGTTGTGTTCTTAATTGCGGACGATAATGAAATGTTTCATATGAAAAAGACAATAAAGTTTTTGGGTTCATTTTGACAGTTGCGCTGTCACATGTTTCCATAAGAAAAAAAATCAGCTTGACAGTATATGATATGTGTAAAAACATATTTAATGTTTAAAGGGGAAACGTTGTTACCGAAAATCTCGAAACGATGTTGACTGGTTTACTATAATTTTTTGCACGACACTCTAATGAACGTGCTGACAGACATAGACCATACATTTTTCTAGTGTGTGTACATATATACATCATATACAAAGGGAGAAGCGTTGTTATGAAAATACTCGAAAAGATCTTGACAGATTTTATTCAAATTTTTACGCGTTGCTCTACTGAACTTTCAGACGGAAATTGATATAGAAAGAGGGGAGGATGACATGGACAAAGAAAGGGGGCGGAGGAGGTTATGCATAGAGATATGGGGGCCGGAGGAGATGTAGAGAGAGAGAGAGAGAAGAGAGATGGAGAGAGAGGGGGGGGGATGAGAAGATGGTCAGAGAGAGGTGGTTCCAGGAATTTAGGATGTGTAGCCAATTCCCACACATATTTAGCAATTCCGAAGCACGTTGGGTTCGCTAGTATAAAATAATTCTTGGGCAACGTACGAGAAATGGATTCGCAGTTGTGCATATGGATAACCATCAGCTGTAAAATATCCATAATAGATGCACGATTACAGGTTGTAGACAGATGTTTGATGACATACGGAATTTTTGGTCTGGCCGTGAGTCGTACTCGGATGCCTAATGGTAAGGCGACCGCTCGCGAAAAGCGAGGAATCCGGGTTCGAATCCTGATCCGGCACAAATTTTCACTGTCGTCAATCCTTTTCATAACGGCTGTAGTCGCCACAGTGCATGCATGTCCGAAGGAACATTGCATCTTAATTCCGAATAACACCTGCATAGCAATGTCGTATTGGATGACAATATGCGCTAAAATCCTTAGGTCGAGGACCGAGCTTGGTACCATGGCAAAGAGATGCCCTAATGACCTCGTTGTCGACAGGATATCTAAGCAATTTATTAGTTTTAATTTTTTAAGAAAATGTTCCGCTTGGAGGGCGACCAAAAGCTGAAACATAAATGCAAAGTACTGCTTAATAATGGGTAATTTCATTTATTTTATTAGTGAATAAGTTATGAATTAAAATAAAATAAAGTTCGATCTCCCGATCACATTTTTGTGATGCGGCTACGTGAGGCACATTTGAAACGTATCCGCAGCGAAGTGCTCCTGGAGCATTGGCTAGTATGACATTCAGTCATTAAAGATACCTCACATAGTCCCAAACTTTCTAATATGTTTTTATGCACTCATCAAATCTCCCAGCTCGTCCACTAGAATATTACCGGTAAGCTTGTGACATTAAAGAAATGACACCACACAGATCACTGTTGCAGGTTACCTATCTAGCAGCTTCCAGGAAAAGCAAACATTTATTTTTCAGTATTCCTTATGATAATGGACCAAACTCTACAATTTAAAAAGTTGTCATAATCTATGCGTTAAGATAGTGTGACCAGATTTTCAAAACCAAAATATAGGACACAAATTATAAGCTGAAATGAATCGACATTTTGTGGAAACTTTCGTTAACGTTAGGTAACCCATATGTGTTAAAATACTTGGTTTATGCTATAACTACATAGATCGTCGTGTCCCTTTGTTTAAACTTACATTAAAAATATGAAAATACTTTGCATTACTTACCAAGAAAATATCAACGCATGAAATAGCCTGAAAGTGAGCCATAATTTTCCCTTTTCATTTCCCACTAAACCTATTTTCTTCATCAGCCCAGAAAGCACTGCAGATACATTGAGATGGAAGGAAGTTGAAAATGATAGACCATTTTTCACCAGCTCACTGAACAGTCCAATCATGGTGTATCACTTTGCATATATTTTTAACATGGTTCACTTGCACAAAAAAATCATCATCCCACTTCTCTCAGATTATTTTCATCAAACTCTGCTAAGCTTTTAAGATTTTGCTGACCCCACCACCAACGGAGAGGATATTTGAGTTGAACCGAGTTAAATGGTTTCAAAGCACTAAATGGGTAACCCCATTTTCCAGTATGGTAAATTAATCCCTCCTCAAATAAACTTGAAATGTTCAAGAAAAGAGAATTATTCAGCGAGCTATCGCCTTGCAAAGTACTTATCAAAGGTTGAATATTCATATTTAGAAAGGTTTCCTTCTTCCTCGATGTCACTTTCCTTATCAGTATTTCCAATTCCTCCAAACTTCATTTGCTGACGTATCTCTTGCCCCATTAAATTTTACTGACGATGGAAACATTTTCAATTGGCCCTGAATAAACCAAAGCAGCGACTGATGATCCCTAAAGAATGATTTTATTATAGTAGTGCTTTTTTCTTGATGAAAAAAATCAGATTTTCGTCAATCGTAAATGTAAGTTTTTCTGTGAGCAGCCGGTTCCAAGCAAGACCATCTGCCTTTAACACAATAAGGTACCTGTTTATATTCCACTTCCGCAAACCTTTCAGTTCTTCCACAGGAATTGTGTAAATATGTAAATATTGAATAAAATGTTTACAACGGTTTCTACGTCCGCTTAGAGAATGTGAGCACTGGTTTGTACTGCATTATACATTATGTGCGCTGCACAACCTAATTTCATCGGTAAACACGCAATTAGTTTTTGTCATTTCTGTGAAGGGGTTGCGATGTATCACATCAAGTAACGTAACCTGTGGTCCTAAACGCGCTACCTGGAAAAAATAGGCAATGCACAAAGAAAACGGACGAACTGCTCGCAGTGTGAAGCACTGCATAGTAACAACCAAATAACTTCCTAAAATCAAGCCTCGTTCAGTCTGCTTTAATCAAAGAATATATTTTCTTCATTCCTCGGGTATGAAGATGTTTATTA
Organism: Schistocerca serialis cubense; assembly: GCF_023864345.2. NCBI lineage: Eukaryota > Metazoa > Arthropoda > Insecta > Orthoptera > Acrididae > Schistocerca > Schistocerca serialis. Next base: position 108,785,911 of record NC_064639.1, on the reverse strand, counting down.
TCCATTCGCTTGTGCTACACGTAACTTAAAACGGAGACAACGGGACACTTAAGCTTAATAAGGGACAAGCCCGCAAAATATGGGACATCTGGTCATCCTAATTAAGAGTTAAAATGCGCCTTTAAAAATTTAAACACAATAGAATAAGTACTAACGTTACAAACTGTGTGTATGTGTTGGCGCAGCTTCATACACATTGTATTGTATTGTATTGTATCGAACTGGGGACGTAGAAAATGGAGAGCCTTCGTCCCACCGTAGCCCACAGTGGATCACAACTCCAGAACAGGCCACTGCGGTCCACCCACCCCACGGCCGCTCCACACTGAACCCAGGGTTACTGTGCGGTTTTCCCCTCCTCCTCCTACCCCCCCCCCCCCCCCTCCCTTGAACGTCTCATACTAGACGAGTGTAGCCCCAAATGTTTGTGTAAGATAGTAATGATGATGTACGTGTACATGGAGACATAGTTTGCGCAGCAATCGCCGACAAAGTGTAACTGAGGCGGAATAATGGGAACCAATCCACATTCGCTGAGGCCGATGGAAAACCACCTTAAAAACCATCCACAGGCTGGCCGGCACACCAGACCTCGATACAAATCTGCCGGGTGGATTCGTGTCGGGGACCGACACGCCTTCCCGCTCGGGAAGTAGCGCGTTAGACCGCGCGGCTAGCCGGGAGGGCTTCATACACATACTCTACGTATGGTCCAAGTTTTGTCGAGCTACACTACTTAGCAGTGGCGCATAATGCGAAAGTTACTTTCCTTCTTAAGTTTTGCACACTGTTGAATCAAGGCAGCACGAATTATGACAGATTTGTTTGATTCAACGAGGAGATGATGGAGATACTCAAATACTTGAATTGGAACATTCCGGCTGTCCCACGAAAATCCACTTACAATGATTCAAGAATCAGTATTAATTGTAGAACTAGGAATGTACTAGAGCTCCTATGTATCGCTCCCTTATTAGGGATGGCTCAGACAAGGTTGCACAAATTACAGGGCACAGGGGGACATTCAAGCTGTCGTTCTCGCTGCACTACATATGCGAAAAGTAGGGAAAGACTACGTAATATACTGGGAAGCACCCTAATCCGTGCAATTCACTGTTGTTGACAATGATGCAGATGAAGGGTCATATTCAGTCAATGATAACATCTGTGGAAGAAATAACGTAAAAGCATTAGCAGCATGGGTCATTACTGCTCGAGCTGGACTGGGTTGTCCTGTGAGAAGACAAGACTCGTTTTTATCACTGTCTTGGTTCAGTATGAATACATCTAACGGATACCTTCATCTACATCAGATTACACATTCTGCAAGCCACCACATGGTGCTGCTTGGTGCCAGTTGAGCTGCTTAGCATACCAATAAGATGCTGTAGTTCGATTCTGGTAATCTACAGAGGAGTGAAGCACCCCATATGATTATGTAGACTTTATTGTAATGACAATGTCTCACAAACGGTAAGGTCTTATTGAATGGTAATTAATTGAGGAGGCCTTGTCAAGCATGAAATTTCGGGTAACACACCAAATATGGATATTTTAAAGATAGCAGTGATCATCGTCCTATACGAGAAACGACTGTTCTCTATATAAATCAGATTTATTATAATCGCATGGTCCCAGCTGAAGAAATAAACCGATTCTTCACATTACCTACAACCACAATTGAACAGCAAAAAAATAGAGAATCATTGATTACTTCATGGGGATGAACGACTGTAGCAAAGAAAAATTCTATCTACAGCACGTCACTTTCAATACTGTCAAGAAAGCCATAATGCGGATTAGATCAGCATCTACTGGACATGATGGCATCACTATCCAGATGGTAAAATTTGTTATTGACCAACTACTGCCCTCTATAACAGACATTTTCAACGATTCATTAATCACAAGTGTTTTCCCTGAGGCCTGGAAACTGGGACAAATTAAGCCACTGCCTAAAAAGGACATCGCCACAGCACCCTCTGACTACCACCCCATCTGCCTTCTTCCTGCACTATCAAAGTCCTTAGAATATATAGTTCATGACCAGCTCACCAACTACCTAACTACTAACAACCTACTAGACGAATACGAATCTGGTTTCCGTAAACATCGAAGCACAAAATCCGCACTGATAAAGGTGACAGATGACCTGAAACTTGCCATGGACCGACAAGAAGCGACTATCATTTGCTTCTTAGATTTCAGCAAAGCATTTGATACTGTCGACTTCGACATCTTACTAGCCACACTTAGCGAGCCAAATTTCTCATCAAGTGCAGTGCAATGGTTTCGCTCATACATGACGTCTCGTCAGCAACGCGTTCTGTCTGGGAATATAAAATCACAATGGCGGCAGGTAGTGTCAGGCGTTCCCCAAGGCTCAGTATTAGGTACTATACTCTTCTCTCTGTATGTCACTGATGTGTCATCGGTTCTGACCTATTGCAAATATCATATGTATGCTGATGACATTCAGTTGTATGTAAGTGCGAAACCAAGCAATCTCAAGAGAGCTATTGAAAATTTCAATACTGACCTCGATGCACTGTCAAAATGGGCACAGGACATGGGTCTAAAACTAAACCCATCTAAAACCCAAGCGGTACTTGTTGGTCGCTCTAAGCTCATTAGTCCAAAACATCGGGAATCCGTACCATCTCTTATCCTAAATGGAACAAATATTAACTTCTCTCCCTCAGCAAAGAGTTTGGGAGTAATAATAGATGAAAATCTAAATTGGACAGAGCACGTAACTGCAGTGTGCAAAAAAGCATCAGCATCCCCTTCATGTCCTACAAAAATATAAAAAACTCTTCCCTTTCGATCTGAAAAAGAAATTAGTACAAACGCTTATACCCCAATCATTAACTACAGCGATATTATCCTACAAGGCCTCTCTCACGAAAATTCGCGACGTCTAGAACTGGTCGTGAATGCCTGCGTACGATATATCTGTGACGTTCGACTTTTTGATCACATTTCACCAGCATATGCAAAATTGTCCTGGCTAAGTGCAGACAAACGCAGAGATTTCCATACAATCTGTCTCATATACTGCCTTATAAATGTACACTGTCCCTCATATCTCTCCTCGTCCCTAACGCTCATGTCGGAACAACATGACAGAAACACACGTTCCCATTATAATAAAATCCTCTCTGTTCCACTGCATCGCTCAGTCACCTTCTCCAAGTCCTTTACAGTAGCAGGAACCCGACTATGGAATAACCTCCCTCGTTATGTTAGAGAACTTAAAAACATGTCCGGCTTCAATAAACAGTTAATGACGTATCTACTTAAGCAACAGTAATGCCTTCCTCTGTACATGAACAGTAACGACTTGAGATTTTGTGCTCAGCTTGCCCTCTCTACTCATTACTAAAAAGGAAACATCTTCATGCATCTCTGCAAGCCTCGTCTGGCTGCAAGTCTTTTCTCTTCGATCATCGGGCTGCAAGTGGGTTTACTCTTCAATCGCTCAGTGGCAAGTCGTCTCTATCTTCCAGCAGATATTGCAAATTCTGTCGAGTAATCATCTTGTAAATAAGTTAAACAAACTCCTAATCCGGCGGATTTTTTTATTATTAACTAACGGTACAATGGTGCAGGGATCCCTCTGACCTCCACTCCAAAACATGCTCCTGAAGTTGACGAACTGAAAGGTTTACATATAGAACTACCGGAGGAAGCACACACTCTAAAGAAATAAACACTATAGATCGATCAGAAGGACTGTTACAAAGATTTAAAGTGAACGTTCTTCCACGGTGTGGGTGCCAGTAAAACAGCGGTTGCAACATCTTACATTATCTGGAGAACTTCAATTTTTATCTCATCTAAAAGGATTCTGTCTAGCGTCTTAAACAATACCGGTTTTAGGAAATAGCTGGTCCCCTGGACCGCCCAGAGAATGAGGGCGGGCAAAGAGCATTTCGCTTTAGTCTACCTGCATTGAAAGGCAAATCTCGCGTCCGTCGGTCGTCGTAATTTAATGTATATATTATTATTGTTATTATTATTTTTTGATTGTTGCCGACTTACGTGGTGGGCCTTAATAAAAATGATATTTAAGTTGAACAATGTAATAAACTTTCCATATAAATTTCCTCGGCTAGTCAGTTGACGTTAAAGCAAAAGATCTTTAGTTATTAATTACAATTGCGGCCCACACACGCGCGAGAGTATTTTCTTACCTCCGTTAACCATTGTATTGCAGTCAGAGTCCTGGCTCTGGGTCTCGGCTATGCTACTGAAAATAAGAATCTTAAAGCTAAGTATTTCTGCAACTTCGTGCGGCTGTGGAGAAAAATTAATATTATGCTAATAGCGGGCGAGTTTTCCGCTTCCGCTAATTTTTCATAAGTTAATATCGCCACGTAATGGCGTCGTTGGCTGCATCGGCCGCTGCGATTGTTGAGCTGTAAATTACTTGAATGCAGGTTAATTCAAGGAAGGCGGACATGAAATCGGGATCACCTCTTACAAATTAAAAGTTCACAATAATATTAATTCAGTATATTATATGCTTAACTCATACAAATATGCTTACATTCGTCAGCACACGCAAGATGTCCCTCTAGACACATTCAAGACAAGCGAAGAAGTAAGGTCGACTAAAAAATTAACAAAAGAGTGTAACTGGGCGTCTCTTTAGATCATTCTGTCATAAATTATTTCTTTGCAATCTAAACCTACACAGAGAAATTATTATTTTACGGCTACACGAAAAAAAAAATCTCTTATAAATTATGAATGTCTTCTTTATAAATATTGTCTTTTCGTAGTATGGCACTGGGGACGCTATATTGCCCCCCGAAATGTTTATGTCATAAAAAATGTTCGTGTTTTTTGACATAAATATTTCCACTTTCATGTCCACAGTGTCCACACGCAGAGTTTTCTTTCATAGTCTATATATGTCACATCGTATGTTGTAATTACTGAGGTGCGTTGCACACAAAGTGTAATACAGATGAAGTTCAAGGTATACAACCACGAGTTAGTCCGGAATATTTGAAGTCCCAGGGATGTCAACTGTTCGCTCCCCATTTGGCGCGGCCGTAGGGAAACCTGGGGAAAACCTCGGCGGAGCGACAGACTAACTACTTGGGTCACTTTCACTTAAATGTTTCTGGGATGTCATTGGAGTACAGGATGTGCAAATAATGTTTTGTTGCACTACGCAAATAAATGAGGTCATTAAAACAATTGATTGCGGTGTCGTTGATGATCTACGCCGCGACGTTTGGCTCGCGACGGCGTCGGTTGGTGTGTTCGGTGCTCGGCGTTCGAGGCGGCTGCGGAGAGGTCAACGCCCGCTCGACGCCAGCGTGTGTCTCGCCGTCGCGTAACGTCAGAATCAGCTGATCGGCTGCACCGTTGGCGATCCGCTTCTGTCTCGCCCGGGTGTGGCGGAGTGGGATGATATTCGCCCCCCGCTCTTGTTGGCAGGAGTCAGCTCTGCTACGCATCTCCGACGTAGTACATGAAACATACACACAACCAACGTAATATTTGTTTCCCGCCGCAGATGGTTACGCTAGTGGGAAAGAAAAATTTATTAGTGCGGCAGAAGTTGTTAAGTTTTCGCCAGTTTCCGAGTGTCAAGCCAGCACTGTCTTGCAGAAAACATGACATGGACCTTCTCCCGTGAATGCAGTTTTGATGCAATACTGTTTCCATTACACGTCAGTTTTTGTCTTGATAAAATTATTTATGTTTTCGCCGCACTCGCAGGCACTGGTGAGTGTCCCAAACGAGCTTAGCACAAACATTCGCCGTTTCTGCGGTCGCTGTTTTGCAACAGTCCACGCATCGCATTCCAATCTCGCATTATTGTGCTCACTGAAACTACAGTCTGTCCCAAAAATATTGACTGTGGGTTCACTTCACGTTAACAGTTCACATTTATAGGCAAATTCACAGTTTTTCGTGCGTAATATTGGCGTTTGGCGTCCTCACCGCTGTTGAACGTTCAATACTAGCACCTCACTGTCCATATCACAGTTTCACCTTCACAGTTTTTCACACTGCTTAAAGTAACTGTTTCGATTAGTTCACAAACACTAATGTATTTCATTCAGTCTGAACTGGATTTTGGCTAGTGCTGGATTTTACCAGTCTCTCGCACTAATTATCTCTTTTTATTTTCCACTTAGAGTCGTACTTGCCTTCAGATTTTTTGACTATACAATTGTATTTCCGTCTCATCTGAGGTAAGTCCCCATGTCATGTCTGCCCACTCATTGCGTACTTGCTCTCCAGAGCCAGGCTCGACTTTACAAAACTTTGCCTCTCGCATTATTGTAGACATTTTATAATCTAGGCCTAGCGTGCAAGTTCCTAGATTAATGTTAGATTTGTGACTTTTGTTTACACTACAAATTCGTGCAAATCTCTGCCTTAGCAGATGGTAATATATTTTAACAGTGCTTAGCGGTAGTCGCGTTTACTGATTTGCTTTGTACTTGGTCCACAACACATGAGGTACCTTGGGTGATGTACACCCTGCACTCACATTATTAAGTAAATTATGCTTGAGCATATTTCAAGATCGGTATAGACATAAATACATGAAACGACTTATACACTATAATATTGAATTTCATAAGTTGCATTACTACTACAGTTCAAAAATATTCATGACACACTAATGAAAAATTCTTTCATCATTACATGTTATTGATTTTTTAAAAATATTTTTAGAGCATTTTTCAACATGAAATTTTTAACATATTCTTAAACCTACGTTCATTTTTTTCTTCAAAATGCAATTGCTTAAAAATACTATTATTCCTTAACATCTACAAAATTGAATCGCACTAATCTTGTGTGCCTCATTGTCTTTAAATGTTACACTAAAATCTTAACATTTACACACAGAAAAAAATACATTCTAAACTTAACCTACTACACATATGTAAACGTTGCTCTACTGAGCGAACTTCTTTAAGTCTTTGTATGGATAGAGTCCTTTAATCTCTCCCGATTCTACGTCACCCAACAAATAGCTACATCCATGTGGTATGTCTATGATTTTGTAGGGCCCGGCATACACCAGTTGCCATTTTTTATTCTTTTTCGCTAACAGAGATGACTTGGGATGAGTCCTTATTAGAACCAAGTCACCTGGTTGATACACTGTTACCTTCTTTATTTTCTTGTCATGCTTTTCCTTTCGGCGCTCCGCGCACCTCGTTAAGTTATTTAGAGTCTCAGCTATAATTTGTTCGTGAGGTACAACTTGTCGTGGTACAGTTGGTAATGGTGACAGCCAGCTGTCGGTTTCATTCTTTCCAAACATGACTTCTAGTGGAGTATAACCGGTGGCTGAATGTGGCAATCTGTTATGGAGTTCCTCAAAAGTCGAAACGTATTCTGCCCACTTGGTGTGGCGATTCGGAATGTAAGTTCTCATGAACCTGTTCAACTCTTTAAAGGTACGCTCTACAAGACTGCTCTCCGGGTGAAATCGAGCTACAAAAATGTGTTTAACACCTTGCTCTTGTAGAAACGTTTTCCATTTGAGACCAGTAAAATAGGTGGCATTATCGGATAATATGATCTGTGGTTTGCCAACATTAACAAAATAATCTGTTCGTAATTTCTGAATGAGGGGTGTGGCCGTTGAAGCTTTTACAGGATACAATTTTAGAAATTTGGAAAAGGCATCATATACAGCAAATACATATTTCACACCACCTCTGCCAGTGGGCAGTGGCCCTAGAATGTCAACAGAAACTAGTCGTAATGGTTTGTTAGGAACAACAGGATGCAATTCACTTACAGTGGGCAGATTTGTAGGTTTCGTACTTTGACAAACTACACATGTCCTTACAACATTCTGAATTATTCTTTTCATATTCTTAAAATGACATTGTCTTGCGAGAAGTGCTCTACATTTTTCAATACCCACGTGTCCCCACGAAAGGTGCACGTGCCAGATTAAATCACTGATACATACTTCCGGTACACAGATACACCACAAGTCCTTGTTAACATCCTTCCGGTAATATAATACCCCATTTTGCACAGAATAATGGCTACCTATCTGATTTCCACCCGAAGATAGGAGTTCTCGTTTGACTTTTCCCCAAGCTGTATCTTCGTCCTGCAAACTAGGCAGTTGCTTGCACGTCTGCAGGAACTTTTTTCGACAAGTAGGGTCTTTCATAACTAAAATTTTGTACTCTGTTGCCTGTTCTAGTATTGTTGTTAACTCAGGCAGACCTTGCGGCAACCGTGACAAAGCATCAGGCACTACGTTGTCACAACCTTTTATATACATTATTTGAAATTGATATTCCTGCAGAGCAAGCACCCACCTAGTCAACCTGTCGTGCATTAACTTGCATGTCAGCAAAAAACTTAAGGCCTGATGGTCACAGAAAATTTTTACATTTTTTCCGTACACATAGTATCTGAACTTCTTCATGGCCCATACTACTGCTAGTGTTTCGAGTTCGGTGACTGTATATGATCGTTCACAGCTTGACAACACTCGGCTTGCGAAACCGATTATTCTTATGTTCTTGTTTCCACCATCCTCATCGATTTGAAATAAACAAGCGCCTAGTCCGACAGTGGAGGCGTCTGTAGCAAGGCAAAATTCCTTTGACATGTCAGGATGTGACAGTAGATTAGCATTTAGAAGGGCTTGTCGTATTTGCTCAAATGACTGCTGGCACAGTTCATTCCATATCCAGGGTGTATTCTTTCTCAACAAGTTTAACAGGGTATTATCATTTAAAAGCTGGTCAGGTATGAATCGTCTGAAAAATGACACTAGACCCAGAAATGCCTTTAACTGTTTCTTGGTTCTAGGAGGAGGGAAGTTCTCAATTGCTGCCATTTTCTTCGGATCGGGCACAATACCTGTAGGTGATATTACATGACCAAGAAATTTTATTCTCTCCCTGCCAAATTTGGATTTTGCGAGGTTTGCTGTTACGCCTACCTCAGAAAATCTTTTTAGTACGCATCTCAGCGTGTCCATGTGGCTTTCCCAATCGGGAGTAGCTATTAATAAGTCATCGACATACAACGTTACTCGGTCCAACAAATCTGGTCCTAATACTTTATCGAGCGCTGCAATGAAGACACCTGCACTAACATTTAATCCAAATGGTAAAACTTTAAATTGGTAACTTCTGCCGGCAAACACAAAGGCAGTGTACTTTCTTGATGATTCAGTTAGTGGGATTTGCCAATACGACGAACGCATATCGACAGAGGTCAGATATTTAACTCCATAAAACTTCTGTATCTGTTCATCCAGGTTTTCTGGTCGCGTTCTGACAGGTACAATTATTTTGTTAATATCGCGCGCATCAAGCACGAGACGTATACTGCCGTCCGCTTTCGCTACGGCCACGAGCGGACTGCTGTACGGGGATAGAGATGGTTCAATTATCCCCCAATCAAGCATTTTTCTTATTTCCTTCGTAACTGCCTCCTTCTTTGACCACGGGATGGTGTAGTTTGCGTGACAGAAAGTATCGTGAGGTACCACTTCGATGTTATAGGTGTAGCCCTCGATAACACCGGGTTTTTCCGAAAACACATTCTCATAATCTGTAAGTAGCTGAGTCAATTCGTTTTGTTGTGCTTCAGTCAAATGTTCTGACTCCCTAACTTTCATGGCTATCAGTTTCCTTTTTTCCTCTCTGTCTTCAGTAATAAACTCCTTATAACATGCTTGTCTTGTTCTTAAGTCAGAATATAAATTCATTATCTGTATTCCTTCGAATCTCGTTTGAAAGCTCCGGCAATATTTACCGTGCACTTCCCGTGTCCTCAACAACGGCAAAACTACACGTCTATTCTCATTCATAAGGCTTACTTTCCCGCACAAGAGGTCGATTTTTGCGTCCCTCTGGCGTAAAAATTCCATCCCCAGGATGCAAGCAACACCTAATCCCCTAACTACTAGGAACGAGCTTTTCATTGCTTCATTTCCTACCGTAAACTCGACCTGCACCTGGTGCTTTATGATATGAGATTGTGCACCTATTGCACCTGTAACACGACAATTCTTCACTGGCAATACTGGTATTCTATTATTTTGACTCAAGTACTTGTAAAAATTTGCGCTCATGACATTGGTTGACGCACCGGTATCGACTATTATGTGTATTGGTGCTCCATACATATCTGCTTGCAATATAGCCTGCACAACACTTTTGTCGGTTCGGTTACATGTCTGCGGTATGTCTACAAGTTCCTTTTCTATTTTTGTTCCTTCATTGTATCTCAGCATACAAAGTTTATGGCTGTCATCTGTGAATGTGCCCTCACTACACCATCCTGCAGCCAACAACGGAGAGCGTATTGTGGCTGTCTTTAGTTTAACGGATGAGCATCAGTGGGTTGACAGTTGTCTGTCACTTCCACTAACCTCACATTGTGGTTCTGGTTGTTGTTGTTGCTACTGTTGGGTTGGCCGCCCTGCCTCCCCGATGGTGTATTTTGATATTGTGTATGGCTCTGGTTTTGCGGTGGTCGGTTGTAACTTCCTGACATGTTCTGTGATGGACCTGGGTTGGCGTTCCATTGTGGCGCTGTGTTTTGTTGCCACTGTGGTGTCGGTTCGTTACGACCACGCCACTGGTTTCGGTTGTTCCGCCATTGCGGATTGCCGTTACCATTATATCCATTACTCATGCGTCCATCATGATGTCTCTTTCGATTTTCACGATTATCGCCGTTGCCGTTATAACCATTGCCATTGTTTGTGCCTTGATTCTGTTGCCGGTGCTCTTGCCTATTCCCGTTACCATTTGGTACTAAGTTACTACCGTTACTGTGGCTGCTATTGTAATCGGCTTTGTGTTGATTATAGCCTGCATGGTTCCACTTGTTTTCGGTTTTCATATCTTCGATCAATAGGTCAACAGAATCCACTATTTCCATGAATTGTTCTATATCGTATTCCGGCACATTGATGAAATATCTTTTAATTTCACTGGGCAACTTCATTTTTATTAATCTGATTATGTCACGATCGGACATTGGCTCGTCCCAGTACCTGGTTTTGTTTATATACTTTTCGAAATATTTGCGTAACGTTCCCATCTTAGGATTGTACATTTCTGGACTGTACAACTCCTTACGTAGTCTTTCTTGGACGCTATCGGACCAGAATTTTTGCAAGAATGCACCTTCAAACTGTTGCATCGTTAGACATTTTTCGGACACGTCGGTGGCCCACAGTGCCGCGTCACCTTGAATAAAGGAGACCACGAACTGTATTCTTTGTCTTTCCGTCCATGTCCTAGGAAACACGTTTCTGAAGCTCTTAATAAATACAACAGGGTGGACATTTCGTTTTTCGCTATTGAAAGGTTGGAATGTCCTGTGTTTTATTACATTGTCCTCTTTTTTGCACATCTGATTGTTACATTCTGGGACATTCATCACTTCGTGATGTGCGCTGCACGGTATCGCGTGTTGCTCGTGCTCATAATTCGCATTAGGTTGCGGTTGCGCACTCGCACCCTGGCTACCGTCAGCGTTATTATAGTAATCAGTACGCGGAGTCGGATTCATGATCTGTCCGCCACTGTTTACATTGCTTTCCAACGCAGACAGTCTCCGCGCGACCTCCTGTTGCCAATTTGGCAACTCCGCAGTCACACGGGACTTAATCTGTGTTAATTCGGCATGTAGTGCGGCAGCGCTGGCGTCAATATTTACACTCGCGGCCGCAGTCGCTTGTTCTACAGCTGTTTTTACGTCGCTTTCAATCTTTGCAGATATCTCGCGATCCTTTACTTCTAGCCATTCATTTAATTCTTTTTCTACTTTTTGAGCTTGCACTTCTAAATATGCGTCAATACTTTTCCGTGCATCTATCTCCACATTATCCACGCGGTTGGTTAAAGTCTGGACATTGTCTTCAAGCCTAGCCTGCGATACCTGTAATTTTTGCATCTCTCCGGCTAAGCTCTGCACAAGATCGGGGATCTCTTTGCACGCATCCCGCATCTCGGCTAGTTCGCTTTGGATCCTATCTAGTTTCGCTTCATTGCGCTGCTCTTGCTCACGTAGCATCTGAGCCAGTTTTTCGTCTCTTTGTTTTTCCCTCTGTTCTGACATTCTTTCTTTTTCCCTTTCTTTCTGCTCTCTTTGTTGCTCTTGCTCATAGAGCATCTGAGCCAGTTTCTGATCTCTCTCCCTATCTCTTTCTTCTAACCTGCGCAGAAATTCTGCAAATGGGTCTGCAATCGGTGAGCATACTGGTACCCCGCTTAATCTAGCACTCGATTGGCCCCCCTGCCCAGGCAGTGGAGTTGTTACTCTATTCCCATTCTGCTGTGGAGCGTCATTCACCGTCCACAGATCCTCGCCCCCCGCTCCGGAAATTATGTTATCCGAGGCGGTGGCTTGGGATTCGTTTACGTATTGCAAATGATCCTCACTTTCCATATTAACAGAATTTTGTTCTTCTGGTACGGATGCTTTAGGTTGTCCTATCTTACCCATACTAAATTCACTTTAAGCCACTGACAAATCTTTAACACTGATACACACACGATTAATTATCCCCTCCAAAAATAAACACATAAATACACAAAACGAATAATTATCCCCTCCAAAAATAAACACATAAATACACGAAACACCGAAGGTATCTCATGTGCACATGGGTTCGATATTCCGCACAGAGCTACACAGGATGCTTGCACAATAGGCCTTACCTTACTTATTTTTCTTTCTCGCAATCCTTTTTCTTTTCTACACTTTTTCCTCTCCAGATCTCCTCAGGGTGTGGTTTTGTTGTTGTACATGTAAAAGAATTCATACAAGCATTAATATTTTACAACAATTAGACACATACATAATTACATTCATTACAATAGAATCATATTAATCGGGCCCCAAAGTTGCGGCGCCAATCTCGCGTCCGTCGGTCGTCGTAATTTAATGTATATATTATTATTGTTATTATTATTTTTTGATTGTTGCCGACTTACGTGGTGGGCCTTAATAAAAATGATATTTAAGTTGAACAATGTAATAAACTTTCCATATAAATTTCCTCGGCTAGTCAGTTGACGTTAAAGCAAAAGATCTTTAGTTATTAATTACAATTGCGGCCCACACACGCGCGAGAGTATTTTCTTACCTCCGTTAACCATTGTATTGCAGTCAGAGTCCTGGCTCTGGGTCTCGGCTATGCTACTGAAAATAAGAATCTTAAAGCTAAGTATTTCTGCAACTTCGTGCGGCTGTGGAGAAAAATTAATATTATGCTAATAGCGGGCGAGTTTTCCGCTTCCGCTAATTTTTCATAAGTTAATATCGCCACGTAATGGCGTCGTTGGCTGCATCGGCCGCTGCGATTGTTGAGCTGTAAATTACTTGAATGCAGGTTAATTCAAGGAAGGCGGACATGAAATCGGGATCACCTCTTACAAATTAAAAGTTCACAATAATATTAATTCAGTATATTATATGCTTAACTCATACAAATATGCTTACATTCGTCAGCACACGCAAGATGTCCCTCTAGACACATTCAAGACAAGCGAAGAAGTAAGGTCGACTAAAAAATTAACAAAAGAGTGTAACTGGGCGTCTCTTTAGATCATTCTGTCATAAATTATTTCTTTGCAATCTAAACCTACACAGAGAAATTATTATTTTACGGCTACACGAAAAAAAAAATCTCTTATAAATTATGAATGTCTTCTTTATAAATATTGTCTTTTCGTAGTATGGCACTGGGGACGCTATACAGAGAATGAGGGCGGGCAAAGAGCATTTCGCTTTAGTCTACCTGCATTGAAAGGCAGCCCTCAGTATTGAACATGTTTATGGTCTTTCCTGGCCCATTAAAGTAAATTATTTGTCTCCCTAGCTAACTTGGTAGCTTTCAACCCTGCAGATAAATAACAATGCCTCCATCGCAGTAAAAGAAGGGAAGAAGATAGTTAGTTGGGCAATCACTGGTAGTACCGAAATTATCTGCAGTTGATGGAGAGTAAGAGATCGACTACATTGACCAAGGAGGTAAGTATCTAATATCATGAAATATATAGGTTGACAGTTTTCGGGGAAAGCTGCCACATAACAGTGCACGGCGGAGGGTACCTTGTACCATTACTAGTCGCTTGCTTCCCTGTTCCATTCGCAAACTGAGCGATGGGAAAACGACTATTTGTATGCCTCTGTAGAAGCCCAAATTCCTCTTATCTCGTCTTAGAGGTCCTCACGCGAAATTTATGTTCGTGGCAGTAGAATGTGTACTTTATGTCCAGTGACAGCGCCACATACAGCCCAAACGCGTTTAGAAGGAATGATTTTGCAGTTAAACTACTGTGACCAGTACATTATTAATCCAACACTAACTAGTGCTTATTAAAGCCATATTCCAGGTCTGTCAAAAATCAACCAGCATTACAGAATTTTTAGATGATAACGGTAATGGACAGCAAACAAGTGAGGGCAAGTTCACTTAAACGTCCCACCGACAATGATGTCTCTTGGACAGAGCTCAATCTTAGACTGGACAATGATGGCAAAAAACCAACTGGTCTTTTCGGAGGAAAAGTACTGACATTTGCCTTAAGCTAGTTGGAGAAGACAATGAAAACTTTTATTTGATTTGGCAGTGATTTGAAGCCTATTGACCTTACAACTAACGCTTATTCGATTACTAATCATCCCACAGACAACAGCCTCATTGAGGGATTGTTAAGCTAGCTTGGAATCTGGGTCGTTTTCTTGCCTGGATCGTAGCTTTTTGCTCATATAGCTCGCTGTTTATTTTATATTACTGCTGCTCAATTGGACGTATGCAGTACAACTTAACACTGTGTTACCTGAAGCAATAATGAACGAACAGGTACGGGGTGGCAGTTGTAAAACAACAATGGAATGGTATGAGACTTTGTTATTTACTGATGGCGCCCGCTCCAAGGGCGTGGGAATACATTATCTCGTTTGTAAGTTTTGTGGTTGACAATGTGGACCAGCTCCCAGTACCCACTCAGCAGACACAAGATAGTTAGATGACCTTCATGTTGCAATTTCATCATCCAAAGCTCTTCAGATAGATGAGAAGCACTGTGCGACATACTCAGTCAGTCCAAAAAGTTTCGAGACTGGATTAATAAAAAGTAGAGAAAAATTAAGATTGTGGGTTTAACGCTTCAGGTGCTCTATATACTCTCCCCATTCCTCATCCACTTGAGCACCACGCACAGACCGTTCAAACAACCACGTGAAACTGTCAAAAAAAAAAAAAAAAAAAAAAAAAAAACACTCTCGTGAATTGGATTGAATGTCGCTCATGACGTCGCAGTGTTAATCCTTCATTTTAATTTCTGCACTTCGTCTTTTTTTTTGGTAGGCTCGTACTGATAACACCATTTCTTGTCTCCTGGGATGTTTTTTTCTTTCAGAAAAGAGTTGTCCGCATTTTTCATTTCAACCAAGTCGCTGCAGGTGTCCACGCGTCGTTGTTAACGTTCTGGAGTGAAGGTCCGCGGAAGAAACCTTGCACACGTTTTTCTCCAGAGAAGCACGTTATAAGACTGTGCGTGATGTTAATACCGGTGAGGCTTCTGGCGTAGCTATTCTAGTCTTTGACCTCAACGCTCCACGTAGAGGAGCAATCTCCCCCTTCGTATACGCGTTTAGCTGTCTTAGCGCGGAGACGTCATCAAGCAGAGTAGCTTGTCTGATCCGCCAGTGATTGGGGAGGCGCTCCCGTGCGAACAGCAACAGCCCATTAATATGCGGAGCGAGTGCGCCTAATTTAATTAACGCCGGCGCCGCAGCGTTAATACGCCCCATCAACACCAGTCGAGGACTCATCAACTGCAGGGGTAGGGGGGACGGGGGGGGGGGGGGGGGGGAGGAGGGCAGACACCACTGGCGAGAACCGCCGCAAATGAATCGTGAGCTCTGGAGCCGACTTTGCGATTACGGAACAGAGCTCGAGTTCGCGAAGTTGGCACTATAGGGAGCAGAGAGCTGATATTCATTCCAGTTACGGAGTTAATTAGCGGAGACGAGCAAAATTGACCTCGATTGTTAGAACTCATCCGTATTTACGGGTTCCCTTTACTCAAAGACGCATACTTTTGCACGTTGTTCATTCAGGCAAGTGAATGTTATAGGTACTTTCTAATCATGACTCTTTTCACTTAAATAGCAAGAACTAGGGTAACAATAACAGAACCTTCATTACGACAGTACATGATTCCTCTTCGGCAGTTCTGGTGGCCTAGTGAAGAGAATTATATATATATATAGTGGTCCATAGTTCGTGACCGGGCCAAATATCTCACGAAATAAGCGTCAAACGAAAAAACTACAAAGAACAAAACTTGTCTAGCTTGAAGGGAGAAACCAGATGGCGCTATGGTTGGCCCGCTAGATGGCGCTGCTATAAGTGAAACGGATACCAACTGCGTTTTTTAAAATAAGAACCCCCATTTTATTACATATTCGTGTAGTAAGTAAAGAAATACGAATGTTTTAGTTGGACAACCTTTTTTCGCTTTGTGATGGATGGCGCTGTGATAGTCACAAACAAATGGCTCACAATTTTAGACAAACAGTTGGTAACAGGTACGTTTTTTAAATTAAAATACGAAACGTAGGTGCGTTTGAACACTTTATTTCGGTTGTTACAATGTGATACATGTACCTTCGTGAACTTATCATTTCTGAGAACGCATGCTGTTACAGAGTGATTACCTGTAAATACCACATTGCTGCAATAAATGCTCAAAATGATGTCCGTCAACCTCAATGCATTCGGCAATACGTGTAACGACATTCCTCTCAACAGCGAGTACTTCGCCTTCCGTAATGTTCGCACATGCACCGACAATGCGCTGACGCATGTTGTCAGGCTTTGTCGGTGGATCATGATAGCAATTATCCTTCAACTTTCCCCACAGAAAGAAATCCGGGGACGTCAGATACGGTAAATGTGCGGGACATGGCATGGTGCTTCGACGACCAATCCACATGTCATGAAATACGCTATTCAACAATGCTTCAACCTCACGCGAGCTATGTGCCGGACACGCATCATGTTGGAAGTACATCGCCATTATGTCATGCAATGAAACATCTTGTAGTAACATAGGTAGAACATTACGTAGGAAATAAGCATACAATGCTCCATTTAGACTGCCATCGATAAAGTGGTGGCCAATTATCCTTCCTCCCATAACGCCACACCGTACATTAACCCGCCAAGTTCACTGATGTTCCACTTGTCGCAGCCATCGTGGAATTTCCGTTGCCCAATAGTGCATATTATACCGATTTACCTTACCGCTGTTGGTTAATGACGCTTCATTGCTAAATAGAACGCGTGAAAAAAATCTGTCATCGTCCCGTAATTTCTCTTGTGCCCAGTGGCAGAACTGTACATGACGTTCAAACTCGTCGCCATGTAATTCCCGGTGCATAGAAATATGGTAGGGTGCAATCGATGTTGGTGTAGCATTCTCAACACCGACGTTTCTGAGATTCCCGATTCTAGCGCTGTCTGCTACTGATGTGCGGATTAGCGACAGCAGCTAAAACACCTACTTGGGCATCATCATTTGTTGCAGGTCGTGGTTGACGTTTCACATGTGGCTAACACTTCCTGTTTCCTTAAATAACGTAACTATCCGGCGAACGGTCCGGACTGGCGGAATGTTACGTGATACCACGTACTTACACGTTTGTGACTATTACAGTGCCATCTATCACAAAGCGAAAAAATTATAATATATATATACATATATATATGGGGGGGGGGGGGGGGGAAAGTACCACCACAGCTGTCTACAGCTATGGGGGTAGGCTCAGTGTCCATGTTTCTGACCCATAGAGTGCCACACTCCAGATAAAACACCTGCTATATCCTTTCCTCAGATACTTATCTGTTTTGCCCCTTTATGCAGTTTGCTTCTTCACCGAGTTTGCTTCTTTCTATTGATTGCCTTCTTCGCGATAGCAATACGAGTTTTTACCTCTCAAGTACTTCCAAATACATAAATGGTAACCATACTCTTTGTTTTTGCTGCGTTCATTCCCATATTCCACCCAAGCATCATTTACGTTTTTTATCCTTTTATTTACAGTTCGTTCACTTTCTGCCACAAGCCCCATGTCATTAGCAAATTGTATTTGTTCTATTCTCTTTTTACCAACACACACTCCTGTTTTTCCATCCATGCCTATCGCAACAGTCTCTTTCAGATACAAATGGAACAATAAAGGGGAGAGGCACAACCACGTCTAACCTCCCTTTCAACGATACTTCCTTCAGATGTTTCATTTCCATCTTACTTTCTGTCGTAGATATATTTTTGTACCAATCGTCTCTCCTTCCAATCTACTGCTTTCTTCTTCATAATATCCATCAGCTTGCTCCATTGTACTCCATCGAAAGCTTTCTCCAAAGCAATAAAAACAGCATAAATTTCTATAAATTTCTCAATATACACTCCTGGAAATTGAAATAAGAACACCGTGAATTCATTGTCCCAGGAAGGGGAAACTTTATTGACACATTCCTGGGGTCAGATACATCACATGATCACACTGACAGAACCACAGGCACATAGACACAGGCAACAGAGCATGCACAATGTCGGCACTAGTACAGTGTATATCCACCTTTCGCAGCAATGCAGGCTGCTATTCTCCCATGGAGACGATCGTAGAGATGCTGGATGTAGTCCTGTGGAACGGCTTGCCATGCCATTTCCACCTGGCGCCTCAGTTGGACCAGCGTTCGTGCTGGACGTGCAGACCGCGTGAGACGACGCTTCATCCAGTCCCAGACATGCTCAATGGGGGACAGATCCGGAGATCTAGCTGGCCAGGGTAGTTGACTTACGCCTTCTAGAGCACGTTGGGTGGCACGGGATACATGCGGACGTGCATTGTCCTGTTGGAACAGCAAGTTCCCTTGCCGGTCTAGGAATGGTAGAACGATGGGTTCGATGACGGTTTGGATGTACCGTGCACTATTCAGTGTCCCCTCGACGATCACCAGTGGTGTACGGCCAGTGTAGGAGATCGCTCCCCACACCATGATGCCGGGTGTTGGCCCTGTGTGCCTCGGTCGTATGCAGTCCTGATTGTGGCGCTCACCTGCACGGCGCCAAACACGCATACGACCATCATTGGCACCAAGGCAGAAGCGACTCTCATCGCTGAAGACGACACGTCTCCATTCGTCCCTCCATTCACGCCTGTCGCGACACCACTGGAGGCGGGCTGCACGATGTTGGGGCGTGAGCGGAAGACGGCCTAACGGTGTGCGGGACCGTAGCCCAGCTTCATGGAGACGGTTGCGAATGGTCCTCGCCGATACCCCAGGAGCAACAGTGTCCCTAATTTGCTGGGAAGTGGCGGTGCGGTCCCCTACGGCACTGTGTAGGATCCTACGGTCTTGGCGTGCATCTGTGCGTCGCTGCGGTCCGGTCCCAGGTCGACGGGCACGTGCACCTTCCGCCGACCACTGACGACAACATCGATGTACTGTGGAGACCTCACGCCCCACGTGTTGAGCAATTCGGCGGTATGTCCACCCGGCCTCCCGCATGCCCACTATACGCCCTCGCTCAAAGTCCGTCAACTGCACATACGGTTCACGTCCACGCTGTCGCGGCATGCTACCAGTGTTAAAGACTGCGATGGAGCTCCGTATGCCACGGCAAACTGGCTGACACTGACGGCGGCGGTGCACAAATGCTGCGCAGCTAGCGCCATTCGACGGCCAACACCGCGGTTCCTGGTGTGTCCGCTGTGCCGTGCATGTGATCATTGCTTGTACAGCCCTCTCGCAGTGTCCGGAGCAAGTATGGTGGGTCTGACACACCGGTGTCAATGTGTTCTTTTTTCCAATTCCAGGAGTGTATTTTTACCCTGTGATACTTAACAGTCGAATATATCTCTTGCTCATTTTCCTCTTCTGAATCTGAACTGTTCCTCCCCAGTCCATCTATCTAACTTGCCATATGGCCTTCTACTGAACACTCTCAGGAACACTTTAGATGCATGAGTAATTAGGCTGGTAGTACTATGCTCTTCCCATTTTTGGTATTTCTCTTTTTCTCAGTTGGTATCGTTACAGTTGCAAGAAAGTCATCAGGCCATTCCCCTTTGTCATATATCTCATTACAGAGGTAGACTTTTCCCTTCTTTGCCTTGTTTCTCAAACTCTTCAACACTTCTTCTGGCGAGTTATCGATTCCACGTGCCTTCCGATTCTTCATCTCCTTCGTCGCCTTTTCTACTTCTGCTTCCAAGATGCTGTACCCATTTCCATCTTCCGCCACACATTGGTCCTCTTCAAGCTTGATTTCACTTGGTATTTGATCCATTATATACAGACATTCTTTATATTCTTGCCATCTCTTGAGAATCTCCTGTGGTTCTACAGCAATTGTACTGTCCAGTCTTTCTACTTCCATGTTAGTCTCCCTTCTTCTACTTTCGAAAACTATCTCCCTAGCTAATCTGAACATCATTTCATACTTTCACTCTCTCTCCATTTTCTCTCTTTCCTCGTGTTTCCCTCTTGCCCATCTTTCTCTTGCGTCTTCATGTTCTCTTCTTAATTCATTATTCGGTTTCTTGTATTTCTTTTTGCCTTCTTCATTTGCCACATTTTTCCACTTTCTCCTTTCTCCCATCTTCTTCAGCATGTTCCCCGTTACCGGTTCTTTCTTGATACTTTGGACAGTTTAATTCCTAATACTTCTTTAGCAGAGGCCATCAGTCCTTCTCTAATTTATATCCATTTGTCATTTATCCTTTTGTCATTTACACGTTCTCCCTTTCTACCTCCCTACCATTTTCCATAAACCTGTCTTACAACTCTGAAATTTTACCTACCAACTTGCGTATCTTCAAGTTTAACCTTTCTTTTGCTTTACCTCTCCATACTTTCTCCAACTTCAATTGTATTTCTTCCACTACGAGGTACTGGTCGGAGTCTATGCCTGCTCCTGGGTAAGCTTTGGTATTTTCCATGCAGTTTTTAAATCTTTCTTTGTATGAGAAACCTTTCTCCATGCAAATATGAAATCAATGTGCAACGCCTGATTTTGTGATTTTCAAATAATGTGTTACCCATTAGTAGTGACTTTTCTTTGGAGAAGCTCATTAGGCATCGACTTCTCGTTTTTCTTATCACTAATCTAAATTTTCCCACTGATCTTCATCTCTTTCTTCGCCCAGCACTGCATTCCAGTGCCTCATAATAATAATGCAGGCATTTCTACTTCCTGTCTCGATAAGTTCTTGAATCATCTCATTATTTTCTTCCGTCTCCTCATCTCTGTGCTGGCTGGTCGACATATTTCGAACTTCCCTGCAGTCATGTAATTATCAATCTCCCATTAACGTATTGCACCTTTATTATATTATTTTTTGGTTTCTGTCCTAACAGTTTACCTACACTGTTTTCACTATTCTTGATTTCCCCTGAGCAGAAAAGTTTACAATCTCCACTTCCTACCACTCAGTTCTCTCTCCATCTTACTTCAAGCATGCCAAGGACATCTAATCTGTTTCCTTTTCAACTTCTGATTTGCATTTTCCAGTGGCTCTGCTTGCAGCGGTGTGTAGACATTCCACGTTCCAATACTTATCTTTCCTTCCTTCATTCTCTCCTCCTTCCTTCCTTTCTTATACGCTCGCTCTCAATGTGTTCCCCTCCCAGATACCCGAATGAAGAGACGTTTAATTCGGACTCTTTCACATATCAGTCCGCAGCTTGTGGTCTTGCGGTAGCGTTCTCGCTTCCTGCGCTCGGAGTCCCGGGTTCGGTTCCCGATGGAGTCAGTGATTTTCCCTGCCTCGAGATGACTGGGTGTTGTTGTGTTGTCTTCATCATCATTCATCCCCATTACGGTCGGTGGATGGCAACGGCAAACCACCTCCGATACGACCTTGCCTAGTCGCCGGTGCTGGTCTTCCGCATCGTTTCCTACGCTCCTCGGAGTATGGGACCTCATTTCACATGGGTGATATACCATGTACTGCTTGGGAAACTGACGTGGTAGTATTCCGTTACTTTCCACATACCTAAGTTTAGATAAGAAAGAGATGAATCAAAATAAAGGAACTGTATTGACAGGAATAATTAAAAAAAACTTGCGTTGGTTTAGCGATATAGAAACAACAAGAAGGGCTGATTAGGACGCTGAATACACAGAATTGACATTTTATCAGTGCGAACTGTAATCTGTAACAAATTCCGACCAAGCTCTGACTATCACTTATTTGGTCCACTCAAATAGGCATTAAGGGGCCGTCGATTTGCCTCTGACGAAGCAGTGAAAGAAACGCTGCATTCTTCGCTCGGAGCTCGACCGAGAACCTTCTTTTATGAGGGCATCAGGAAGGTTGTACAACGATGGAACAAGTGCGTTGAAACGCTAGGAGACTATGTCGAAAAATGATGTTCTTGTAAGTTTCTTGTGGCCGTGCGGTTGTAGGCGCTGCAGTCTGGAACCGCGAGACCACTACGGTCGCAGGTTCGAATCCTGCCTCGGGCATGGATGTGTGTGATGTCCTTAGGTTAGTTAGGTTTAAGTGGTTCTAAGTTCTAGGGGACTTATGACCTCAGAAGTTGAGTCCCATAGTGCTCAGAGCCATTTTTTTTGTAAGTTTCCTTTTTGATTACGATAAAATTTTATAGCTACTTTGCGGATAATAATTAACTTACCCTCGTATTGTATTATACCTCTGATTCTCTATCATAAGATCAGAGGACTTATTAAGGCGAAAAGAAATCAGAACTATAAAATAATGAAGATACCTGGAAATCAAGAAGCAATGATGAAATGCATCAAAATATAGAAGAAATAGCAGAAACTGGAAGTTAAATGTATGTTTTGTTAAATGTATGTTTTGGACATTCATACAGGATGAATGACAATAGTTAGACGAAAGTTTTCGGGTATCCCTGGCAAAATAAATTAGCTATAAGCTGGATCACGCAAGTTAAAGGATTTAGAAATATAGGACATAAAGGTATAAGAAGCAGCAGAAAAGGATGTTTTCCGGAAGAAGACATTAATTATAGATGGATGCCAGCCGCTCCTACCAGTAAGAAAACAAGTGTGAAGTTGTCTGAAGAAAGAACAAAGAGACAAGGAGAAATTATCAAAAAAATATTGGAGGAAAATCAAAAGAGCAAATAAGAAGATATTGAAATTGTCGCTTGGCCCATTATTGGTTAAACAAGTAAAAAAAGCACTTGTAAAGTAGTGAACCACGACATACTGAAAACAAGACAAAGCAACAACAATAGTACCATTATATATGTAATATTTTATCAAATGGAGCTTAAGGTAGCGTGATTAAGAAAAAAAGCAAAATAAGGGAAGATGGCTCAGGTAAAAAAGCCTGAATCTTCTCGAAATGAATAATTTTTTCCTTGCTGTTCAATCTATTTCTTTCAGTTATAGTTGCCATAACAATCAGGTAGACTAGCTCACTTAATTTGAACAGTCTGTCTACTTTCCCTTTAATTTCAGTGAATAACATTCCTTTCTACATCTACGTCATACCCCGCAAGCCACCTCATGGAGTGTGGCGGAGAGTACTTTTTGTACCACTAACTGAGCCCTCCAGTTCTGTTCCTCTCGCGAATATCGCGTGGGAAGAAAGATTGTCGGTAAGCTTCTGTATTGGTTCTAATTTCTCGAATTTTCTCCTCATGGTCATTACCCGAGAGTCGAGACGTATGTGGGGGATGTAATACTTCGTCTGACTCTTCCGGGAAATTGCTCTCTCGAAATTTCAATTATAAGTCTCTCCTTGAAACTTCCTGGCAGATTAAAACTTTGTGCCGGACCGAGACTCGAACTCGGGACCTTTGCCTTTCGCGGGCAAGTGCTCTACCAACTGAGCTACCCAAGAACGACTCACGCCCCGTCCTCACAGCTTTACTTCTGCCAGCATCTCGCCTCCTACCTTCCAAACTTTACAGAAGCTTTCCTGCGAACCTTCCAGAACTAGCACTCCTGAAAGAAAGGATATTGCGGAGACATGGCTTAGCCACAGCCTGGGGGATGTTTCCAGAATGAGATTTTTCACTCTGCAGCTGAGTGTGTGCTGATATGAAACTTCCTGGGCGATTAAAACTGTGTACCGGACCGAGACTCGAACTCGGGACCTTTGCCTTCCTGTAACGACGCAGAGCAGTTGCCCGGGAAAGGCGAAGGTCCCGAGTTCGAGTCTCGGTCCGGCACACAGTTTTAACCTGCCAGGAAGTTTCATATAAGCGCTCACTCCACTGCAGAGTGAAAATCTCATTCTGGAAATCTCTCCTTGATGTACAACGCCCCTCTTTTGTAACGTCTGCAAATGGAGTTTGTTGAAGATCGCTGTAACGCTCTCTCACCGACCAAAAGATCCCGTGACGAAACGCACCGCTCTTGGTTGGATCTTCTCTATTCTTTGCCATGCGTGGTAGGACTCTCACATAGATAAACAGTACTCGAGGATCGGTCGAACAAGCGTCTTAAAGACACTTCCTTCGTGGATGAGTTACATTTACGTAACATTCTTCCCATGAATCTGAGTCTGGCTTTTCCTTTTTCCACTATTTGTTTTAAGTGGTCATTCCACTTAATGTCGTTCTGGATAGTCACTCCTAGATATTTTACAGTATATACAGTTTCTATCGGTTTGTCATGAGTAGTGTAGCTGTACGGTAGTGGATATAGTTTCCTATGTATGCACCGTATGTTACAGTTATTTACGTTCAGGATCAGCAACCAGAGCCTGCACTACTCATCAAATCTCTGGAGGTCATTCTCCAAATCGTTACTAGCTTCTGACGTTGCTACCTTCTTATAGATAACCGCATCATCTGCGAACAGCCGTAAAGAGCATCCGACGATTTATACTAGATTGTTTATATATGTTGTATTACAGTAACAGTAGTATCACACTTCCTTGGGGTATTCCTCAAATTACCTTTGCATCTGTTGATTTTGTTCCGTTACGAGCGACGTGTTGAATTCTGTCTGCAAGGAGATCTTGAATCCAGTCGCAAAGATTTGCGACTGTATTCAACGCTTCCTTGCAGACAGAATTCAACACGTCGCTCGTAACGGAACAAAATTGACAGAGGCAAACGAAATTTTTTCACTAAACAGCAGTGCGCGAAGGTGTGAAATGCCTTCCTGAAGTCAAGGAACAGGGCATACTGTTAACAGGATCTGAAGCATTCCTGATGGCAATAAATACACAGCCTGACTAAAAGCGCGAAGAATACAGAAGGGGAGAAGAAAATGAAATGAAGCCTCACAGACTGAGAGAACATGTGTTGGCTCGGTGATTAAATTACCGAGTAAATTTTAAAGCAAATTTGGCGTAGAGGCCACTTGCCAGTATGACGCTGCACCCCGTCTCTCCTGGATGCATGCACCGCTTCGGACGGGAATGGTGTCAAAAATCAGTTGTATCCTTTGCAGAGACAAGTTATCTCACAATTGTTGTAGCTGATCCATCACATCTGTATAGTGGCACTGGGACGGAGTTGGCATCCTTGCTGGCCTCTCACGTATTCTTCGGGGTTGATCTGGAAATCTTGGTGGCCACAAGAGTACCTCAACCTCACGCAGGCAGTTCATGGAGACACGTGACAAGTGTGAACCAGTGTTGTCATGCTGAAATCTGGCACTAAGATACTGTTGCATGAGAGGTAACGCACTAGGACGCGGTATGTCCGTGACGTACCACTGTGGTTTCAGTGTTCTCTCAGTCACTAACAGCCGTGACTTGAAGTCATACCCGATGGCTCGTCACTATGATGCCATGAGCAATACCGTTGTGCCTATCCGAAACACTGGACGAGTGAGTCTTTTTCCCGGCTCACTGCCGAGTTCAGCGACAATGCTTATCTGGGATAGCGCTGAACTGCGATTCATTTCTGAACACAATACAGTGATATTCATCGGCAGTCCATGCTTCCAGGTACCCCACCATACGATATGCACTCCGCTCTGAAGTAAGTAAGCGTTCTGCAGAGATGGCGTATGGAACTCTTCAGGGCGGTGTCCATGCAGACGTCCGTCATTAGTCGTTTCTTCCGGCAGCGACTAGGCTTATCTGTGGTCCATCCCGTGGCACCAACTTTGTCACAGGACCTCGTCCTTCAGACGACACCACAAATAGTGTATTAAAATGAGGCTGTAGCATGAACATCAACACAAGTGGAACAAATCAAAGGGGGTGGGTACTAGGAAAAGTCCGTTAAGTTTTGCTCATACGATAAATCACTCAGGCTGTCAATCCAACTAAATGCTTAGGGATTAATATTGCAAATGACTTGAATTTGAACGGTCTTATAGATCATATCGTGGGGAAAGGGAACCAAAGATTGCATATTATTGGCAGGACACTCAGAAAATGGAACATGTCTACTAGCCGGCCGAGGTGGCCGAGCGGTTCTAGGCGCTACAATCTGGAACCGCGCGACCGCTACGGTCGCAGGTTCGAATCCTGCCACGGGCATGGATATGTGTGATGTCCTTAGGTTAGTTAGGTTTAAGTAGTTCTAAGTTCTAGGGGACTGATGACCTCAGAAGTTAAGTCCCATAGTGCTCAGAGCCATTTGATTCATGTCTACTAAAAGAGACTGCCTACATTATGCTTGTCCATCTCCTTCTGGTTTACTGCTGGACGGTTTGGGATCCGTTTGGGACAGAGCTGCCGGAAGCATCGAAAAAAGAGGAGTTCATTTTGTATTATCTCGAAACAGGGAAGAGAATGTCACGGATATGGTACGCAAGTTGGGGTGGCAATCATAAAAACAGACGTTTTTTGTTGCGGCGAGATCTTTTCACGAAATTTCAATCACCAACTTTTTCGTCGAATGCGAATATATTTTGTTGGTGCCCACATATAGGAAGAAATAATGATCGTAGTAAAAGAAGAGCCGACCGGAGTGGCCGACCGGTTCTAGGCGTTACAGTCTGGAACCGCGCGACCGTTACGGTCGCGGGTTCGAATCCTGCCTCGGGTATGGATGTGTGTGATGTCCTTAGGTTAGATAGGTTTAAGTAGTTCTAAGTTCTAGGGGACTGATTACCTCGGCAGTTAAGTCCCATAGTGCTCAGAGCCATTTGAACCATTTTTGAATAAAAGAAGAGAAATCAGGACTCGCACGCAAAGATTCGATGTACCCACCACCAAGCGCTTACTTGAGGGTTGAATACAGTAATGGAATTGATGTAGGGTACAGTATCTATATAGAGGTGATGCGGCTTGCTAAGGATAGATTAGCATGAAGAGCTGCTTGAAACCAATCTTCGGACTGAAGCCCACAACGGCAGCTGAAGGTGACACGCGTAAATAAGTAACGTCAAATGACTGCTGCTGATGTATATGGCTACGTTATTTCTATTTGGAGCCCATTACTTTTAAGGGCACATGGGTAACCTCGACACAGAATGTAATCTTCAGTAGCTGCTATAAACCACATTCCGGTTTATGAGCTGCAGAGTAAAAGCGGGGGAAGAAATACTCCGCTCTCTTCCTTTGTTGTACACACTTGTGGAACCACTTACGCTCGGTGTTTTACGTTGGTTGTGAATGGCTACAGCCTATGGGCAATGTAGTCGCTCCAGCTCTCGAACGCCTTGTAGGCTGTTTCCTCGGCGAACGGTCTCTAAAACCGCCGAGAGCGGCTGTAGTGTTCGCCCAGCTTCACAGACAACAGTGTTTACTGCGGCCGTTTCCTGGGATGGCCGTCGTAAGGTTGGTTTGCCTCCACCCTCCCGGTCGAATGTAGGACTGCGGGCGACACAGGGCTATAAAGAGGGGCCCGCCCTCCCGCCTTGGAGAAGGTTACACGTTGCAAGTATTAACGCGTAGTGCCAGAGGCGATAGAATAGTGCTCGACAACTGAGTGCCCTAGAGTGATATTCCGGGCCATAGTATGGAATCAGATGAAATAACGCCTGCTATGAGCCAATAAGTGCGGCACTGGTTCCGAACGTAAGAGGCGCCTAAGTGCTACTATTGGAAGCGGGAATATTTTTACTGTAGGTCTCTTGTAACAACCACAGTTAACAGAATAAAACCAGACGTTTCATTTTCTGCTTGGGTAATAAATCATCTTACTGTTTTGATTCGGACCCCAATGACTGCTGACTACTCCATTGCACAAGGCTACTTTATAGGGATGGGCACTCTTCAATCTGTTTGCCAGCCGGAGTGGCCGTGCGGTTCTGGGCGCTACATTCTGGAGCCGAGCGACCGCTACGGTTGCAGATTCGAATCCTTCCTCGGGCATGGATGTGTGTGATGTACTTAGGTTCGTTACGTTTAATTAGTTCTAAGTTCTAGGCGACTGATGACCTCAGGCGTTAAGTCGCATAGTGCTCAGAGCCATTTGGACCATTCTTCAATCTGTTTCATACTTAGAGCATTTGAAGTCAGTGGCCAGACACAATTTTTTTAAACACGAAGACGCATTCCTCAGAATCACATGGAAAAAACTTCGAAAATGAGATTTACAATCACTGTTAATTACAAAACCTTTCTAATTTTTGGTAACATTTTTGAGAAAGAGCGATCTTGTGAGCTATATAAAATTAGTGAGAAAACAGCCTATACCGTGATGATTATTTTATTTAAAATGACCAGCTAGTGTCAGGGAATCTTCAAAACTGCACTGTGAAAGATAGAAAACGTATTAGTTACATAAAGAAGTCAGTGACTTCTGTAGTGAGTAGTTTCTGTAAAATAATTATCTATGATAACTATGAAGTAATTACATTGTGTTCGAATAATACGAAATTTGGTAGAGCAATGGCCCACTCTTCTCGCTTAAACTTGCTATCTATGGACGCCGTTGCCATGGAGACATCGGAGTAAGATCATAGATGATAATTATTTTACAGAAATCAGTTTGTTATTCTATACACGCATTCTGTTGCTTAAATAGCCAATGCTATGGATGTTTTATGCTAGTTAAATAAATTATTTCTGCCGGATGGTACCACAAGAAATAAGATAAATAATTTTTAAATAACCTTATTACATTACTTACTACTTTTAACATTCTGTTTTGTCATATAGGCACTACTTTCTTATAATTATTCACGTTTAGATAAACTATATCTCAAATGATACGTAATTTATGAAAATCGTTCCTCATTGCCTTACGTTGACATCTTACAGCAAAAAACACGACTTCACCAGACCTATACAACGCAATACTGCCTAGCCAACAGCAACAGGTTCAGCGACTGACGTTTGTTGATTGTTCTCGTCATCGTCAGCTGGAGCTGATGGGTAATGACTCTCTTCGATTTTGATAGGTATAAATTATATTGTTTTAAGTCACTGACTTCTTTATGTAACTCGCACGTTTTCTATGTTTCACAGTGCAGTTCTGAAGATGGTCTAAGACTAGGCCGAAACCGGTCATTTTAAGTTCATTAATTTTATAAAAATTCACTAATTTTGTGTAACATTTCTAGTTTCTTAACGCGTTCATCGGTAGGTGAGTCGGTAGCCTAATAGGTTAGCAACATGAAACAGCTGTTTAGAATCTCATTAATATTAACTGGAGGTCATTAGGGATGGAGCAAAAGATCGGAATGATTCAAGAATGGGGAAGGAAATCGGGTGCTCCCTTCCAAAGAAGTGATCCCGGTCTTTGCCTCGAGCGATTTAGGGAAACAGCGGAAAACCTAAATCGGGATGGCCGGACGCGGTTTTGAGATGTCGTCCTCACGAACCTCTCTTGTTAGACAAAACCTATAACGTTGTACAGGTAGAGATAAATGATCTCGGTGCAGCGAGACTAGCAGAAAAGATATCTTTTTTTAACAAACTCCACTTTGTGTCTGACTTCGATCAAGTGGTCGTGTGGTCTGTGTCTGTTCACCAGAGATGCGGCAGTAACTTAAAATTCTACAAATAACGTTCCAGCCATATGTACTGAGTTTTTCGTAAACTCAATCCTATAATTTCAAGTATATCAACTGAGCGTCTTAGTAATCACAATGTTAACCCAGAAGGTAACAAATCCTCTGCTATCATTGGTACAAATAGTCTATCAGATTCTGGGAAGACTAAACTGATATGCTATATCGTAAAAAGGAGGATATCGGACTCTCCTGGCCAACTCCAGCACAAAATCAAAGCTTCCTTTGTCGCAGTGACTCTCTCCTAAAGCCGTAAAATTTCAAAAAATTAGGATAAAACACATAAGGAACCAAAAAATTAAAATATTAGATGAGCAAGAAATAAGACTGCCAGATAACAGCGCTGCGGATGTATTAAAAACACATACTGTTTAAACGTAAACAGATGAATTCCTATGAATGCAGCCTATCTATGTCTTGCATTCTTATTCCATAATCTAAATGAAGCTTGTAATCTACATCTACATAAATACTCCGCAAACCACCGTACGGTGTGTAGTGCAAGTTAACCTGTACTACCTCCTGTTATTTCCCCTCCTATTCCACTCGCAAACAGAGCGAGGGAAAAACGACTATCTGTACGCCTCCGTATGGGCCCTAATTTCTCGTACCTTATCTTCGTAAGCCTTCGCTCAATGTATGTTTGCGGCAGTAGAACCGTTTGGCAGTCAGCTTCAAATATCGGCTCTCTAAATTTTCTCAATATTGTTTCTCGAAATTAACAGACAGTGCCCTTGAAAAACGCAAATAAAATGTATGCGAAAATTAATATACATATACAGACTAACCAAGAAAAGAAACCTAACAAAGAAAACGCGAATAATTCCCTGGAAGAGGTAGAAAATATAACCTCCAAAATATCAAAAAATGATGTAAAAGTACTAACGGGCAGTTCTAATACACAGTTAGGGAAAGAGAGAAGAATCAAGCAAACTATTGGTGAGGTCCCTGCTTTCAAATAGGACCACCCAAAAGGGAAAGAGACTGCCAGAATTATGCAGAAATTTCAACCTCAAAATTATGTCAACCCATAAGAAAAAACCTTCAAAACAAACAAACAAAATCGCTCATCAAGAATACAAATTCTAAATTGATTACATCGTAATCTCGTATCCACATCATAAAGAGATTTTAAGTGCTGAAGTACACAAAGGACCAAAAACTGAGAGACCATGATCAAACTCTAAATTGAATGCACGAAAAATTCATTCAGTAGCTCTTGAAACTAGTAAAATACAGCCAGCACTATTAGCAAACGGACTCGACCAAACGCAAGCGCAAAACTGGGGACAACTCAAAGATAAGTTTATCGAAACTGCCCATAAGCAAATTCCTTTACAAAGGCGAGGAAAAAGCACCCTTGGTGGTTCAAATGGCTCTGAGCATTATGGGCTTAACATCTGAATCCTTGGTGGAATGAGGACTGTGAATCAGTAGAAAGCGTGACAAAACACTTCATGCAGAATCAACGACCTTACGCGATTAGTCCCCGACAAGACAAACGTGCAAGAATGAACAGCTGCATCACATACCTTGATGGGCTTCTAGCAAGACAAATATGCGCGCGGACAGTAGAAAATCGCGGACTTTCAGCACACGGATCCCCAATTCCCGCATCACTATCTACTCTGATTTTGGCTCTTGAGGAAGAACTGGTTGCCATTTCTTCACAGACGTTCAAAAACCTATTGACACAGCGTCTCTGCTGACAACCCATTATTCACTGGTTACTTCTATACTGACAGAAGCGCCCCCCAGTGTCATCTAGTGGTTAATTCTGCATTACACACGGGCGTCTGGAATCTTCTGATGAGATGATGTGGCGCACTGTAAACTGACAGAACAGACCGAACACATTACGATGACAGCGTACGTGTTTCAACCCAGAGTTATAGTATTATTCTGTTTTTTTGTGTTGTATGTTTTGGTGGTTGCATATTACAGGCTCTGTAGTCACTGTTATACAGTGATTTCCCCAGAAAAAAAGATACTCTGGGTAAAAAACCGCATAAATCACAATTAAGTTTTTACTCAGTGGCAAGCTACCGGTCATCACAGGCTCTTTATACCAGAGTACTCTTGTAGGAATCCCTGAACATTCTCCCGAAATTTGGTCGATGGAGTTCGGGTTCACCCTGTTGATTTTCACCCTCTAGGCTTCTCTCGTGGAAACCTTGTTGCTTTAGTAAGAGAGAGGAGCGCTAGAGGGAAAGCTGCTCTACTTGCTCTGCAGCTGCGCAGGGACATATCGTGTCACAATGTGAGTTCACTACCTGAAAATGTCAGGAGAGCAAGGTTCCACTCGTATAATGCTTACACTACTGGCATACGGAATACACCGAGCCTAACTGTGACCCTCACAGCCGGTAATAATCCCATATTCACGTCCTCACATGTCTTTCACCGATCTGCCTCACGGAAAGTACATTTTTACTTCCAATACTGTTGACAGACATGTCATTTCCGAAGTGCAACATCTTAGTCGAAACAGGTGGCTACCATGAACGACATATGTCGGCATTCGCGTTCGTTTGTTTACATTTGCTGTTAGTCCATTGCAGCTCTGTGTTTAGAGCGCTGCTAATCGAAAATAAAAAAGGAAAAGAAACAACAGGAAAAGGTCTGCTACTATCCTGGCATCATAAATTCACTTGCTGCCTGAACCACAACGGTTCTCCTCATTGATATGAAAAAGAGAGCTGTAAATTTTGCTCTATTGAATACCAACGCAAGGACGTTTTTTCATTAAGTCGCTGTATTAGAGTACTTAGCATCGGTTTTATACGTGTTCAGAAAACTTTTTAAGCGAATTTCTTTTGAAGGAGTTCGCAATTTCACCTGACTCCCGATCTCCATTGCAATAGTTTGTCCTGTTATAAATGTAAAGGTATCCGTTTTCTTTTCAATGCACTTAATATATATTGCTATAGCAATAATGCAGTAGCTCCGCTTTCAAAAGGCAATGAGCATCAATTCGTTTCTGGTAATGTACTGAATAAAATCTCTCTCTTTCTCTCTCTCTCTCTCTTACTCAGACACACACACACACACACACACACACACACACACACACACACACACACACACAAATACTCACACACAGTAATAAATTACAAAGCCATTTTACCACTTTACCATGAAAGTTAAAGAGTAACACACAGCAACGAAGGATTCATTCTTATTTTGATGGCTGAGATCCATGGTCATATAAATCGCTTTTAATCAATGTCACTTTTGACTTTTAATGCAGCATACTGACAAAGTTCACTTTTGCATATTTCGCTGTAAAGCGTTTTCAAGTTCCAACTCGTTTTCCTGGAGCACCGCCTGAAAACATTAAAATTGGCTGAAACTACAGGACTGGATTTTATTAGTCGAAGACGAGGATGAAGTGTTTCAAACAGTAACAAAGACTTTCAGACTGCATTTCATTAAAATCTTTAAAA
The DNA here is from genome assembly GCF_023864345.2 of Schistocerca serialis cubense. NCBI lineage: Eukaryota > Metazoa > Arthropoda > Insecta > Orthoptera > Acrididae > Schistocerca > Schistocerca serialis. Next base: position 108,752,532 of record NC_064639.1, on the reverse strand, counting down.
AATCGTAATAAACCGACAGCATTTTGTGTTCACGTAAAAAATAGCAAACATGAACTTCGTACAGCAGAAAAACGGATGGAAATACTACACAGAACTCGAGAAATTTTTTGTATAATGTGCTGGAGTAACTTGAAATTTACGTCCAGTGGCTAGAAAACCAGGCAGAAATTTTGAACGATCGAAGTGATGGTAATTATTATGAAATTTAATCACATGTTTTAGCCGTTAATATGACACCGTGTTGGTACGGGACGGGTAGTTTTACGAGGCGTCTAGTGAGGCAGTCCGCCGCACGCTGGCTACGTCGAATTTGACACTACGGAGGAAGCATCGGCGCGGTTTTCGCTACTTTCGGCCTGGAACTTCGGCAGCTACATCTACAATCGTCCAATGGACGTATGTTTTTAAATCTACGAAATCCTCACTATTGTTTTAAATGTATGAGAGTTCGGAAAGTCCTATGGATATGTTGTTTCACTGTCGTATTTTTAGTCTATTATTATGTCCAGAGGGCACTGTTTAAGTGTATAGGTGTTTTGCAGCAATGAAATTTATTTTAAAATTTTAATATAAAGCGCCTACATGTACGTATGGTTTCAGCATATGTCACAGAAATTGGCAGTTCCGTTAACAATTGTTACTCTGTAACAATGAGATATGGTATATTGAGCAACTTCTGTATTGTGATTGCAAAGAACAAATTTTAACTTCGTTATGTTGTAAACTCATGATTATAACCCAATTGCTGTTTAATTTTGTTATTTAACAAACTGCCTGAAAACGGTCATTTTGAAGTAAACAAAAGCGATCCACAGCACTAGAAAAGAAGAGAGTGGGAAAAGAGACAACAAGGAGAGTGGAGGAGATATACTGTGGAAGCCTAAGTTGTGTGAAAGTGGGAAAGGTAAGGACAGATTGGTTCAAGCAAACATATGGCTTGAGTCAGGGTAGTCCACCGTCAACTTTCCTCTTCGTTGTGGTCTTGCATGAGATAATTCCTAAAGTGGCAGAAGAAACTGGAGAAGACAAGATGAAAGCTAAGGTGTTCGCGGATGACTTGATGATCCGAGGAAACAGGGAAGAGCACAGTCAGTAACAGTTGGAGGCTTGGGAACTATGGAATGAAACTTAATGTAAGCAAATGTGAGATCCTGGTTTCAAGTAGAAAGAAAGATGGACGGATCAAGTATTGGATGTGAACAATGGACGGAGCCTGAAAGTAACACGCTTGGAAAGTGTGACAGAGGAAAATAGAAGAAGTGTGAAAGAGATCAGTGAACGTGGCAGACAGGTAGAAGCATTCCTCTGAAGTGTTAGGAGTCTGGCTTGGATTATAGATGTCCAACAAACAAGCACAGAAGTACGATACAATTGTAACGAAAATGTACCGCACAAATTGCAGGAGACATTCCTCAAACGTAGACGAGGAAATTATGTAATATGAACATGGATTTTGAAACGCCTTGTTTCTACGTTACAACTCATTTACTCCACCTCATCAATCATGGGAAACACCCACGAAAAGAATTGACCAGCACACCACATGCAACTGTTTCTCACATGAGGTGTTCGATACGCCTTTCGTGGGCATTGATGCTTGCGTCAACCCGCCGTCATAGTGAGTCTGGGATGAGTTGACGTATCCATGGAGTACTGCCTGTGATTTCTCAGCATTCCGTAATACGGGACGGAGACCCTGAACAACTTGTACTGGGATTCCATACACAAGAGCTTTCAAACGCCCCCACAAATAAAAGTACAGTGGGTTTGGGACCCGAGAGCGTGGAGGCCAGGCAACTGGTTCATGGCCACGTTCGTTCTGGAAATCTCTCCCGGTACAAACGTTGAGCGCAATTGCCGTCAGCTAATCCATGCATCAAATGGGCATCTCTGCACTTGCGTACACTGCCAAGGCTGAGGTTAGCTCTACTTAGTAACCTGTGAAATTGCAACAGTCATACAGATCGCTGGAACAGTTGACGTTACCTGTAAACGAGTAATGACGTACGTCGCATGGCAACAGTGGTTGGTTTGGGTTGTTTGGGAGAGGAGGCCAGACAATGAGGACAACGGTCTCATCGGATTAGGGAAGGGCAGGGAAGGAAGTCGGCCGTGCCTTGTCAAAGGAACCAACCCGGCATTTGCCTGGAGCGATTTAGGGAAATCATGGAAAACCTAAATCAGGCTGGTCGGACGCGCGATTGAACCGTGGTCCTCCCGAATGCGAGTCCAGTGTGACAACAAACATCACAAAAATTAAATCAGATCTTGTAAGACTTCAGAGTGACGCTAAGATTCTCAATTTGCTTCAAATATTCAGAAATGTAAAACAGTACACTTCATAAAACAAAAAATTGTTATATCGTATGACTATAATCTCACTGTTAGAATCTATCAGTTCATACAAGGGGGTCACACTTTGTGGAGGTATGAAATGGAACTATTACGTGGACATCTCCGTGGGTAAATCAAGTAGCACAAGCCGGTTTATTGGTAGAGTACTAGCGAAATGCAGTCTACATAGGAGATTGCTTGCAAATCACCCATACGACCTATCCTGGAATATTACTCAAGTGTGTCGGACCTATTGCCAAGTAGGACTAGAAGGGGATATTGAATGAATACACAGAAGGGTAGTACGAGTGGCCATACGTTTGTTTGACACGTGGGCAATTGTCATGGAGTTGCCGAAAGACATGTACTGGCAGCCTCTTGAAGACAGACGTAAACTATCCCGATAAAACCTGCTTACAAAGTTTCAAGAATCGGTCTTAAATGATGATTCTGCGAATATGCTACAACCCCCTACATATCACTCCTGTGAGTATCGTGAGGAAAATATTATATTAATTACAGCGAGAACAGAAGTTTTTAAACAATCATTCTTCCCGCGTTCCATACTTGAAATGGAACCGGAAGAAACTTTAATAACTGGTACAATGGCACGTACCCTCTGCCATGTACTTTACAGTTGTTTGCAAAGTATAGATTTAGAAACTGTACAGAGACGGGAGCGTGTAGTGTGGTTCTACGACTCCCGTGCTAAAAGATGCAAGGTATAGTGTGCAATACAAATTAAAGAGGTGTTTAACCTGAAGAGCTTGGAGGGTATAGTCGGGGTCGGAGGTGAGTGTGTGATGCTTTCATGGTGTTCTTAACGTGGCTGATCAGTCGTGTAGTTACCGCGAACGCGAATAAGGACCATAATTTCTTCAGTTTTCCGTCGTTCCTTAGTTGCTTCAAAATTCGAAGAGGTACGTTACGTCTATGCAACTAACGGAAGGCAGTTAGTTTATTACCATACGCGATTCGCTTCTTTTCTTTGTGAAGCATCCTCAGTGCCTTTTATATATATACCGGGTGATCAAGAAGTCAGTATAAATTTGAAAACTTAATAAACCACGGAATAAAGTAGATAGAGAGGCAAAAATTGACACACATGCTTGGATTGACATGGGGTTTTATTAGATCCAAAAAAAAAAAAAAAAAACGAAGTTCGCAAAATGTCCGACGATGCGCGTCGTTTGGTGGTGATCGTGTGCTCAGTCACCACTTTCGTCGTGCTTGGCCTCCCAGGTCCCCAGACCTCAGTCCGTGCGAATATTGGCTTTGGGGTTACTTGAAGTCGCAAGTGTATCGTGATCGACCGACATCTCTAGTGATGCTGAAAGACAACATCCGACGTCAGTGCCTCAGCATAACTCTGGACATGCTTTACAGTGCTCTTTATAACATTATTCCTCGACTACAGCTATTGTTGAGGAATGATGGTGGACATATTGGTCATTTCCTGTAAAGAACATCATCTTTGCTTTGTCTTACTTTGTTATGCTAATTATTGCTTTTCTGATCAGATGAAGCGCCATCTGTCGGATATTTTTTGAACTTTTATATTTTTTTGGTTCTAATGAAACCCCATGTCATTCCAAGGATGTGTGTCAATTTGTACCTCTCTACCTACATTATTGTGGTGTCACCGCCAGACACCACACTTGCTAGGTGGTAGCCTTTAAATCAGCCGCGGTCCATTAGTATACGCCGGACCCGCGTGTCGCCACTGTCAGTGATGGCAGACCGAGCGCCACCACACGGCAGGTCTAGAGAGACTTACTAGCACTCGCCCCAGTTGTACAGCCGACGTAGCTAGCTACAGTTCACTGACCAATACGCTCTCATTTGCCGAGACGATAGTTAGCATAGTCTTCAGCTACATTTACTACGACCTAGCAAGGTGCCGTATTCAATTGATATTGAGAGTCTATTAATGTATCATCAAGAGCGATGTTCTACAAATGTGGATTAAAGTTAAGTATTCCAGAGGCTACGTACTTTTCTTTATAGCATTCATTACGTATCCTGTTTCAGACCTCACGCCAGCCTGCGTGAGTTTAAGCGAGTGCCTTTCGGCTTCCTCTCATTGTGTCTAGGCTGTCTTGTCTAGACACCACATTATTCCGTGATTTATTCAGTTTTCAAATTTATACTGACATTTTGATCACCATATATATATATATATATATATATATATATATATATATATATATACACACACACACACGGAGAGAGAGAGAGAACAAATGAAAATATCAAACCACACACACACAGTGCCAGACCGGCCACAGCGATAGTTGGCAACACGGAAACACACACATGTTGAACACAAAACGCAAAGTGCAAGTGATGTATGTGATGTAATGAATCAAATGTACGTGAAAGAACGCCGGAAATCGACCACTTGTGGCATGGAGACTAATGAACACATCTCCAAGACCACACACTTGGGTTAACAGCGCCGTCAGTCGTAAGGTCATAGCGAACTATAATTTCACGTCACGGAATTTGTGCTATAAAACTGTATTCTAACCTAAAAAACAAGAGAAAAACATGACCAGATGTAACATAGCAACATATTGTAGCTACCACATTATTCATTTATTGTATGTGTTAAAAGATACATGTATAAAGGTCATTGAGGATGCTTCACGAATAGAAGAGGTGAGGTGAAACGAGTATGGCAATATCAAACTACTTTCAATTAGTTGCATAGGCGGAAAATACCTCCACGAATGAATAAGGACGTCCGATTCGTCACATTTCATCTGAATCTTCATGATGAGAACACTCCTTATACCCATCTTCCGTTTGATTAGATATCCACAGGACTGCACGCTTACTCAGTTACGCTACCACAACTAGACTGCCCCCTCCCCCGAATTACCGAATGTTCATCACATTGAAAGTGCATGGGACTATTTAGAACACTGCATGAAACGTAGCAAACAGTATTCCCGCCATTTGATAGCTACGCTCAGTTCAGTCATCAAAGAGTGTCTTCAACCAGATGTGAAATCTTCCTGGCGTTGCAGTTTTAATGAACAGCTACGAATTTTGAATATTCCACAATCAATGATACCTAACTACAATGAAGAATTTTTTTGTGCGAGGGCAGGGGCAAACCTATATCTTATTAATGAGAAAAAAAGTTGTTGGCAGTTAATCACAGGAAACAGTTATCTTCCAGCAGTGTTCCGCTGAGTTAACAAACGCTACCCGTGTTGCAGCTGTGATTCATGTTCCCGGTCGGAGCATCTTGGGACAGGGGGAAGTGGCGACTGGGGGATGTTAAAGTCCACCTGTTAACAAGGAAAACAGCCGACTGTCATGTAAATTAGTATCGTGCTGGCTGGATGGGGAACTGCAGGGAATTAAACGAATGCGAGAGGGAGGAGAAAGATATGAGGGACCGGTGGTGAGGGAAGTCGGATTTCACCTGCGAGGCGCACATTATCGCCACCCCTGGCAGTTTCCTTGCCAGCTCCACAAACTACCGCCTGCCCTACGGGATAAACATCCCTCCTTATGCTCCCCCGCAGCCGACGTCTGTTGCCAGCTTTTGTCCCTCCACCACCAATAAAACCTGCTCGGCCCTTCTCTCGACCCTTTAATAATGCACGGCTGGCGGGTTGCAGATAAAAAGAGGCCCAACTCCTCATTTGCATGTAAAATAATTTTTTTCTTTAAGCCTACCCTCACAGCACCGCGCTTTCTAAGGGGCTGGCAGTGATAAGCAGTAACGGCGAGGGACCAGACAAGCGCCAGTCGAATTTGCCGGAGGGACAAAGAGCTACCCAACCTCCCAGGCGGCACTTCGCACAGCGGGAATTTTATTGTTTGTAGAAATAGCTTTTGTGAGTACAGAGGCCAAGTCGGTTGGCCACAGAGTCAACACATGCCTTAATTACAGTTCCGATTTTAATCAAGGGCAGGGACAGGGGAAGGAACACTGCACCGTGCTTCTTAACATCGTATACATCCGCCTATAAAAGGCGGCGTCTTTCACGTAAAATGCCCTCCTCTGTACGGGAATTAATAAGGGTACCACACTCTGCCCATCTAACACATGTTAATTTAGGCAAGAACTGGACACATTTATGAGAAAACTACACTACTGGCCATTAAAATTGCTACACCACGAAGATGACGTGGCACAGACGCGAAATTTAACCGACAGGAAGAAGATGCTGTGATATGCAAATGATTAGTTTTTCAGAGCATTCACACAAGGTTAGCGCCGGTGGCGACACCTACAACGTGCTGACATGAGAAAAGTTTCCAATCGATTTCTCATACAGAAATAGCAGCTGACCGGCGTTGCCTGGTGAAACGTTGTTGTGATGCCTTGTGTAAGAAGATGAAATACGTACCATCACGTTTCCGACTTTGGTAAAGGTCGGATTGTAGCCTATCAGGATTGCGGTTTATCGTATTGCGACATTGCTGCTCGCGTTGGTCGAGATCCAATGACTGTTAGCAGAATATGGAATCGGTGGGTTCAGGAGGGTAGCACGGAACGCCGTGCTGGATCGAAACGGCCTCGTATCACTAGCAGTCGAGATGACAGGCGTCTTATCCGCATAGCTGTAACGGATCGTGCAGCCACGTCCCGATCCCTGAGGCAACAGATGAGGACGTTTGCAAGACAACAACCATCTACACGAACAGTTCGACGACGTTTGCAGCAGCATGGACTATCAGCTTGGAGACCACGGCTGCGGTTACCCTTGACGCTGCATCACAGACAGGAGCGCCTGCGATGGTGTACGCAACGACGAACCTGGCAAAACGTCATTTTTTCGGATGAATCCAAGTTCTGTTTACAGCATCATGATGGTCGCATCCGTGTCTGGCGACATCGCGGTGAACACACATTGGAATTGTGTATTCGTCATCGCCATACTGGCGTATCACCCTGCGTGACGGTATGGGTTACCATTGGATACACGTCTCGGCCACCTCTTGTTCGCAATGACGGCACTTTGAACAGTGGACGTTACATTCAAGATGTGTTACGACCCGTGGCTCTACCCTTCATTCGATCCCTGCAAAACCCTACATTTCGGCAGGATAATGCACAACCGCATGTTGCACGTTCTGTACGGGCCTTTCTGGATACAGAAAATGTTCGACTGCTGCCCTGGCCAGCACTTTCTCCAGATGTCTCACCAACTGAAAACGTCTAGTCAATGGTGGCCGAGCAACTGGCTCGTCACAATACGTCAGTCACTACTCTCGATGAACTGTGGTATCGTGTTGAAGTTGCATGGGCAGCTGTACCCGTACACGCCATCCAAGCTCTGTTTGACTCAATGCCCAGGCGTATCAAGACCGTTATTATGGCCGGAGGTGGTTGTTCTGGGTACTGATTTCTCAGGATCTATGCACCCAAATTGCGTGCAAATGTATTCACATGTCAGTTCTAGTGTAATTTATTTGTCCAATGAATACCCGTTTGTCATCTGCAATTTCTCTCGGTGTAGCAATTTTAATGGCCAGTACTGTATATTATTCAAACTCTCTGAAAATTTCATTCATTTATGTTTGATAGTTTCTGATATAATGGGGGATATGTGCTGAAAATTTTAGTTTGCGGGAAATTGACTTTAAAGAAAATACTTTTGAAATTTGTTACTTACAGTTAATTAAAACTGTCCTGCTGCATATGATGGCCCTTCTTTGGCCTTTAGCAGGTCTTCCAGCTACTTTTTCACCTTCCTGGATGTTTGTCTTGTTTTCTTGGCCGTGTTAGATGCAGACATGTCTGCATCGGCTATCCTCATTTTATCGCAATGTTGCAGCCAGTGATCATACTTTCACCAGGATTCATTCCCAGCTTTTTCAGTACCCAACACTTTCCAATAATAGCACAACTGAATGTAATAACAGCATCATGAACTCCTACTTTCATTGTATGCATGCCTACAAGTACAGTTTTAGGAAGGCGGTTCCAAATTATGCTGTTGAAACATTCATTTGGGTTCTGTGCCTGTCCATGCAGATATTTCCTTAGAAGGTCAGGATGAGCCAAGACTCTGAAAATTGGTTTAATTGCTGTAGTAACAGCAGCAGGGAGAGAATGCTGGTGAGAATAAGATTCTCCAGTTGCCTGAAACCTATTGCATTTGCACCACGAATTTACTCCTGATGGACACAATCCATGACATAGCTTATCACCAGTAGAGGACTTATGGAGGAATATGGCCTAAATATCTCTCTTCATTGCCTCCAGATTTTCTTTATTTCTCCTAATTTCCTGCCCATAATATACCTGCAAGTTTTCTATAACAACTACTCGTAATCACACTTGAACAACACTAACCGCGTGTTTGAAAGCGTGTTGTTTGCAAACATCAGAAACAAAGGAATACCGCCCGTTGCATTCCAAGGATGGCCAACACACTCGGGAGTAAAAAAAAATCCGTAATGTGCTTGTGTAGGGGATATTAAGATCTAAAATATATGCAGAAAAGTGGGTGACAGAAAAGTGGGCGTGGCACATAAACACACGTGATAGGAAAACGCTCTTTAAGTGCTCAAAAACATTTTTTTCAGAAAAATCCTTTTCCGAGTACTTTAATAAAACCTTGAGCTATCGAAATGTGATGAAAACCAAAAATCGATTTTTTCGACCTGAACCACGGTGTGGTCCGCTTAAATAATTTGTACAAGTGCAGACTGTGACTCTGGAACGACAAGGTATGTAAGTTTTGGTCTGGCCGTGAGACGTGTGCTGATGAGGAAAGCCGTTAAGCTGGAGTAAAACGGGAAATCCACGATCTAACTACTGTCCGGCACAAATTTTCACTGTCGTCATTCCCATACACAGATGGGCCGGCTGGTGTGGCCGAGCGGTTCTAGGCCCTACAATCTGGAACCGCGCGACCGCTACGGTCGCAGGTTGGAATCCTGCTTCGGGCATGGATGTGTGTGATGTCCTTAGGTTAGTTAGGTTTAATTAGTTCTAAGTTCTAGGCGACTGATGACCTCAGAAGTTAAGTCGCATAGTGCTCAGAGCCATTTGAACCATTTTTTGTAAACAAATTGTAGAAAGAACATCTCTGTTATAAACGTTTCAGCATTGCAACAGTAAATTTATCCATGACTGCACGAACGCTTGTAAATGACGTGTATCTACAAAAACATACTATAGGCCAGAAACGTAAGCCAATTACCGGTACAGTAACACCATTAATAAGAAGGTTGTCCAAAGGAAAAATATGAAGGAACTTCAAGGTCAATATGTTCGTTGTCAGACGGGAATCGATGGGCACTAAGTTGTAAACTAGGAGTCATGTTTATTCACAGAACTGACTGTTAAAAATAACTTTTCTAATGAATGGTTTAGGCTATTAATTAGACACGTTGAGGTTCGAATACTTACTCGCATACTTTTAAAGTGTCATAATGTGAAAACTAGCAACGTTACAGGTTTAACGAGTGCGAAATGGGACCTGAAGATGACTAATTAGCAACTGAAGCTAGTGTATAAAAAGAAGTTATTGTATATCTTCCACTTCTTGATGCTGTCTTCGGCGTAGATACAACAGGGAGTAAAAGTTCAGTGCTAGTGATCTACATACCCCCGTTCCCTATCAGAGGGAGAATCACTAATCACACTCCCTAATCTTACATACAAGTAAAACACAAACAGGAAAACGAAAATCTTTATCGTGGCATTGAACGACCATACAGTAAAGGCATTTCTATCATGTCGCGAGAGAACTTATAATGTGTTTTTTCTTTTCTTTATAGGGTCACTAGTCTTTTGACTGGTTTGATGTAGCCCGCCATGAATTCCTCTCCAGTGTCAGAGTCTTCGTCTCAGAGCAACACTAGGACTCCATGCTCTCAGTTATGTGCTGGATGTACGAATTCCAGTCTCTGTATTCCTCTGCAGTTTTACTCACTACAGCTCCTTTAAGTACGATGAAAGTTATTGCTTCATGTCATAACACGTGTCCTGTCATCCAGTCCCATCTTCTTAAAAACGTTTCCTACATCTTCCTGTCCTTCCCGATTCTACAGAGAACCTCCCCACTTCATATCTTAACAGTCCATCTAATTTTCGACATTCTTCTATAGCATTTCATCTCAAACTCTTGTATTCTCATCTTTTCCGCTTTTCTCAAAAAACCATGATTTATTTACCTACACTGCTGTACTCGCAACGTACATTCTCATAAATTTCTTCCTCAAATTATGGCTGATGCTTGATACATAATGACCTTTCTAGACTTTTAGAAGCTCATCTGCAGAAACCAGCACGGTTTTAGGAAACAGCTGTCATGTGAAACACAGATGGCCCTCTTTGTGCGTGATATTGAACAGGCTCTAGATGCCGGCTCCGAGGTTGATGACATATTTCTCGACTTTCGATAGGCGTTAGACTCACTTCCGCACTGTCGCTTGCTCCAAAAAGTGATCCCTTACGGTTTATCCGATGACATATGCTGTTGGATAGAAAGTTTTCTAACAGACAGAGAATGGGGGGACTTCAACAGAAACAAACCTAACATCAGGTGTGCCCAAGGGCAGCGTAATAGGTCCGCTGCTTTTTACGATTTACGTAAACGATCTGGTTGATGGTATTGACAGCGGCATTAGACTGTTTGCCGATGATGCTGTAGTCTGCAGGAAAGTAGTATCACACGAAAGTGTGCAGAAAACAAATGCTTGGTGTAATGTCTGGCAGTTATCTCTCAATATTAGTAAGTGTAACCTACTGTGTATAACAAAGCGAAAATCCCCATTATTGTACAAGTACAAAATAAATGGCTGGTCTTTGGAAGCGGTAACATCCGTCAAATATTTGGGTGTGACTATTCTAAATGATCTACATCTACATTTATACTCCGCAAGCCACCCAATGGTGTGTGGCGGAGGGCACTTTACGTGCCACTGTCATTACCTCCCTTTCCTGTTCCAGTCGCGTATGGTTCATGGGAAGAACGACTGCCGGAAAGCCTCCGTGCGCGCTCAAATTTCTCTAATTTTACATTTGTGATCTCCTCGGGAGGTGTAAGTAGGGGGAAGCAATATATTCGATACCTCATCCAGAAACGCACCCTCTCGAAACCTGGACAGCAAGCTACAACGGAATGTTCAGATTACAGAAGTAACGGGCAAGGAGAACTGTAGATTGCGGTTTATTGGTAGCATCCTGAAGCGATGCAGTCCTTCAACAAAGGAAATTGCTTATAATACGTTAGTTTGTCCAGTCTTGTTGTTCAGCTGGATCTGATTCAAGAGATTGAGAGGCTCCAAAGAAGAGCGGCAAGATTCGTGACTGGTACATTTAGCCATCGCGAGAGCGTTACAAATGTCTTAGAAAGTTTGAAGTGGGAGACACTTGCAGATAGACAACGCGCTAAACGCTTAATTTATTGATAATTTTAGGACACTCCTCAGAGACATTCACTGGACTGATGTTTACAGTGCTCATGGCATGAATGAAAAATATAACACTTTTGCTAATAAAGTGCTATTCGAACACTGTTTTCCCCCAAAACTTACCAATGTTAGAGCAAAGTCTACAAAGAAGCCATGGATTACTCAAGGAAAAACAAAAAGAAAACTGTATCTGTCAATCCGAAACAGTTCCGATGTTGATGCTATAGCACATTACAAGAAATACTGCAAAATATTAAAGACTGTAATACGGACAACCAAGCAAATATATTACAAGGAAAAGATAGTCATATCAGAGAACAAAATAAGGACAATATGGGATACAGTGAAGGAGGAGACCTGTAGAACCAGACATGAAGAGGAACAAATAGCATTAAGAGTAAATGATACATTGGTGACAGATGTGTATAGTGTTGCAGAACTTTTTAACAAACATTTTATAACTGTTACTGAAAATATGGGGTTGTCAGGTTCGGTAGATGCTGCTATGGAATACCTCAGACCAGAAATTTCAAGTAACTTCCATAATATGAATTTGACCCTCACTACCCCAACAGAAATAATGTCCATCATAAAATCTTTAAAATCAAAAACATCTAGTGGGTATGATAAAATATCAACAAAGTTAATTAAAGAATGTGATTCTGAGCTAAGTAACATACTAAGCTATCTGTGTAACCAGTCGTTCATCAGTGGAATATTTCCTTAATGGTTGAAATATGCTGAAGTTAAGCCACTGTTTAAGAAGGGAGATAAAGAAATAGCCTCAAATTTCCCTCCAATTTCACTGTTGCCAGAATTCTCAAAAATTTTAGAAAAAGTAATGTACAGTCGCCTTTATAACCATCTTATCTCAAATAACATACTGTCAAAGTCACAGTTTGGATTTCTAAAAGGTTCTGATATTGAGAAGGCTATCTACACTTACAGTAAAAATGTGCTTAATTCATTAGACAAAAAATTGCAGGCAACTGGTATATTTTGTGATCTGCAAAGGCATTTAACTGTGTAAATCACAATATCCTTTCAAATAAATTACAATATTATAGTGTAACAGGAAGTGCTGCAAAATGGTTCAAATCTTATATCTCTGGCAGGAAACAAAGAGTGTTATTAGGAAAGAGACATGTATCAAGCTATCAGGCATCATACAACTGGGAACTAATTACATGTGGGGTCCCACAAGGTTCCATTTTGGGGCCCTTACTTTTTCTTGTGTATATCAATGACCTCTCATCAGTAACATTACCAGATGCCAAGTTCGTTTTGTTTGCTGATGATACAAACATTGCAATAAATAGCAAATCAAATGTAGTCTTAGAAAGATCAGCCAGTAAAATATTTGTGGACATTAATCACTGGTTCCTAGCCAATTCTTTGTCACTAAACTTTGAAAAAACACACTACATGCAGTTCTGAACTTGTAAGGGGTGTCCCACGAGTATATGTCTAACATACAATGACAAGAAGATAGAAGAAGTGGACAGTGTTAAATTCTTGGGATTACAGCTTGATAATAAATTCAACTGGGAGGAGCTCACCACAAAACTGCTGAAGCGTCTTAACAAATCTCTGTTTGCAATGCGAATTTTGTCAGACATAGGGGATATAAAAATGAAAAAGCTGGCATACTATATTTACTTTCATTCCATAATGTCATATGGGATTATTTTTTGGGGTAATTCATCAAGCCAAGCTAAATTTTTCTGGGCACAAAACCGTGCAGTAAGATTTATATGTGGTGTGAACTCAAGAACATCCCGCAGAAGCCTGTTTAGGGAACTAGGGACACTAACTACTGCTTCCCAATATATTTATTCCTTAATGAAATTTGTCATTAAAATATATCACTTTTTCAAACCAACAGCTCAATTCATGGAATCAGTACTAGAAATACGAATAATCTTCACAAGGATTTAAAGTCACTTAGTCTTGTACAAAAAGGTGTGCATTATTCAGAAATATACATTTTCAATAACTTGCCAGCAGCCATAAAAAGCTTAACAACCAATGAAATTCAGTTTAAGAGAAGCCTAAAGGATTTATTGGTGGCCAACTCCTTCTACTACATTGACGAATTTCTCAATATATATATATATAACTTCTGCACCATTTCAGTGCAGTAATATGTTCGTTGTAAATAAGTATTATAGTAGTTGTATTACATGTTTATTACCTTATAAATAATAAAAAATATTTTTATTTTAAATTTGGTGCTTTAGTATTTGTAAAATGACTCTTTCATATAGTGTTCATTAACAAATGACAATCATTCCATATGTGACCTGTGGACTTGTACATCAGCTTATTTGTTTTAGTTGTAAATATATGTCATGTATTGTTGTTTTTCTGACATGTTCCACATCCTGGAGGACCTCCTCACTACCGATCAACTGGAATGAAAGTAATTCTAATCTAATCTCTAATCTAATTGTATAATGTCTGCTGGTTAGGTGAATGGGGAACAAGCAGAGCTGTGAAACTCGCGGTAGAAACGGAAAGACACAGGAAGCTCACACATTCCTTCGGACAATAGGAGAGCACATCCGCTTCCGGCGATAATCTCGGGACCCGCCCTTGAGCTAGACCACCTGCAAAACGGGAACACGTGTCTGGCGGGCAGGCGTGAGAAGGCGACCTGATCGGCCAAAAACACATGGCAGCAGGTTTTCGCGTACTTTAATACGGAAATATAAAGAAGTTCGATCTGGATTCTAAACTGCGATTGGTCGGCCTTCAGAAACGAGCGCCTTCCGGAAAGATGATTCGGCACCCAAATTTAAGGGGGAGAAAAGACTGAGCAGCGAAAAGAAGAGAGAAGAACAAAGGAGAGAGTCGTTGCGGAGTCGTGGAGCAGGAGAGTCGTCTCGGACGTCCATGGCAGTCGACGGATGTCTCCAGTTGTAATTTTGGTGAAGTACAATTTTGCTATTATCTCGCTTAGGCGAGAAGTCCTGTGGTTATGGTTTCTGATCATTACTGAGATCTCGCTTATGCACCGGCATGTAGGAAAGTGAATTTACATTGGTGATTCATGTGTTCTAGTCCATTCTGCACTGAACTTTCACACTGCTCATTGAGATAGTAGTAGTTGCTATTTAGTACAACGGGGTATGTCAGTTACTCTGCGCC